>NW_026889782.1:12225000-12852500 GCF_033153115.1 Saccostrea echinata | reverse complement strand
ATTTGAAGCAGGCCTTGACAACTCAGTGAATCAGCGTAGTAGTCGTGCACTTGATGTCTTCAAATTATTCACATTGTGGAAACTGCCGTATCTTTTTGTCAGTATACTTAAATCACTCTTTTCTTGTTTTATAACAGGATAATTTGATTTTTTTCCCCTTACAGATGATGCAAAAAATAATTTCGATTATAGTTTTTTTTCTGTTTTTTTTTTCTGTTTTTTTTTTTCTTTTTATTTGGTATATTGGAGCTTCGGTCGAAATTACTCTGTGTGCGATCAAGGCTACCCTTCACATATACAGTGTATCTTGTAATTTTATATTCTGATAATACATGCTTAACAAACAAAGACATAATGGAACATAACTTGAGTACAAAGACAATTTAATAAAAAAAAAAACCCTACCCTACCTAAATGCATAAATTGCAGCTTTTTTATAATCCACATATTATCTATATAGATATAACATATACAATAAAAAGCAGTCGCAAGATAAATTAAGTGAAGATCGCCATGCATTTAATACATCATCCAAAAAGATACTGTCTACCATATGAATGCTCGTTTATTTCTTTGTAGTGATATATATATATATATATATATATATATATATATATATATATATATATATATATATATATATATATATATATATATATATATATATATATATATATATATATATATATATATTTATATATTTATATAAAAGGACCTACCCTTCCTACTTTATGAATTAGTTACTTTTTCTTTCACTAGATATAATATGGGGGGTGTTTCCCGCCCTATTGCACATGCAAGTATTGCCTCATTTCACTTTTTTAAGGATTGTAGTATATTGAAATTTGTATTTCATGTATTTAGTCAAATGAAATGAAAACGGACATTTTATTCGATGAATTGAGCTTAGACCCCCTCTACCTCTCCAGCTCAAACATCTACTTTAAAAATAATATATTTTCCGAAGTAGTGACACCCATTTTCTGATTTTTAATAGTTGATTTCTGTAACGTTGGAAAACAATGCTTATTTATTGTCAGTTGTTCTCTCTCTCTCTTACAGACACATAAATGTACACTTTTAATACAAGACACTATATATATGCACATCACCTAGTAACTTGTTGTCTTTGCACGGATTTATACAGGTATGAGGTTAAATTTTATCATGCTATAAAACGTAACTTTTCCTCCAAGTGAACACATCGCACGCTAGTATATACGTATAATCACTGACGCATGACAAACGTGTTTCCTAATCCGTCTAAGGTATTATGGAGTATTTTCTTCTATTGTCCGCTTTTAATTTCATTGTAAGTGATTACAGAGAATTAGACAGGGGAAATTATCATTTACAAAGTAGTTAAAACACTATTCGTTCTATTATACACATATACTTAATTGTTCCGATTTTTAACTATATATAGGTGCAATAATTGATCCCGCGAAAACTACCGAGATACGGGAAGTTAGGGCGATTTACGTTCGTTCGTAAGATGTCGGTATTTCTCTAATAACAGAAAGTGAAATAATCTGCGATTTTAAACTTCATATGAGTAATGAAATTACATCAGAACTTACCAATGCAGTCATTTTTATCGCTACTTAAATCCCACAAAGCAAAATATAAACAAGTCATTGATTGCAATGCACATGTCGACATGACGTCATCATGGTAAAATTTGACGCATTTTATTTGCAGTGAGAGGCGGATCAAGTAATTTTTTCACAGTGATAAAATGCATTTAATTATTGAAGAGAATATTATTTGCAAATCTTAGGTAGACTATTAATACAAATCTGAAACCTTTGTTTAGTGCCTTTATTTAAAAACTATCGAGAGAATGAATCAATTCTACCGTGTTTTTGTACAGGGTTTGCATGTTTCACACCGAGGTTAAATCGCCTTTTCGCAAGGGCATACACTTTATAAATCTTGACATTTTTTTTAAATATACATAACGGGAACATTTCTTACCTTAAAAAGTGCTGCTGCTTTCCTGAAATCGAGAGCATTAACTAATAAATACACAAAATACTTGATAAAGGTTCACATATTTTTCGACTACAGCTAAATAATTTGAAATTTAAACTAATAAAATGCGAATTCTATTTAAAGCAGCAGGACTTTCCACAAACTACAAGATATGAAGAAACAATTTATTACTTAATTTTTTTACTATAACTAGGGTATGCCCTTGCGATATTGAAATGTGTTCATGACCTACATACAGTACATATATTTATCTTGTGACTGTCAAATAACGTGAGCAAACCAAATTCAATACAGAGCGGGGTATTCAATGTTATTTCAATCAAAATTAAAGTCATTTGATAATATAGTAGCTTTACAAAATTAGATTCATTTTAAAAAGTTATGTATTTATGCACGTTCATATTCCGTTGATTTCTTCGTAGTACACCTTAACAGTGCTGCGTAGATCATGCTCTTGCATATTGAATCACGTGGGAGACCTAAACTCCTTCAGTAGGTGATAATTGTATAATGGTACATAAATAAAGAACATTGGAGGTAAAAATGATGAAACCATCACGTTTATCATAAAATTTAAATTCTGAAGAGGATTTACTATTGTCACATATGGATATTAAGATTTTCGGTTTTAAACGTAGTTTGAATTCCAGTGACCAACTGAGAGAGAATTTTACTGTTGATATAACAGGAATGCAATTTTATAATTTACATTTAAATACAATTTATTCGAGTAGTTCAATTTTTTTTTCATAAATACTCAACAATTGGAAGTATCTATGTATATTACTTCAAAAATTATAATTATTCTTTTTAAGGTAGTTCTATACTCGGCACTAAATGGATTCAAGCTTGAAAAACTTGCGTTCATAACATAGACATACATTCCAGCAATGGATAGACATAAGAAAAATTATATTTCAACATGCTTATTTTTCTGCTATTGCCTCTCAGCAGTATATACCACAAAATTCCAAATATTGAAATTTAAGAGAAGGTACCTGTCTTCAAAATTGTCAATAAATTAGAATTAAAATCTAGACAGTCAAACTATAATACCTAAAATAGAATGGAAACATGTTATTAAAACATATTTCATCATTGTTTTGAATTTTTATAAATATGTGCACTTTGTTGGGTTAAAGTATCAAAATGTAACACAAGAAAATATGCTTCACTGGTCAATCTGGATCATTTTAGGTTATATTTATGGACTCAGTCTTGGACTCAGTCTTGGACTCAGTCTTCGAGAAAGTGTTTTATTTTTACAAAATAACATCTTAGAAAAAGAATTATAAAAAAAAATTGCATGTTGATACATGTTTTTTCATAGTATAAGAGATGCACTATAGGGACCCCCATGAAAATTTTCTCTCAAAAATAATATTGTGCCATATTTTGCTATACATTTGTAGTTTGAGTGTACTTATAAAGTTGTACATACAGGGTGTCCCAGAATGTATGATACCATTCCAAGATTCTGTAAAACCTAATGTAATAAATATTGGATTACAACAAATGCATTATAAATAATGTCCAATTTTATTCACATAATTTGACAGTCATTAAAAAGAAAACAACAAATGGAGTTCACTTTGAAAAATGCTATGGTTTTTAAATGATGCCCTCTAAATGACGTTCTATTTGTGTAATGATAATGTCTAGACATTGTACAAAGTTCCTTAACTTGAGACAGCAGTGCCTGTCTTGGTAAAAACTTCGGGATTTTTATCAGAGGAAAACCTTCTGTATATGTTAAGGATTCTGGTTTAGGATTAGCAGCAGTAACATAACACTAGGATTGATAATTACAGTTTTAACATGAGGGTAGCTAGCTCTTTTGATAATCCATTTTGATTGAAATTGCAGGTTTTTTTGTTTTTTTTTACAAAAGTTTGACTTAAATTTGATATGTTGCAATTTCATAAGTGTGAGAATTTTTATTGAATATTTTGTTGCTAAAAAATTGTACTTATCTAAATATTTTTAGAGACTTATATCAAAGAAATTGGCCATGGAATGTGTTTGTGGCAGGTATTTCAAATGGTATCATATATTTTGGGACACCTGTAAAACAATAATTATACACATTCAGTACCTACTGTCCCTAAATCCACCTTGGTTTAGAATTCTTTTAGAAATATATATACCACTTGTCAGTAAAATTGAAGACATTGGATTTGACCGTGATTAACAGATTCTGGCAAACTGGATGATCTCGGTACAGAAAATTGGTGTGCTGCAAGTGAATAAACTATTTTCATTTACTACTATACTATTATTTAAAAAAAAAAAATTTTGCATTGTGCTTTAATCCGATCAGTTTGCAGGCGAGGGGGGTGTATGTGTCTAAGAATGTGATAATTATTTAATGTTCATATTTTGATGTTTGAAATAATGAAATTTATTAAAGTTGTCCCTGTCAAATCGTAGCCAATTTCTTCTCTTGCGAGCTATCAGTATTTACTTCACCTTGCCCGCCGACAAAAGTCTTTGACTGTCTGTCTTGCATCGCTTTGATAGCATACTCCTGATCCATTTTATCGGCTTATTCTCATCCAAAGAAACGTCCTTTATGTTATATCTTTATTACCTCATCGTGTCTCTGTCAACCTAAAGTTTTTTCCCATCCTTTCTTTTTTACTTAATTTCCCGTTACACTTTCTTTGACGTGACCGACTTGTAATCATTACCGGATACTTAAAACGCTTATAAAAGTCAAATCAATGTAGTTAAAAAATTAGATCTCAGAAAAAAGAGGAGTGGTTCCTGATTTACTAATCGTTAATGACGTAGTGCGAATATAGATCTACTTTAATGCTATCAAGGAGAGTACTACTCAGTTAAAGAACTTATTTCAGAGGCCTTCGGATTTTCTTCGATGAAACATGTTCAAAACAAACAACGCACCATAAAAAGAACTAAATTGAAATAAATTATAATGTTATGGTAACAAGAGGTATTCTTACATTATAGCTTTGATTTGATACACTCTATAGTACATAAATAAAATATATATTTCCCTTAGCAGAATGGTTAAAACACATATTGATACTGCGTCAATTTTTATATGAAAAACAAAAATAACACATCAGTGGTGTTACTCATTCTTTCATTTATTTATTTTTTTTTTTTTTTCATTTTTTTATGCTGATGTTGTTCTTTGCTTGTTTGATGTTATCAATCTCAAAGCTTTTGCCTTGTTTTTCCCTAATTGAGGGTCAACAGAAATTTTCTTTTAAATAGAACCGTGTCTTACCTTTCTTTTTCATTGACACAAAAAAGTGTTTAGAAAGATGAAATGGTGCCGTCAAATTTACAGTGATTTCTTCATCGAAACCCTCTAGCGTTTTATTTTCAAGGAGGTCAAAGAAGACAACCCCTGTAAGAAATTTTATTTCAACAGAAATATATTGATTATTCATTAAATTCACGGGTATGTTAAGGCTACACCCAGAGATATCCTACTTACCTTTACAATATGACGTCATAGTAAGCTGTATGACGTGATCTTTACAAATAATGATTTCTTAATATCTATATTTAAAGTTTAATTTCAGGTCCAAGAAATGAATGGAATCATTCAAAAACATAATATAAACTAAATATTGTCGTTTTTGGGTGATATAAACAGCTAAGTATTTATCACGGGGGTTAAATACCATACCCATGACGTCATAACTATTGATCAAATATTTGCCGAGTGAAAATGAAACGTGACGAGAATTCATGTAAACAAATGCATGAAATGGGAGTTTTAAAGCATATACCGTGGATGTTATGTGTGATTCATAAGGAATTAAAGATTATGAATCAGGTACGCTTATATATTCTTATAATGTTTTCTTGTAATGAATACAGGCAGTACTTTGAAATTCCGATCAGTTTTTCCTCTGTCGCTCTATAACAACAAAGATGCAAAAGTTCAACACTACGCTGCATACTGTGAAACATAATTTTTCTTTGTATCGAAAGCTTGTATTCTATAGTACTTGGAAAGTGCTGCTAGAATCGTGTGGTTAACATAAATTGATGACAATTCCTTGATCGTATGTATAAAATGTAAAAATTTTGGTATTGTTTCATGCAAAACTTTGGAATATTTTTTTTGTGTTTTTGGAGAGTAGGATTCTAGCAGCACTTTTCATGGTCCAGTGATGTTTTTACATAATTATTTTCACAAAAAGAAATGAATTATCCCCGGGGTAGTGTTGAACTTTTCACTTTTTCATTATGGCAATTTTTCTATTTATAGACGTCACGTGATGACGACGTAGTAGAGTGCTTCTTTTAGCCTAAGACTCAATGACGTCTATACAATGGATAATAATGGTAAATGTTTTATCTATGGCATTTCCGATTTATCAATGTTAAATTTTACGAAAAAAGTCTAAATTCGCCGAAATATGATCTGTGTACTGCCTTAACATACCCGCGTTGTAATAAATGTTCAAATATCTCATATAACGTTGTATTACTCATACAAGCTGAAGTTATAAAACATTTAAATATAAAAGTGTAAAAGCATTTTTTTAACAATATAATACATACCGAATAAAACTTTAAGAAAAATAGTCATTTTAACATTAACTTAGAATGCATTTTTTAACACTTGATATATAATTTACCTGCATTATTTACTAATATGTCTACACCAGCTGGAACGGCAGAATCAATTTTTTGGCAAAGATCAGTTATACTTTCTCTCTTAAGCAGGTTGCATTCAAAATACCGAACTTCCTTTTTGCAACTGTAAAAAGAGTAAACCTGATTTTTTAGGAGGAAAACGTCAGCCGTTTCACAAATTGCAGGAATTTGAAAATAAATCTAATTTTATACTTCCATCATTTCATATCAAAATTTTACTCAGTACTTATACAAAAACAGATAATTTTAATAACATGTTACATTTGGGTGAGTTTTTCGATATTATCTGTAACAGTTTTTGCATCGTAACGGTCTGTTCCGAGAATAGTGCATCCAGATAGGGCAAGGGATCTTGCAATTTCAGATCCCATGCCTCCACAAATACCGGTCACTAGAGCAGTTTTCCCGTTTAATGCCATACTAAAGTAAAATCTAAAATGATATAAAATAATTAAAGCATGTTATTTTTACAATGAAAAATATGATATTTTTAAATAAAAATATTAGCAAATTTTTTTAATGTTGGTGTGTAACGATTCTTTCAAACATGAACATCTTGTATTATTCTTAGAATTATTATACTGCGTGTTTTACTGAATGCGCTTTGATGTAAAAGCATTCAAATTGATGTTTCAAGAGGAATATGGTGTAACATTTGACACATTACCGAAATATACCTCATTTAATTGAGCTTATTTAAACAACTTTGAAATCACAGTGTAATTCACATTGTTTTCTTAAAGGAAAAAGGCTCAGGAATTCATGCCCCACATGAATTTCATGTGAAATATTTAAATTTCATACTACAGTATATATGTTTTTTTTTGTTTTTGTTTAACTATGAAATCATATCCCTCTAAGCATTTTTTTTCTCAAACTGCGAAAAATTAAATCTACGAAAATAATTAATTCTAGAGTATTTATTTTTCCTACTTTATAGAATATTGGTTGTTCATGTTCTGTCACTAAAAGACCTGAAATGATTTAAGATCTGTCAAAGTAGCCTAGTGGTAGGGCTTTCGTTTCGTAATCGGAGGGCTCAGCTTCTATTCTCGTTCGCCGCGCCATGTAAAACCTAACACCTAAGCAACAATCAAATGATCAGAATTGATTTGCTAAACAAGCCAAATGATGTTATGTCTTATCCATAATTCCTTTTTTTATTTAAACAAAGTTGATAATAAATGTAGAATGTTCAAGTTTAAGGACATAAGCAACGTACCTTACCTACTGATAATTTTTCAAGATATTCTTAATTTAAGATTATAGTGCCATCAGATGTTCGTCGACAAAAAATCAGCATCCATTACCAGGGGTTTTGAAAAGATATCAATTGATGAACATTCTTGTATAATTCAAAGAAAAATACACAAAAATTAGTAAACACATATTCTAGATGTTTTGTTTATCCAAACTTGTTTTAGAAGAAGTGTACAACAGTATATATATATATACATACAAATGTAGCACACAAATCCTTTAAGTATTGGAACTCTTCAACTCCAGGGAAAAAGACAATAAAGTTCAAACTACGTTGCGTATGTCCTTAAAGACAGATGATACAAACAAACTTTTTTTCAAAAATTTTGAAAATAACCACTTTAGTCATGATTACATAAGTAAAATGGCTAAGTTTAACCTCATAGATTTTAATTTTTTATTCAAAGTTTCACAATAACGTGGTTTTAAGCGACAAAGAATATAGATTAATAAGGAGGGTTGTAGAATTTTGAACATCATAGAAAGTATACAAATTCGTAATACTCTAGAAATTTATTACTTGCATCATTTACAATCAAAAAGGGTCGAAAAATATATACCAATCCAGGTATCCATTTATTGTTTGTATCATCTGTCCTTTACCGACGATTGATCAGACACAATGTCAATACGAGGGGTTATCAAAAAGTTCGTGGACTAGCACCATAAAATTAAAACCGCTTTAGGTACATCAATGAATTTTAATATATTTAGTTAGCATCATCTTTTCTATCGATAGAATAAACCATAAATCATAAGTCTTAATTTTTAATAAATTGTTATTGTTTTTGTAAGCAATGGTATGTCCAGGCGGCGCAACCTCAAATATGACGTTTTTCTACCTGAATGTAACTGAAAAAAACTCTTTTGATATGAGCATTTGCCGTCAAAAAATCCGGTTAATCAAGGCATGTGTTACAGCACAATTGTTCCGTAAAATTTGCAATTTTTACCCCATTCTGTAAATTCTATGAAATTTTATCGTAAATTTATATGGAGTATACAAACAATTAAGGGCTCAAAAATGACGTCAAAAGAGGGGAGGGGTTACTGTTTCCAACATTCTTTAAAGTTTTGCACCTGGAAAAACTGGTATAGACCTAGGAAATTCTTTAAACGGGCTACAGAACAATAAAACACATCCAGAGTACTCGTTTTAAAAAGCCAAAAAGATTCAGCGAGATGAAAGATGCGCAGATAAAGTCAATTTGTTGTGAGGGTGTCAAAATCAGTCACGTGGAAAAGTGACGTTGATCATGTGTGGTAGAAATTGAACTCCATCAAGCTAAGTATTCTGGTATAATCAAGTGAGGATCTTACATTTACAATATTATATGCATTGAAAGCAGCTGTTCCTGACATTGTTATGTCACATAAACAAGACGGACTTAAGTCCTTACCTAACTCTAGGTAATCACATCAAGATAAGCGTATAAGGTAGACGGAGTGGACATTGAGAAACAATGACGTTGTCGGACGTCATGAAACTAAACGGCGACAGCGCCGGGTGATCATATAATGTCTTTTTTTATTTTAGATCAACGTATCAAGGTAAAATTTTCAACATTTCTTAAACTTTTGTTGATTTATTTTTTTCATAAATTTTGTAAGCACAGACTACATAGTATTAATTTTATCGCATCAGTCCACGAACTTTTTGATAACCCCTCGTAGATTCTACTTTTTTGTAGTTTTTGATATTAAAGCTTTGTATTTAAATTTTAGATTTTCTTCTAAGACAAAATGCATAAAAGTAGTAGGAACGCCTTACCATTACCTTGCCAAGGCAGCTCTGTAGATTCCTGTATATGTTTCATTGAAATACCTACAGATACTTTGAACATTTAAATTCAAATTACTATGCTAGCAACTGAATCATTTCATATTTTTGAATATATCTTAGTAAAAGAAACTCACAGGAGGACAGCTTTGTAGAAGGAATCCGGTCACTTTACTGCTGTCTGTATAGCACGTATTACCTAAGACAGAAATATTAAATCTACTTTTGTGTTTACTTACGTAATCTACAGTTATCTGGGCTGTATACCGGAGCAAGTTGATAAGTGTCAGTGTCTAGATTCGGAACAACGAAGTGATTATTTTATGAAGAAAAAAATATATTCCATAATTATTATTATTTTATCAAATTAATTGTTATGTTATTCAATAATTTATATAATTGTTATGTTATTCAATAATTCAATCTACGAAATAAATATCGTTATAAGTATATTTACGTGTACATGTACAACGATGCGAAATATTAGATTAAAACATGGCAATATGTAGGTCATACAGACGCAGCAACATTTCATCGCTAAACTTTATGTCACAGGTGACAATTCATTGAGAGAGAGAGAGACTCCAAGTCAACTGATTAATCGCCGCCAGCATAATTTCGAAAATATTCATTTCCAGCACATTTTTCAGTTCTGTAGAAATACTTGTAGTACTAGTTCTTAAAATTATAGATAACATTCTGGAAGTCTACGGTGTATATGTTTGTTTCTTGTTTAACGTTCCTCTCGAGAATTTTTCTCTCATATTAAGACGCCACCACTTGCCGGTCGACGGCTGCAAATTTTGACCTATACTAGGCAGTCGGGGCCATTAAGCAATGGGGGATTTTTTTCATGCCAGCACCTACTGAGAGTCGGAACCTCGGTTTATACGGTCTCATCCGAAGGACCGGTCATCACGTCCCGCAGTGGGATTCGAACTATACGTTTTGACGCACATTAATAGTGTGGTTAAAAAAATCTTTTTGAATTGTAGTATAATAATGAATAAACAAGAAAAGTTTTGGCGAAAATTAAAGGGGATAAGCTTTTCTTCTTTTCATATAATCATAGTTTATGGTCAGAGAGAAAACTGTAAATATATATTTGTCCTTCGATATGATTTAGAGCTTCCCCACTCCCCCCCCCCCCTTTTTTTTTTAAATCAGCCCTTTATGCAGTATTTGCAGTATAATTTGATAAACATTAAACAAGAAGTCCATGAATTCTATGATATAAATATCAGTCTCAAGACATACAAAGAAAGTTATTGGTCATTTGCAAAATCATTTTGTTAAACACATTCTTACACACAAGCACTCTGAAGTTAATATTAAAAAATATGCTTCAGTTTCTGATTGACAATATCTATGTAGTTTTTGAAGAACAGGTCTTCAAAAAATCTTTCGGAATCTCCATGGGTACCACGTGCGTCCTCATATTAGTAGATTTATTTCCATCCATTTGTATCCATATGAAGCAAAATTTATTCAAAAACATCTTCACAAGAAGGAAAAAAAACACTTGCTGTAAACTTTTACTCGACATTTAGATATATAGACGTCATCGACGTATTTTCAATTAACAATAGTCACTTTCATTCATATGTTGACTCGATATATCCCGGTGAGCTTGAAATAAAAGATACCACAGAGTCTGACACATCAGTTTCATATTTTGATATTTCACTAGAAAAAGACTAATGATAACCTAACAACAAAGCTTTATGATAATCGTGATGACTTCATTTTTTCGATTCGTCAACACCCCCTACTCATGTAGCAATATACCCATATCACCTGTTTACGGGGTTTTTGTTTCCCATTTGATTCGATACGCAAGAGCAAGCTCAACGTATGAACAGTTTTTTTTAAAACAATCAAGCTATTGACAAACAGGTTGATGAAATAAGGATATCAATAGTTTCGTTTGAAGTCATAATTTCGCAAGACCTTGTCAGCAAATATAACCTTTCATTAAGTCAAATGCTGACTAACGTTTTCCATACTAATTGTTAGGCCATTATTTACAAAATGAATTGTCTACAGATTTTTTCCCAGTCATCACAAGGAGCACACGGGGGTGTGACCGGTCGGCAGAGGATCCCAAGTCCTCCATGGCACCTGATCCCACCTCTGATGTTTTCGAGGTTCGTTTTTGCTTTGAGCTTCAATACTTTTCGTTATTTTCATAAATCTCATGTACAAAATAGGATACAAATTTATGCTAGCTTGTTTGATCAATTTACAATCGAGCAAACATTTATGAAGGCGGTAGACTTCATGCATCAGGCTCCCTACAATACAAGGTCATTGAGAATTGAGGTATATGGGTGCAAGATTTTTTTTGATAACAATCATTCTACTATAAAAGGACCAATTCAGGGTATAAACCATGAAAAAAATAATTGTTTCAAATAGGAAAATGAAAATCATAATTCTCTAAACGTCATATCAGAGAACTTGAAAAAAAGAATTGTCCACAAATCTGACAACGTTAACTTTTTACAACAATTTCAATATACCATTGATTTTAAAGTAATGTCACGGAAGTTCATGCTTGATCAGGTCTTTTTTTAAATAAAGCTGAATTTTACCAATTTTCCGTTTTCTGATGTTCAGTATAGAACGCTGAAGTATTATTCATGATGTCTCGCATGAATCAAATATTAAGTTGAAATTTCGGGAAAAATTTTGTTATGCATTCTGTGTATGAAATTTAAAACAAAATCGTTACGGAAGTTAATTGATTTTCAGCGACATGGTATGATTTTGTATGAAAGAATATCCATAGGATAAATAGGAAAAAAAAACTTTTTAACATGGGCATGGGTTTTTAAGGTCTCATCCGAAGGACCCGCAACTTTCACTTCAAAGTGCCGAGCGCTTGGCGAAGGAACAGTTGCTTCCTATTTTTTATCGACTTAGGTCAGTTGCGGCCGTGATTTCAACACACGACCTTCCGATCACGGAGCGAGCGCTATAAGGACTGAGCTACAAACAGCACAAACACAAAGAAGATAAGGATATTTTTATAATTATATACAGACCCCAAAACGCGCTACAACACCTCAGAAACGAAACGAACAGTTCCGTGTAAGAAGCGTACCGTACCGTGCACTAATGGAACCGTACCGTTCACAAAAGGAACCGTTCCGTACAAGGAATGTACCGTACCGTGCACAAAACAAACCGTTCCGTGCAAGAAGCGAACCGTACCGTTCACAAAGCTAACCGTACCGTCCATGAATAATTTTTTGAAATAATTTTGCAAATAATTACGCCCCGAAAGCATTCCGAATCTTGCAATGACAAAATACAGTAAGTCATCTTTCGAAATAAAATTAAGACGAAAATCTAGTTTTAAATTTATGTGGCCTTAAGGCCAAAAGTTGAAAGGTCAATGTTGACCTTCCTTCTTTCTCCATCTGCATTTTTTTTTCATTTCTTCCACCTCTTCTTTTTTTTCATTAAGCAGGGGACACAGATTCTCTGAATTAGCTTGTTTGAATTTCAATCCAATATCTAATCAATGTCAAAAGTTACAAAGGAAATGGTTGATCTCGTTTGGTGACCCAGAGCAAGAAATTTAGGGTCATGAAACAAACAACAGACAGGCTTTGATGTGATAACTTTTTTTCCTTTGATACATTTAATTAAGGAATGCTTTAATTATGCCTAGTCTGTGTGATTTACAAATCAATATCTCATCAAACCTAAAAACAATTTCCTAATTACATGTAATTGAATCCTGAAGTGAGTTTTATGACGACCTTTAAACGCGTCCTTCTTCATGTGTTGATACATGTAATATAAGCACTCCTTCCTAAAAATTAAAATGAAAGATTATAAAATCAAATGTCATTTTTCTCTATCCTATCTTCATCCCATGGTAAATGGCAAGTGGATTTTGCTTGGTACCTGCTCGAGTTCATATATTGAAGTTGTAGTTACATCCAACCACAGACAGCGCTCGGGGATTCACGGGAAACAATCCGTGGATGAATTTTCAATTAGGAAGGATAACACCTTTCTATAATCTTTATTGTTACATTAGTCACTTCAGTTTGTTAACATCTTGGATATCAAGCCTAGAATATCATTTATATGGTGCTTGTCACAAAAATGTGCCATCATCTTTTTTTCGGTAGATATTTTTATTTTTAATCGTGCTATTTCATTGCCCAGGCGTTCCACAATAAACCGGCTTTTTATCGTCAAACTTGAGAAATGCTACAAATTTGGAAATGTCAAAGTAGAAATTACGCAGGTGATGCGAATATGATACTTAGTGGGTAACTCTTGAGTTCCGAGTGTTATCACTACTGGCCTAAATAATTACTGATAGTGCCACTTTTTACTGATAATTTCTGATATTTACTGATATAATACTGTTGGTACTGAGAATTTCTGATATTTGCTGATATTTTTACTGTTGTTACTGATAATTGCTGTTGGTTCTGATAATTACGGATATTTACTGTCGTTTTTACTGGGGGTTCTGATAATTACCGATATTTGCTGAGAGTTACTGTTGGTACTGAGAATTGCTGATAATTACTGAGATTATTTTCTAAGTTCGTGAGATGCAAAAAGAAACTGGGGTGGATTGATTAAATAAATCAAACAAATTAATTTAAGTCAATAATTTTTTTATACAACTTATTTTAAGCTGTAGGTATTTAGAAATTGTAATTTGAGTGACAGCAGGGAAGTATACATTTTTCTCATAAAAATTATTTTTAGTAATCATATATTTGAATTTAATTTCTCTTTCTGTAAGAAAATTGAACCTGCCCCCCCCTCCCCCCCCCCACACACACATTTCATCCTGTTTCTTAGTTCTTAAGGACTTACTTGTAATATTTCAATCGATGAAGTACGCCTAAAAACGACGTATTAAATCAGTTTCAAAAAAACCAATTAAAAAAAAAACTGGATTCATATTTAATATATACATATGGTGCGGTGATGTTGTACATGGAGATCGTCCTTCAGATGGGAATGTATAAACTGCGATCTTCTGTCACAGTACATGTAGGTGCTGGCACAAAAAAGATTCCTCAGGGATCAAATAGCGCAGGGTCACGAGAATGACCCCCCTCTGCTCATTGTTTATAAGTGCAGAGTACAGATGGAAATTTGCATGAGAAATATTTCTCATTATGTAGGTAAAAAATGCCGCCGAGTACATGTCAAAAGTTGAACACGGAAGATCCTGCCACCGATTTATGGACATATAAACGTACATCATGTAAGTGCAGTGTACAGGTCGAAATTTGCAGCTTTTAACAGGCAAATAATGGCGTCACAATATGAGTGAAAAGTTATATAAAGAACACATGTAAAAATGATAATAATAATAATAATAAAAAAACGTTCATTTTCAATGCGAAACAATGTACTATAATTATTTGTTTCAGAAAATTCTTGATCCGCCGCACCCAAGTATTATACATGTTATAAGAGATTGGATCAAAGTAAGTCAAGATCGATTCACCACCAGCCCGTTCACACATTTTAATGGTTTGAACAGCATTACAGATTTTCATTGGAAACATATACCTTTACTTGTTAAGACACATCCAGTATAATAATGTTTCTCGGATACATTGACCATGATTCCATTTTTGTCATCAAAAATATTTTCAAAAAATAGAGATTTTCCATGGACTGTTAGTAAAAACAACCGATGGGAAAAAAATAAATGTTCGATACACATAGATTCTCAGCGTAATTATTTCATATCCGTAGAGAAATAAACATAATTCATGTACAATTTTGACTGAACATGTCCAGAGACATATATTATCCTTAAAATAAATGAAATTAATTTTAATGCTAATATTTTGTATGGTTTAAATGCAAAACGGGCTAACTACACGAAGAAACGATCTTTAATCAATGAAGTGTCTTATTTAGGGCTGAGTCTCTTCAGTGGAAAAATATTTCTCTGATTTTTGCAGAAGGGTAGACATTTACAGGTGTAAATGAGGACATGCTGTACAAGTAAAATGCACACGGAAGTATAGTTGATTTGTAAACTTAAGGAAAACAACAGATCTGAAATATTTTTATACAAAGTTTAGCGTGTTGTTGGAGTTAAATGAAACAAGCCAAGGTCATTTAACAGAGAATCAGCATGTTTGATATCAGTAAGGACTATTTCTAACTTAATTGACAAACTATCCCTCATTAACAGTTACTGTGACTTATTTTCCTGTTGCACTTAGCTCATTAAATTTATCAGAATATTAAAAATTACATGAAAAGTTCAAAATCCTGTTCGATTTACCACAAAAATATTTTTATTCATCCCAAATGTTGCAAGTATATTTTGACGGGGTCCTAGGTCTTTCAAGGTATTGTACACAAACGGAAGCGCTGTGATGTACACTGTACGGTAGCGAGAAAATAACACAATAGGTGTCCCTGCTGTATATATATACATGTAAGACACGGCGAGTGAGAGAGAAGGGCACTCGGCGGCCGGGACTCGCCGGATATCACAAACAGTCAGTTACGCAACGACAAAGTGACGGGTGGATTCAAAAATTCGTTCATCTGCGTAAAAGAACAGAAGAAAAACAATTACATGAAAAATAAAGAATTTAAGTGTATCCAAGTATGATGCTATCAACACGATTCTTGTAAACTGGAACGTTTAAACTAAAATTCTAGAGGAAAAAATTACTTCTATTTTTATATTTCCGGCGAAGCTTGATGAGTAAAACTCGTAATTAAGAATGCCTCTTTTCAGAAGAAATAAATTTAATACATAGAAACAAATAGATAAATGAATGAAAAAAAAAGTTTATCCTTGTAAAAATCTATTTCGGGGTATAGGTGAAATAATTTATTTTTATCTAAACAAGGGTCCTGAATGTATATAAAGAATGCAGTGTCAAGCTTCATATTTCTGTGGTTCTAATCCTTTTATTTTCCTCGAGGTCTGGTACATGTTATTGTGCATTCTACATTTAAAGGCAGAAAAGGGGGGATATAATAAGCAGATTCTTGAAATGAATATTTATTATCACAGGGTGACGAGTATACATTTTTTTGGTTTTAAAATACTTATTAATATACTTTAACATTACATCTAAGAAATGTTTTTATTATTAAGATATTTACTTTATACCAAGATATAGACTCAATATAGACGTACATGTAGCTTAAGAATAATGCCGGGACCAGCACACATCTGTTGCATGTAATTGACTAATTGGAAGGAAATTTAGAATTCTATTTTAAAAACAATTTACACCAGGCACCGTCGTGATTAGTGAAAATAAATACTTATCATTTGTATTTATTATACTTTTCCAAGACTTGTAAGTAGTCTTGAATATCTTCAAAATGAAAAAAAGATCGGGATATTGTCTTTTCTATAAATTTACTTCTGTAAGCATATTTCTTTCAGATATTAAGGAGGCTGGGGGTCAACAAATTAACTATCAGATATAACTTAATTTTTAGATATGATATCTTAAGCTGTCAACTATCATATGGCAAACAAAAATTTCATACATTTTAGTTTTAAAATTTGATCATTTTTGTATGTCTTTATATGGAGCTCTTCTTCTAAAGGAGATCAATATTGTCTGAAAATGGCCACAACCACCCAGCCCTCTTAATAACATCCTCTTTCCTTGTTTGAATTTGAATTAAAAATTGTTTAACACGCTCATGGGAAGCGAGAAAGAGGGAGCGACGTCCAAATAATTTTACTGCAATACTTCCATCAACATTTACAGTAATGCGCGTGTCTTCTAAAAACGTCCTGTTCTTTTTCGTGTTTTCTCTTTCTTTTTGTATTTAATGGTTTTATTTTTTGTTACTAAGTAATGCATTTATCTATTTAAATTTCTTTTGGCTTGTCAAGAAATTCTGAAACTGCTTTCAACAGAACTGTTTTAAAAGTGTAACAACTACTGTATTGAAAAATAATAAGGACAAGCTTTAAAGGATTATTTTTAAATTATAACTATTACTAGTATTGAAATAGCTAGAGTTTAAAAAGTCTTTGAAAAAAAATTTTATCTACCATTTATTTTCTTTTTTCTGGAAACCATTTTTAAAATAAGAATGATTCTTAATGATAGATTTTCTTTCCTCAGTCTTCCTTTCAACCAATTTCATTGAAGTTCCATTTCCAGTCAGTGTTAGACTTGTTTTTACATTTTCTGGGTTCAGAGAAATAATCTCAGTAATTATCAGCAATTCTCAGCACCAACAGTAACTCTCAGCAAATATCAGTAATTATCAGAACCCACAGTAAAAACGACAGTAAATATCAGTAATTATCAGAACCAACAGCAATTATCAGTAACAACAGTAAAAATATCAGCAAATATCAGAAATTCTCAGTACCAACAGTATAATATCAGTAAATATCAGAAATTATCAGTAAAAAGTGGCACTATCAGTAATTATTTAGGCCAGTAGTGTATAGAATGTAGGGAAAAGCCAGAGATCTATGAAAAAGTTCGAGAAATTTCGATAAAGAAGTCGAAACATTGATTCATAAGAATTAAAATTTTGCTGCAGGTTTTCGAGATAAGTCAGGGAAGTGGTCAGTATTCTTTATAAAGGACTTCATCACTATTGCAAAAAGGTTTTGAAAATTTGGCTTTAACATTATGATGCATTATAATGTATTATCTTAAAAACCTGCATCAAAATTGATTATCTGTTTCTGTGATTCTTACTGTGATAAGGTTAGATTAGATGTTAAACTGTCTTAAACTGTCTAAACTGTATACTAAAATGCTAAATCGTGATTATAGGCTATAAAATTTATGTCTAAATTTAATTTTATTGATCATGTGTAAATATTGAAAATAACAATTCATCTGTAAACTGAAATGATTTTCGAAATTTCTTATATGTTGCATGAAAATCAATTTAAAAAAGAAATTTTTTTAAATGATAAAAGATTATGATCCAATATTCGTATCATAGTTTAATTAACTGACATAGAATTGTCTTATTTTTCTTTCTGTAAAATCTCTAAATCAGAAAAAATATTTTCACAAGTTTATTCAATTTAATAAGTTGTTAAATAAATAAACAATCAGTCAATCTGAAAATAAGAAATCGAGGATATCGGTCAAAATGCTCTTAGTATAAACAAAAACGTTTTCTTCTTCTTACTTTTTTGTCAGCTGTAATATAGTTTTTCATTATTCTTTTGTCCATTTGACATTGTCTAATGTGGTTAGTTCTCATGGAAATATCTTGAAATGAAGAAAGAGACAGATTTAATTATTTATGCATCTTGTTGAAGAATCGTCATCCCGGTACGAGATGTGTAATTAATTAGTCTGCCCCAAAATCCGCGCAATTAACATAGAATATACAAAATATATACAAGATATATACACATCGCCAAGCCCCTCGATACAACAGGTGAACTATACGTGTCCCAATTCGATTTCTATAAATTTCTTGATTTTAATCCGTTCAAGTGTCATCAAGACGCCGTGGCCTCATGGATAAGGTGCCAGACTATCATGCGGGAGGGCCCCGGTTCTACCCCGAGATTCTTGAAGAATTTTTTTTCTCTTAGATTTACTTTTTCAGTTTTTTTTTATTCGAAAAAAAAAGATTAATTTAATACCATTATAATTTGAACACTTGAAATTAAAACTCCTAGTTAAAAAATAAGCCGATTATTTAATAATAAAAATACAACTGAAATATAACTGAAAGGCCACTGAAATGTTTCTGCTATTTAATCGACTGAATGATAGCTGAAAGATCATGGAAAAGTTACGGGAAAGAATCTTTTCAGTGACATTTCAGTGACCATTCAGTTACCATTCCGTCGACTGAATGTAATTTCATCCTGTGGAGAGAGAGAGAGAGAGAGAAAGATTTATGGTCTTAATAAATTTAAATAAATCCTGGTATTTGCACTTCTCTTCACAGTATAATTTGTACATATATAATTTAAAATTTATGAAATATAGTGTTCATTGCAACTGCTTCATGGATTTTAAGAAAATGACAAATAAGCGATCTCATTAAATTTCGAATAATTTTCGATATCATCATCATCATTATTATCCATATTACTCTAACCCAAACAGTGTAGCGACACTATATGCATTTAGGGTGGGCACATATTGTCGCATGCCACAATATGTACATGTTTGATTTTGCAACTTGCGACAATTTATACCGATGGATGACTGTATTAGCAATGAGCTGAGGGCAGGTACAGTATCAACCAGACCCAAACTGACACCCAAGCAGTCCCATAAAGCAGTCCCCGGGATTTCTTTGGGACGGCTCCGGGGCCGCTGTGGGACTCCTGTGGGGTGGGACCGCTGTGAAACTGCTCTAGAATGCAAACCCAGCAGTCACAGCAGTCCCGGGGACTGCTTTCTGGGACTGCTTTGTTCATACCTGCGTGAAAAATTTTCTGAGTGACAGGAAAACCCCGCCCCTTGTGTATTCTGAATTTGCAGGCTTCATTTTGTACAGTAGTTTTGTTTACTTTCATCAGAGAAGTTGTGAAAGTAATTAAAAATAAATGAACAAAAATTTTCAAAAAATTTAACAAGAACGGTTAGCTACTGAAGGATATACGTCAAACACCAAATTCGCACCATTGTAGTGTAAAATCGATTAGAAATTTAATTAAATGTTGGTAATAATAAAAAGTTGTTTTGCCAGTTAAAAAAAAAAACAGAAGTCAGAAAATTATTTTTTTTCATCCGTGTATCTAACGTAAGGTGTTTCAAACTAAACAACTTATTTAATTAGTTAAAGCTGTTAAATTATGTTCTCAAAGTTTACATTATTCTATAATATGTCCTAAAGGAGGAAACAATCACGGCATAAAAGTTTTAGAAGATAATCAAAGCTATATGCTGCACTGGGAAGTAATTATTTTTAAACTGTAAAGGCAGCTAGGAAAAAAAGAACAAGAAAAAAAATCAATCCCTTTTTTTTTACCGCTTCATAATAAAACTTAATAATTAATTCAAATTCAAAAAAAGACAACCTTTTTGTATGAAATAATTCTCCCGTCATATAAACTACGTGAGCAATTATTCCTTGATTTTTGTCCCGGATTAATTTTTAACTTATATAAAAAGTTTTACTAAATATATAAAATTATATCTTTAAATAAATATGGTTGAAAATATCGAAATTTATTTCTTATTTCCTTTTTTGTATGTTTGAGGACAAACAAGATACACGTAACAACTGCATTGTCTCGCCGATTAAAAGCCGTACACGGTGTCTAAAATGTGTAAACACCTGGCTAGGTTTTCAATACGCGTCGATCAACAATTATGTATGCAGTTAGGATAGGTGCATATTGTCGGAGAAAGTGATTATTTATCAAATGAAATATGAAGATAACGAACAGTATTCAATCTCGAAAGTCCAATGAAACGATACGAATTTGGGGCAGAGCAAATACGGACCTCAAAATTTAGAGGTGGGATCAGGTGCCATGGAGGAGTGAGCATTCCTTCTTGTAGAAAGAAATGTTTTTCTTTTTCAAAGCTTCTTGTATATTATAGATTTTAGATTTAAATTAATAAACATTGTTCATAAATTTATAACATTGTAAAATTAGAGAAGATGCATACTTATTTGTAAGAATTATTTTTTTTTATCTCATTATTGACACGGAAAAATTGAATATAAATAAAAATTAGTCCAATTTGAAGGGATTTTTAACATCATAAATATGTGTTTCAGCAAAAAAAAGACCGTTCAAAATTCTCTGAACTTATTTTTTTTCGGGGGGAAGGGGGGCGGGGGGTATCGTATGTTTTATTTTTATTTTTTTTTTTTTTAATTTTTTTTTTATTTATTTATTTTTTTTTCTTTTTTCCCCCCATTTTTTTCTGTTCTTCTTTGTTTGTTTGTTTGTTTTTGTTTTTTGTTTGTTTGGTTTTTTTTGTTTTTTGTTTTGTTTTGTTTTGTTTTTTTCTTTTTTTTGATATTTAAGTACAGATGATACAAACAATTTTTTTTTATCAAAAATCCTAAAAATAACAACCCAATTCATATTTAACTGTGTAAAATGAATAAGTTTAACCGCACTGATTTTAATTTTTCATTCAAATTGTCACAAAAATGGAATTTAAAGTGACAAAAATGTGGACTGATTAAGGATGGTTGCAGAAAAGTAAAATTTTGAGCATCTTAGAAAGTTTAGAATTTCTTAATATTTTAGAAATTTCTTATTCACATAATCTACAACCAATATAGATTTAAAAAATGTATACCAATCCAGGCATCCATATTTTTGTTTGTTTGTATTATCTGTCCTTAAACATACTATAGTAATTCTTTGATAGGGTTTTATATTCTAAAGGAAAATATTACTAACATGTAATGAAATATGCACATTTACAAAAGATGCTCATTAAAGTGATCTGTATATCACTATAGTGCATAAGTAAATTCTACGTGAATGAAAAAGTTCATGTTGATCAAAAACCATAAAACATATTTTCCTTCAGCAGAATATAGAATTTAACGCATTTTGATACCGTGACATTTTGTATATTAAAAACTAAAATAACCCACCATTAGCGCCCTAAGTCCTTTATTGTTCTTTATTTTAATTTGTTGTTTTTTAATGTTGTTATTTGTGTGTTTTAAAATTGTTATGGTATCAATCTCATAGTTTTTGCCTTTTCCCCTTAATGGTGTCATTGCAGTTTTTTGGCTGAGGTTGGTTCGCGTCAAACGTAGCTGAGCAAAATGAAACCCGAATCTCCCCTCCCAATTCGGCCATTTTTGCACAAGTCTGGAGCTGATTTTTTTAATGAAATGAAAAAAATAAATGTAAACTTTCTGTTTTTACCAGATTCATAAAAATAGGGTACAGGACGAAAGATCATCTTTAAGCAATCCTTTAATGGTGGTTTATAGAAGTTAATTCCTTTAAGCCACCAATAAGCTTTTAGCTGCTTAATGTCCAAACTTCATTAAGTTACATTTAGCCACCTTTAAGCTGTAGATAAATGGTGGCTTAATGTCCAAACTGAATTAAACCACATTTACGCATCCTTTATCAAGTCTTTAAACTAACTTTTAAGTTTAAAGTTGTTTCAATATCATTTACGCAAAATATTATTCGATTCATAATTTTGTCTCGTCATTCCTAACATTTTTGTCAATGCATATTAACTCAGGCACTGAAAACAGCTTCAGCAAATGCCTTATATTTTTCATAATTTTAAAAATTATTTTTATCCATAATCACATGTAGTATATTTCATTTTTTTTAAATCATGTATTTTTCTTTCGTGTGTGGAGAACAACGTTCCGCTGCTGAATTCATAGGAAATATAAAATCATTTTCTTCTGAAAAAAAAGTAAAATCTCTAAGACTCTTAATATATCTTTGGGTGTAAAAATATTTAAGATTTTAATATATATATATATATATATATATATATATATATATATATATATATATATATATATATATATATATATATATATATATATATATATATATATATATATATATATACATATATATATATATAGGTTTAGAATATGTTGTCAAAGATTGAATATCCCATCATGAATAATTTAAATAAATTCGTGGTTAAATGTCAGACGCTTTTAAAATAATGCAGTTATTTATCAAAATATAGTCGGTCTTCAGTGATTGTTATTTCAAAATCAATTTTCAGAAGAACAGCTGATCAGATTAAACATGACATCCGACTAGATTTATACACATTGGGAAGAGGGGTAAGATTAAGAACCATCTATACACTGCACACTGAAGAGTTCTGATTCTGTGGTTTTTTTATGTAGTTAGAGTAATCTGCCCTTAGAATTAAAATGAAATAAAATGAAATCTAAAGTTTAACAATCAATTTCTAATCAATTTTAGCATTCTTAACATTTTGATACGCCAAGATAAATTAATTGAACACCTCATCTGCATGCTTTTTCCCCACTTAGGTAAATAACAGTGGTTTCTGTTCATCAAACTTTGTTGATTATGAACATTTTTCCTGGGTGTAAAAGCCAGGCACCCTATGTCGAAAATGATATAAATAAGCTCAATATTTACACCTTTATACAACATAATTTTCTCAATGTACAAAAGACATTTTCGTTTAGTGTAGAGAGGGTCCTTAACAGTGTACAGGACTGTATATTGACTGGTTAAATAATAAACCTTAATTAGGTGTCCCCACCAGTCCCCGGTCAACTAACAGGAAACTATATACATGACGTACAGTGACAGATTTTGATGATCAATTATTTTTTACAAAACTTAAAATTTAACACAAGCATATAACAAATTAAAAATTATGATTCTAAGCAAAAAGACAATTATTTTGATACCCATTATGATATAAAAAGAATTAAAACTGATGATGATATTCTAAAAAAATATTTTGTAACTGTTACGCACGGATTGTCAATAATTTACTTAGACACAAAAAACCGTAAATATCCGCAGCATATTTTAAAGATCTATAATCTGCATTTTCAATCTTTCTTTTTCGAGGATATATTTTTGTGTTATATCTATTGAATTTCAATCATTTTCACGTAATGGTAGCTTAATGGTTATTAATGGTAATTTAATGGGGTTTAGACATTGAGCACCTATAAGTTTGGCTTAATGGTGGCTTAATGGTGACTTAATGATTGTCTAGTAGCTACCATTAAGCACCTATAACCCACCATTAAGCTACATTTAAACAGCTATTAAGGACTTTGAGATGGCTTAATGGTAACTTAATGGTGGTGTATTCATTACATAAAGGTAGCTTAGGTGCTTAATGGTGACTTAAAGACAACTATTAAGCCATCATTAAGGACATATAAGCCACCATTAGGCCAAGCGTAAAGGACTGTTTCATCTTGTGGGATGTGCTGAATTTTTCATATACTGTATATGAAGGGGAAGTTGTTAGGTCCTGCACTTTATTATCAAGAAACTGCTTGACTTCGACCGAAATAAACTTGCGTGCATTGACGGATATTTTTTAGGTACTAAAATGTTGATAAAGCATTTTTACAAGATCTGGAAAGAATTTTCCTCAAATGTTTGTTTAATTAAGACCACCCTCTCTAAGCTGTGCATTGTTAGTAATAATATATATCAAAATTTCACACTGTAGTACAACCTGCATTCGTTGTCAACAGAAAATTGCTTTTAAATAGAACTGTATCTTACCTTTCTTTTTCATTGACACAAAAAAGTGTTTAGAAAGATGAAATGGTGCTGTCAAATTAACAGTGATTTCTTCATCGAAAACCTCTAGCGTTTTATTTTCTAGGAGGTCAAGGAAGACAACTCCTGTAAGAAATGATATTTCAACAGTTCAATATGTTTAGTACTGTTTTCAAATTGGAATATTTTTTAAGTATTGCATATCATTAAATTGACAAAGCTGAAAAAGCAGGTAAAAGCATTGTCTTTGTAAGGTTCGTTATTTAAATTGTATTTTAGAGCAACTGTGATTTATTTCTACAAATGGTAAGCCAACTTATACCTATAGCTCCCTTCTAAAGAGGAAATTCTTCAAAATCATATGTCAGTTTGGAATATTTTAATATTCCCAACAACCAACATGAATTTGAATTACCATATCTATATTGGATTCCGAAACTTCATATAAATCCTTACAAAGATACATAGCGGGTTCCAGGAAATCTTCTACCAAGCCTCTTTCTTTACTCCTCACTAAAATATTAATACTAGTGAAGGAGAAACTTCAGGAGTACTGTGCAACAACATATTCGAGAAGTGAAGTAAATCAGATGTGGTTACTTAAAAATTCCAAGGAATTTTTGGAAAATTTGAAATACCAAAATCAACAACAACAAAACTTCCGACTTTTCAACTTTATATACAACCATTACCCACGATAATTTAAAGTCCAGGCTTTTTAATATCATTAACAGTTGCTAAAAATGGAACTCGTAAATTTACTAACATTGTCACTGGTCATTTGCAAAATTATTTTGTTAAAAACATCCTGATTGTACACACAAGTACTTTGAAGTTGATATTAAAAAGATGCTTGAGTTTCTGATTGACAATATCTATGTGGTTTTTGGAGACCAGGTCTTCCAACAATCCATTAGAATTCCCATGGGTACCAATTGCGTCCCGTTATTAGCAGACTTATTTTTGTATTCATATGAACCAGGATTTATTCGAAATTTTTTACATGAAAAGAAAAACACTTGCTGTGGCCTTCAACTCGACTATTAGATAATCGACGACGTATTGTCAATTAACAAACGGTTATTTCCATTCTTATGTCGATACGATATATCCCGGTGAGCTTGAGATAAAAGATACCACAGAGTCTGACACATCTGTTTCATATTTGGATATTTTACTAAAAAAAAGACTTAAATGGTAATCTAACACCAAGCTTTATGATACGTGTGATGACTAAATTTTCAATCGTCAACTTCCCTTACTTATGCAGCAATATACCTTCATCACCTGTATACGAGATTTATATCTCTCAGTTGATTCGATACGCAAGACCATGCTCTACATATGAACATTTTTTTTTTTAAACAAGGTTTTTTTGTTTGTTTGTGTATTGTTTAATGTCCCTCTCGAGAATTTTTCACTCATTTTAGACGCCACCACTTGCCGGTGGAGAGCTACAAATTTTGACCTATACTCGGCAATTAGGGCCATTGAGCAGTGAGGGATCTTTTTCGTGCCAGCACCTACTGCGACAAGGGACCTCGGTTTATACGGTCTCATCCCAAGGACTGGTCTCCACGTCCCACAGTGGGATTCGAATCCGCGATGTAAGGATCAACTCCTTACTCCGCGATTCTAGAGCGAACGCTCTAGCCACTTCGACTTAAAACGAGGTAAGTTATTGAAAAACAAGTTGGTGAAACAAGAATATCAGCAGTCTCGTTTTAAGTCATCATTTCGTAAGTTCTATGGTCGATATAATAACTTTGTCAGCAAATACAATTTATCAATAAGTCAAATGCTGACTGACTTTTTTTATTCAAATTGTTAGGCTTTTATTTACACAAGGTATTGTCGACAGATTCTTCCGATATTTCCCGATAATGACAAGGAACATACGGCAGGTGTGACCGGTCGGCAGGGGATGCTCACTCCTCCATGGGACCTGATCCCACCTCTGATGTTTATGGGGTCCGTGTTTGCTCTGCTCCAAAGTGTGTATTGTTCAATGGACTTTTTCAGCTTGAATACTGTTCGTTATCTCCATATATTTCATCACTGTATTAATTATATGAGTTGAGTTTATACGCACAAAAGTATAAAAGTACTATATGAATGAAGTTTAGGTAGAGTTTTATTGATATAATGAATAATAAATGCAGAAATCTGTACAAAGGAATTCGAGAGATCTATTCATTTTTGACTTTCATTTGAGATTGAATGTCCAAAATAATGGGATGTATTCCAATCATATGAGTTTCAAATATATTTTGATGTGTAAATTTAGCAAAATTGTCGTTTAAGCATTAATATCTTAGAATGTATTCATTTACCGTTGGTGTATAATTTACATACACAATTTACTATTGTATCTATTCCAGCTGGAATGACAGATTCAATTTTCTGGCAAAGATCAGTGATGCATTCTCACTTTAATAGGTTGCATTCAAAATACCGAACTTTCTTCTTGCCTCTGTAAAAGGAGTAAACCTAATTTTAAGTGGAAAACATCAACAGTTGCGCAGATTGTAGGAATTTGAAAATAAATATAATTTTATGCTTCCATTATTTCATATCAAAATTTACTCATGCTCGTACTTATACAATGACAGATAATTTTAGTGAAATTTTACATTTGGGTGAGTTTATCGATGCTATCTGAAACAGTTTCTGCATCAAAACGGTCCGTTCCGAAAACAATGCATCCAGATCGGGATAGGGATGCAGCAATTTCAGATCCCAAGCCTCCACAAATACTGGTTACTAGAGCAGTTTTCCCGTTTAATGACATATTCAAATCTAAAATAATATCCAAATTAAATCATGTTACTTTTACAATGAAAAAAGTTATGACGAAAAGTTTCTTGTTAGCTTGGAAAGAATTTTTTGGTGTTGGTGTGTAGCGATGTTAAGCAGGAACATCTTTTATTATTCTTTTATTTTAGAATAATTATAGTGCATGTTTACTGTATGTGTTTTATTTTAAAGCATTCACATTGAAGTTATGAGATGTCTGAAATGTACAGTTACAAATTATTGTAAGTATACTTCATGTGTTAAAATACATTTATATGTCTTGCCTACTATAAAAAAAATATTGATTGGATATGTGATCTGTCACCAAAAGACTCCACACTTAAATGACTTGATTTTATTTGCTAAAACAGTGAAATGATAACATTTTATCCATAATTCCTCAATAATACATTATACATGTATTTACCTCATTAGTTGCGTTTCCTATAATGCAATAACAGAAATACAAAGGTTATGCCCCCTAAGAGGTCCTCAGAAGTATATCTTCACCTGGGTACCAGAAGCTCCCTGGATCAGATAATTATTTTATTCGATATATAAATATACGGGTATTTCGGGAATATTACACCATATCATAATTAAAGATATGTAATGAAACAAGTTTCAAGTTAAAAAAAAAAAAGCACAGGGAAAAGTAAGACAGAAAAAAAAAACATATAAATACATGTATAGATATTGAGTTTATATATTTTGAGAATACTGTACAATGTTTTCATATATTTAACGATATAAAAATGTTGCAATTTCACAAGAATTGTTCGTAGGGGAATACCAACACACAGTGCTCAATTTTCCCCATACCAGTATAAACTCCAAAGGCCAAATCACCAGTACAGGGATATAACATTACAATTTCTCAGACAACTATTTGATTATTTTAACTTCACATTCAATACTTCTTGTTAACTTTGATATGAAACAAATCTGAGCAACTCTTGCATTTAGCTAGATAGAAATTATGGAGAATATGTTTTGAAGATGAGGAAAACAGAATTCTGTTTAACTTCTTGGTATTTATTTCAAAAACCTACACATCGCTGTATATAATACAAACCCATAGTCAGCTGGTTTTGAGAAAGCAAAAACCGAGACTGTAAAGGCAACCATTTGTGGTGTTCTCTTGTCAGAGGACAACAGTGCAATACTCAAAATGCTGAGAAAATTGTTTGCACGCAAAAAAAGGGATTAAAGTATTTAAAAAAAAGAATCCCTTTCAATAATAATAAAAAGATAAAATTAAAAGTGTTCACCGGCATTAGTTTTGTGCATCATGGTTTGCAAAATAATTTGATGGACAGAAATCCAAATATAGCTTGATATAGGCCTGTAGCAATGTTTTTCCATGTGGGGGAGAGGGAGAAACATCCATAAAATATCTGCGTACTACAGATTTGTGCTACACGTATGCCATCTTTCCAATAGAGAATATCTTCCGTATAAAACTAGTAGAGATGTCAAGTCCCAGCCGTTATGGGTTACATGTATCGAAATAGCCCGATTTTTTTAATGATAAATCTATAGGACAATCGGGGATAAAATTTAACAATTTTGCTATGAAAGTGCTGTCACTCAAAGTATAGGCAGATAATTGTAGAAAATGTTAACGAAAGGTTAACCTGTACCACCTTTCAGAGTAACCAATGAATTCGTCCATGGATGCATTGACGGTAGTTGTAACAAGAATATATAGATATGGGTTACCCCATACCCAAGATATTCGACTTTTAATTAATTCGAATTTCACTAGAAAAAAAATGCACATGTTATGAAACTGGTGTATAGTTCTTCATGTCCGTTGCAAGTACCGCCACCAGTATAAGCGTAACTAGCAAACATTGCACACACCTGTGCTTGCAAGACCAAATATATATATCTCTCTCTTCCTCTTTCTGCAAAAATAAATGGGGTTCCAACGTTCGCTAAACACCCCCTCCCTGGATCCGCCAATGAAGTTAAAATTCAACCATTACGATACCTGTACGCTTAAGCCTCTTTTAATTTTGTTGTTAATTTTAAAGACTACATTATAATAGATACCTGGTAGATCAACATTTCATATTCATATCATTTCAAGGTCATGATTTTTTTTATCATTGCAGCCTAATTAAGCAGACTTAAATAACGAGAAAATTACAAGATACATGTAAAATAAATTAACTTAATTACACTTTTGTATAATCACTTAATGTACTTAAATAACGATGAAAATTACAAGGTACATGTAAAAAAAAAACTAGATTTAACTACACTTTTGTATCACTAAATCTAGAAATTTTCGTTGAATTTCGTATAGAAAAACATGGATATGGTCCATGAAGTCCTTTTTGAAAGGACAGCAACTTGTACTATCTATAATTCTCAGAACTAGTCCTAACGTGTATTTCTATAGTAACTAAAAAGGTGGTAGAAATGAATATTTGGCAATTATGCCGCGGTCGGTTAATCAAATGACCTTGATTATAATTTCTCTATCAATGACTTCTCGTCGTACTAAATAAATAAACTCACAACATTTATTTTTAAGATTAACTTTATTAAGAAAACTATTAGTCAAGTTAAAAGATAATAAATATCGCAGATATTTTTTGTCATGAAATAATGATTCTTTAAACACGATATGTTTATTATTAAATTTCAAATCCAGTAAAACGTTACTTTTACGTTCTTTCCCCCTTTAAATGATAAGTCAGTGCTTTCACTTCCGAGTTCCAAATGACAACGAAGACTGAACGATGAGTGAACGCTGAACGCAAGGTGAAGGAACAGTGATCAAACGCTGAACGCAAGGTGAAGAAACAGTGAATGAACTCTGAACGAACCTTTGTGAACGGTGAAAGCGAGCGCTCGGTGAACGCAGAACGCAAAAAAATGTAAACGCTATGCAACGATGAGCGAACGCTGAACGAACTGTGAACGCACGCTGAAGGAACGGTGAACACACGCTTAACAAACGAAAAAATTGGAAAGTAGAGCGTTTCAACTTTTGTGTACCCGTACCAAAGCACCCTCTAAATTTATGTATATGTATCACTGAAATTTCTACAGATAACTTGAATATTTAGTTTAGATTGCCTTTTTGTAAAAACATTGATAGAATATTTTTGAATACATATTAGAAAGAAAAAAAAAACTTACCACAGGACAACTTTGCTAAAAGAATAAGGTCATTTAACTACTATCTGTGTGGTACGAAAGCCCAATAGTGCAAACCAAAAAAAAAAATTAAAAATTAAAAACGAAATTATTAAATAAAGAAAACGAAATTAATAAATAAAAAAAACGAAATTATTAAATAAGAAACGAAATTATTAAATAAAACACGAAATTATTAAATAAAAAAAACTGGAATTAAAATACGGAATTTATAGATGTGCATGGTAAGGGCCTGAACCCATGAATCATTCCAAAAAGCGCATGTGTTATAAAGCCTCACTTGGTAATTCTATAGACCTGATTTTGTTTCGACATTAAAACAAGTGTGGGGGCAATGAAAAATTAAAAAAAAAAATTAGATAAATTGACAAACGTAGAAAAACATTATGTGCCCACGGTCTATAATTCGCATTTTTGAAGTAAATTATTCACAACTGTTCAATTCTGATCACGGGAATTTGATGCTGTGTCGCATCCCCACAACCTCAAAGTTTGAGCCTGTAAGCCTGGACGTAGGGAGGATGACTGTTTCTGCTTACATAAAATTAATGACATTCCAAAAGAGCTCATGAATCGCAGAAAGGTCAAGGCCTTGATATCGTATTGCTGAATTCCCCCCGAACTAAACATAGCGCCCTATCTGTGTACCCATAAATCTTAGGTTGTTGAAACAATAAAGAGAATTATTTGAATGCTTTGTTTGATTTGTTATGCAAGTGTGTGCATTGTTTGTTCACAACTATCACTGACTTATAAGTACAGATTGAGAATTTGTCATTTAGAGTAGGTGAGAACAAATAGTTAGTGCATCACTTCTAATTACGCTTTGATAAAATGACCAAGAAATTAGAAGTGTTTTGCTTAATTTTTAACTAAGTAAGCAAGGATAAAAATCTACTCATTGTAACCACTTTGACTTGTTTAATTTTTGCACTTGCTCTCTTTAAACAATTTTAATAATGTCAAACAAACCCGCAAAATCCGATCCGTAACGTATCATTTTACAGCATTTTTGTACTGTGCGATTATTGAAAAATGATGTATAGCCATGCGAATTTCCTAAATGTTATAAAGATCAGCAGTTGTAAACAACGAAATCCTAACAGACATGTATATCTTTAATATTTGTGCAATTTATTAGCATAATCTCTTTGATGTTTCAAGTCCAGATTCATTGTATGCTGATAATTAGACCCTCTGAGCTGAGGGTTTAAGAAAGCTAATGTTAACGTAAACTTGGCCAATTCATCAGACTGGTCAAAAGTCACATTAATCATGTTAATGTAAGATAAAAACATAGATCTAAGCACATTGGATGACCAAGGTAAAGTTCTCCCCTATTCATGTATTGTGATTGTCTACTCCAACTGGTTATGTTATCGATATGGGAATAGCTGAGACTCAGTGTAAGTGCAAATATCACACTTGTTTAAATGTCGAAACAAAATCAGGTCATAGAACACGTGCGCTTTATGGAATGATTCGTCGGTTAATTCAGGCCCTTACCATGCACATCTATAAATTCCGTATTTTAGTTTCAGTTTTTTTTTTTTAATGATTTCAATTTCTTTATTTAAAAATTTCGTTTTCTGTTTTCTTTATTTAATAATTTCGTTGTTTTTTTTTATTTAATAATTTTGTTTTCTTTATTTAATAATTTCGTTTTTTATTTTTATTTATTTTTGGTTTGCACTATTGGGCTTCCGTAGTGTGGCACATATACAGTTACCTTAGATAAAATACTTAGACTTCTTGTTTGTGATGTACCCACACTGTCATTTGAGCTGATAACTGATAAGGTTGATAAATATTGTGTATTGTGTTATTGCGATAGTCGGTTATTTAAATAATATATTCTCAACTAATAGCATAAAGTTATGTCACAAATTCATTACACCAGATTTTTTGCTTCTTGCACGTTTCTTATTTTTTCAGAAAAAAAAATCAATCATGAATAAACATAATATTCAATTGTTGATCTGTATTCTGTATGTATCAAATATAAAAAGCAGTGAAACAAGCTTTTGCTTAATATCAGCACAAAGTGTCCCCAGTGACACCAGTCTACAGAAAAATAAATTAATGGTCAGCGAAATGCCTAAAGTGTATTTTATCATTTGGAAAAGGAAATTAGAAAAAAGGCAGTGTTTGTCATCACAACAATTTTAGACATGATACACGATAATTTTTCTCGTCAAGTCGAGATAGCTATCATAACAAAATGTGATAGTTTATCTTGACTAGATGAGACAGAAGTTGGTGTATCTCGACAAAACCAGCCAGTTAACTTGACTTGACGAGACGATTATCCTGACTTGACGCGATATCTTTTATTGACAATATTTATCTGGATGGCATAAATATGCCCCAATTAACAAATCAAGACAGGTTTCCCGAAAGAAAACTTGTTTTGTAACTCTCCTATTCTCGTATAATGTGGTTTAGGAAACTTTTGTTTATTTCAGTGGAAAGTGACTGTCTCATATCATCAAATTCCTAAATGTATTGGCTTATATGTAGATTTTCTTCTAGGCTGTAAATAATACAAAATATGTTTTATTTGTAAATTCATGTATTCAAAATTATTCCTTTTTACAAAATTATCTAAAATCGATATTAAATATGGTCTTTTATAGATATGTTAAATCCATCAAAAGTTTGGTAACGCCTTGTATCATTTTTGCCATTTAGGCAAGGAATGTTTAAAAAAGAAGATAAGTTTAGAATAAAATTTAGGTAATGTCCACAAAAGGGTTTCCTCTGTACGCAATGCGAGTACGGCCTGTTTGGGAGTGCACATTAGATACAATGTCCGACCTACTGTGCGGTCAATCCTCCATCCAACGGAATAGCTGTACCTGTCATGTTGTCTGCTGCAGGTGAGCAAAGGAAAATCACTAATTCAGCAATCTGTCAAAAAATATGATAAAAATGTTAACCATAAAGAAAAACAACAATAAAAACATTACCAATTACCTGTCATAAATGTGACAAAAATATTAATTAACGACAACAGAGGTGGTAATTAACAGTAATTACTTATTTTAAACATGACAACAAATTACCGATTAAATTTTTACTGCGTGTGATTACATTTATGTATCATCCACATATGTTGTCGTACAGAACAATATTACTGTACTGTACAAAACCCGCCAGTGTAAATCTTGTGAAGAGTCTCTTATCCGTAATTATTGCGATTAAGGAGAATTAGAATAGTATTGTTAACTCAAATGTGAAATCTTGAAAGATTAAATATATTGAATTTGTTTTCAATGGTTCATTTAGTGCAAATTTACTTCATTATCACTCAGCTTTATTTCAAAGCATATACCTGAGTAGTTGTGGTATTCTTTTTCGTAGGATTCACTTCTGCAAGTTTCTCCTGTAATTGAAATTTAACATATATAGAGGACATCATCAGTGAAACTGGATGTGCTCTTAGATAAGACATTTTTCACTCTAACATCAATCTACGTTTTTCAATACATGAGCCGAATTTTATAAACATGATTTACAAGTATATATTTTTTTACCAAACACCTTTCACGACTTTCGCCCGATTCCTTTTGCATGGAAGAAAGTAGTGGCTTAAGAACTAAAAGATATGCTTATAAAAGTTAATATTTATTCTTGGAAACAAAATCATTTATGTTTTACATCATATTGTCAGTGTAAGGTTTTTTTATTTAATGAATTTAATAATAATAAAAAAAAAATTAATAGATAAAAATAAATTAAAATTTAAAAATAGCAAAATGTTGTTGAAAACCTAATGAACAAGCAAATTAATTGAAAATCAGAGAAAACTCTCTTTTGTTTTAGTCTTTTAAGTGAGAGAAATGTTAAACTATCATTCAGGACAAGGAAAGGTGGATAACTGGATATATTAAAGTACTTTTCGGTGTATTCAGGAATTATATTTCAAATATTTCAGCACTTTCTTTTTTAATTGTTTCAAAAATTCCTTTTCAATCTGTTGATCAGATTTTTTTGGGGAGTGAGGGAACATGATCTTGAATTTAAATAAACTATCTTTCGATTTAAATTGTCAACTTGTAAAACTCACTGTTTGTATCAACTGTGCAAGGACATATACTGTTACACGTAACTCCATACTGCGCAGCCTCTACTGCAATGCCCTTTTATTGAACAAATAATAGATATTTGACCCACGATACAATAATACCCTTTTTATTTTCAAACAGAAAATTTGAAATACTAGTAAAGGTCATGATCAGGAGTTTATTTTTTTACATTCTCATTGAAGTAGTTTTTTTTTTCTTTTACAAAGATATATCTTAGTTTATTTTAGGTTAAGAAATAATTAGTGAAATATTTACCCTAGTGAGTCCAATGAGTCCTGCCTTTGCGGCCGAATAACCTGTGGATTTAGGGGATCCTACCAGCCCAAACGCCGAGGATATGTTCACAATTCTCCCCCATCCTAAAAGACGACAGTATATACACATTTGTGATTGTTCCACCTGCATTTTGTCATACCTATTCTTCGTTTGCTCATTTTGAAGAAAATCTTGTAATTTAGATAAAATCATAGGATACCCTAAGTCCGGTGAAAGCTGTATTTCTTACAAAATCTTCTTGTATTTGAAAGATTGTAGAATCAAATTTATTTATAATAAAATCAAAGTAAACATGCATTTCTTTTTTGGAATTCATTTTAAGGCTTTTTTAAGTTAAATTTCATGAATATTTAGTTTTATTAGTAAAGAACTGATTATAATGAAAAAAAAAATAGTCTCTTTGAAAATGTTCGTAATAAACATGTATTTAAGGTCAAGATCTAGTAAATGACTTTAGATTCAATTATGACGTCATAATCAATTTACACGCACTTTTTCACGTATATTACGGCTTCAAAAATTATGTTGAAAATAAAGCGTTTCATGGAGTTCAATTTAAAATCATGTCAAAAGTTATCCTGATACCTATATTGAATTTTAAATCATTTCAAAGAAGAGGTCAACAATATGTAAATTGTCGATGTCTGAGAGACTGTAGGCAATCTGGAAATATTTCTTTTCTCTAATATGTATAAAAAAAACTTCCCATGTTTATATATGATGAAATATATGGAGATAACGAACAGTATTCAAGCTCAAAAGTCCATTATACAATACAAAATAGGAGCATAGCAAACACGGACCTCTAAACATCAGAGGTGGGATCAGGTGCCATGGTGGAGTGAGCATCTCCTGCCGACCGGTCACACCCGCCGTGTGCTCCTTGTCATGATCGTTAAATAACGGAAAAATCCGTCGACAATTCAGTGTGTAAATAATGGTCTAACAATTAGTATGAAAAACGTCAGTCAGCATTTGACTCAATGATAAATTGTACTTGCTGACATTTTCTTCACATTTCATTCACAATGACATCCTCACAATGTCAAGGTTTTGTGATTTCGGAACTCCACACAAACCCTTGACATAAGTCGTTATTTAAAAGTTGGGCTTCTGGTTACACATGACGTAATAGGTAATTACAAACTAACAAAAGAAAAAAAATATTTTTTTCAAATCCGTCGTTATCAAATTGCCCAACTCCAGGACATATCTTTTGTGAGTGTAAGGAGGAAGATCTTCAAAAAATTAATCCCGATGTTTCATTTGAAGTAACTAGTCACAAATCCTACAATATTGACACTTTCCATTTTAACGACGAGTCTTATTTGTTTTCAAAACTTACCAACAATAAAAGCTGTTTTCTGATTGGATCCAGTCCTAGACCAGGTACAAATGAAATACGCAGGTGTGTTAAGGCAGTACCCAGATCAAATTTCGGCGAATTTAGACTTTTTTTTTCGTAAAATGTAACATTGATAAATCGGAAAAGCCATAGATAAAACATTTACTATTATTTTTCATTGTATAGACGTCATTGAGTTAGGCTAAAAGAAGCACTCCACCACGACGTCATCACGTGACGTCTATAAATAGAAAAATTGCCTTAATGAAAAAGTGAAAAGTTCAACACTACCCAGGAGATAATTCATTTATTTGAGTGAAATGGTTATGTAAAAACATCACTGGGTCATGAAAAGTGCTGCTAGAATCCTACTCTCCCGACATAGAAAAAATATTCCAAAGTTTCGCATGAAACCTTACCAAAATTTTTACATTTTATACATACGATCAAGGAATTGTTATTAATTCTGTTAACCACACGATTCTAGCAGCACTTTCCAAGTACTATTGAATACAAGCTTTCGATACAATCAAAAATTGTGTTTCAAAATATGCGGCGTAGTGTTGAACTTTTGCATCTTTGTTGTTATAGAACGACAGAGGAAAGGCTGATCGGGATTTCAAAGCACTGTCTGTGTGCGTTTTAATAAAGCATGATAAGAATATATCAGCTTACCTGATTTTTATTCTTTAATTCCTTATGAATCACACATAATATTCACGGTATATGCTTTAAAACTCCCATTTCATATATTTGCTTACATGAATTCTCGTCACCTTTAATTTCACTCGGCAAATATTTGATCAATAGTTATGACGTCATGGGTTTGGTATTTAATCCCCGTGCTAAATAAGTAGCTATCTATACCACCCAAAAACGGCAAGATTTAGTTTATATTATGTTTTGAATGATTCCATTCATTTCTTGGACCTGAAATTAAACTTTAAATATAGATATTAAGAAATCATTATTTCTAAAGTTCACGTCATACAGCTTACTATGACATCATATTGTAAAGGCAAGTAGAATATCTCTGGGTGTAGCCTTAACATACCCGCGTAGTAGCTATCTAGCCCAACTTTTAAATAACGACTTATGTCAAGGGTTTGTGTGGAGTTCCGAAATCACAAAATTAAAACCTTGACATTATGAGGATGTGACAATGACAGTTTATTTTTTTTTCGTTGAGTTTACCTTAAGATTATGCCCCAGTGCACCTTACTTTAGTAGGGTATAGTTATAAACCATCATATAAGGAATTTATTTCTCACAATTGATGAATCTGTAGGCACCTTCATTTAATGGATCTTGACTTTTAGCAACAGTTCATCTTTTACATTGTTTTTTTCAATTTTTAATCATGTTTCTTTCAAAATCCTTTGTGTTATATATGGTTTATTACAATTTTTCTTATTGCTTTTACATTATCCACTATTCTAAAACAAAATGCTATTACAATGAAATGTTTTCTTTTGTTTGTTTGTTTGTTTTTGTTTAGCGTCCCTCTGGAGAAATTCTTCACTCATATGGAGACGCCACCACTTCAACGTGGAGATCTGCAAATTTTTGACTTATACTCGGCACTCAGGGCCATTGAGCAGTGAGGGATCTTTTTCGTGCCAGCATCTACTGCGACACGGGACCTCGGTTTATACGGTCTTATCCGAAGGACCGGTATCCACGTCCCACCGTGGAATTCGAACCCGCGACGTTAGGATCAACTCCTTATTCCGCGACTCTAGAGCGAACGCTCTAACCACTGCGCCACGCGGGCGACGAAAAGTTTCCTAATGAAGGAAATTTACAAAAGATATCATATAGTTATCTATAATACACAAGCAAAAAGGTAGCTTTTATAAATGAAATGTGGAGGTAACGAACTGTAATCATTCTCAAAAGTCAAAAAAAGTCACTAATTAACAGCGAGGCGAACATGGACCTCTGAAAACATAGGTGCCATGGAGTAGTAAACATCTGGTCACATGCGCCGTACGCGTGTGCTCCTTGGCATGTTCGCGTAAATGTGGAAAAAATTCCCTTATCAATTCAGTGTGAAAACAATAACCTGTACATTTGCATAAAAGATGTTAGTGACGATTCAACTTAACGACAGATTGTTTTTGCAAACAAGGTAATTGCATCGACCACAGAATTTTCGAAACGTGATTTTATACGAAATTGTTGGTATCTTTGTATCATCACTTGTTTGTAAATAGTCTGCCTTCTGTTAGAAATGGTTAATATATACGCAGCTCTGTTAAGACTGCATAAAGGGGTGGGGTCTAAATTATACGGGAAATGCTTACTGTAACATCACACAAAAATAGGAATTCCTCATAATAACAGACAATGAAATAATTTGCGATTTTAAACTTCATATGAGTAATGAAATTACATCAAAACTTACCAATGCAATCAATTTTATCGCTACTTAAATCCCACAAAGCAAAATATAAACAAGTCACTGATTGCAATGCACATGTCGATATGACGTCATCATGGTAAAATTTGACGCATTTAATTTGCAATGAGAGGCGGATCAAGTAATTTTATCACAGTGACAAAATGCATTTAATAATTGAAGAGAATATTATTTGCAAATCTTAGGTAGACCATTTATACAAATCTGAAACCTTTGTTTAGTGCATTTATTTAAAAACTATCGAGAGAATGAATCAATTCTACCGTGTTTTTGTACAGGGTTTGCATATTTCACACTGAGGTTAAACTGCCTTTTCGCAAGGGCATACACTTTATAGATCTTGAGATTTTTTAAATATACATACCTTACCTTAAAAAGTTCTGCTGCTTTCCTGAAATCGAGAGCATTACCTAATAAATACACAAAATACTTGGTAAAGGTTCACATATTTTTCGACTACAGCTAAATAATTTGAAATTTAAACTAATAAAATGCGAATTCTATTTAAAGCAGCAGGACTTTCCACAAACTACAAGATATGAAGAAACAATTTATTACTTAAATTTTTTATTATAACTAGGGTATGCCCTTGCGATATTGAAATTTGTTCATGACCTACATACAGTACATATATTTATCTCCTGACTGTCAAATAACGTGAGCAAACCAAATTCAATACAGAGCGGGGTATTCAATGTTATTTCAATCAAAATTAAAGTCATGTGATAATATAGTAGCTTTACAAAATTAGATTCAGTTTAAAAAGCTATGTATTTATGCACGTTCATATTCCGTTGATTTCTTCGTAGTACACCTTAACAGTGCTGCGTAGATCATGCTCTTGCATATTGAATCACGTGGGAGACCTAAACTCCTTCAGTAGGTGATAATTGTATAATGGTACATAAATAAAGGACATTGGCGGCAAATATGATGAAACCATCACCTTAATCATAAGATTTTAAATTCTGAAGAGGATTTACTATGTCACATATGGATATTAAGATTTTCGGTTTTAAACGCCGTTTGAATTCCAGTTACCAACTGGGACAGAATTTTACTGTTGATTTAACAGGAATGCAATTTTATAATTTACATTTAAATACAATTTATTCGAGTAGTTTAATTTTTTTTTTCATAAATACTCAACAAATGGAAGTATCTATGTATATTACTTCAAAAATTATAATTATTCTTTTTAAGGTAGTTCTATACTCGGCACTAAATGGATTCAAGCTTGAAAAACTTGCTTTCATAACATAGACATACATTCCAGCAATGGATAGACATAAGAAAAATTATATTTCAACATGCTTATTTTTCTGCTATTGCCTCTCAGCAGTATATACCACAAAATTCCAAATATTGAAATTTAAGAGAAGGTACCTGTCTTCAAATTTGTCAATAAATTAGAATTAAAATCTAGAGAGTCAAACTATAAAACCTAAAATAGAATGGAAACATGTTATTAAAACATATTTCATCATTGTTTTGTATGAATTTTTATAAATATATGCACTTTGTTGGGTTAAAGTATCAAAATGTAACACAAGAAACTATGCTTCACTGGTCAGTCTGGATCATTTTAAAATATATTTATGGACTCAGTCTTGGACTCAGTCTTTGAGAAAGTGTTTTATTTTTACAAAATAACATCTTAAAAAAAGAATTATTTAAAAAAAAATTACATGTTGATGCATTTTTTTTTCATAGTATAAGATTTGCACTATAGGGACCCCCATGAAAATTTTCTCTCAAAAATAATATTGTGCCATATTCTGCTATACATTTGTAGTTTGAGTGTATTTATAAAGTTGTACATACAGGGTGTCCCAGAATATATGATACCATTTCAAGATTCTGTAAGACCTAATGTAATAAATATTGGATTACAACAAATGCATTATAAATAATGTCCAATTTTATTCACATAATTTGACAGTCATTGAAAAGAAAACAACAAATGGAGTTCAGTTTGAAAAATGCTATGGTTTTTAAATGATGCCCTCTAAATGACGTTCTATTTGTGTAATGATAATGTCTAGACATTGTACAAAGTTCCTTAACTTGAGACAGCAGTGTCTGTCTTGGTAATAACTTCAGGATTTTTATCAGAGGTAAACCTTCTGTATATGTTAAGGATTTTGGTTTAGGTTTAGCAGCAGTAACATAACACTAGGATTGATAATTACAGTTTTAAAATGAGGGTAGCTAGCTCTTTTGATAATCCATTTTCATTGAAATTGCAGTTTTTTGCAAAGGTTTGACGTAAATTTGATACGTTGCAATTTCATAACTGTGAGAATTTTTTTTTAATATTTTGTTGCTAAAAAATTGTACTTATCTATTTTTAGAGACTTATATCAAAGAAATTGGCCAAGGAATGTGTTCGTGGCAGGTATTTCAAATGGTATCATATATTTTGGGACACCCTGTAAAACAATAATTATACACATTCAGTACCTACTGTCCCTATAATCCACCTTGTTTTAGAATTCTTTCAGAAATATGTATACCACTTGTCAGTAAAATTGGAGACATTGGATCTGACCGTTATTAACAGATTCTGGCAAACTGGATGATCTGGGTACAGAAAGTTGGTGTGCTGCAAGTGAATAAACTATTTTCATTTACTACTATACTATTACATAAAAAAATATTTTTGCATTGTGCTTCAATCCGATCAGTTTGCAGGTGAGGAGGGTGTATGTGTCTATGAAAGTGTTAATTATTTAATGTTCATATTTTGATGTTTGAAATAATGAAATTTATTAAAGTTGTCCCTGTCAAATCGTAGCCAATTCCTTCTCTTGCGAGCTATCAGTATTAACTTCACCTTGCCCGCCGACAAAAGTCTTTGACTGTCTGTCTTGCATCGGCTTTGATAGCATACTCCTGGTCCATTTTATCTGCTTATTCTCATCCAAAGAAACGTCGTTTATGCTATAGCTTTATTACCTCATCGTCTCTCTGTCAACATAAAGTTTTTTCCCCATCCTTTCCTTTTACTTAATTTCCCGTTACACTTTCTTTGACGTGACCGACTTATAACAAAATCTTTACCGGATATTTAAAACGCTGAGTAAAAGTCAAATCAATCTAGTTAAAAAATTACATTTCGGAAAAAGGAAGCGTGGTTCCGGTTTTACCAATCGTTAAAAACGTAGTGCGAATATAGATCTACTTTAATGCTATCAAGGAGATTACTACTCAGTTAAAAGAACTTATTTCATAGGCTTTCGGATTTTCTTCGATGAAACATGTTCAAAACAAACAACGCACCATAAAAAGAACTAAGTAGAAATTAATAATAATGTTATGGTAACAAGATTTATTCCTACATTGTAGCTTTGATTTTATACACTCTATAGTACATAAATAAAATATATGTTTCCCTTAGCAGAATGATTAAAACACATATTGATACCGCGTCAATTTCTATATGAAAAACAAAAATAACACATCAGTGGTGTTACTCATTCCTTTATTTTTTATTTTTTATTTATTTTTTTTTTTTTTTTTTTTTTTTGCTGTTGTTATTGTTCTTTGCTTGTTTGATGTTATCAATCTCAAAGTTTTTGCCTTGTTTTTCACTAATTTAGGGTCAACATAAAATTGCTTTTAAATAGAACCGTGTCTTACCTTTCTTTTTCATTGACACAAAAAAGTGTTTAGAAAGATGAAATGGTGCCGTCAAATTTACAGTGATTTCTTCATCGAAACCCTCTAGCGTTTTATTTTCTAGGAGGTCAAGGAAGACAACCCCTGTAAGAAATTTTATTTCAACAGAAATATATTGATTATTCTTTAAATTGTAATAAATTTTCAAATATCTCATATAACGTTGTATTACTTATACAAGCTGAAGTTATAAAACATTTAAATATAAAAGTGTAAAAGCACTTTTTTACATATAGTTGATTTAGAGTTTTAAGGACAGACAATACGTTCCTCAATAATATATAATTTTTTCCAAGCTTTTATCATTGAAGTATTGATACTTTAAAAAGTTTACTCACAAAAAATGGAGGTACCTTACCAGGCTTTTGTGCAAGATACCAAAGGATAGTTTTCTAATATAATCCTTTAGGGGAAAAAACCTAATTTTACAATATCAATTTTTTTTTGTGTTTGGATTTTTTAATGACGATTAGAAACTGGTTTAGAAATCAGAAGGTAATTAAAATTTTGAATATTTTTCACATATTACGAAGATTTACATAACAGATAATCTGAGGAACGTATCGTCTGACCTTAACAATTTAATAGATACCGAATAAAACTTTAGGAAAAAATGTCATTTTAACATTAACTTAGAATGCATTTGTTAACACTTGAAATATAATTTACCTGCATTATTTACTAATATATCTATACCAGCTGGAACAGCAGAATCTATTTTCTGGCAAAGATCAGTTATACTTTCTCTCTTAAGCAGGTTGCATTCGAAATACCGAACTTCCTTTTTGCATCTGTAAAAAAGAGTAACACGATTTTAATGTGGAAAACATCAGCAGTTGCCCAAATTCCAGGAAATTGAAAATAAATCTCACTTTATACTTCCATCATTTCATATTAAAATTTACTCAGTACTTATACAAAACAGATAATTTTAATGAAATGTTACATTTGGGTGAGTTTTTCGATGTTATCTGTGACAGTTTCTGCATCGTATCGGTCTATTCCGAGAATAGTGCATCCAGATAGGGCAAGGTATCTTGCAATTTCAGATCCCATGCCTCCACAAATACCGGTCACTAGAGCAGTTTTCCCGTTTAATGCCATACTAAAGTAAAAAATTAAAATAATATAAAATAATTAAAGCATGTTATTTTTACAATGAAAAATATGATATCTTTAAATAAAAATATTAGCAACTATTTATAAATAAAAATATAAGCAACTTTTTTGGCGTTGGTGTGTAACCATTCTTTCAAACATTAACATCTTGTATTATTCTTAGAATGTATTATATTGCTTGTTTACTGAATGTGCTTTGATGAAAAAGCATTCGAATTGATGTTTGAGAGGAATATGGTGTAACATTTGACACATAAACGAAATATACCTTATTTAATTGAGCTTATTTAAATAACTTTGATATCACAGTGTTATGCTCAAGGAAAAAGACCCTAGAATTCATGTCCCACATGAATTTCATGTAAAATATTTAAATTTCATACTACATTATACTACATGTATATATGATTTTTTTTGTTTAACTATGAAATTATATCCCTCTAAGCATATTTTTTTTTCTAAAAGTACGAAAAATTCACTCCACGAAAATTATTAATTTTTGAGTATTTATTTTTCCTACTTTCTAGAATATTGGTTGTTCATGTTCTGTCACTAAAGGACCTCAAATGATTTAAGATCTGTCACAGTAGCCCATTAGTAGGGCTTTCATTTCGTAATCAGAGGGCTCAGCTTCTATTCTCGTTTGCCGCGCCATGTCAAACCTAAGACCTAAGCATTATTCAAATGATCTAAATTGATTTGCTGAACAAGCCAAATGATGTTATGTATTATCCATAATTCCTTTATTTTTATTTAAACAAAGTTGATAACTAATGTAGAATGTTCAAGTTTAAGGACAGATGATACAAACTTTTATCAAATTTTTTTAGAAGAACCACTTTAGTCCTGATTACATGAGTAAAATGAACAAGTTTAACCTTATAGATTTTAATTTTTTTATTCAAAGTTTCACAAAAATGTGATTTTAATCGACAAAAAATATATATTAATAAGGAGATTTGCAGAAAGGTAGAATTTTGAACATCATAGAAAGTAAACAAATTCGTAATATTCTAGGAATTTATTACTTGCATCATTTACAATCAAAATAGGTTCAAAAATATATACCAATCCGGGTATCCATTTTTCTGTTTCTTCTGTCCTTAACCGACGATTGAGCAGACACAATGTCAATAGATTCTACTTTTTTTTTTTTTTTTTTTTTTTTTTTTTTTTTTTTTTTTTATAATTTTTGATATCAAAGCTTTGTATTTAAATTTTAGACTTTCGTCTGAGACAAAATGCAAAAAAATGTGTTAGGAACGCCTCACCACTACCTTATCAAGGCAGCCCTGTAGATTCCTGTATATGTTTCATTGAAATTCCTACAGATAATTTGAACATTAAAATCATTACATATTTTGAATATATTTTAGTAAAAGAAACTCACAGGAAGACAGCTTTGCTGAAGGAATCCGGTCACTTTACTGCTATCTGTATAGCATATATACCTATAACCTAAGGTAAATTGTTTAAACTACTTGTGTGTTACGTAATCTACGGTTATCTGGGCTGTTTAGCGGATAAAGTTGATAAGTGTCAGTGTCTAGATATCAAGCATCTGAAACATAATCATCTAGCGTGTTCATGTTTTTCTTTACCCTTAAGTCCCTGAAGCGTTCTACTTTCTCATTTTTCCGTTCGTTCACCGTTCGCTCAGCGTGCGTTCACCGTTCGTCTACCGTGCGTTCAGCCTGGGCTCTCCGATCACATTTTTGCGATCGGCTTTCACCAACCGCTTGTGTTCGCCGTTCACAAAGCGTTCAGCTTCGCTCACCGTTCGTTCACTTTATGTTTACTTTGCGTTCAGCGTTCACTTATCGTTCAGTCTTCATTGTCATTCAACACCGAAGTGAAAGGACTGATCTATTTAAGTAAAAAGAATGAAAATGCAAGGGTCTATAGGTCTAAGAAATTCAATAGCTTAAAAAATCATTATTTTATGAAGAAAAATTATTTTCAATATTTATTATTATTTCATTAAATTAATTGTTATGTTATTCAATAATTTAATCTACAAAATAAATATCGTTATAAGTATATCTACATGTACATGTACAACGATGCTGAAATATAAGATTGAAACAAGGCAGTATACAGGTCCTAAAGACGCTGCAACATTTCGTTGCTAAACTGTATGTCACAGACGACAATTCATTGAGAGAGAGATACTCAAATTCAACTGATTAACCACCGCCAGCATATTTACGAAATTATTCATTCCCAGCACATTTTTCAGTTGCTGTAGAAATACATGTAGTACTAAAAATTATAGATAACATTCTGGAAGTCTACAGTGTATTTGTTTGTTTCTTGTTTAACATTCCTCTCGAGAATTTTTCTCTCATATGGAGATGCACCACTTGCTGATAGACGGCTGCAAATTTTGACTAATACTAGGCAGTCGGGGCCATTTAGCAGTGAGGGATCTTTTTCATACCAGCACCTACTGCGAGTCAGGACCTCGGTTTATACGGTCTCATCCGAAGTACCGGTCATCACGTCCTGCAGTGGGATTTGAACTATACTTTGTGACGCACATTAATAGTTAAAAAATATCTTTTTTAATTGTAATATAATAATAAATAAACAAGCATTCTGAGAATGTTGCATTAGCAACACTAGTCCCCTACCGGCAAGCGTAATCTGGTTCCCGTTAAGAATTGAAAATGCCATAATTCCGTCAAAAATTAACGAAGCGGATCGAAATGCAAACATGATCTATAACTAATCAAGGTAAAGTCACATACTAAAAATCAGTTCAGTATCTTAAAGCGTTTTGAAGAAAATTGCGGAAAACCCTTAAACATTGAAAAGGCCGTAATTCCGTCAAAAATCAAGAAGCGAAAAGAAATGCAAACATGATCTGTAACTCATCAAGATACACTCACATACCAAAATCAGCTCAATACCTGCAAGGGTTTAGGAAAAAAGTGGGGAAAACTAAGTGGGACAGACTGACAGACAGAGGACAGACGGACGGACGGACGGACAGACTCAGAGGAAACCTATACCCCCTCCGGTTTTACCGGTAGGGGACTAACAAGCAAAGTTTTGACGGAAATTTAAGGGGATAAGCTTTTCTTCTTTTCATTTAATCATAGTTTATGGTCAGAGAGAAAACTGTAACTATATGTTTGTCCTTCGATATGATTTAGAGCTCCCCACCCTCTTTTTTTTAAATCAGCCACTTATGCAGTATTTGCAGTATAATTTAATGAACATTAAACAAGAAGTCAATGAATTTTATGATATAAATATCAGTCTCAAGACATACAAAGAAAGTTATTGGTCATTTGCAAAATTATTTTGTTAAACACATTCTTACACACAAGTACTCTGAAGTTAATATTAAAAAAATATGCTTGAGTTTCTGATTGACAATATCTATGTAGAACAGGTCTTCAAAAAATCTGTCGTAGTCTCCATGGGTACCACGTGCGTCCTCATATTAGCAGATTTATTTCCATGTATTTATATCCATATGAAGCAAAATTTATTCAAAAAACATCTTCATAAGAAGAAAAAAAAAAACATTTGCTGTAAACTTTTACTCGACATTATACAGTTATGGAATGGGTACTCGGGAAATAGCAAATTTATGGTTCCCCGAGGGAGGAAACTATTTCGCGAGGCGGCGAAGCCGCCGAGGGAAATAGTTTCCTGCCGAGGGGAACCATAAATTTGATATTTCCCGAGTACCCATTCCATAACTATTTTATTATACCGAAACAATCAAAGGAGATTTATTAACTATAGAGACTTAGACATTTTAAAACAATATAGAGGCATTTATATAAATAATCAAAAATGCGTGTGATTCCAATTTTGTTAAATATGTAATGCATCAATACGTAAAAAATTAAATTGTTTTAAAAAAATGATAATTTCACTAACATTTCGAAGGATTATCGTTGCCCTCTTTTTGCTTAGAAATTCCAGTATGATTTTGACATCGCATGTCGAAATGTTTTGACGTCATAGTTACATTGCTAATAACATTACGTCACGGACTCGAGATTCCTCGAACGCTCCGCCCACTGTTCATTTTAATTGGTTAAAATTAATAATAAATATTCATGAGGGAGTAGTCCCAGGGAGTAGCTCCGATTTTTCGGGGAGTAGTCCTCAGATGGGGGAAATAGTATCTTCTGGGGGAAATAGACAGTTTTATGGTATTAATTTTATATTGAGTAATAACAGTAGAGGTATAATAATTAGATATATAGATGACATCGACGTATTTTCAATTAATAATAGTCACTTTCATTCATATCTTGACTCGATATATCCCGGTGAGCTTGAAATAAAAGATACCACAGAGTCTGACACATTAGTTTCATATTTTGATATTTCACTAGAAAAAGACTTTAATGATAACCTAACAACAAAGCTTTATGAGAATCGTGATGACTTCATTTTTTCGATTCGTCAACTTCCCCTTCTTATGTAGCAATATACCCATATCACCTGTTTACGGGGTTTTTGTTTCCCATTTGATTCGATACGCAAGAGCAAGCTCTACGTATGAACAGTTTTTTTTTAAAACAAGCAAGCTATTGACAAACAGGTTGATGAAATAAGGATATCAATAGTTTCGTTTCAAGTCATCATTTCGCAAGACCTTGTCAGCAAATATAACCTTTCATTAAGTCAAATGCTGACTAACGTTTTCCATACTAATTGTTAGGCCATTATTTACAAAATGAATTGTCTACAGATATTTTCCCAGTCATCACAAGGAGCACACGGGGGTGTGACCGGTCGGCAAGGGATCCCACCTCTGATGTTTTCGAGGTTCGTTTTTGCTTTGAGCTTGAATACTTTTCGTTATTTTCATAAATTTCATGTACAAAATCGGATGCAGGCTTGTTTGATCAATTTACAATCAAGCAAACATTTATGAAGGCGGTAGACTTCATGCATCAGGCTCCTTACAATACAAGGTCATTGAAAATTGAGAATTGAGGTATATGGGTGCAAGATTTTTTTTGATAACAGTCATTCTACTATAAAAGGAACAATTCAGGGTATAAAACATGAAAAAAATCAAATATGAAAATGAACATCATAATTCTCTAAACGACATATCAGAGAACTTGAAAAAAAGAATTGTCCACAAATCTGGCACCGTTAACTCTTTACAACAATTTCAATATACCATTGATTTTAAAGTAATGTTACGGAAGTTCATGCTTGATCAGGTCTTCTTTTTTTTAAAATAAAGCTGAATTTTACCAATTTTTCGTTTTCTGATGTTCGGTATAGAACGCTTAAGTATGATTCATGATGTCTCGCATGAATCAAATATTAAGTTGAAATTTCGTGAAAAATATTGTTATGCATTCTGTGTGTGAAATTTAAAACAATATCGATACGGAAGTTAATTGATTTTCATCTACATGGTATGATTTTGTATGAAAGAATATCCATAGGATAAATAGGAAAAAAAAACTTTGTAACATGGGCATGGGCTTTTAAGGTCTCATCCGAAGGACCCGCAACTTTCACTTCAAAGTGCCGAGCGCTTGGTGAAGGATCAGTTCCTTCCTATTTTTTATCGACTTAGGTCAGTTGCGGCCGTGATTTCAACACACGACCTTCCGATCACGGAGCGAGCGCTATAGGGACTGAGCTACAAACAGCACAAACACAAAGAAGATAAGGATATTTTTATAATTATATACAGACCTTAATTAAAATAATTACGCCCCGAAAGCATTCCGAATCTTGCAATGACAAAATACAGTAAGTCACCTTTCGAAATAAAATTAAGCCGAAAATCTAGTTTTAAATTTATGTGGCCAAAAGTTGAAAGGTCAATGTTGAACTTCCTTCTTTCTCCCTCTGCATTTTTCTTCATTTCTTCCACCTCTTCTTTTTTTCATTAAGTAGGGGACACAGATTCTCTGAATTAGCTTGTTTGAATTTCAATCCAATATCTAATCAAAATCAAAAGTTACAAAGGAAATGGTTGATCTCGTGTGGTGACCCATATCAAGAAATTTAGGGTCATGAATCAAGCAACAGACAGGCATTGAGGTGATAACTTTTTTTTCATTGATACATTTAATTAAGGAATGTTTTATATATGCCTAGTCTGTGTGATTTACAAATCAATATCTCAACAAACCTAAAAACAATTCCTTAATTACATGTAATTGAATTCTGAAGTGAGTTTTATGACGACCTTTAAACGCGTCCTTCTTCATGTGTTGATACATGTAATATAAGCACTCCTTCCTAAAAATTAAAATGAAAGATTATAAAATCAAATGTCATTTTTCTCTATCCTATCTGCATCCCATGGTAAATGGCAGGTGGATTTTGCTTGGTACCTGCTCAAGTTCATATATTGAAGTTGTAGTTACATCCAACCACAGACAGCGCTCGGGGATTCACGGGAAACAATCCGTGGATGAATTTTCAATTAGGAAGGATAACACCTTTCTATAATCTTTATTGTTACATTAGTCACTTCAGTTTGTTAACATCTTGGATATCAAGCCTAGAATATCATTTATATAGTGCTTGTCACAAAAAATGTGCCATCATATTTTTTTTTTCGGTAGATATTTTTATTTTTAATCGTGCTATTCCATTGCCCAGGCGTTCCACAATAAACCGGCATTTCATCGTCAAACTTGAAAATGCTACAAAATTTGGAAATGTCAAAGTAGAAATTACGCAGGTGATGCGAATATGATACCTAGTCGGTAACTTTTGAGTTCCGAGTGTTATAGAATGTAGGGAAAAGCCAGAGATCTATGAAAATGTTCGAGAAATTTCGATAAAGAAGTCGAAACATTGATTCAGAAGAATTAAAATTTTGCTGCAGGTTTTTGAGATGAATGAGGGAAGTGGTCAGTATTCTTTATAAAGGACTTCATCACTATTGCAAAAAGGTTTTAAAAATCTGGCTTTCACATTATAATGCATTATAAGGTATTATCTTAGAAACCTGCATCAAAATTAAGAAATCTCAGGCAAAAAAAGAAATTATTTGACATCTTTTAAGATTGATTTTCAAACATGTTTAAACTGATAGGTATAAGTGCGTCGTTCAACTGTGTTGGTGGCGTTATGATAAACTGAAGTTCTTTACGAGGCAGTCATAAAAAGTGTTATAAACGAAAAAGTATAAAACATGTGACCTTGAAAGTTTAAACACAGGAATTGAAATTCTAACAATAATTTTTTTTTTCTGCTTTGTTTAAAACCTAGTATCTATTATATTTTGTAGTACTCAATAAAACAGGATAATTTCGTAAGTTTTGGCGCTTTGAGATCCCCCCCCCCCCCGATAACCAAACTGAAGACTTCTGCGTTTCATGCATATACAGTACCGACCAGACACAACCTAACAGAAAGCGAACCCAGAGCGCACCCCGGGTTCGCTCTCTGGGTTCGCTTCGGGTTCGCTTTGGGTCCGCTAGTGCTGACCCCGAGCGAACCCGGAGCGCACCCGTATCGAACCCGCAGCGAACCCAAAGCGGACCCAGAGCGAACGCTTAAAGCGAACCCCAAATTCAGTAGCGGTCCCAGAAAGCGAACGCGCGTTCGGTATTGCGTAACAGAGCTGTCAATCAGGATTATCGATTAACTCATCAGCGCTTCGACCAATCAACATGCTGAACAGGTCTGTCAATCAGGATAAGTGATAAAATGTGTTGACCATCAGTGCATCGACCAGTCAACATGCCAGTTTATAATCTAAACATGGTACAAGCAAAGCGTGTGAATATACAGTGTAAAAATATTATTAATATGATTTTTAAACATGATTTTACATTTATATACTCTAATTCTCCAGACAACATGCAATATTTACACATCTATTTTCATTATTTTTTATTTTTAAAATCTATTGATACATTATATATTTTTATTATCCAGGTAGCATATTACATGTATAGTTAAATATTTATTTTCTTTATATTTTTATAATCCATTAATATATAAATATACATTGCGTAAACTTATCAGACAATAAGTACTTTAATTTATAATAGAAAAAAAAGAAGATAATAATGGTTATAACATATACAGTATAAGAATATGTACGTGCTTTAATTTAATTATTTTTTATTAATTATTTCAATTTACATGCACGTTTTAATTAATCCAGATCAACTTTGAAATTATCGATCTTAATAATTGATCACAAAAAAATTAAATGTACATTGTACAGGATAAGTGTGCATTATGTCAGTACGTAAATTGGAGAAAGAAAATGTCATTTAGCTACTATGATATTTTTTTTAATTAATCTTTTACCAAAATTTGATAAATAGCTTGACTTAAATACATGTATATAGAGAAAGATTATTTTGTCAATTTTAAATATCCTACATGTAGACCTTACATTGTATGATTTTGAATTTTTGTATCTACTTGCAAGTCAGTCAAAAAAAAAAAAAAAAAAAAAAAAAAAAAAAAAAAAAACGCAAAAATGCTTATCACTTTCCTTCGCGTCGATATATATAATTATGCAGGTTTACATTTTCATGAACCTCTTACATGTACTACATGTAATTTTCGAAATACTTTATTATTTACTACATAAAAAATATACTAGACGGGTACATTTTGTACTTGTGCATGAAAAGTACACGTAATTCCAACATTAGTAAATTGAACTTGCAAAGATACCTTAATACATATATTTTTTCATTACATAGGTACCTGTATTTGAACTTTGTAATTGTCATAATTATTTAATTTCAACACTTTAATAATTGTAGTTTCAAAGTGAAGCCAAGGTCATCACGTATCGGTAATCATCCACCTGTTTCCAAAATATTGCGGGTATTAAGAGCAATTGTGGTGGGTTTTTTTTAAATTGACACTTGCTAGCTGGATGCATACTGTCTCCATGGTCACGGTATACCTGAGTATATACTCCCACCCCCCTACATTCGATGCCCCTTAAGTGACATGTACCTCGTCTGGGCACGTTATAAATGCGAAATTCAAGGGGGTGGGGGGGGGTGGGGGGGTGGGGGGGGTGGGGGGGGGCTCATCGAAATAAAACAATAAAAAAAAAACAAAAACAAAAAAAAAAAAACAACATCGGGCGTTATTATCTTAATTTCATCTACTTAATCATGCGAGTTTACAGTTATTGAATTCTTGTTTTGTTTGTTTTCTTTCTTGTATTTATTTATTTTTAAGCATTTAGAATTTTGTTTGTTAACATGCCGCTCCAGTATGTACATGTATGTAGTGGGGCGGGGGGGGGGGGGGGGGGGGTCATGAACCAGTAAGGAACACAAACTATTCAAGTGATCATTTACATGTATTTGAAAACAACTTTAAAAAATAACATATTCTTATCAGTGGACCAGTTATTACTTTTTGTTTGTTTGTTTTGGTTGTTTTTTTTTATTGTTGTTGTTTTTTTTATAAGTCTTCAGTTAAACTCGCCTTAGAAACAATGATTTATAGCATGGAAGTAAATTATAAATGATCTGTAAAACGAAACTCAAGTTACACTGTATGAGAATTTTTAGTGATTATCACAACCTACATATACATGTAATTGACGACAACCTAGCTTAAATATAAACTGCTAAATATGAAAACTTAGCATTTTACGTGTACAGTATGTCACAGCTATTTTATAGATAAGATCGTAATTCAGTTGTTTGTCTTTCAAACATTTAAATTACGATTTAGCAATTACAATTGGAAGTTCCAACTTATTCAAAAACGCATGAATAATATAAACAAATGAATTTGAAAGCTTTTTTTTATTAAGATACTCTTATCAATTTCACTCCATCCGGTACATCGAAAATAAATTCAACACCTTTTCTTTTTTTTTTTCTTTCAAGATATACTTAGCTTGTAAGTTAAGAAAATAAAAATGATAATTCTACGTCGAATGTACGGTGGAATTCTTGAAAAATTATCAACGTTCTCCATATTGTTGCTTACATGTACATGTTTCGATCGCCATAAAAACAGTGATGATCGATTTCACTACTATATTTGGAATATACAAGGGGCGGGGCTTACTGGCGGCAAGATTAAAGCGGGGCCCGCTTCACGCATGAGTGGGTAAACTGAACCCAGAAAGCGAACGCCGGGTTCGCTCTAGCGGACCCAGAGCTTACCCCGAGCGAACGCAGAGCGAACCCGAAGCGCACCCAGTGCGGTCCCAAATTTTCTGAAAGCGAATCCGCAGCGTACCCCGAGCGAACCCAGGAAGCGAACCCGGGGTGCGCTTTGGGTTCGCTCTGGTGTTAGGTTGTGTCCGGTCGGTACTGTACTGTATAATATAATTTTCTCATCACATATTATATTTTAAGCAAAAAGTCTATCGCTGTATTTTTATAATTTGCTTTGAAGTGCGAAAAAGGCATTTCCATATAAAATCCTATAAAGTAAAAGTAACTGTATTTTGAGATAGTCCCTAAAAAAGCCTGGATGATAGATTCTCCTGAAACCCTGCCTGTAGACTGAAGTTAAAATAAAAACCAAGTCGGCTCCTTTAAGCTAGGTACAGTAATAAACTGCCAGATTATGGACATTCTTACACTATTAACAACAGGGAGGTAATCGAAAAAAAACATAACCTAATTATACCTAAAAAAAAAATGTTATCAAAAATTGCTTCCTCTATTCATGCGATTTTTGCACAAAAATTAATCATATTTGGCAACTATTTGTCAATAATAATTCTTGCAAGAGGCAAAGAATACCTTTGCAAATAATTTTTTCGTGCCTGCTATTATTTTAATAAGTGCTTTTTTGATATTTTTTTCTAGATTGAGAGGCAATATGAAAACCATCTATCCTTCTGTATTCAATAATACAGAAGTGAAAAAAGAATTAGATAGAGTACATGATCAGTACGTACTGGTCCCTGCTGACAAAGCAGGTAACAACATTGTCTTTGTTTGTAAGGCTCATTATATTAAATGTATTTTAGAGGAACTTGGATTTAATTCTACAAGTGGTAATCCAACTTATACTCATAGTTCCCTTTCTAAGGATGAAATTCTTCAAAATCAGTTTTGAATATTTTTAATATTCCGAACAACCAAAATGAATTTGAATTACCATATTTATATTGGATTCCGAAACTCCATAAAAATCCTTACAAACAAAGATACATAGCGGGTTTCCAGTAAATGTTCAACCAAGCCTCTATCTTTACTCCTCACTAAGATATTAACAGTGGTGAAGGAGAAACTTCAAGAGTACTGTGCAACAATATATTCGAGAAGTGGTGTAAATCAGATGTGGATACTTAAAAATTCCAAGGAACTTTTGGAAAATTTGAAATCACAAGATTTTACCAAAATCAACAGCTTAAAAACTTACGACTTTTCAACTTTGTACACAACCATTCCCCACGATAAATTAAAGTCCAGGCTTTTTGATATCATTGACAGCTGCTTTTTCAATAAAAATGGAACTTGTAAATATACGTACCTTGTCATTGGTCATTTGCAAAATTATTTTGTTAAAAAACATTCTGATTGTTCACACAAGTACTCTGAAGTTGACATTAAAAAGATGCCTGAGTTTCTGGTTGACAATATCTATGTGGTTTTTCGGAGACCAGGTCTTCCAACAATCTATTGGAATTCCCATGGGTACCAATTGCGCCCCGTTATTAGCAGACCTTTTTTGTATTCATATGAAGCAGAATTTGTCCAAAATCTTGTACGTGAAAAGAAGAAAGCACTTGCTGTGGCCTTCAACTCGACATTTAGATATATCGACGATGTATTGTCAATTAACAATGGCTATTTCCATTCTTATGTCGATACGATATATCCTGGTGAACTTGAGATAAAAGATACCACAGAGTCTGACACATCTGTTTCATATTTGGATATTTTACTTGAAAAAGACGTTAATGGTAATCTAACAACCAAGCTTTATGATAAACGTGATGACTTTAACTTTTCAATCGTCAACTTCCCTTACTTATGCAGCAATATACCTTCATCACCTGCATACGGGGTATATATATCTCAGTTGATTCGATACGCAAGAGCATGCTCTACGTATGTACAATTTCTAAAACGAGGTAAATTACTGACAAATAAGTTGATGAAACAAGAATATCAGCTGTCTCGTTTAAAGTCATCATTTCGTAAGTTCTATGGTCGATACAATGACCTTGTCAGCAAATACAATTTATCACTGAGTCAAATGCTGACTGACGTTTATCACACTAATTGTTAGGCCATTATTTACACACTGAATTGTCGACGGATTTTTCCGTTATTTCCCGATCATGACAAGGAGCACACGGCGGGTGTGACCGGTCGGCAGGGGATGCTCACTCCTCCATGGCACCTGATCCCACCTCTGATGTTTGGAGGTCCGTGTTTGCTCTGCTCCTATTTTGTATTGATTAATGGACTTTTGAGCTTGAATACTATTCGTTATCTCCATATATTTCTTCTTAAAATTTCAAGTCGCAATGATTGAAATCTTTGCTTTCTATAATCCCACAATACTTGTATTTATCCTACCCGGGCATTGTCATACACTAAGGGGCATTACAAGTTGCATTTACTTTGCTTTTAAAATCCTTCGTTAAAGATGAAGATCTGTGTTCAAGCTGAACACAACCTGTGAAAGGAAGAGATTTATCCTTGTCCGCCATATCTTTCTTGGTTATTCTTTATTTCATAAACCCCTGTATAAGCCTCTTACTTCCTCACTGTTTGAAGTATTTTGGTGTACAAATCTCATCTGCGGACGTGCATCTTACATTAACATATTACTTGGTCGTGATATATTTCATTGGTCGTGATAAAATTTTCAAATTCAAATGTATGCAACTATACCACGTCAATGCATTGCAAACAAATACAAAATGCACGTAAACAACGAAATAAATTGCAATCACTAAAACAATGAAAGCCTACTGTAACGATTTTGATGTAACGATTTTTGACTGTATATTATCATATGGTGTGTTTATCTATTTGTGATCTTAATTTTGTAATAGTGTTGGATTTATGCAAAAATGAAGTAACAGAACTTGCCAGAAAATATATATTTTAACTTTTATTTAAATTTGTTATTCAAAACCTAGATCCACCCCTTAGTTCTCCCTTACCGGTACATACTTATATATATACCTAAGGGCATTGGTCAGGTGTTTTGAAGTGGACATTGTTATTTTGGTTTTTATAGGTCACTGATTTGAAAGGTCTGATTCTATTGGGTTTATTGACTGGGTTGGAGTTTTCCCGCTTTATTATGACCATTCTTTGCTCAGTGGGTGATCAGACCAGACCATATATATTCACAAAAGACATTTTGACTTAGACAGATTTCCATCTCTGGTAAGTTACTAATATTAATTTCATATTTTAAATGTTCATCCTGTAGTATGCAAAAGCCATTTAATTTTCATTTGCACTTACTTAAGTGAATGAATGAATTTGAGAGAAAGTTTTTTTTAATGATGTATATTTATCATTGATTTCAAGATCAATATTAAGTATTTGACAGAAGTAATTTGATGATAATCAGATTATATGTTTTTATGATGATCAAAGATATATTTGATGATATTGTTCAAAGTGAGCAATTGATATATTTTTATAAGATAGTATTTTTAAATATCATTGTATTAAATTACAGATCACCAAGTCAAGTTCTGTTACTTTATTTTTGCACAGTTCCAACACTATTACAATTTATACCGACCGGAAGATTCATCCATAATTATTATATGTTTAAGATGTATTTAAATTTGTTGTACATCATTGTTTTACATTAATTATAAGTCATTCCATATTTGTACTTTCGTTTCCCATTACTTCCGGTCACGGGAAATTATGTAGAGTTTTTACCTGAAATGTGTCGTGATTGTGGGATGTGCAACGTCACGTTTGGTTATGCTACGTCACATTAGCGTTAAGGTTTAGTTTTGTAGTCAGTTGAAGTTGTGGGATTCTAGTGAACAGATGTGGAAATTTTACAGTTACGAATTAGATATAAGCACAGCCCCGATCCAAAAATTAGACCATGTTTTGTGATCTTCAGAAACATCTTTCATTATGTAATTGCATTTTTCGGATCAGAGGTTGTGCTCTATATGAAATATTGAAAAAAATACCTCAACTTTTGGTTATTTCTAAGGGAATTAACAGGATAAGGGAAAATGACGCATTTTATGACGTCATAATGCATTGGCAAGAGAGAAAATTACGTCATGTTCAATACTTACACGGTCTTCAAGGGTCCAAGTTACAAATACTGCATTTTCAACCAAAACAGAGCAGTTTCGATTTTTCATAAATTCTCAGGGCCAAAAAAGGCCCTAAGTGGCTCTTGCTCTTTATGTCATTTATTTATTTTTATTATTGTAACCGGTTCTTGTAGAAATTAAAAAATGACTGCAAGATGGTATATAGGGTTGGATTCTTAGTATTTATTCCGTGGAGATATATAGTTGATTTCAAGATGAATTAAATGTTTTAAATCAACCCTAAAATAACAATAACAACATATAAATACATAGACAACATATAAACAAGCACATTCACTTTACATCACAAAACGATCACAATTTAAACACATAAAACATTCATTTAGGCCATTACTTTACACTTTATACAGACGCATTCAAAGGGCGATAACTCTTTGAAACTCTTACTGAATTAATGATGTAAATTATATTTCTCTATACTGAAATATTTACAATACTTTAAAAATATGAGTTTAACATACCAGTGTATGGAACTGAGTGTTTTATCTCTTGATCAGGATGACTTTAAAGAGTTATTACATGATGACCTAATGGATCAATAAATTATAAAATCATAATAATTCAAACCCAGATCTTAATCCAAAGATCTACATGAATTAGATTAAAACATATAACTTGCTCTTACTTTACAATATCAATCTTAACTTTAATAACTTTAGAACTTTCACTCTGGCACATTCATACTCATTTAGCAAGTTTATATTAAAATACTTTATTTTCATTCATTATCTTTAATTTTAGTTTATAATCATTAGATGTGTTTATAAAAGGTTTACTTACAGTTTATGGGTGTTTAATATACTCCAAAATATCAAATATTAAATTTTAAGCAATCACAAATCTCTAGCTACACCCTTCTCAGACAGTATCTTTGAATGGAATAATAAAACAAAGGTTTCCCGCCTGAATGGACAACTTTGACCAAACAATACCAACTGACCAATAAAATGTAGGAAAACAGACAATACCCTTATTTATAAATGGACTAATCCTTATATCTACCTTAACCCATAGTCTTTGGGTTAAACCATTATTTAAATAGGGATGTTTATGATTTAAACATATAAATAAATAATATATTAGTAATGCAGGCGCAGCGCTTGTATAGATGTATGGATGAATGAATGAATGATATTCCTGAAATAAAATATATAGCATTAATTAAAAGAAAATAAAACTAAGTACAACTACCACAAACTCCCCCCAGCTGAGAAATGACGTCCCTGTCATTTACTATTCAGCAAAGCATAAAATGTAGTTGTATTTAATCTTTATTAACGAAACTGATGATGCTCTTCAATAAAAGTGTTCTATCTTCTGGAACATCTGTCATAAAATACATCTGTCTGAGCATATCTAATTCTCTGTGTTTGGTATCACTACTGTCTTTGATCTGGTAAACTTTATAATCTTCAAGATGTTTCGGTGGTTTACGTTGCCTTGCAGATTTTCTTACCGACCTTTGTGCTTCATCTCCTGACCCTAAGCCACCACCATCTTCTGACTGGGGTGCAGGGATTTCCCGGGTTTCCCTCACTGGCTCTGGTCTGGCTTCTTCTCTATCTTCTGTTCTGTCAGCTCTATCTTCAGCTCTCTCTTCCCTAATACTTCGTTCAGTATCTTCTAGAGCATTATCCTTCCTTGGTACCGGTACCTGCAAATAATATTCATCCTCAGAATCACTAAGATCTGCATTCTCCTCTACTTCTGTAACAGTTTCCTTGTTGTGTTCTTCCTTCTCCTGTGTTGGTTGTGTTCTCTTTAATCTTGGTTTGGGCTTTGGCTTTTCTGGAACGATCTGCTGTTGGTCTGGGTCAATGCATCCTATTGGCAACAGAAGATTTCGATGTAGTGTTCTTGTTCTTCCAAGGCCATCTTCTCTTTGTACTTTATATACTGGTACGTCAGGGTTTGGTTGTTTGATGATTATGTATGCCTCTTCCTCCCATTTATCCGCAATTTTATGTTTACCGTCAAAGGCTACAATTTTCACTAAAACTCTATCACCTACTTGTAAATTAACACCTCTTACCTTCTGATCGTAATACCTACCTTGTTTTATTCTTGCTTTTTCTGCTGCTCTTAGTGCTAACTCATATGCGGACTTCATTCTTGTTCTTAGATCTTCTACATATTTTGTCATTGTTTTCTTCTCTGTGTTGTTGATTCCGAAATCTAGATCGATAGGTAACCTCGGTTCTCTCCCAATCATTAGCAGGTATGGTGATTGCCCTGTATTCTCGTGCCTAGTGCTGTTATAAGCATGTACCAATGGTGGGATGTAAGCTTTCCAATTGGACTTCTGTGATGGGTTGAGTGTTCCGAGCATGTCCATAAGTGTTCTATTAAACCTTTCACACATGCCATTGCCCATGGGATGATAAGGGTTTGTTCTTGATTTCTTCATCCCTGTAATATTGCACAGTTCTTTTATGATGTTACCGTCAAAGTTGGCTCCTTGGTCACTGTGTATTCTAGTTGGAAAGCCGTACTTGGTCATAAAATTTGTATAGAGGGCCTCAGCTGTTGTTCTTGCTGTCTGATTCTTTGTTGGGATGGCCTGGGCAAATCTTGTGAAATGGTCAGTTATTATCAGGATATGATGGTAACCTCCTTTAGATGGCTCCAAAGTCAAGAAGTCCATGCACACTAATTCGAGTGGATATGATGTTCTTATTGGCATTAGTGGTGCACGTTGATTGGTTGGTACTTTTCTTCTTAAACATCTTGGACATCCTTTCACCCAGTTGTCAATGTCATTGTTCATGCCATTCCAGTAGAAACGGTCCTTTACTAAAGAAATCAATCGGTCTCGTCCTGGGTGTCCAAAGTCATTATGCAGGCTTTTCAAAATGACTGGTACTACGTCTTTTGGGACTACCAACTGTTTCCTCTCTTTGTCATCTATCTTTGTTTTCCTGAATAAAATACCATCAACTAGGTCAAGGGAATAGAAGTTTCTTATGAGAGCCAATGAATGGTGGGATGGTGGTAGATCTTCCATTCTTGGTTTCTTCCCTGACTTTACATGATGGATCCAATTTCTGAGAACAGCATCCTCTTTCTGTGCTTCTATCCAATTGACCTGTTTAAACTGACATGGGGGTTGTGTGTTCAACTGGTTTACAATTTCTGAATCAAAAGATAAATTTTCTACATTTGGAATATCTAACTGAATTGAATTACAAACAGCCTTAAAACAATCATCTGAAATATAACAAGATTCAGTTGTCTGTCCTGTTAGTCTAGAGAGTCCGTCAGCATCTGAGTTTTTTTTTTACCTGGTCGATATTGAATTTCTAAGTCAAAATTGGCAAGAGCTGCCAACCACCTATGTCCTGTCGAATCTAATTTAGCTGTTGTGAGGACATAAGTGAGTGGGTTATTGTCCGTCAGTACTCTGGTCTTACTCCCCAGCAGATAATCTTTGAATTTGTCACACACTGCCCACCTCAGTGCTAAGTATTCTAACTTATGGGCAGGATAGTTCTTTTCTGCTTTTGTCAGCCCTCGACTTGCATAACTGATAACTCTTTTCTGTTTGTTCTGTTCTTGATAGAGTACTGCCCCTAGTCCTTGATGGCTCGCATCTGTGTGGAGTTCAAATGGGATGTTGTAATCTGCATAACCTAAAACTGGGGGTGATACTAAGGCGTCTTTCAGATGTTGAAATGCTTGCTGCTCTTCAATGCCCCATTTCCATTTCTTTGTTGAACTCTTTTTAGCTGCCTTCTTGCTCTCTGTTGGAATTGGCATTAATTGGCATAGTGGTTTGGAAATTTTGCTGAAATTCTTAATAAATTTGCGGTAGTATCCTACGAATCCCAGGAACTTCCTAACCTCTTCTGGTTTTGTAGGGGTAGACCAGTTGATGACTTTACTGGTTTTGTCCGGGTCCGTCTCAATACCTTTGTTGGAAACTATGTGTCCTACATACTTGACTCTTTGCTGGAAAAATGTACACTTCTTCTGGGATAATTCCAGTCCTGCATTTCTCAGCTTATCAAAAACTTGTTGAAGTCGTTGTAAATGTTCTTCGAAGGTCCTAGAAAAGATGATAATATCGTCCAGAAATATAAAGCAGATGTTCAGATGTAACTCACCTAGGCAGTCTTCCATTAGGCGTTGATATGTGGCCGGGCTGTTGGATAAGCCAAACGGCATGCGGTTGTATTTGTAGAATCCTAATGGGCCTACGGTAAATGCAGTCCTTTCCTTATGCTTTTCCTCTATTTCAATTTGATGGTATCCTGATTTAACATCTAAAACGGTGAAGTATGAATTCCCAGATAAGCTGTCTAAAATGTCTTCAATTCGTGGTAAGGCATAAGCATCTTTTTTGGTCTTGTTGTTCAACTGTCTATAGTCCACGCACATTCTTAATTCTCCATTCTTCTTCCTTACTAAGACAACATTACTAGAAAATGGTGATTTGGATCTTCTTATCACTCCTGCTTCTAATAGCTGTTGTAGATGGTCTCTAACTTCTTTATACATTGATGGTGGTATTCGTCTATGTCTCTGTTTGAATGGCGTTGGATCTGTCAACTCAATTCTGTGTTTAACTGTTGTCACATGTCCGATATCCGTGTCTCCCTTTGAGAACATATCTTTGTTTCTCAGAATCATTTCTTGAACTGCTAAGTATTCATCTCTGCTTAAATTCTCCCTTGATATGTTAAATGAATCCTGTTCTGTGATTGTCTTAGAATTGGTTGCAGCAGACTCTTCAGGCATTTCCTCCATGGTGACTGGTTGAATCTCTGCAATAAGAGCTCTGGGTGGAACCTTTACTGTTCTAGTAGTAACATTGCTAACTGTAACTAGTACTGGTTCCCGTACTTGATAGTTGTAGTTTATAAGGTTTGGGATGATGTCTAAATCCTTTGGAATAGATGACTTGACTGTTGGTTGTATGAGAGCTATCGTCTGTTGATAAGGGATCATTCTGTCGACGAAACCTTGGATTTGTACTTCTCCATTTGGTGGAATAATAATAGGTTCTCTTTCTGCTCACTTGATCAATCCTAATCTGTAATTGTTCTTTATCAACTCACGTTCACGTAATGATAAACATCGAAATGTCAAATACCAGGGTGTATGTAGATTAGCCTTTTGTAAGAATCTATCTCCATAATTGTCCTTGGTATCTTCCATCATGACTCTCAATACATTAGTTCCTAAGAGTATGGGTACAGTCCTGTGGTAGTTTGTATCATCAACAACCAGGAATAAGCATCTATGTTGTTTACTATCTCCTATACCTTTTGATGAAATATCTAACTCTACAGATCCTTTGTATGGCAAACTACTACCATCAGCACACTGTAGTTGGAATGCTTCTTTAATATCTTGCATTTCGATGTCCTTCAGATGTTGTTGGTAAAATGACTGACAAATAGTTGATACTGTAGATCCTGTATCTAATAATGCATTTGTTGTTAATCCATTTATGTTCACTTCAACTTCTGTTGGTTCTCCAATAATCCCTGTTGATTGACGCTGTGTATGATTTCGACCTAACGTTCGCGTCTCGATGCAGGCCGAGATGGGTTTAACCCTCTCCTGTGATCTAGACGAACTCTACAACCATACTTCACATGACCTACTTGTCCACATCCATAACAAACTACATCACCATCATCTCTACTTCTGTATGAGGAATGTCCTTGATTTTGTCTGTAATCTCTAAATTGTTGTTGACCTCTTCCTTGACCTTGAAATTTTTCATTCATAAAAGGTTTCTGTGGTCTTTCTGCTTGGTATTTCTGACGCACTTCATTGATATCTTCCTTCATCTGGGACATTTTAGTATCCATTTTCTGTATCATAGCTTTCAGTTCGTCCATCTGTGGATTACTGGCTATAGTTTGGATTGTTGTTTTCTTGATGTCCTTTTTTCTTAGTTTGTCTTGTTCCACTTTCCTTATTGCTCGTCTTAATTCATCAAAATCTGTTGACTCCTTGAAGATATGACCAGTAATGTCCTTCAAGTTTTCAGATAAACCATTCCAGAACATGTTTCGCAGCATCTGATCTGTGTTGGTTGGAATGATTTTATCATTCTGGATGACTTTATTTAGGAGATCTTCTAATCGACAACTCCACTCTGACACATCTTCATTATCTCTTTGAGCTGCACTGTAGAACTGAGAAAGCAGGTTTTCATTGTCATCTACAGTTCCATAAACACTTTCAAATCTGTGCATTATTTCCTCTAATGATGCATCAGGTCCAAGTCTCATAAGCACTCTGGCTGCATTTCCACGCAATGACCTCCTCATGCTCTGCAGAAGTATGGCTGGTTTTACATCACTCTTCTTTAAACACTCTACTTCGTACCGCCATAAATCATATGAGGTGTCACTTTTCTTATCTCCAGAGAAGGCTGGGAGTTTTGGAAGATGAGATGAAATGGTCGCAAATTCCGGTGAACTATTGCTTGCACCTGAAGTTGTGTCTCCTTGAGATAATCTTGGTGCTGTCCAGTGTGTATAACTTGTCATCCAAACTTTTAGTTCCTTGGCAGACTTTGCCTTAGGTTTTACTCCTAACTCCTTGAAAGCTTTTGCTAGTTGTTGAAGTTCCTCAGAAGACATATCTTCTGTTGTTTCTGGATCTACACTCATGATGATGATTGAGTTGTGAGATTATCTCTAATTTCTGAGTACTTCACTTAACTAAATGTATACTTACTATCTATATTACACTAGTACTATATTACTGTCTATTGCTAGCTAACTACTCCTAATCTAATCTTAAGTTAATTGAACTACATGCTGATCATCAATATTTCAAATAATTTCTGAAATGAAGAGATAATGAGAGGCTGAAAAAAAAAACTGATTAAATTTTTAATTCCCTGAAAAAAAATAATAATTAACAGATTCTGAAATATATACTACTACCAGCAGTTTATAAACTATTTTTCAAATGCTATTTAAGAAGACAAAATTATACTGAATAAATGAACTAAATAACTTAAATAAACTTGACTTCAATAAATAATCTAACTTGTACTCTATAAATTGACTGTAAGTTCAACTAATCAATATCTAGTACTTAAAGAAATACTCTAAGTCTAAATCTAAATTAACTAAACTAAGTCTAATTAAAGCTAACTTAAAAAAAAAATAAAAATGACGCGTAATTCAAGAAAAGAAGAAACCGAAGCGCTGAGTTACAGAAAAAGAAACCGACACGTTGACCTATTGGTCAATGAACCTGAAAAAAAAATTAATATATATATCACCAAATTAATCAACACATGATTTCAGAATGTTTGTTCAACAAGTGAAGGGAAATACCAATACTATATTGGAGTATAATGACAACAGACAATATGCCTCAGAAAAGCTCACTTGAAAATTTCAATCTACAAGAAGTGGAATATTTCTTACACCTTTACCTGTAGTCGCTTATAGCCTAGTTACATGTATAATTCAGCAGTAAACTGACAAATCAGCAAGTCTGTATAAGACTGAAAACTCAAATGCAGTTGTAATATAAAATTACTTCTTACTAATTGATGATGATGAAATGAATGATGTGTTGTCGCTGCAAGCAAAGCGCAGTGTAAGTAAACATAAATATCTAAATGGGGAATTGAATTGAATATTGACCTACATTTTACTTGTAAGCTGAAATGAAGAATTTATCTTGATATTAAATTATTACCAAATGCAAGATGGTCAGGTCGCTTCCAAGAAATGAATAAACGAACCAAATACAAAACACCAGCAACTCTAGTTTATGAATACCAGCTGAAAATAAACCAACAACTCCTTTTGCTAAAACGTGGTATTGTTTACCGGATGTTGTTATCTGGATGTCAAGGTCAATGGAACTGGTTTAGTTTAATTTAGAAAATACCTTCCGGATATTTCCGGATGTGCTTTTAGCGCGTTATTTAGTAAACTTTTAAGTTTTAAGCACACTCAAATGTCTCTTTTTCACTGACTATGTAAATACTAAATGACGCAAAAATATGAATTCATACAGAATAAACAAAACAAAATGAGATGACCTACTGTACAAAATAGAACAGCTGATATCGATCACGTGATCAAAAATTTAGGCCAAGTCTAAATATAGTTTTTGCATTCACAGAACATGAGAAACTAATGGTAAAACAATCTTACCGTTCCATGCATGGTAGTAAATAGTCCAAATACACAAATACAACACAACACAATTTCACAAATATAGTGTCACAAAGCACAACACAAACACAGCACATCACAAACACAAATAGACATGTACATGGCACTTGCGCAATCCCTGGAAAGATACTTCCGGTGACGTCACAAAGCGCGGAATACGAATGATGAATAGGAATTGAAGTTCAAGTTAGTGCACCTCTGGAGCGCGTGGGAAAAACCACCAGTTCTTATCTCCAATTCACGTTGGGCGCCATTTTTGTAACCGGTTCTTGTAGAAATTAAAAAATGACTGCAAGATGGTATATAGGGTTGGATTCTTAGTATTTATTCCGTGGAGATATATAGTTGATTTCAAGATGAATTAAATGTTTTAAATCAACCCTAAAATAACAATAACAACATATAAATACATAGACAACATATAAACAAGCACATTCACTTTACAACACAAAACGATCACAATTTAAACACATAAAACATTTATTTTGGCCATTACTTTACACTTTATACAGACGCATTCAAAGGGCGATAACTCTTTGAAACTCTTACTGAATTAATGATGTAAATTATATTTCTCTATACTGAAATATTTACAATACTTTAAAAATATGAGTTTAACATACCAGTGTATGGAACTGAGTGATTTATCTCTTGATCAGGATGACTTTAAAGAGTTATTACATGATGACCTAATGGATCAATAAATTATAAAATCATAATAGTTCAAACCCAGATCTTAATCCAAAGATCTACATGAATTAGATTAAAACATATAACTTGCTCTTACTTTACAATATCAATCTTAACTTTAATAACTTTAGAACTTTCACTCTGGCACATTCATACTCATTTAGCAAGTTTATATTAAAATACTTTATTTTCATTCATTATCTTTAATTTTAGTTTATAATCATTAGATGTGTTTATAAAGGGTTTACTTACAGTTTATGGGTGTTTAATATACTCCAAAATATCAAATATTAAATTTTAAGCAATCACAAATCTCTAGCTACACCCTTCTCAGACAGTATCTTTGAATGGAATATTAAAACAAAGGTTTCCCGCCTGAATGGACAACTTTGACCAAACAATACCAACTGACCAATAGAATGTAGGAAAACAGACAATACCCTTATTTATAAATGGACTAATCCTTATATCTACCTTAACCCATAGTCTTTGGGTTAAACCATTATTTAAATAGGGATGTTTATGATTTAAACATATAAATAAATAATATATTATTAATGCAGGCGCAGCGCTTGGATAGATGTATGGATGAATGAATGAATGATATTCCTGAAATAAAATATATAGCATTAATTAAAATAAAATAAAACTAAGTACAACTACCACATTATTATTATTCATTTATTTATAATTTATGAAATTGGGTATTAGAAATTAACTTTAGCTTTATTCGAACTTCGGGGGTCCTGTAAATCTAGCAAGTGACGTGCAACTGTTACGAATTGGGCATTCTCCACTATCATCTATGGTTATGAACAAGTAAACAAATGACAAGTTATTTCTTGTGGAATGAGTCATTAAAATAATGATTGGATGAATAACATATATACTGATGTTTTATTTTCATTTAGTAATTTTTATTATTAATGAAAGCCAGTACCTTTAAAAAGAAAATGTCGTATAGTGTACATCCCATTCCGAATTTCCTGAAATTGATATTATAACTCCTGACATTATTATTATTAACAGATGCATGGTGCATTGTACTGAATTTTACTGAGAAATTAGCATAACTGTTTGTCCCTATACAAATAGTTGTTTGCTATAACCTCTGGTATTTCATATTTTATACTCACTAGTGAAGAAATCACTGATTCAATCTTTTAACTAAGACCTGAAGGTATATAAGTCTATTTGTGTTTACTAAAGGGTTTGTTTAAGGGTTGTGTAAGAATTAACATTCGGTGGAAAGGGTGGTTGGTTTATTTTTATTTCAGATGCAGAGAGCCAAAGAAAAGTTTTGTGTATATTTATTTGAATAAAATCTAATAAAATAATAAAAACAATTTATATCCTGTTGTCTTTCGTACAACATTCAGATTAAGGAGCCCCACAATGTTACGCTGCTAAACATAGGCAGGCGTAAGTCGTAAAACAACGATATATGTAAATATATACTGTTGTTGATTTTGTTATCTATAATAAATTTTTGAATAACAGAATATAATTTTTGAAAACTTTATTATCTTTTGTTGATTTCTTTCGTAAAAACCGCTACCAGGTTTATTCATAATTATATTCGCTACCAGAAATTATGAGACCGGATCTTAGCCGCAAACAAACTTAACCATACCATATTTAGTAATTATTATATTTATCCTATCTTACGAACTCATAACGGCGAAAACTTTACACTACTATACACGTCAGCCAAGAGTTACTGTTGTGTATTCGGGTATAAAGAATGCGAAGGGTACATATATCCTAGTGCTTATGTCGGAGAGGCGTATGGCCTTTTTTAATTCTGTTCAGCTTTAAAATTTGTTAATGGCTTAATTACAGTTGTATGTTATGCATTGTAATGGTATATGACAAAGACATTCTCAATCATAAATACTTGTCTAAAATAAAACAGAAAAGAATAAAGTGGTCCATATGTAGAGTTTATGAATAAAATTACAATTTTTCTAATTTTCTAAATGATTTCCATTAGTTTTCAAAAATGTATTCCATGAACTCAATCACGTAATGAATCCTTTGTTCGTTACTTTCCTCTGGTGACAAGAATTTCTGAATCAAACTCTTCTTCTAATTAATTCTTTTTTAACATATATCTGATTTTCTTCACTTTACCATTGCAACACTCAACAACAAAGAGATTGTCTCTAGTGTCTATACATAAATCCCATGGAAGCTTTACAACACCATTATCAATGCAACTGAGGAACTCTCCATCCTGGTCCAGGATGTGGATACAGTTGTTGTCACAGTCTGCTGTCAGGATCTGACTCTGATTGTCTGTTGTGATGCCGACTGGACCAAATGATCCCTTAGTAGTAGAGGGAGGACCATCATATCCAAATCGGAGTTTTCCTGCCTGATTGACCACCACATCTGCCTTTGCTGTATTGTCAGCAACACAGATATCCAGGTTTCTGTTCTCACTAATGCATTTACAGTACCCTAGTGAGAACAGAGATTTATGGTTTGTATCTTTGTAGAGGCAGAGTAACGGACAACTTTAGCTTGTTCTCCATCTTCACTGACCATGGAAACCAAGATGTCACCAGAGGAGGTAATACAGACATTATAAGGTATCCACCATTGTAGTCTGATCACTTCCAGTATCTGTTCATTCTTCACTATGTTCACAGTTCTTGTATCAGGGTCAGAATAAACAAGATCTCCCTTCCTTGTCACCGCTATGTCACGTGGTGTCTTTCCTGACTGGGTTCTGATTGATTTAAGTAGTTTGCCCTGGAGGTTGTAGAGTTTCATGACTTTGTCAGCTCCACCTGTCCAGATTTCATCATCACTGAGACAGGTAACACTATGTAGTAAGTATTCATTCCAAGTGTCTATACTGGTGATCAGCTCTGGTTCTTCAAGCAGTGGTTTCAATGGAGGACAGGATACAGCTTCTGTCTTCATTGTGTGGCCATGATCTTCTGTTGAAATCGATCATGGCGATGAAGAACCAAATAAATGAGAAAATTGATCTTGATTAATATTTTCAGTAAACACCGGAATCTCAACTTTCGGATGGGAAGGAAGTTTGGTGAATTTTTCTGATTTTATCTCATATGAAAGTGATTTGGAAACTTCCTTGGATTGTAAAATGTCCTCAATTTTTGGAAAATAGAGTTTGACGCCAGTAATGAGTTTCTTTGTATCGTCTAGATTTTTATTCAGTGTGTCCCTGTGTTGGATTTTCATCTCATTAATTTCGTCTTTGTTTTTCTGTATAGCAATGTCAACTTTTCTTTGCCATTCCTCTCCATGTTGTGTGACCTTCGATGTAAGTTTTTCATATTTTCCGTCTATTTCATCTATCTGAGTTTCTATTTCAGTAACTGTTTCCTTCAACTTTGAATAAACCGTTTCCTGCAATCTTTTTCTTTCCTTTTCAATGCTTTCATTCTTTGCGTATACTAAATCCTGTAAGCTTTTAATATGATGTCTTTTATGTTTCTCAGACATAACACATTTGGGACACGTTGGGATGTTGCAATCATCACAATGCATTTCGCAATTCTCTTCAGAATGGGTTTGGCACTGAGGGTACACAAGTCTGGATCTTCTCAAATCAAAAGGCACCACATCATGCTTTTTAGAGGTATCAAAGACATGCTTTCCAACACAATCCATGCACAAATTCATTGGACACAAATTACAGAACATTTGTACAACACTGTTTTCACAGATATTGCATCGAATGATTTCCTGGGCACGATTTTCTGGATCCATTTTGTAAATTTTGGCTTTGAATCTGTTGCATAATATGTAAATGTATTAGTAAAAGGACTATAGAAATTCACCAAAAACTGAGAAGTATATAAGGTATACAAGTTAGAAAAAAAAATAAGAAAGAACATTGTACAGTATAAATATGTAATGTAATTTTACCTGCTTTAACAGTGGAACTCCTCGCAATTGAAAATAAAACAACAATTTAATCTTATCATCATTATTATCTATCTTAAATATAAAATTATACCAGTGATTTAATTAATCATTGTACAAGGTTTATAGGGACACTGTGTACTTTGAAGTTGGTGTCAACTCAATTGTGAATTGATAAAAAATGATATTGCACTTTTTAACATTTCAAACTGTTAATATCGATACATTATTACTGTATTGACATCAGCTTTAAATATAGGATACCCGGTTCCCATAATCAGAAGACCACACAAAAATTTTATGAAAGTGGCAAAAACATTGTCATACTGTATGTGTAATATAAAAAAAAGCGTGCTTCATGTTTTAGAGCTTTTGCTGCAGACAATGTCACGCCAATTCATGATTACCGTTAATAAATGAATACAATATACGATCTTTGTCAAATCATGCGTCCGACTATATCCAATCGGCCATTTTTAGGAGTTCAAAATCGATCCCGATTCATGTAGCTTATATTCACCTTAATACATGTGTATGATTCTACATTGTATGTAATATTAAATTTGTTTTAAATTCAATTCAAAAAATGAAAATTGTTATTTATAAAACAAATCCACCTATCATTTACCTTGCAATGTAGTAGCTACAAAACGCTAGTAAAACGTAGTAAAAACATGATTCATCCTTCTTCATTAAATGTTCGTAACATACGGTAAATACAAAAATATATTGCTTGGTCGCCTTTTAAAAAAGATAGAGAATTTAAAAAAAAAAATGGAAACTTGGATTCATTGCAGAAATATATAATTGCTGCTTGTGTACACATCGTGCCTTGATTTTCTCACGAATTTCATCAAAAGTTAGACAACTCTTACGATCAACTGCACGTGACACCTGTAAACAATGTATAATACACTTCCGATGTTAACTTACTTAGATAAATAACACTTTGAGTGATAACGAGCCTTTTTTGTCGTGATTGCTTTAATTAAGGTTGCTAAAATTGCCAATCGATTTCATCTTACCCAATGCTAAATTCGACGAAGTGGACAAGCTTTATTAAACAGTGATATTTATACCCGAATGCTTGAAATATTCGTATAGATTATCTTCAAAAAATTAAAAAAAAAATAAATAAATAAATAAAACCCTTTTTCTATTTATTTAAGCGGTGCATTAGTAGCGCTAAATCATGATTACACTGACCACTCAAAACCTGGTGACTACGCTAAATTTTGAATACGTCAATTTAAGAAGACGTACAGTACTATATCAATGTACATGTATCTTATTTTAGTTGAATGTTAAGAAATGTATTTTAAATTCCAAGTTTGAACCAGTTATTCCTTGTTGTTACATGATTTATTTTTATGCAGTTTTGATTAAAGAGTTGTGAGCTACATCCGATGTTTCACCTTGTGTTCTTTGTTAATGTACAAAAGGAAATTTATGTAATCCAGTTGAATCGTAGCCCACTTTTTTATGGAAAATAATATTGATAGTATTAATTGTATAGCAAAGTAAGATAAAATATTAAATTTTGTTATACAGTTGAACTTCGGTATCTCGAACACGGATATCTCGAGTATCATGGATATGTCGAAGTGATTATTTTGACGTCCAAAGCGCTTACTTCTTAGATGTTTTACCCTGGATATCTCGAAAAATTTTCTTGGTCCCTTGAAGTTCGAGATATCATTCGAAAAGTGCTTAAGCAATTTAATATCTACCCTAGAAAGAACACTGGAAGAGCTGGACATTGACCGATTCCAGGTACAAAAAGTCATGCAATGTGGAGAACTTATTGGAGAGGATCAGAAAGTTCTCTTTCTCTTTGATCCTAGAATGCAACACCTTCCTCTGGGGTTCCTGTCAGAATCATTAGCTCCTGGCTAGAAATCAGACATCACAGGTATGGATAATAATGAGATTGTAAGAAATATTTATCATAAAATCGCACTTCATCTGGTACACAGGCCTTTAGATCGTTTTAATCTGACTGACAAAACGGGGTATAAAAAAAATTAAGCTGGGAAGCTCCTCAGAGTACTCACTTTCGCTAATAAAATACTGAAGAATCAAATGATTTAAAACTATACTTTCTATTCTTATCTATTTATATATAATCCGTCTACATTACTACCTGCTGATGGTTGCTGAATTATAAAGAAAATGTAAATTATGTTATAATAGAGGGATAATTTTACTTATACTCCGACCAAAGAACATATTATAGTACCTAACCCATGACTTCATAATTGTTGATCAAATATTGGCCGAGTGAAAAGGAAACATAACGAGAATCCATGTAAACAAATGTATAAAATGGTTCAAAAGCATATACTGTGAATATTGTGTATGAATTACAAGGAAATAAAGATTAAGAATCAGGTACGCTGATTTCTTTCTATCACTTTCCTGTTATATATAAGGCAGACAACGATTTGAAATCCCGATCAGCCTTTCCTCTGTCGTTTTTAACAACAAAGATGGTAATATGGGGGCGCAATTGGTACCCATGAGAATTGCAACAGGTTGTTGGAAGACCTGACCCCAAGATCATAAACTGCGAACAGACTTAAGTCAAAATTTTGATCTTTAATATCTTGAGTTTTATTTCATGCTTTTGCTTAAAAATTGCAATTTTGTATAACATTTTAATTCAAACATATACATGTATTGAAAATTATGTCTGATCATCTAAATTATTTCAAAAGTTATATTGGTTTGAAATTTTGACCTAAGTCTGTTCTCAGTTTATGGTCTTGGAGCCTGATCTCCAAAAACTACATACTAGATATTGTCATTCAAAATAATTTTGCAAATGACCAATGAAAATGTAAGTATATCATGAGTTCCATTTTTATTGAAAAAGAAGCTGTATATGATATCAAAAAGCCTGGACTTTAATTTATCGTAAGGAATGATTGTATAAAGTGTTGAAAAGTCGTACGTTTTGATGTTATTGATTTTGGCAAAATTTTGTGACATTAAACTTTCCAAAGGTTCCTTGGAGTTTTAGAAGTTTCCACATCTGATTTACACCACTTCTCGGAAATACGGTTGTACAACACTCCTGAAGTTTCTCATTAACCGCTGTAAATATTTTAGTGAGGAGTAAAGAAAGAGGCTCAGTAGAACATTTAATGGAACCCGCTATGTATCGTTGTTTGTAATGATTTTTATGGAGTTTTGGAATCCAGTATAGGTATGCTATTTCAAATTCATTTTGATTGTTGGAAATCTTTGAAATGTTTAAAACTGACATATGGTTTAGAAGAATTTTTCCTTAGAAAGGGAGCTATGGGTACAAGTTGGATTATCATGTAATTGAATCAAATATGTCTCTGGACAACTTTTGTATTGTTTTTCGATGAATTACTTGTAAACATTTTTCGTATGAAATGAATATTTGTTTCAACAAATTAGTTTTTCATATACATGTAGTCAAAATGGATTTTGTTTTCTGCATTAGATACATCATTCGTCTACTAAAGAAGCGGATCCAGCAAAATAAGGATGTTATATGTATTAGAAATATTAATGGGAAACACATTAGGAATAGGAGGATGGTTTTCCAGATGTCATTTGTGAGACATTGCTTTGCAGCTGCTTGGGTTTCATTGATCTTCGTATCTTTTTAATGCATGTGATAACCTGATGTTATTTGCTTCATTGTCACACATATCTGTAGATACAATGATTGCCCTACAATATATTTAAACTTTAATAAATTACGGTTTTTTGTACACACCTGTAAGAGGTAATTCACCACTTATAAACATGTTCACCACTTATAAACAATGGCTCCGAACAAAATACATCGTCCATGTAGACGGTGAAAAATAAAATACTCTTTGGAAGGCATAAGACAATGTAGCCACGCGTTTTACATGACATATCATTAAAATGATGCCACGCCTATTTCACGGTATATCCTTAATCCTTAAAATGTCACACCTATTTCATGTGGCATTCTCACAATGTAGCCATGCCTACTTTGCTGAATATCCTCCATCTACGGGGATAACTGTTCCCGTCATGTTGTCTGCAGCTGGTGAGCAAAGGAAAGTTACTAATTCAGCAACCTGTGAAAAAAAAATTAAAAACTTAGGAACATAGGAAATCAACATCATAGGCAGTAATCAGCACCTAGCTAATTAACTGAAAATGAAAAAAAAATGCCATAATTCACAACCTGTCTAATGTATTACGAAAAATATCGCATGCCAAAAAATCGTATACAGCAAAACAGCAAAAAAATACTTTGGCTCTCGGGGGTATGTAGATATGCACATGTTTATGCTGCCAGGCAAGCCATTTGATCTCGTATAGACAAAGCAACATCATTTTTTTGGTGATTAAATCATCAGAAAAATATGCATTTTATTTTGAACAATATAGAAAATCGATCTAATACCACAAAGAATGTTAATAAACATATACCTTCGATGGAATGTGAAGATGAAAACAGTGATCATGCACAAAAGTTGAATTCCAGAAAACAAATTGAGATCAAAGAAAAGAAAGATCTCTGAAAAAATAGAGCTGGTATCAGGTGCCTTGGAGGAGTAAGCTTTCCCAGTGGACCGGACAACCGGCCCCGAGACCATGTTGTAGTCCATAGCCACTCCATACCCACTCAGTATGAAAAAAAATGTTCTAGCAATTTAAATTTAATACATCAGTCAACTTTCGACCTGACCATAGGCTATAATTGCAACACAGTCTTTGCATCAACCATATTACTTGCGAAATATTGACTTTAAACGACAATTTCAAACCCTTATAGTATCAACTTATTTGAGAGTAGCTTGCCCCAGTTTTGTAGTTGTTCATAGCAGATCATGCTTTTGTTGATCGAATCATTTGGAAGACATAAAACCATGAGTATATGCTAAAAGTATATTGTTTCATTATTCAGGAAAGTTGAAATTAGAAAACTTAAAGTCGTCAACTTAAGTTGTTAGTTTGCCATCATTGCCAATCAATAAAATATGCCTTATCAACAGCTATAAGCAGTAGGAGTTTATGGTTTGCATAATAGATACATGCATGTAAGGGATACAAAACGAAGATGGTCTAATATGTCAGATACGGGACTGGGATGAAGTGCGAAGCACCGAGTCTCAGTCCCGTATCTGACATAATAGAAAATCTTTCAATGCACTTTTGTATTGGCTATTGTCATAATACGATACTGGAGACGGTGACCAAACCAGATGAATGAGGCGCTAAGGGGTTTAACGTGTTTTTTTTTTTTTCAGAGGAATGAATAGTTTTTGATTAAAAGAAAACCCTTACTGAACCCCAATCATATATTATTTACCGTTTTGGCACTCTAGAGATGCGGTAAAAAGAGCTGAGCAACTTCATGACATTAAACGATTATAAGAATATTGAGAAGGATCCATCACAGATGAAGATTATAAGTGAGCAGTAGGCAAATATTCCAGGAGAGTGCCGATTTGTCCCTTGGATATCGAAAGCGGCACATCTTTACGTAAATTAATTTGGAAATACATACTGAAATTAAATTTTCCGGGAAAAAAATCGGAGTTGTATGGGTTATATTTACAGATCGGGTGTAAAATTGTCCGCATTTCGCTTTTTCTTCCCCCCGAATGCTAACATTCTTCAGTGGACCACTTTACGTGGATTTATTTGGATGTGTTTTCGAAAAAATCATACATGTAATATTAAGTGTTAACTCGACCATATGATGTGCTTCTATACCGGTAGTTTCACAATCAGTGACCTGAGTGTAAATTCCAAGGGATTTCTGGGATATTCCTACTCTGGAAGTTCTTTCCTTGAATTGAATATCGAGATGTTGATTTCTATATAACTTGAATAGGATTCTATAAAGCTTGATTTGATTACGAGATGTTGATTTCTATATAGTTTGAATTGGATTACGAGATGCTGATTTCTAAATAAAATGTATTTTTGTCGATTTGTGGCCTTATTCATCTGTTGTGTAAAAGCTAGATGACGTCATCCTTTGTTTCACAAAGTCCAGTATTATTTTGGAGTACAATATTAGATATAATACTGTACTACTGAAAATAATATTGGACTAGACTAGTACATTCTTTGAAATATGAGACTTTAGAAACAACAAAAAAAATGACGTCAGAAAAAATGTTTTAATAGGAACTAGAATGTGTCTCTTTACAAAATAAGATATTGTTTTCATCATCACACAAAACGTACAAATAGATTTAATTAAGCAAAAACTTTGTAATTTAGTGTACTTGTGCACGAAAGCTCTTTTATCCAAATACCTGAGTTGTCGATGTATTCTTTTTTGTGGGGTTTAGTTCTGCGAGTTTCTCCTGAAATTAAAATTAAACACACTTAAGATAACATATTAACGAAACCTGACAATGGTTAAAATTTCAATGCAAAATCTGTAAAGGGTTTATTTTGCATACTAGATGCTAAATACTGCCTCATTATGAATATAAAAAATGTGAAATTTCTTAATCCTTTCTTTATTTTCTCAAAATAGAATCACTGCATAACTTAGTGTGATCTGCATAATGATTCCCTCAGTTTTCATTATGCTTAGAAAAAAAAACAGAAATTAAATAAAATGATATAAGTTTGACATTAAGATCGTGTTTGCTTCGAGTATAATATTATTTACTATACCTCTATTGAGAATACTCAAAATTGATTGGCTTGTCAGAAGGCTTTTAAACTCAATAATGATCGACTCCAAAAAGTGATGTTTACAGCAAAAATGGTCTAGGAATTAATGCACGCGGAAGATAATGTCCCAGTCATAATAAATAATGACCGCTAATTTTTGAAAAACCTAATCAATTCAACGAAAAGACACTCTGTATAATTTAAAATTCATAAATAATAGTGAAGGTATGGAAATAAAGCCTAGACATAAGGACTGACGAGTTTTGCCCCTTGGCTAGTTATGTGGTACTACGTCAGCAGTTACTGTGCACAATGCGTCCTTTTATACGTAGTACGTCGTCTGTAGCCACTGTTCACAGGATGATCGAGAGCATGTTTCAAAATTTATTGTCACGAGATTTGTAGAAAATTTTAGAAAATAGAGATAGCGCTAATACTAAAATCCGTATTTTTGCGGCGGTGAAAATTCTCTCAGACTATTGAGAAGTGAAAGGCTTGGAGAGTAATGAGTTGTTGGAAAAATCAGAAGATGAACTTGCTGAAATTCTCATAAGTTTCTATGCCGAAATAAAGAAGAAGAATATCTGTAGTCAAGAACGTCAATGATACAGTAACTATAAGATTCGGTGTACAAAGACATTTTTGACACAGAGGAAGTTTTACATTGTTGATGATGCTGACTTTCGTTTGGCCAAAGAAATGTTTAAATATGTGTTGACTGAGACAAAAAGATCGGAAACGGTACAGCATAAAAAGGTGATAAGCGCTGCAGGTTTTAAAAAGCCATGCACATAGAGAACTGTCAATATAACTAAACCCCCGGGATTGCAGTTTAAAGTGTTTCTGGCCCCAGGATCATGAAACATCTTAAACTAAAGTCAAAAAATGTATATTGGGCTGAAATGATTTAGAAATGAAGCAGTCCACAATTAATTTTTTTTTTCATTTTGCATAAATAAACTGCTGTTGCATGCAAATTAAGAGTTTCAGTTCACAAGAATAAACTCTTTATAGACTATTGTAATTTTGATTTAAGTTAAAGTTTGTTTCCTGATCCCAGGGCCTGGACATTATGTTCTAAACGTGTCGCAGAGGACAGAAAACCTAAAGTATATGAATTTATATTTCTTAAAAGCCAAATTAAATATTAACATGTAGTCAAAATTAATGCTAAGACGATTCACACGCATAAAATTAGAATGTTTGTGGTTAAATGCTTGTTACTAAATAAAATTTAGTGCTGAATATATTTTGTTTCATTTTATATCTGTATAATAAAACAATTAATCACTTTTCATCAGGTCAATATGGTAAAATGAGGTCCCTCGACTAGATCCACTCGGTGAATCCAATGTTTCTGGTGTTATTAATATCCCTTGTTAGAGTAAATAAACGGAAAACTGCAAAAGATATATCTTTTTGAAAAGGACCTAAAATAAATTGGACATCAAAACGGACCACCATGCATCAGTTGATTATTTTTCAATTTTGTTAAAATGCCTTCATAGATGACAAAAATTCTGAATTATCGGAGAACTATCGGAATATTTCCAGCTTATTGATGTACCAGTGACATTAACGGTTTTAAGACGGTTTGTACAATGTGTAATAGCATAAGAAATGCAAGACAAGTGTTTTGTTTTAGATATACAAAAACCTCGTATTCAGAATATTATAGTTATTCTGACTTAATGTCGGAATGGACCGCCCATCCTGTATATTTAAATTTTTATGCTTATTATGTTTCTTAAAAATTTTTCATTGCTCTAAATTTTACATATTTACAAAATCTTTTTCAAAATAAAATCGCAACACTTGGCAGTGACGTTATAATAATAAAATTTCATGTGTCAACGAAGTTAATGAAAAAATTTGCCGTATTTTGTAAGTTTCCTTCGAAATTCAAAAAAATGCGTTATTCAAACACATACCTTAGAGCTTCTATGTATGCTATTCCCATACGTAATACATGTATAAAAATCTTTTTAAATATATATATATATATATATATATATCTGCTCTCTCCCGACTCCTCTTGCAATGAATCTAGTACTGGCTTAAGGACTACAAAATAGAGGAACAACAACATATATATATTCTGGTACCAGTGGAAAGAGAATCATTTTTCCTGCATTTACATTGCTAGGACTTTTGGTTTATTATGAAGAATATTACGTTATTTATTCATTTAATTTTACTCTTGCAAAATTAACATTGCAAATCGGGAGCAGAGCAAACACGGACCTCCAAAAACATCAGAGGTGGGATCAGGTGGCATAGAGGAGTGAGTATCCCCTGCCGACCGTTTACACCCGCCGTATGCTTCTTGTCATGATATGGGAAATAACGGAAAAATCCGTCGACAATTCAGTGTGTAAATAATAGCCTAACAATTAGATGAAAAACATCAGTCAAAATGAGATTTTATAGTTTGTATGCAATTTGTTTATGTATTTGATTAATACATTTAGGATAAATTACACTTATTTTTTCTTCCAAAATTAAAAATATATTTGCTTAATTAGGTGACCCCCTTGCTAAAGAAGTGATTACTGTTTAGTTAAACATTTTTTATTTGGTCTAGCCACATTATTTGGTGTAAAGTGGGAAAATGTAACTTTACAGTTCAGTATCATTTTTCAAAAGTTTTAGAAATAAGTTTATGAGAATATTTTCAAGAGATTATTTTCACATTTTACACACATAAAATTTTCAAATTAGATTTCTTTGAAAAAGAAACATCTAAAAATAGCAATGTAACTCTTCTGTATGGGAGATAAGAAAATTTATCTATGGTATGTATCTATAAGCTTCGTCAACAGTGGTTATGACTTTCTTCGAATCTGCCACACATGCATATGATTTTAAAACTCACTATTGGTATCCATTGCACAAGGACATACACTGTTACAAGTCACTCCATGTGGTGCAGCCTCTACAGCAAGGGCCTTTTTATAAAAAAAAAAAACAAAAAAAAACATTGTATTCTTCAATTGATTTTTGACATTATTCACTACGTTATCTCCATCTTTTACGCTCAGTATGAATTACGTTTTTCAATGTGAAAGAATGGATATATTGAACTGAAAATTTAGGAGAGAGACTCAATGCACTCAATGAATTTATGTTATTTTCTATCAATATTTAAACTTTTGTTTAAGGTTAAGAAAAAAAATACCCTCGTAAGCCCAATAAGTCCAGTCTTGGAGGCTGCATATCCTGTGGCATTAGGGTATCCTACCAGACCTATCTGAGACGATATGTTTACAATTCGCCCCCATCCTAAGGAAACATATATTTCTAAATTCTTCGATCTGCATTTAACATGTGTTTAACCGTAATGATATTTGACTTCCTAAATGGAGGGAAAAGTTTGAACTTCACAAAATTTTTTTCTTTCTTTTCAGTTTTTAACCGCTTATTTCTTTTTTCCCCTTATATTAGTATAAGGTTAAGCATTTTGAAAAAAAAGAAATAATACTAAATTATTTTTGCTTTTCATATATAACACTAAGCAGTGTGTTTATACGTTAGGGATTGTGAAGTCAGAATATAGTCAAAGCCATTTTACACACAAGTACTCTGACGTTGATATTAAGGAGGGATGATACAAACAAACGTTTTTCAAAACTCTTGAAAATAACAACCAGACTAGGTTTATATTAGTAAAATGAATAATTTTCAGCGCATAGATTTTTTTTTTCTTTCAAGCTATCACAATAATAGACTAAGGAATAAAAATGTATATATTTACAAGGGTGACGTCAAAAAGGTATAACTTTGAATAACATTTTAATATATCCTATTAATAGAATAAGCCTTCAAACTGACAATAAAACTATGATTAACATGATTATCCCATTTTTTACTGTCACCAACTTTCCTTTTATAAGTAGCAATATAGCATTATCACCTGCATAAGGAGTTTACATTTCCCAATTGATTCGATAGGCAAGAGCATGTTCGACGTTTAACCATTTCCATAACAAGGCAAGCTATTGACAAATACGTTGATGATACAAAGATAGCTAGAGTCTTGTTTAAAGTCAATATTTCGCAAATTCTATAATTGATACAATTACCTCGTTAGAAATACAAGCTATTGTTAAGTCGAATATTGACTGAAGTTTTTCATACAAATTGCTAGGCCATTATTTTCACTCTTAACTGTCTTCAGATATTTCTGTTTCCCCATCCATGAAAAAAGCACATGGCGGGTGTGAGTGGTCAACAGGGGATGCTTACTCCTCCATGACAAATGATCCCGCCACTATGTTTTTAGGGGTTCGTGTTTGCTCTGCTCCCAAATTTTATTGTTTCGATAGACTTTTGAGCTTGATCATTGTTCATTATCTTCAGTTTCATGCTTAAAAATAATTCCTTGTTCCTTAATAAATCAATGTCTATATATTTATTCATCATAACACCTTCAAACAGATCTAAAGACTAAACAGATTAAAAGCCGTATGGGTAATTGGTATGCCATATAAATTGTTATTTAAAAAAATATTTTTTTTACTTTTTGTATGTGTGCTTCATATTTAGGAATCTCAAATTTTTTGACCGCCTTTATTTTTAAGACCAACAGCATTTTCTATTTTTCCTACCTTCCCTTTTCATTGATCCATAGAAGTGTTTTGAAAGATGAAAAGGTGCCGTCAAATTGACAGTTATCTCTTCATCCCAGCCTTGTAGGGTTTTATTTTCAAGGGAGTCGAAGTATATTGCTCCTGTAACAAATACAATAGTTTGACAGTTTCTTCTATAGATACTAGGATTATGCCGAAAAAAGCAGGGAAACGACACTGTTTTGGGTCTTTCTTGGCATTGATTTTATTTGGAATGAAAGAATTATTTAGATGATTTATTATTTTGTATGTAATTGACCTGATTTCATAGATCGAATTGAAGACCTTGAACATTTTAGACTTTCACCTGAATGCCCAACAGTTTTCTTGGTTAGAGCTTAGTCATCATATAAGTAAAAAATTTTTATCTGTAATGTGACACAAATTTCTCACAAGATTTAATTAAGGTAAATATCATGTAAAAGAAAGAGATACCAACAGTTTTCTGAAAATTGAGACATGAATCCCGATTATTGTGCTAAATAACAATAGTTTGACCATCTATGGTGTATTATGGCATAATTACGAGGCCTCTGCTGGTGGAATGCTAGTCTACGAGGGTCTCTACAGCCCAGTAGCCAAGTACTTTGGTACAAGCTTGAAAATACGGATATATATTTAATTGCTTTGATAAAATTTAGAAATTTATTTCAAAATTAAGGATTATCTCCCTAATGTATAGCTCTGATCCTTTGCAGTATTTGGCACTAGTCTTTAGCATCTTTGTTCAGCTCTTCAAAGTCTTCTTTATTTAAATATTTTGGATTTCCAACATTTTGGCTTGAGCATCACTGAAGAGACATAATTTGTCGAAATGCGCACCCGATGCATAAAACTTGGTACCGTATATGATTTACTAGAACATACAACACCCCCCCCCCCCCAAAAAAAAAAAAAAATTGTAGTAAGTTTTTACCTTCTCTAAAAATGCTATATTTAATATTGATATCCTGAATTCTTTTCATGATTTTATATTTTATGCTATGAATACGCTTCCTTTCATACACAGTTTAATTATAGCACTTACAGACGGGAAAAGTAAATTTAATTACATCAAAATGATTCTAGCACAAAAAGGCAATGTAAAGTTATTGACTAAATCCTTGTCTTTACTTAGAATACAAATATTTTTGCTATAAATATGAAATATAATTTACCTGCATTGTTGATTAATATATTAATACCAGATGGAACGGAAGAATCAATTTTCTGACAAAGATCTGTTATGCTGTCTCTTTTTAGCAGATCGCACTCAAAATATCGAACTTCTTTTTTGCATCTAGAATAAAATGAATTCATTTTTAATATCATGCGTTTTGAACAATATATAAGACTTTTATCTTTATCATTTAAGGCTTCTACAATGGTGGGTAATAAAATTAAATATTACATCTGTGTGAGTTTTTCTATGCATTCTTTAACAGTCTCTCCGTCAAAACGGTCTGTTCCGAGAATGGTGCATCCAGATCGGCTAGGGATGCTGCAATATCAGACCCCAAGCCTCCACAAATGCCGGTCACCAGAGCAGTTTTCCCGTTTAATGACATATTCAAGTAAAATCTGAAATATTTCTTAAACATAAATATGTCCGAATAAAAATACAAAAAAAAAAATAGATAATGAATTGAAACTAAATCTTTAAAATTGTTTCAGTTTTTACATTTTTTGTAACGGTTTGATACAAAACTATATATATATAAGTGCTTAAATGTGTGTGAATGTTACCTCGAAGATCACGCTAAATATTTAAAATGACATAAAAGATTCTGATAGAGGATAGGCACATTTTATGCCGACTGGAGGTTCAGGTGTCAGTTACATTGAAAGGTAACGTTGCTCACGTGCAGTATAAGTCATCAACACAATATTGGTGTCAGTAAGTTTTTCTTACTAGGATTCTTCAAGAAAATTATTCTGTGTTAGAGGGAGCAGATACTGAGAAACAATAAGGACGCACTTGAACGTCATTAAACTGAACTGCGACGGGTGATCATATAATAATGTTTTATGATAATGATAAATTGGCAAATTATATTCAAGTATCAAACTAAAATTTTCAAAAATTCTTAAGGGGAAGAAGGACCTTGAGCTAAAAAAAATACTTGTCATTCATTTTTTTTTTTTTTTTTTTTTTTTTTTTTTTTACATATTATGTATATTTCTAAAATAATACGTACGTCCCACATATATTAAAGCAGTAATATCATTAGGTTTCTTACCTTATTTTAGAGATACTGATTGACAAATACTATGCCCTATAGTATCTAAGTGGAGTTTAAATTCTCCATGTTTCCGGGCCCATTGGGATTTTTTAAGCATAGATTTAATATATATATATATATATATATATATATATATATATATATATATATATATATATATATATATATATATATATATATATATATATATATATGTGTGTGTGTGTGTGTGTGTGTAAGTGGACATATACCTTTTAAAATATTTCGGAGTATGAATACGGTTTTAAATTCGAGAAAGCAAGTTTCTTCTATCACACTGCATCTGGATAGGGAAAATTACGTACTTTTTAAGACAACCTAAACAACAAGAAACTTAATTTGCAAAAAATCCTATCATTCATTTGTTTTTTTAATTTATGTTGAAATACAGGTCCATGATATTATTGATTAACTGTAAAAATTTCGAATGGTGAAGCTGACCTAAATATTGCTCAGGACTTCGTTAAAGAAGACATAAGAAGGACAAAAGCGTGTCATGTCCACATTTCTCAATTACAGGAAAAACCAACTATGACGTCACACGTAATTTTAATAAGCTAAATAAGATTTACCTTCATGAGATTTCCGTCATCAGCCGTGCAAAAATATTTTTTGTGTTTCCCGTTTCTCAAAATATTCCGTCATATACTGATTATAACCTGTCTTACATAATAATACCGCCCATGTATTCACCGAGTATGATCTTCCTGTACTAACAGATCGTGTATGACGTCACCGACTTGTTCGACGCGCAGTTTAAGAAACAGAGGAGTGGATCAATCTATTTCCTAATTTGATAATGTTTACAAGAATATTAAAACATTTTTTTATATGAGATGGTACTTAAAGTAAAAGAAATTTTCAAAAAATTATATAAGAAATGATGGTTTACACGTTTTGCACTATATAAACGGAGACTATGACGTAGTTAAATAGAGTCATGTGACCATGTGTCCTTCATCCCCTAAACTTTTCGTTGTTTAATGTTCCCGATAAATTCTCTAAGTACCGCTTACATAGTATAATTTTATTGCAGCGGTCCACAAAATTTTTATTACCCCTCGTACATCTTTTTTTTTTTTTTTTAAAAAATCGTCTTAATAATATTTTTGTATAAAATTTTTGCGATAATGAACAAATTCGGACAAAATTAATAACAGAGAAAAATCTGGAAATAAAATTAAAATAACCTATTTTCTCTGACTTATTGCATTAGTCTTTAGTATAATCATACCGAGTAATAAAAATCTGCAATGGAACGATTAAAATTTAATGCTTCATATGTACATCTAAGGATGTCAAGTGTCAAAAAGTGACCTTCAAATTCAATTTCTTTCATAAAAATCGGATTCTTTCTTTATTTTTTAATGTTTATAATAACAGATGTTGGAAACTTCTTCACATTGCATAAATATTTTTTTTAATCTACAATCTATCAATTGGATATTTCATTATTATTTTTTATATTCATTTATTTTGGGGGGAGTGGGGGTTACATGACTCCTATTAAAATAATCTTTTAAAAAAAACTGACAACTTTTATTTGCTTTCTAGAAAAAAAATGTTCTAGCTGTTACCATTTGGATCCCTCTTCAACTTTGATCAAGTCAATTTATATTAAAATAAACGTAAATTATTCAAATTACAATATGTATTCACATTGATGTAAATTCCATATCAATCTTTCACTTCTGGTTGGGGAAAGGCAAGATAAACCTCTTCAAAGCCTTTATACAATTGATAATTTTATTTTTCTTATACCTTTAAATTGGTAGAAAATGATAGGTCAAGGAAAAATTTAAAACAGAAATCTTCTTTAACTTATCGCCTGTATAAATCACTTCAGTCAAGGTGACAATTCATAGCATCGGGAGAAAATGTATAAATATTAGATTTATCAACTGTGCAAAAAATTTTCCTATGGACCTTGTGAAAATTCAAAATAACAATGTATATTTCATGGTTTGATGAGTATCATGTCTTGACTTCGGTTTCCTCTAGAAATGTCGCCCTTTAAACCATGAATTATTTTTATAGCTTTATTTCAGGTATCATTGACTTTTAAATACTCATACGTTTATTTAGAAGGAATTCCATTCCTTATATCTCAATGACCCGAATCAACGAATGTGTATCATTTACATAACTTTAGAAAATGAATGAAAGCTTACTACTGGCCTCAAGAAAATTATACATTTAAAGTTATTTTCCTGTTCGTCGCTATTCTTTGTAAATAAGAAATCTCTCAACAAGTGCCTACAAAATGCTTTGATTTAATACATTAATTTATGTTCTGGAAGGTCTTATTTTACCATATATGAATAATGATTTGCTTTTGACAAGCAGATTGATAACTGATGTATCTAAAAATGTCTCAAGGACAACAAAGCGAGTTTAAATAACAAGGGAAAATGTTGATACTTACCAGCGATAACTGTCAAGTAAATACAGCTCAAAAGTACGATCCTGTTCCTTTTCCTCAGAATAAATATGTGACAAAATAACAATAAAGAGACAAAAGAAGGGCATGCAAAACCTAGGGATACAGGACAATGAATTAGGCGAAACTAGTCTAAAAATTTAAACCAAATGTTATCATCAAAATATGTGCCTGATTTTGTAATGCCAACTGACAGATGAAGATATCTTTAAAAAAAAAAAATAGATCGTTCGTCATTTTCGATGAATGAATGATTTTCATGGACCGGTTAACTTGAAGAATTTTCCTTTTGCGTTTTGTAAATCTTCACAGTATGCATCGGTTGATTTCTCACAAAACCTCCGTAGTCCAAAAATGTAGGTGATTGAGCTTGATTAAGTAGCCTTGACCCATTAAGGTGTTCAATTCCAATAATATTTAAGGAAAAGGCGATCAGAACGAGACATAACCCCCCCCCCCCCCAAAAAAAAAAAATCAAACAAACAAACAAAAACAAAAACAAAGAAAAACAGACCAAAAAAAAAAAACACACACACAAATCCAGAAGAATCTCCGAAGATCTGGTATATTTTGTAATAAGTTAAACTTTGCCTTTTCATATTCGATGTTTATTAATACTTTTGTTTCAATATCTCCACGTTTTAACATCCAACAAAATTTTTATTTGTAATGTTTGTAAATTTTCAAAAAATCCCGAAAAAAATTATGATTATTTGGAATATGTTCTTTTTACGTGAATTTTCAATTAATTAATTCTTTTAATTAGAAAGAATTAAAAATATTTATTCAGGCACATTAATTATGAAAGTATATTAAATCACATGCGATCGAATGTACAACATGTTAAGAAATGTAATGGGTTGTACATGTAAGTTTTGGTTCTTCTTGTTGAGGCCCATTACCGAGTCTATAAAGGGGAATTTTAAGATTTTTTTTTTTTTTTTTTTTTTTTTTTTTTTTTTTGGACATGTATCCCAGAGTCTTCAAATATTTTACAATATGAATTGAGTTTAACATTCTTTATACAAAATTTTTATTCGAAACTTCATATGGATTAGATAAATAACGCAATTTTTCAAAACAATTTTCACGACAAAAAATCATTTGTAAAAAATTCTGACAATCAATATGTGTTAAATTTACAAGTAAACGGAAGTTCTTTATTTTAATAAATATCGAAAGGGGAAGCCAAATAGACAGTGTGATTAAAACGCTGCATGTTCACATTTTCCAAGTACGGGAAAAACAACTATGACAACACACGAAAGCCTTTGCAAGCGATATTAATTAATACAAAAAACAGAATCTGTCAACATCCAAGAAAAAAATTAAGGTTGTGTTTCCTGTTTCACCTTATACCTGAAGAATGGACTAACACTCACCTGTTTCATATAAAAATTAACTTGACCATGTAATCCACGTGTACTTGATCTTGTTGCACTAACAAATTATGTATGATGTCACTGACTTGTTAGACGCGCAGTGTAGAAGAAACAGTGGTGTGGATCAATCTTTTTCACGATGTGTAAATATTGATATGAATTGTAAGAAATTGGATACTTTCATATAAGATGATAAAGCAAACAATTATACAGAAATTACACAACTATTAGTGATTTTGATAATGTTTTAGCATGTATATTAATAGGGAATTATGATGTAGTCAATTGTGTAGTGAGATATGTCTCCTGCATCCCCTTAAAGCCTTAATTAAGAAGATATGAAAATAAACAATTGATACAAGTATATATTGCATTTTATGGTTGTAAAAATGTCAGAGTGCTCTGAATAAAATACAAAATCTCCTGTTTTTATCGATGTTAACTTTTTTTCTTTTTTCCGAACATTGCAGTTTATTGTTTTTATCGATGTTAAATTCTTTTCTTTTTTTCCGAACATTGCAGTTTATTACCAAGACTTTTTTAAAAATATGTCATGATTGCAATGATTTAAATGAATAAATAAATTAATGACAATAAATTATTTAAATCTTCCAATTTAATTTAAATCTCAGTGTTTAGTACATAAAAGTAAGAAGAAAATTAAGGTAAGAAGAATCAAAAACAATAAAATGAAAAATACAGCTCCAAAGTTTTCATTTAATTGTAAGATTATATTTAAAACACTAAATAATACTTTATACAAATATTATGAACAAGAACAAAACAAAACAGCTGTCTATCAGTTACGAGTCTTATGTGTCAAATAATATTCTTTTACAGATACAGTTATTATATTTTGATCAAGTATATATATTATATAATGATTTATGGAGATAAACTTTGTGTTAATTTAGGGAAGAGAGGATAATAAAACGCAAAGTTTCTAATTGTACACCTGTAGAACATCAAAAATCTAGATATATTTTTTTCGGTTTGATGACGTCACTTCCGGTTCCGGGATTTTCGCATTTAAGTTAATTTAAGAGGATTAGTTTCTGATTTAAACATATTTTATTGAACACAATCATTAGGATTGGACACAAGTTATGCCAACTTAGATTGTCCTCTCCAACACAAACAAAATAACAAAATTATATGCACGTGATGTACAAGCAACAAATACACAATACAAAAAAGAAGAAGAAGAAGAAAGACAAGGGTGCAGAGAAATAAGAAAGGAAGGGAATGGGAGTGCAAGGAGAGAATCGAAGAAAGAAGGAGGGGGTTGTAAAAGATACAGAATGGTTACGCTGGTTATTCATAAAAATCTTTTCGATTTTTTTAATATATTTATGTACGGCTTTAACAATGTTGATATTATTTTGTTGACCCAAATTTGGGTCCCCAAATAGAATTATGTCAAGGTCTATTGCTCCTTTGTTATTTTGTACGGTGTGAAATAATTCTGGTTAGTTTCTCCGCCAGTTTTCTCAGAAACGGCTTAAAATAGAAATTTGAGATTTTCAATGATAGGGCAATATATGTTTGAAGAACGTTTTTCATTTTCACCTGAAGTGCTGCACGCCGACGCTCGCTATGGCCCGAAAAATGTCGGGAATTTCAAAATTTCTAACACTTTCTCTACAATACATTATGTATCTCTTTACCTAAAAATATTATGTTAAAACATATAGAACAAAAGTAGTGCAGAATTACAAGATCTTTCAAATGATGTCATGAAAATGGGACTGGCTCCTAAAAAAAGGGGTCTAGAGGGGCCGAATTTTTTTTCTCAATATCTCAAGAAGTATTTAGAATTTATAATACATCAAAAAGCAAAGTTGTTCAAAATGACAAGTAGCAGCTATTAAGATCGTCAAAATACGTCGAATGACGTCACTTCCAACTAAACAGATAGTAGTCAAAAATTAAATTATTTCATAGATATTGTCATAGAATTGAATTATACATGTCACAGAGGACGTCAGACCGTATTTCCGGTCTAGTAAGGTCACTTTCGATCACTTCCGGTTAAACCGGAAGCAGCCAGAATTGACTTATTTATCCAGATAGAATAACATAAAATTAAATGATTTACTTAACCCAAGACTTCTGACCTAATTTTTTTTCCATTGGTGTTACTCCCGGTTAAACCGGAAGTAGTCATAAATTGCATTACTTCACGAAAATCAGAGTAGATTTCATTCAGAAAGATATCCTTAAGTCAGATTGACATCATTTGTTTAGAGGCCTTCTTTTTAATCGTTTACCTTAAACCTTCTTACAAGCAATAATACTTAAAATCAGACGGAAGACCTACTTGTTGCTTTGCAACGAACTTTGCTCTAGTATTTTTATTATTGTTATTTTGTTTGAAAAATCTGTTTGTATTTATTTATATTTGCATACTCTCCGTTTCCTCCCACTATGAACCTACACTCACCAGTTGCGTTCATAGCACCTTGAACGCAACTTCTTCTGCTATAAGTGCATTTTTGTTTCTTACATGGGTGCAGTACAATGAAATATATGGAGATAACGAACAGTATTCAAGCTCAAAAGTCCATTATACAATACAAAATAGGAGCAGAGCAAACACGGACCTCCAAACATCAGAGGTGGGATCAGGTGCCATGGAGGAGTGAGCATCCCCTGCCGACCAGTCACAACCGCCGTGTGCTCCTTGTCATGATCGGGGAATAACGGAAAAATCCCTCGACAATTCAAGCTCAAAAGTCCATTATACAATACAAAATAGGAGCAGAGCAAACACGGACCTCCAAACATCAGAGGTGGGATCAGGTGCCATGGAGGAGTGAGCATCCCCTGCCGACCAGTCACAACCGCCGTGTGCTCCTTGTCATGATCGGGGAATAACGGAAAAATCCCTCGACAATTCAGTGTGTAAATAATGGCCTAACAATTAGTATGAAAAACGTCAGTCAGCATTTGACTCAATGATAAATTGTATTTGCTGACAAGGTCATTGTATCGACCATAGAACTTACAAAATGATGACTTTAAACGAGACAGCTGATATTCTTGTTTCATCAACTTATTTGTCAATAATTTACCTCGTTTTAGAAATTGTACATACGTAGAGCATGCTCTTGCGTATCGAATCAACTGAGAGATATATACCCCGTATGCAGGTGATGAAGGTATATTGCTGCATAAGTAAGGGAAGTTGACGATTGAAAAGTTAAAGTCATCACGTTTATCATAAAGTTTGGTTGTTAGATTACCATTAACGTCTTTTTCAAGTAAAATATCCAAATATGAAACAGATGTGTCAGACTCTGTGGTATCTTTTATCTCAAGTTCACCAGGATATATCGTATTGACATAAGAATGGAAATAGCCATTGTTAATTGACAATACGTCGTGGATATATCTAAATGTCGAGTTGAAGGCCACAGCAAGTGTTTTCTTCTTTTCACGTACAAGATCTTGGACAAATTCTGCTTCATCTGAATACAAAAAAGGTCTGCTAATAACGGGGCGCAAATGGTACCCATGGGAATTCCAATAGATTGTTGGAAGACCTGGTCTCCAAAAACCACATAGATATTGATATTATATACAAGCTACTCCATTTATACAACATGTTCAGAAGTATATATATAGAATGTTGAGCAAAAGGAATAAAATTTAGTTTTTAATGGAATCATCCGGGAAAAAGAAATTTAAAATGATTAAGATTACTGATTGACGTGTTTTTAATTTTGAAAAAATAATAATATTAGTCAACGTGTTTAATTGTAAAATAAAACTTTCTACAAATTAAACAAAACTTTATATATTTAATTTATTTGTTCATTTTTACGCATATTGTTGCAAAGAACGATAACTCTTCACGCTAGGGTTTTTTACGTTCACACAAAGCGAAATTTCTGTAATTAGTGTATCTATTCCAAGAACGATTTTAACTCTTAAAAAGAATTTTAACAACTTAAGAAACAGAAGAAAAGCATTCTTAAGTTAAAATCAATGTAAAAACATTCTTTTTTTCATAATATTGTTATTTATAATTTTTCTCAGGGGGTTTTGATGACGATGACGTCATGGCGTGTCACAACAGCATCAAAACAAAAAATTAAGAATTTGAAGACGGCGCGATTTGTATCCAGATAACTGGTTAGTAAGAATATATCATATCTATTGTATGTGATTTATTTGAGATAAAGTGGATAAATTATTATTAATCAGGTTTACTAATTCTATTGTCATGTTTTTCTTCACTAGAGACAAGCATGCAATCGTGCCCTTATGCAGGCCAGGATTTCCTGAGATATTCTTGATATCACAGAATGTAAATATAAGTAATAAACAACGATTAGTGAACATGGCGTTGTGCATCATGGAATATATCAGCAGAGCTATTGCTATTCATAACGCCATGTTCACTGCATAACGTTGTTTATTTCTTAAATATTCACTTATAATTAATTTAATCTTGTGAAAAGTCAATACTATTGATCTGTACATATGTACCGAATGTATGTATTTTTTTTAGATGACATGAATGCACAAGGGTTGCCCATAAAGTTCGTGGACAAACCGATTTTGTCAGACTGAATGGTTCTAGATATACGTATTGTATACCACAACAGTTGTTATGAAAATCCAGGTCAGGATAGTTTTGTTTTAGTTATAAGAACTTAATGTTTTTATAAAAATCGAAGTCATTAAAGATAGTGAAAATCGTTGAAAAGTTAACACAATTTTCTTTTAATATAGTTGTTTTAGACTCGTATACAGGGAACATTGGATATTCTTTTGCACGCTTACATCTTTCAGGGCTATATATATAGATGATTTTAATGTTGAACAGCGGTAAATACAACTACGGCCACATTGTGACTTTGTAACTTTATTTCCATTGTTACATTTATTTGTAAATAAATTTAAGTTTTAATTTGTGGTATTTTTATTACTGGTTTTGGGGGCTAATCTAATCCACAATACTATGTGTCATAACATGGTCATCAATATATTTACTGTACATCAACGTGCATGTAAGTAGATGAGCATTTTTTTTTTGTCTTATGTGATAAAGTGTCCTTGTCGCATTAAAAGAAAATTGTGTTAACTTTTCAACGATTTTCCTGCAAAATTGAAGTTGAATTGTGATTAAAAACAATTCTCTTCACTCTAGACTTACACTAGAAGTAATGGTGATTAACTTTAAATGCCTTTACATTCCAATTAATTTTCAATTCTAATAATAAACAAGAGCCCCAGGGGCCACATCGCTCACCTGAGCACTATGGCTAGGAAAAAGCAGAAATCACTTCAATCTTGAAAGGTTGAAAAGTTTAAATATAAAAGTGGTTGGGGGGGGGGGGGGTGTCAGGAATTGAACAAATTTGAATCTACATTATCTGAGGATGCTTCAATTTAAATATGACCAATCATGGCTTTGCTGTTCTTGAGTAGAAGATTTTTAAAGATTTAACCTATGTATTCCTATGTAAAACTTTGATCACCCATTGTGGCCCCACCCGACCCACAGGGGTCATGTTTGAACAAACTTGAATGTACACTATCTAAGAATGCTTCCATATAAATATGACCAATCATGGCTTTGCTATTCTTAACAAATAGTTTTTTTTAAAGATTTTTACTATGTGTTCCAATGTAAAACTTTGATGGCCCATTGTGGCCCCACCCGACTCCCGGGGGTCATGATTCGAGCACATTTGTATGTACACTATCTGAGGATGCTACCATATAAATATGACCAATCATGGCTTTGCTATTCTTAATAAATTGTTTTTTTTTTTAGAATTTTTACTATGTGTTCCTATGTAAAACTTTGATCGCCCATTGTGGCCCCACCCGACCCCCGGGGGTCATGATTTGAACAAATTTGAATGTACACTATCTGAGGATGCTACCATATAAATATGACCAATCATGGCTTTGCTGTTCTTGAGAAGAAGATTTTTACTATGTGTTCCTATGTAAAACTTTGATCGCCCATTGTGGCCCCACCCGACCCCCGGGGGTCATGAGTTGAATAAATTTGAATGTACACTACCTGAGGATGCTTCCATGTAAATATGAGCAATCATGGCTTTGCTGTTCTTGAGAAGAAGATTTTTAAAGATTTTTCCTATATATTCCTATGTAAAACTCTGATCGCCCATTGTGGTCCCACCCGACCCCCGGGGGTCATGATTTGAACAAACTTGAATCTACACTACCTGAGGATGCTACCATATAAATATGACCAATGATGGCTTTGTTGTTCTTGAGAAGAAGATTTTTAAAGATTTTTCCTATATATTCCTATGCAAAACTTTGATCGCCCATTGTGGCCCCACCCGACCCCCGGGGGTCATGATTTGAACAAATTTGAATCTACACAACCTGAGGATGCTTCCATGTAAATATGACCAATCATGGCTTTGCTGTTCTTGAGAAGAAGATTTTTAAAGATTTTTCCTATATATTCCTATGTAAAACTTTGATCACCCATTGTGGCCCCACCCTACCCCCGGGGGTCATGATTTGAACAAACTTGAATCTACACTACCTGAGGATGCTTCCAAGTAAATATGACCAATCATGGCTTTGCTGTTCTTGAGAAGAAGATTTTTCCTATATATTCCTATGTAAAACTTTGATCACCCATTGTGGCCCCACCCGACCCCCGGGGGTCAAGATTTGAACAAACTTGAATGTACACTATCTGAGGATGCTACCATATAAATATGACCAAGTATGGCTTTGCTGTTCTTGAGAAGAAGATTTTTAAAGATTTTTCCTGTATATTTCCTATGTAAAACTTTGATCGCCCATTGTGGCCCCACCCTACCCCCGGGGGTCATGATTTGAACAAACTTGAATCTACACTACCTGAGGATGCTTCCACATAAGTTTCATGTTTTCAAGCACAGTGGTTCTTGAGAAGAAGATTTTTTAATGATGCCATTAATTTTTCACGAATTCTTAATTATCTCCCCTTGGAAGAGGGCGTGGCCCTTCATTTGAACAAACTTGAATCCCCTTTACCCAAGGATACTTTGTGGCAAGTTTGATTGAAATTGGCCCAGTGGTTCTTGAGAAGAAGTCGAAAATGTGAAAAGTTTACAGACGGACAGACGGACAGACAGACGGACAGACGGACAGACGGACTACAGACAAAATGTGATCAGAAAAGCTCACTTGAGCCTTCGGCTCAGGTGAGCTAAAAACTTCTATAATCTTTCTTTTGTAACTGTATGAGCTCAGTATTGGTTTCCAAATCATTTTAGTTATATGTAGTTACGTTCCCGATAAAGTTCAATTTATACTGTTTTATTATTTACTCCTTCTTCTCCTAAAATACGCCCTTTTTTTGGTTGCTCGTTAATAGTTAAAGACACATGGAGATTTCCGATTACGGAATCTGTATAAGATACAATAATTATATATAACATGCATGCATATTTATTGCATTCCATGCCAACTATGCACCCTTAAGATAGCTGATGGAAAAGTTTTATTTTCAAATATTACATGTATGTGTATTCTATTCTCAATATAAAACCACAAGAGTAGAGAAAGCAATGACATGCAGTGGAAAACTGGTTTCACGCGTATTTAAAGTCAAACACAAGTGAAACAGCTGCCGCAGCACAAGTGATCATACTGGCAACAATGAAAACATAAGAGAAATGTAGGTGTTCGGACAAAGCTATATCCCCTAAGGATAACATATCCTCCATCTTTGATCCTCCAAAGGTCAATATTGTGATGCATATGAAGATAGCTGTAAGAGAAAAAAATATATAAGTTGTAAGACATCATATCATATAGTGTATTTTCAGTTACTTACACATATGATAACACAATTTTCATATTATTTAAATGTTCAAGCTTTCGGGGTCGTTCTTTTTTCATCTTAAGAATGTATACTGAATGGCTCCTACTAATAGTCAATATATATTTAACATATGATGAAAACATGCTAAATATATGCTGTTCGTTTATATTGTAAACATATTGAGCACATGCATCATCCTTATATCTAACACAAGAACATTTCCTCCATTTAAATATGTACATAAATTAACTAGCTTTTTTTATGCTTAGATTAGCATTATTTTTCCCTTTGTAAACAGAAACCACAATGTCAGATCAAATGTGGATTACAACATAAACGCAGACCTAGATTAATCCAAGGTTTGTCTTCATATATAAGGAAAAGACATCTTATGTCTGAAAAAATTTCACATTTTAAAACGTCATTATGGGGGGAGAGTCATTATTTTGTCAGTTTAATTTGTTTGTGTTCCCGTGTTTGTTGTAATATACATGTATAAGAAATATAATTTGACAAATATATATTTTCATGAAAATTGCACGAGTCGCGTGGTTTTAATAATTACCAAACAATCATTTTCTTTGCTTTTGTAATTTGACACTGATTTCAACTTTTGATAATTAAACATTATCCATTTTTTATAATGATTGAAAGTTATGACTTCGATTTACATTTTATTTAAAAGTCTGAATTCTTCACTTTCTGATAAGTGATTTTATCGACCACTTTTCAAAACTTTAATACAGCGCTAAATCTAACATAGTATAGGTTATTGAATATCTTTACTTTTAAGTAGAAGCAACACCGTAAAAATCGGTGAACAAATATGTTTCATTGATTGGCTTTTTCAATTCTATTTATAAATTTTACGTCTTATCCTAAATAAATGCTAAGCATAGGTAGATGTCTACTTTACGCTACAGAAAATTGTTCACTCAATGTATTTGTATATTTTTCTCCTTGCCCATTTATTTCTATTTATTCAATTCTTAATACTTAAAGGATCTTTAAAGTTTTGTTTGTTTGTTTATTGTTTAACGTCCCTTGCGAGAATTTTTCACTCATATGGAAACGCCACCATTTGCCGGTGGAGAGCTGCAAATTTTGACATATACTTTGCACTCGGGGCCATTGAGCAGTGAGGGATCTTTTTTGTGCCAGCACCTACTGCGACATAGGACTTCAGTTTATATGGTCTCGTGAGAAGGACCGGTCTCCATGTCCCACAGTGTGATTCGAACCCGCGACATAAAGATCAACTCCCTACTACGCGACGCTAGAGCGAACGCTCTTGAACCATGCGCCACGCGGGCGACGATCTTTTAAGTAAACTAATGTATAATATATATTAATTAAGTAAGGACTGTAATTGCTAATGGATTCTCTCCTCTCATATGCGGAGAAGTCGCTGGTTTCGAAGTTAAATTAAATGAAATATGTTTAATAATAACCCTTGTATGAATATTTATCAATTTTATAAGCAAAGATAATCACTAAACAATCTATGAACTAGGGTATATTCCATTACACTAGATAAACAATAATTAGAATATCAGAGTATTTGCTAAATTAAAAGTAGATCTTTGCAACAGGGGAATTTGAAATAAATTGAAAATGTTAAAACTTACCGGCAATAACTGTCAAGCAAATGCAGCTCAAAAGAATTATCTTGTTTCGCTTCCTCAGAATAAAAATATGAATGAATAAAAGTAATGAGACGATAAGGAGGCATCCGAAACCTATGGATCCTGTTCCCTGAATTATACGAAACCAGTCTGAAATGAAATCAATTAAAGAATTTATTTTCATTAGATTGTGAACAATTTTACTTGATAATTTTATCAAAAGAAATGGAAAAATTTTCCCTTATCATTTTTGATTATTTATGATAGAAAAAGCTTATGAAGTAAAAAGCATTTACCTTTTGCATTTTGTAAATCTTCACAAACCGTTCCATCTGTTGATTTCTTACACAACCGCCAAAGTCCAAAAATATAGGTCACAGAGCTTGATGACGTAGCCTTGACCCAGTAAGGGGTCGCAAATCCAATGAGATTCAAGGAGAAAGCAATGAAATCGAGGCCGAATCCCAAAACCAGAAACCCCGAAGAATCCCCAAAGATCTTGTATATATTGTAATTATTTGAATTGTGTCCTTTCATTCCCGATGTCTCAGTAATTATTCTTTTTGTTTAAATCATTCACAAGATTTAACGCTGAAAGAGATGTCTTTTGTTATATCATTAAATTACAACTAAATCCTTGGAATATATCTTGCATACAAAATTTCAACTTTATGGAAAACAATTAGAATTACTTGTATTTTTTATGTTTACACAGTAATTTCATCACACGTATCTCCGTCCACTCGTTTTCGATGGTAAAGTAAGTCAAAGAATCATAGGAGTGAGCCATTCAATTCAATGTCACCATGACATCGCTTCTAACATTTTTATCACCGAAGAAAAGACATAAAAAATGAACAAGGATATGCCCTATTTGAAATATGAACCAAATCAATAAAATATAAATGAAAATGAGAGACACTAATATCCATGCACTTTTAGGAGTCTATGGAAGTTGGTCAAGCATCAGAGTGTAACCGATCTTGACAGAAATGTATAACCCTAATAATCGAACGTGCCATTAAAACGGTTTTATTATTAGCTAATTGGTGATTTGTCTACATAAGGAAACTGAGTTAAAAAAAACTGGAGTTCAAAAAAGCAGAAATTAAAGATAGTGGTAAAAAAAAAAAGAATTATTACGTTATGTGGGAAAGGTGCCACTTTCAATTTATAAGTAAGAAATCCATTGTTCTCGTCTGTAAGAATATAAATACTACTGGTAATTTATATATATTAAAAAGTACTGCTTTAACGGGAAAACCATTTAATTTCTATAGCTCATTTTGATTTGACTAAAATTATCGGTATCTTAATGATTTATTTAACAATTCCAATGATCACCGAGTAATCATAATTACATGTAGAATGACGTATTGTAAATATAGCTGTGATTTATTTTTGGACATTGTTATTAAAGATATCTTATGAAGGGAGAGATTCATTTTTAGATATCTCTATAATACACCTGTGAATAATGCAAAATTATCCTGAAAAGGATTTGTACCATGTGCATAAAATTTCGTGTTGCATCTATTGGATGTACAAACATCATACCGGTAGTTCACTTCATATTACAAAAACTTCCATCAAAATGTTTGAAACTTTATTGTTTTTTCGATCTTTCTTGTTATGTCGTTTTTCACATTTTTAAGAGAAGGGTGATTATATTAAAGGGTACCATTGCTAAGTACTTCCATTTGATTTGTTTTTGTTTACTTACTTCCCTTTCGAGAATTTTTTACTCATATTGAGACGCCACCACTTGCCGGTGGAGGGCTGAAAATTTTAGACCTATATTGGGCTTTCGGGTCCATTGAGCAGTGAGGAATCTTTTTCATGCCAGTGCCCACTGCGACCCAGGACCTCAATTTATACGGTCTCATCCGAAGAACCGGTCTCCACGTCCCACAGTGGGATTCGAACCCACGATGTAAGGATCAAGTCTTTACTCCGCGACTCTAGAGCAAACACTCTAACTACTGCGACACGCGGGCGAGTACTTTCATTTGAAAAGATATAGAAAACTCATAAATAGTACTACAAGAAGGGCTCAAAAACAACATTTTATTTCAAAGCAATACAAATTAAATACTTCAGGGAAAATGAAATACATTTACATTATGATAAATCAATAGGAGATTTCAATATTGTTAAGAGGTCTGAGATTCCGAGTACGAATTCTCTCAGTCTTCCCACTACCACCGATATTTTTACACGGAACATGGCTGGCCACCTATGTTCAGACATCTTTTGCCTTGGTTTAAAAAAATGCTAAAAATACCTTTTAAACCCGATCAATTTTTTCTGAAAATTTTCTTTAAAATTTTTTTCGATATCCTATGCAAAGATTCCTCTAGTATTTGAACACAATCAATAGATGCAGTGCCAATTCTAAGACAGTCCTTTAAAGATTTGTTTTGATCTGTTGTTCTGTAAACAAGATTTTTTTTCATTTAATTTGTTCATTTGAATATATTCATTTTTTTAACTAAAACACATCGACAGCATATTTTCTCGAAAATTGTAAGCATATGGTTTATAATGATAATCTGTATTTGTCATCAATTGCTATTCATGCTGTATACAAATGATTTGTTTTCAAAAAAGCATGTTTTTTAAGGTAAATGTGTTTAACTTTTGATTAAAACATTTCAAGAAAAATCTGAATTATTGCTAGAACGTTTACTTATGTTCTTTTTGAAAAACACATATTAAAGCATCATTCAAATTATTATTATTATTATTGCAAAGTTCGGTTGCCTTTCCAGATGATACTTATTAAGAACTTTAACCAAGGCAGAAAAATAAAATCTCATGGAAATGAGAACCTAAACAAGATACAAATAACACTGTTTATCATTAACACTCTTTGTCTATTTTTTTTTAATAAAAAGTCGATATATTGTTATTTACTGATCATACATGATCAATTCATTTCTTAGAAACTCTTTTATAAACTCGTTTGCTGACAACCAAAGATGACAGTAGAATGAACTCCATTAGTTCCGTTAGAGTCAGCAGACTAGCGCCGAGAAATATGCCCATTTGACCACCCAAAATACCTGAAAACGTATGAAAAGAATTAGAAAGATATGTTTATATGCACAAAATATCTACATAAGAGAAGTAACAATGGATGGATGGTTGAAGAATGATAGATTCTACATCATTTATCTGTAAGCAATTCTTTTTCTTAATAATATATATGATTTTATGTCGTAGAGCTACTCTTAGGCAAGATTGGTTCCTTGTTTTAACCCTTACACAAACATTCAATTGATGAATCAAATATCGATTTATTATCGACTCAATTTTTTTACTGCAATATCAAAATCGATGAAAAATGATATACTACATTAAATTTATTATTTTACATCATAAACATATCAAAAGCAATCTCTCCTTTGATTTTTTTTATTCCCGAGCTTAAAAGTAGTAACAGCAGTTGCCTATTGGTTTTTGACATTTAAGACCAGAGTAAAATCCAGGACTTCAATTCAGAAAGCAAACTCCCTAATGACCAAACCACCCAGACATTTTATTGTTGTAGTGTAATCCATAATAGAATAGTTTACATACCCACGATATCTCCAAAGCTGTATTCAGGTACCTGTTCAACTTTCAAGTATCCCAGTGACTCAAAGTAAACTGCTAGTTCCATAAAGGTGTCCCTATGAATTCAAGTTTATGAAAGGTGAACGGAAATCTACTATATGTCAGCGGTTTCTGACCATCAGTAAATATCAGACTTAATAAATTATCAAAATTTACCAGACTTCAGAGTTTAATTAGGAGTATGCTTTACTAGAAAATCAGACTTAACTAGATATTTAGATCATACTAGATACAGACCGTTATACATTGTAAATGTAAGAATTTCATTAATATTAAAAATTGCAAAAAAATAATTAGCTTTATTAGTATATCAAACCTTATTTGTTATCAGACTTTAAATATATCTGTATATTACACAACCACTCTTCAAAATAAATTAGAAGATTTATTTTTTTCTTCTATATTTACTAGTTTCTGCATTGTATTTCTTTTTTTTTAAGAAGACCATTCCAAAACAAAATACTTCCACAGTGTCTATACGTAAATTTTAAGAATTGTTCAAAACATGTTATTAGAATTATGCACATACCGAAAGTTAGTAAATCCCATTTGGGAAAGCACGAGCTGGTAATTCATGGCGGGAAAATATCCGGTTGATAATCGTGCGTAGTATTCGCTGTATTCACATTCTATGGGGCATGTGCAAAGATGTTGGGCGGTGCTATTTTTGTCAAATTTCTCTGGCAAGACAAAACAATACCAAGCTATTTTATCCCTTCGATAAAGAGTTCATTTAATAGCAAGTAACAATTTATCCATTCTGTTAAAAAAGTTTTTTTATAAACAATTAAAATTAAAACGCCCTTCATTATTTGAATATGTTGTAGTTCTTGATACAGATAAAAAGACTTTTGGTTGAAGACAAATCTTTTCTCATACCACTTTCAACATCGTAGCACGTTGACATTTGGGCAAGCGAACATATGGTTTCGTTTGCTGAAAAGACAAGCATTTAAGAAGTATTACTTCCTAAACACAAATACAGATAATTTTGCTAAGTTGTTGAATAAAGACCAAGCTTGGTGATGATTAGAGTGAAACATATTTTTATGAATAATCAAAATGAGGATTTCTAATAAAGTGCACATTAAATCACAGAGAAAGATTTTATTTTTTTTCCAATTTATTATCAGATGAACCTGATATTTCAAGTAACATCAAATCATTTTCAAAACTTGAGGATTACAGCCATCTCACTAACAAGTAATAGAAATGTATTAGTGTGTTTTCTTTGAGTATGTTCCCACAATATACATGATTAATATCTTTCTCTTTTTTCAAATGGAACAGGTTGAAATCTTTACATAAATAACAGATGTTCAATAATCAATGCATCCAATAAGTGTATGCTTTCCTATATTATACAAATCCTTTGTCTATCTGAGGATATTTACAGCACTTGATATTTTCTTTTTTAAAGCGTTGGATAATACGAAATGCATTTATAGAAATTGTCTGCTGTACCTCACGGTAAAAATTAACAAACCAAATGCATATACACAGACACACACATTCGCGCAAAGCATGCAGATACACGAAAACTACACATACACACCACACCTAAGCAAATTCTAACATATAAAAATAGAGTTGTTTGAATTAAACAATTTCTATACGTTCAATACCTTTATCAAATGGCGACCTGCATCCACATAATTTGATCACGTGGTTTTGTTTACACTCCATCATGCACGCACTTTTGCTGTATACGTCATAGAGCGTCAGTGGATTTGTAAAACCTGTGGATTTTGTGTCCAGGCAGAACTGGTCTCCGTTTATCTTATATGGACTGGGCAAATAGTGATACTGGAAAAACCAAAGAAAAAAATATACAGAATCTTTCATCACAATTAAATGTTTTATTGACGAAAAAATTAAATGATTATTGACGAAGAAACCGGAAATATATGAAACTAATATACATTTACACGTTCGCTGATTTTATCCTCATGTAAGCTAACATACATATCATACAACATTAAATGAGGTAGATACCTAAATTCATATTTTTCAATGAATGGGGATTAATACCTGTTTAAATAACAATGACAAGCAGTATCATCATAGACAATGAACCCCATTTATAATGGGGGTTTAAACTACTTCTTTAAAAGTTTGCGTCATTCTATGAATGGAAGCTATGTCCTTTTTTGTGTTGAAATTGACATGATTTTTATCTCGAAATGTATACTGAGAATTAAAAAATGTATTTTTTCTTAACAAACGGCGGTGTTTTTGATCATTACAAAAATTTAAAACATAAGAAAAATGGTTATAACGTGTATGATAATGTATGTTACAAGCTCATCAGCCCTGGCTACAGAAGAGGAAAAAAAAACCTTAGTTGGAATTTAAACTGAATATTGTTTATAGAAGTAGATTTGGCAGTGAATAGATTTTTGAAATAAAAAATCGTAGTCCTTCAGAAGATTTCACGTATTAATTATCACGTCATTATTCAGGGTCTTGCAATGATAAATATTTTATAAAAATCTTCTCATACATGAAGCAAGTTGTTAACTTCAAGTACATAATAAAGATTTCTTTTATTATTGACCAGATCATTTCAATTTCGCTTCACTCCTTGAAGAGTGATCTCTCTTCTAACTGTTTAAGTAGAAACAGTTTAGTCTGCTGAGACTTACTTTCCTAAGCAAGATTCTTCTGTATTCGATTTAATCTCTGTTAGAAGTTCGCTGTTATTTAATTTTGTCGAATAAACTTTTGACAAAATAACGGTTAGCACTACGTTATAATTCTTTTTGTTTCAGAAATATGTTATGTTTGTAGTTCTTTATTTCAGAGAATTTCAAATGTGCATTGTATCAGATTCTGTCTGTACTGAAAAAGTCGTTGTCAGTTGATTCCTTATGTTTTTGTGTAGATAAGACTAACCTCTGTTTTATGAATGGACGCAAAGGTAGAGAAGCCAGGGGAGATCATGAATCCTTTGTCAACAACATCCGGCTCTTCATTCTGGTCATGGATCACAACCTAAATATAAGAAAGATGTTAAAATGCATATTTTGTGTGTCAACCAAATAATTCTTCCTCCAACCGTGGGTATTTTAAACGCTTGCGTAGACTTATATTTCCGTTTGTTTCTAGAACAGTGTGGTCGTCTGGAAGTAAAAGACAACTTCATATTAGTTATAGTATGGTTGAATAATTCCTAGCTTTCTGAGTAGCTAAAATCAAACATTCTATTTGATTGGATAGAAAATTATGTCGTATAACCTGTGTTCCCTACGTCACAATATAACATACGTTCAACACTTAACAATCCGCCTGACGTCACAAATACATATTTATATAATTTTTAGTCATTTTTGAAGGAAATTATCTTATTAAGTACATCTGATGATAGAAAATTAAATTATAAGAAATGATAAGGAATAATTAAATAGATACCCAAGTTTTACTCGTAAAACTTGGGTTGGAACAGGTCACGGTTTATATAGCATAAACTGACCGAACCCTGGTCATACAGTGTATCTTGTAGTTTTTTTTTTTTTTTTTTTTTTTTTTTTTTTAATTTATTCCTTAATTGTACTTCTCAGAAACCTCAGTCATCATTTTGCCCTAAAAGCGTATATGAAACGGTTTCAAATGATTATACAGACATGAAATATCAATGCAATAACTATCGATACTATTAAGGTCAGCCGTGCATTAACCTGTATGAATAGTATTGGTACACAAGAAGTGTTTGAAAGATGAAACTTCAAGAACAGTCTTTAATTCATTTAAATTTGCATTTTGTTTTATCTTTTTTATTCGGATATATTCAAATGTTTGCCTTTGTAAAAAAAAAAATACACAATCACCCATGACTAAGTATCATCTTCTTCTTCAAAGGGAAAGAGACGTACATATTGATTTACTTAGTGTTTAAATTAATGAATCTAGTGATTTTTAATTGAACATTTAAGTACTTAATAGCGATTCTCTGTAACCACTTAAACTTCTTTGCCACGCAAGGTCACCGATTTTGATGAAACTTTGCCCATTATTACAACTTGACACCAGAAACATATATCAAACAAAATTTCGTTGCTATGTGTCTTGGTTGCCATGGTAACAGCCAGAAAAGTTGAAAAAATTGAGATTTTCAGCTACTTTGAATCTTTATTAAGCCTTAATAAAGACTAAGAAAAACAAACAAACCATTCTCACAAAAACATGACACCTTGTTGCCACTTATACTATAAAGAAACTATTTAGAATTTATCTCTAAGTAAGTGGTAACCATGGGTACATTTGGAATACATTTTAGATGCTGAAAAATGCTGAAAAACGCTTAATATACACAAATGATAGATGTTACATGATCAAACTCAATCAACAACTTAAAAAAACAATAAAAAATACTTGACCTTAAGTAATTAGGTATTGGCAGTATTATTCTAAAAATAACTGTCATTGTTGCCATGGTAACACAGTGTTACCAGGCAAAATCTGTTGCTATGATTGGGTTAATGCTATTATCTTGAGGAAAAACAATAAAAATCATGACTGGCACATATACATCCTTAGGACCTCGCAACACCAGCAACATAAGAAAAATTGGAATTAATTGTTTTTCTGCAGTGTAACCATGGAAACAACGTACTAGTTGTTTAAAGTGATATATTTTTTGCTGCTTTAGGAATTTACTTACCTTTTAATCAAGAAACATATTATTTGACTAACCTTGAATAGTACTTATCTGGTAGAACTAAAGTTGAATATCATATATTGATAAAGTTTGTTGAAAAATACAACACTGTTGCCATGGTTACCAAGAAGTGAAAATGTTCAATTTTGTTAATTTCATATCAATACTAAACCCTATGTGCCAGCTTTTTGCATCCAGTTAGAGATTGGGTGGTAGTCAAAATTGAAAGTCAGGTTAGTTATTCATAAATATCAATCATAAAAGTTTTGGGAATCTACATACAAGGGTACGTATCCAAGGAAACATAATATTTTTCACATTTCTAAGCATATTTTTTCGGCTAATTTCCATAGCAACGCTCTATTTTAAGAATTAAATTTGAAATTTTTGAAATGTGAAAATTAGGGTCACACCAACGCCTTTAAAAATTGATCATCAGTTATTTAGAAATATGTTTTTTAAAAAGATAGGATAAGTTTGAAACACTAAAAGAACAAATTAAAAATCCCTTCGTGGTATTAAAACCATGGCAACCATTGCCAACCCATAAGAAATATCATATTTCGTCCTTGGCATATGTTTCAAGGATCTTTTGTCTATTATTTGCTTGCTTTTCAACCTATAATTGTTTTTATTCTTATGTGTATGACTTTTTAAAATTAAATGAACAAAATTATTACTTTTGAATACTTTGTTTCCATAGTAACGTATATAATAGTTGGTTTACCAAACATGTTTATCAAATATTTAAGACACCAGACCTTCAACTTTCAGAAACAGTCATTACCACTTGTTTGCTTTGCCGCAAACGTTAATTGTGGGACTCTGAACATGAAAAATGCCATTTTTCAAACTTTAGGACGTGTTGCTATGGAAACCATGACACGTAGCAACCAATTTTTGCATGATTTGAGTTTAAGGTATCAAAGACTTTTATCATAGAGAGTTTGGAGAAATTCTGAGGCTATGCGTGCCACAGCTCCTATATAAAATTTCAAGTCATTACAGAGAATGGCTCTTAAGATGGAAATGCCCTACAAGAAAAATAAATACCATTATTATTCATACATGTAGGACATCAAGTCTTTATTGATAATTTGAGCTATTCTGTTGATAAATGTTATTATAAGCAATTAATATCCTAGTTCGTTGTGACAATAGACGGCGATACTGCAATTATGTCAATATTTTATATATTATTCAGGTCAGGAGCGTGTTAATGAAAGTTGACTATACATTTATTAATAATTAGTGTCAGAGCAGAACTGATCGATACCACTTCTATTTATAGACTAACTTCATATATGTCTTCTTCTGTACCTTTAAAAAAGGGAAGAAATAAAACATATTAATGAATAAAAGATTAAGAAATAAATCATTTTGAAATCAGATTGTCTTTCCACATAAATGATTATGTATGATTCCAAAATACCAACATCACTAGTCTTTCAAAAATTCCATACTTATGCTTTCTGGTATTTGTTAATAAATAGGGTTAAATTTTGACTGAATACGGAACATAGAACGATAATATAATACAAACGTTCTCTCTCTAGTTTTGGTATGTTTTTTTTTTTTTTTTTTTTTTTTTTTTTTTTTTTGCATCTTTTTTTTCTTGTTTGTTTTTGTTTATATGTGTTTTTGTTTGTTTGTGTTTTGTTTGTTTGTTTGTTTCTTCATATGCAGACGAATGGTATTTTATTATTTGAAGAAGTGTGGTATCTATTTATAACAAATCAAGTTATATTGAAGTCTTGTATCAGAGTTTTCATCAGTACAATATTAAGGCTATTGATGTTAATATTTGCATAATTATCCTTTAAAGTTATCCCATTGATGTTGTGCGGACAAACACAAAACCCGATAATAGGTTTAACAGGTGAATATCCTCGTTAATCTTATTTATTAACTCATCCAATTCATTCTACCAATAAAACTCAAAGACTGTACCGGAAGACTTTTAATTGGACATTTTTAGTTTCTGAAAAAATATTATTAGTTAATGCGGCAATGGTTATTTTTTCTGAAGGTCTTCCAAATGATTAACTGTAGATAATCAAAAATTCTTTTATATCATTGTTAGGCTGGACAGTTGAATACATTTCTATAAGTTGTTTATCACAGGATATTGGAAATTTATTATAAAGGGGAAACTATTATATTAAACAGGACGTAGTTTCTGTTTATTTAAACTTCAGAAACTCTATTTCTCTGTATTCTGTTTGTGTAAAGGAAACTGACATATTAATATTCCGGGAATTGTGTTTACAACTATAAACATTAAATCCCTTTAACTGTTGTCACATTAAAGGTGAAAATGTTGTGATTGAGAAATGGATATGTATATTTACTACAAGGCATGATATTATTATCGATTATCCAAGCAAAAATGTTTTCTTGGTGAGTTGTATAGACTTTGGACAGATTCTACATAAAAGCAAGCTTAAAGAGAATTAAATGTTCAGTGGATCATTTCAGCTATCATTAGTGACATTAACATTAGCATAAAAAAAATATTACTTCTCCCTACTACTTTTGTCAAGCTGGACACGCCATTTCTGGCGACGTGAAAATAGTTAATAATGAGGATCTTACATCACTTATATGAAAAGGTCCAAAATTTAGGTTACCCCAATCTATCAACCAGCGACAAAATTTCTTTAATACAAATAAAAATCATCTATTCTTCTGTTTTAAAATATTAAAAATAGATGCAATAAAAATAAATATGATGCATGATCAATATGTACTAATCCAAGCTGACAAAGCGGGTAACAGCATAGACTTTGATCGCAAGGCTTAACATTTGAATTGTATTTTAGAGGAACTTGGATTTAATTCAAATGGTAGTCCAACTTATACGAATAGTTCCCTTTCCAAGGGAGGAATTCTTCAAAATGATGTGTCATTTTTAAATATTTTAATATGTCCAACACTCAAACTGAATTTGAATTACCGTATCTATACTGGATTCCAAACCTACAAAAAATTCTTTACAAACAAATATATATAGCGGGTTCTAGGAATTGATCTACCAGGCCTCTTTCTTTACTCTTCATGAAAATATTTACATCAGTAAAGGAGATACTTCAGGAAAACGTTAAAACAACATATTCCAGAAGTGGTGTTTATCGGTAGTTATTGATGGTTGTATTTAAGCATGCACAGAAAAGAATCTGAGTGCAAGAATTTAAATGAAAACAGCTAACGAATTATGCAATTTCATTCTGGTGGGAAATATTTTTAAAAATGATCATTTTAAATAAACACATTATATATAGGAATTTTACCTTAATTCCTGCCGCCATGATATCGTTGAAGACAAAGTTGTGTTGATCAACCTTAAGATACAACTGCAAACCAGAAGAGCTTCCAGTTCGTGACGTCACAATGTGGTTATTTTCTTCAACATACTCCCTACTATTAAATGTGTAACAAACTCCTAGTTTTGTCACAATTGGTTTCATGACTTCCTGGCACTCTTTTTGCTCTCCCTCGAAGAAGCAGTAAAGAAATAAATCTTCTACCTTGTTCGATGTTTCATTTACCCATGATGCATTTCTTGGAAGATGGTAGTCCGAATATTCTGATTGGCTCAAATTTAATCTCGGAAAAAAATCACCAATCACACTCTCAGTTAGAAGAAAGTATTCAAGATTGAGGATCTTAGGAAGAGCTTCTCTCTTTAATGATGAAGCGCTGCACAGAGTAACGGCCGGAAATTTTACACTGCTCTGGGTCTGCACATGCGTGTTGCTGATGGTGGGATACTTGAAGTAGTTGGTAAATTGCTGATACGTTGTGTACACCAGAAATGACCCCATAGCAAGCAATGCAATGGCCCAAATAGCACTGTTGAGAAAATCACATTTCTTGTAAAGTTAATGTTGTATATACATGTATAGTAAAACTCTTCTTGTGTGAAATCGAATATTGTAAATTACGGATACATTGAAGTTTTCATAGATCCCCAGATATATACCTTTCATTGAATTCCATATACAGAAATAAAAAATGCGGATATAGTGAAAGTAATTAACAGGTCCAAATGACTTCGTTTTAACCAAGTTTTACTATAATCACAATATATTCACATTCCTCTTTTAACCGCCGATATATGGCTGAAATATTGACGACTCGGCGTTAAACAATATCATTCAATCCATCAACATTCCTCTTTAAATTCCTTAAAATATGTGAAATTAAATTTAGCTCTTCAGACTTTCAAAAAGTTTTGAAAAGTTGAAAGATCAAGTCTAGTGGCTTTTCCAAATGATATTATTTCAACATCTTTCAAATATACAGCATAATACAAGTGTGCTTTTGATTTTTAAAGTATTGAAAAGAAAATCCATCATTCTAAAAATATCAGAAAACATGTACAAATATGACATATTTTTACAAGCGAAAATGTCCTACAGTATTATTTTATATGCGCACTTTCTAAATTAACAAGAGTCCCATGGGCCACATCGCTCACCTGAGCACTTTGGCTAGGGAAAAGAAGAAATCAGTTCAGTATTGAAAAGTTTAAATATAAATGTGGTTCCAATATTTAATCTTCTATTGAGGCCTTGCCATAACTCCAGAGACATGAATGGAACACATTTGAAACTTCTCTACATGAGGATGCTTATAAATTAATAAGACTGACTTTGATGTTCTTGAGAAAATTTTTTTTCATTGATATATCCATTATATTCTTTTTTATAACTTTGAAAACTTTGGTCCACTGTTGTGGCCAAAGCCAACCCCAGGGGTCATGATTTGAATAAACCTGAATCTAACCTACCTGAGGATACTTCCACATTAATATGACTAATCATGACTTTGCTGTTGCTTGAGAAGACAATTTTTCAAGATTTTTTTTACCTGAGGATGCTTCCATGTCAATATGACTACAGAAGACTTTGCTGTCCTTGAGAAGAAGGTTTTTCAAGATTTTTTTCCTTTATATTCCAATGAAAAACTTTAATCGCCTATTGTGACCCCACCCAATCCACAGGGGTCATAATTTGAACAAACCTGAATTTACACTACCTGAGGATGCTTCCATAATAATATGACTAATCACGACTTTCCTGTTCTTGAGAAAAAAAATTTTCAAGTTTTTTCCCCTATATATTCCTATATAAAAGTTTGATCCCATTGTGGCCTCACCCTTCCCCGGGGTTCATGATTTGAACTAAGCTAAATCCACAATACATGAGGATGCTTCAATATTAAAACGACACAACAAGATTTTGCTATTCTTAAGAAGAAAATTTTAGAGATTTTTTCCTATGTATTCCTATGTAAAACTTTGATCCCCCATTGTGGCCCCACCTACCCCGGGAGTCATGATTTGAACAAACTTGAATCTACACTACCTGAGGATGTCTCCATATAAATATGACTAATCATGACTTTGCTGTTCTTGGGAGGAAGATTCTCAAAGATTTTTCCTCTGTATTCCTATGTAAAAACTTTGATCCCCAAATGTGGCCCCACCTTACCCCCGGGGGTCATGATTTGAAGAAATTTGAATTAGCACTACATAAAAAATGTTTCACATAAGTTTCAACTTTTTTGGCCCAGTGGTTCTTGAGAAGATTTTTTAAAGATATCACCAAATTTTTCACTATTTCTAAATAATCTCCCCTAGGTAGATGGAGTGGCCCTTCATTTGAACAAACGTGAATACCCGTTACCCAAAGATACTTTGTGCCAAGTTTGGTTGAAATTAGTTCAGTGGTTCTGGAGAAGAAGATGAAAATGTGAAAAGTTTACGACGACGACAACAACAACGACAGACAACGAACAAATTCCGATCAGAAAAGCTCACCTGAGCCTTCGGTTCAGGTGAGCTAATAAAAATACTTAAGCTCGGGCTTTCAAATTTCAATAATGTATATTCCTTGTGGCAACACCTTGTCTTAAGTCCCGATATTACTTTTACCTCTTGACCTTGGGCTTAGAGTTTCACCTACTTTGGAAAACCTTTAACTTGACCATTATTTCATTATTTTGCTGAAAGTGCTTTCACATTTCACAAGTGTACCATGATAAAAAAACTTTCTTTGGGTAACAACTTATTTTTTTTTTTTTTTTGGCCTTGATCTTTGAGATTGACTTCCCGTTGAGAAACTTAACCATGAGTTGCCTTATGGTGGCATCAGTGTTTCACAAACTCATCATCTATATTCCAACAATGTCTGGAATGTCCATCCATCTGTAGAATATTACCTCACTCCCTTTGTACTTTGTTCAATAGTTCACTTACCTAGTATTCTAGCCAAATTATTCAATTATAAAGTAGTTTTAAAGATTACAACTGGTCCCATTTCAGACGAGACAACGGTTGCCATTTAGGTAATAAAGATATTAATAAAATATGAGATGAACGTTTCATATGGTCATAAATATTGTAGTGATCTGAGAGCGGTTGGAGGGATAAAATTATTTGGTCTAAGGCTAAGAAGTGTTACAAATCAGGCAAATGCATTAGTGAGAAAGTTAGTAAATTTCATTTCAAAATATAAAATTTAAATAAGCGAATATACCCAGCTCATTTCTCAATTTCTAAACTGGAAATTTAATCTAGATTTTGAAAGGATTTTATACATGCCAAAACCTTAAGACGTTCTTAAAAATGAGATTTCTAATTTAAATAGATATCAAAGTCGGCCCATTTAATAAAAATCAGGGGGGAAAAATTACTTACTGTAGACGTATTTTTACGCGTGTGGTCAGTTTACATTATGTATGCCGTCACAAATTTTCTGCAGAAATTTGTCACAGCGTATTTAAATTCTTTTTAAAGTATATTTGGGCATTTTTAAGAAATCCGCATTATCTTTAACTTCGGATTGAACATAAATAGTGATGTCGCTGGATTATAACCCCGTGAAAAATTACTTTTAAAATATTTAAACGTATTCAAAATTTAGCTCACCTGTTTATCCTCATTTATGTTTTGCCATATCGTGTAAAATTTTGTCAGACTTAATGGTTTTTTTCTTACTATAATAGTGAAATCATATTTTAGTACCAACAGGAATTGTTGCACTATAGATAGCGCGTTATACACTATTTATTTTTTTGTCTCTTATACAAATGCTACAGGTAAAATGTCCAAAAATTCAAATCTTGAGAGGAACTTCTAATAAGAAGTTGATATATTCAAACATGAATGAAATACCTAAGCAAATGTGCATTCATCATATTCTGAATAAACTGATAATTGTTAAATAATTGTTAAACAAGTTTAATTAAACAGTCTCAAAGCTCATAATTTCTTAATTTTTATTGTGAAAACAGTCACTTTCTTTACCATGTCATTGGATAAAATGTGTGCACGTAGTTATAGGTCTCCTGCAGGCAGTGGGAATAATGAAATGAAAACGAACAGTAATCATGCTGAATAGTCCAATGAAATAATTCAAATTGTGTGCAGAGCAACACTGACCTCTGAAAACAGAGGTGGGATCAGGTGCCATGGAGGATTAAGCATCCCCCATCGACCAGTCAAACCCGCAGTGTGCTCCTTTTGATGAGCAGGCAAACCGAAAAATATGTAGATAATTCAATGAAAAAAATAATGGCAAGGAATTTGTATGAAAGACATCAGTCAACATTCGACCATCGATTGGTTGTATTTGCAAGCAAAGAAATTGTATCGACCATAGAATTTGTGAAACGAGATTGTTGACATCCTTGTATCATCAACTCATTTCTAAATATCTTGCGTCGTTTTAGAAATTATTCTAAGTAGAGCATGATCTTGGGTACCCCATATGCAGGTAAAAATGGTATATTGCCACATAAATATGAAAAGTTGACAATACAAAAGTTGAAGTCATCACGTTATTTTAAAGTTTATTGGTTACTTTACCATCTACTTTTTCTAGTAAATCATCCAAATATGAAACAGAAATGTCGGACACTATGGTGTCTTTTATTTCGAGATCAAAGGGATATATCAAATCAACGTAGGAATGAAAATCAATATTATTATTATTTGGAAAAAAAAAACATCCTCGATATATCTAAAAGTCGAATTGAAGGCCAAAAAAATTGACTTTCTCTTTTTATATAGAAGTTTTTGAAGAAATTCTGCTTCATAAGAATACAAAAACAGGACTGTACTATTAGTATCCATGGGAATTCAAAACACATTGTTGGAAAACCTAGTTTCCTAACTAAAGCATCTTTTTAATATTAACCTTGGATTACTTGTGTGTTGAACAGGAACTTTTGTTTGCCAATTACCAATGACAATTAAGGAATGCAAACCTACGCGTTCCAAAGTAAAGAAGGTACGGTTCCAATACAATTCTGGACCAGTATTTTATTTTCAATATGTTTGTTTGTTTCGCAGCATTGTTAAGGCGTACTTCGAAGAAATCAACACAATATAAACGTGCATATTATAAATACATACCTTTTTAAAATTAATTTTAATTTTGTAAAGGTTCTATATTATCTTATGACTTTAACATTCTTTGAAATAACATTGTATACCCCGCTCTGTACTGAATTTGGTTTGGTCACGTTATTTGATAGTCACGTGATAAATGCATGTAATGTATATTGTATGTAGGTCACAAACAAATTTCAATATCGCAAGGGCATACCCTAGTTAAAATTAAAAATTAAAGTAATAGATTGTTTCTACATAACTTGTAGTTTATGGAAAGTGCTGCTGCTTTAAATAGAATTCGCATTTTTTTAGTTTAAATTTCAAGTTATCTAGCTAATGTCGAAATATGTGTGACCTTTACCAAGTATTTTATGCATTTGTAAAGTTATGCTATCGATTCCAGGAAAGCAGCAGCACTTTTCAAGTTAAGGAATATGTCCATTATGTGTATTAAAAAAATGGTCAAGATCTATTAAGTGTATGCCCTTGCGAAAAGGCGATTTAATGAGGCACCTCGGCGTGAAACATGCACACCCTGTAGACAAAAACACGGTAGAATTAATTCAATACATTCTCTCGATATTTTCTAAATAATGGCACTAAACAAACGTTTCAGATTTGTATTAATGGTCTACCTAAGATTTTCAAATAATATTCTGTTTAATAATAAAATGCATTTTTCACTGTGAAAAAATTACTTGATCCGCCTCTCACTGCACATAAAATGCGTCAAACTTTACCTTGATGACATCATGTCAACAACTGCATTGCGATCAGTGATTTGTTTATATCTTGCTGTCTGGGATTTAACTAGCGACAAAAATGAATGCAGTGGTAAGTTTTGATGTAGGTCATTACTCTTATGCAGTTTAGATTCGCAAATTATTTCATTTTCTGTTATTGTGAGGAATTGCTATATTTGTGTGATGTCACAGTAAACTTTTCCCATATAAATTAGGCCCCGCCCCCTTTATGCAGCCTTAACAGAGCTGCGTTCTATGTTGTTTAACGTCCCTCTCGAGAAATTTTCACTCATATAGAGACACCACCTCTTGCCGGTGGAGGGCTACAAATTTATATCTATATTCGGCAGTTAGGGCCATTGAGCAGAGGGATCTTTTTCATGCCAACACCTACACGGGACCTCGGTTTATACGATCTCATCCGAAGGCTGGTCTCCACGTTCCACAGTGGATTCGAACCTACGACCTAAGGATCGAGTCCCTACTACGCGACTCTAAAGCAGATGCTCTTAGCACTGCGCCACGCGGGCGACTATTTGAACTATGAAATAGTGAGAAATTAAAACACATCCATTATGAATTGTTCAAAGACCCTGCAGTAAGATCATAGAAATTAGTTCTCTTACATGTATATGGCCTCCTAAATGTTTATTATGACGTCATGAACTTGTGCATTTTATGTTCTTTAAAAATTGCAAAATAAGTGAATTTTCATTGGAATTATCTTTCAGACAACATAGACCATATGCATCACCTACAAAGATTTTTAGATATGTGATTTCTAGAAGATTTCTACACAACATACTCAGAATTGAGGTGGATGACCGCTGTGGACACTAATTTCTGAAGGCAAATAACCCCTTTAATGAGTCATTTTGATGTCTGTTTTGTTAAAACTTAGAAATAAAACAATTTATTTCCAGAACGGCATTCAGTACTTCATTTTCTTTCTTCATTTCTCATATTCATAAATTTTACACATATTTCAGCAAATTCCAGAACATTTTGAAAACATCTAAACATCAATTTTTAGGGCATAATGAAGGCAAACTCCTACTTACTACGCTAAAAACCAAATCTGCTTGACTGAATACAAGGTCAACATATTATTAGTTGTATTTGGCTCCAGTCTTTGGCACCCCCTTTTTTTATTTAAATATTTCTGATTTCCAACGTGTCGGCATGAGCATCACTGAAGAGACATGATTTGTCGAAATGCGCTATTGGTGCATCAAAATTGGTACCGTATAAGATTAACATTGTACCCTAAGACAAAGAAGCTGACCCTATCCTTCAGCTTCGGGCAACATGTACGTTTTTAGGTCCGACAAATAACATTTTGCCCTCGCACTTTATTAATAATGGTGAGTAATGTCCACTCTTACCATCGTAATCTGTGCCGCTGTCTGAGATTGGCGTTCTTCAGACCATGCATCGTCGTATTGTCCCGGAAGTCATTCCAAAGTTCCTGTATGTTTCCATCATCCGGACAGATCTTCTTTTCGTCCACATTAACCATGGGAACATCAACTATTTCCGGTTCTGGCAGCGCTTCATTCTTTTTCTCCGAGACATGAAACACATGAGGACTAATTTTCCTAACATCCTGCTTTCTTTTATTGTTCATGCTTGTAAAAGGTTGGACCAAGACAGTCTTCATTTTGATTCACTCCTTAAATAAAGTTAATTGTCAAGTAATGTGTATTTGAAATATAATGAAATATTAATGTCAGAAAAAAATCATAATGGTTGAATTATATTTCCTACAAACAGATAAGAAAAAAAATGAAACTTCTGTCACAACTAGAAAGCACGATAATAAAAGAATAATCATTACAATTTATTCCCTAAACTTATCTCATATTCTTATTTCGAATGCCATTGTATCTGTAAGTTCAAACAAATGGCAATATGCAGTTTTGTTAACAAAAATAAAAAGCATAAAAAAAAATAACTATTTTAATCATCTTTTTTCAAACATATTAGTTTTAAAATAAAGAAAATATGCACTTCTTTTTCTATGATACTTTATCTAAAAAAAATATTTTTTTATTAAATTAACTTTTTTATTTATTTCTTTATGTTTTTTTTTTTATTATTATTTTATTTATTTATATATTTATTTATTATATTATGTGTTTATTTATTTAACACTTTAGAATACTGAAATTACCTGTATTTCCATTGTATACAGAAAACTGTTTAGTTCCAAAGGATGTGAAGGTATGAAAAGATCTGCTCGAATTCCGGGATTTAAAAGCATGGCATTTTAAAGCTAACCTTTATTGATTAACGGGTTTAGCGAGAGACGAAATTAATTAATATAAACAGAGTTTGATTGTTGTTTCAAATATTTGCTTCCGACTTAATTTATTGGTTAATTATGTCAATCCTAAAGAATAAACATCTGAAATCAATCTTTAAAGGAAAATATTTTTGATGACACAATAATACCTTTTGTATATGCATTACATTAAGAGTAAAATGTTTGCTTAGTTTTAGAATTACATTTTTGATGTTGCAATAATACCTTTGTGTTTCATTAACAGTAAAAATGTTTGCTTGGTTTTGGAATTATATTTTCACTCTCCTCTCTTACAGAAAAAAAAACGATGAATTGATTGATTTGAATATAGAAATACGAGTAGGTAACAATACAAGTACAGTGCATTTGTTCTATTAATTGATTAAGGTGCATATATATACTAACAGTAAGGTATGCCGTTTAATTTTCATGCCGATTTAGAAATGCTGAATCACAATATATAAATATTACATGTAGTTGAGTGTAACATTGAAAATTTTCACCCCAAGAAAATCATTGTCAATCGAGGCGCAGCCGAGGTTGACCATGGTTTTCGAGGGGTAAAAATTTTTAATCTTACACTCAACTACATGCAATATTTATTATATTATACTGAATGTCTATACAAATAAACATAACAGTGAACTTTGCGCGCATAAATTCTGCGCAGTCACTTATTTTGGAATATCACCCGTCGTAAAGCAATGTTGACTGTTGCTACGCTGGAGGGCGTGGTTTCATCATTCAGCGGGTAATACTGTTTTTTAACAAACCTTTCTCGTCGAATCAGATTCAACTAATTTACATGAAAGTATAATATAAGCAAAATATCAATAGTTTTAAAAATTATTTGATAGTAGACTGAATTCATTAATGTGTTTATGACCTGAAACTGTGCAAAATACATTATGTATGCTACAAAATGACCCTAAAAATTTTACGTATTGTAAAATTGTATGTATTTTTCAAAATGATTATCAAATGTGTAAAGGTGCAACATTCAAATAATTATTTATTGATTATATACAAAGTATTATTTATAAAAATGTTTAATCTCATTTTATTTCCGATTTTATTTTTCATAGAATAGTATGCTTCCTAATTTGTATAATAAAGTAATGCTCACATATTTTTTTCTATGCAAGTGTAGTCACCATCATAGAATTTATAGTTACTTTGGAACTGACCTCGACATAAAACTTTAACCTGTTAAAATAAGATGGAAGATCAAGCATATGAAGCAAGTCCTAATAAGTGCATTCCTCGTTTGCTTCATAATTTTTCACATGCATAGTTACTTATTCGGATAATATCCATCTGATCCGGCATCGAAAGCAAGTCTGGTAATGTTCGGCTGAATTGCATTAACGATGATTTTGAAAACTGGTTTTCTCATTACCGAAAATTGTTTTCTTTCTCGTTTCTGAAAGAATATTATTTATCACATGTTTACCCATTTATCCCATGGATATCACTCATTGGATATTTTTTTCATATCCACAGTGTAAAACATTGATAGTAATGCATAGAACATATGATAAAGGCTCGGGGATACAAAACACACAACTCGTTGGATAAAAATCATATCCAACAACAAATCATTGGACATCCTACATGTATATATATCATACAATAAATTTTAAATGAAGCATTTCACTCTTAAGTTCAATGTCCAGTTCTATATTACCCATCTAATACCTTTCTGTTAATGAACATCACCAGATACGGACAAAAACAACACGATACGAGCATTAGACTGCAAAGCTTTAATGTGGTATTACCGTATACCGAATTGAGGTTGGAAAAAAGTTCGTCGCCACTGCATCCAGAAATATAGTGACTTTGTTTATGAAGATTGGACATAACCCCAGTATTATATTTCCACCTCAGGTTTCAAGTAGTTTATGAAAACCAATTTATGAATTTTATGTTGACAATTAAATTAAGCGTTTTAATACAGTTTAAAATCGACTGTTGATATCTATTATATTCATAAAAATTATCCATCTCAAAGTCAACTTCCAATTCCCGGTGGGCAGGTTGGAACAATACAAACTGGTTTATGGAAGAAATTTTGGAAATGCTTTACATTAATTTGCCGATTAACTAATGATATTTCGGTAAAATTTTGGTAATGGTATATAAATATTTTCATTTTTTTTTTTTTTTTGAAAAAAAAAAATAATAATTCGGTAGTGCAATATCGATTTTCAGTAAGAAAAACCCTATAGTGTTCATCCCTACATGAATTATGTGTTCAAGTTTGATCTATGTAGCATAAGCCTATCTTACAGGCAGTGATACTGAAAACCGGGGGGAAGACCTACTCATTGCTTTGCAACGAGCTTTGCTCTAGTTATTATTTTCGTTGTTTTCTTGGTATGAAAAGACCCATGAATTCAAATTCAACACTACACTTCTACAACGAAATCAGATTCCCTCGAACATACATACATTTTTCCTCAAAACACAAAAAATTGACCCCACGATAAAAAGTGATTTTACAGTAGATGTGTGTTCACTAGATACATCGTACATTGTACATGCAAGTTGGGTCATGAGACAAAGACTCTTCAGCACACATATTTTCACTTTATTTATTCATACTTATTTTCTTATTTAGGAGAGACTATTTCTATCCTAAAGCATTGGATGTATGCTGAATAAAATTATGAATTTTCATTTCATATAGCAATTTCTAAATGTAATAGCTCAATTCTTTATATGTCCGATTCTCTATGCATTTCTGTTTATACAACTAAAATACCTGCAACAAAAAAACATCCAATGTACGAAGCGAGATTTCGAAATGTGTTCTTGATACTGATTGGATCTAAACCGGAAACACATAAAACACAAACATTTAATATTTGACTCTAAATTCCTGGATAACTCTATTAAGACCTCATTTTTCACTATCAGTTGTCATATTTTAGCAGGAATCATCTTTAACGTTTTCTCTCGGAAAAATAAATGCAGTCTTTAAGAAGGCTGGGGGGTTGTGGCCATTTTCAGACTATATTGATCTCCTTTAGAAGAAGAGCTCCATATAAAGATACTAGTATATAAAAATGATAAAATTTTAAAACTAAAATTTATGATTTTTTTCTTTGCCAAACGAAAGTTGACAGCTTAAGATATCATACCTAAAAAATTAAGTTATATCTGATGGTTAATTTGTTGACCCACCAGCCTCCTTAAGAAAGGGACTTGTTTGCTTCTATACTGCATATATTTTAACCATTTTTTCGATTAATACCTGTAAATCAGTCTGTGTATTCAACTATATGTATTTTTATGAAAATAAAAGCAGCAAAACCTTTAAAAACCTTTTAAAGTAAAATTTTAATGTAGCATACATTCATCTAAAATATGAATTATGATCACTAACAACTCTCTGTACGCATCGTAGGCAAAAGCAAACTTATAAGGTCGTATATAAATAAAAAAAAATATCTATGAAAAGCTCTTACATTGGATTAAAAAAAGCGAACAAAGTATAGAAAAAAAGTATGAGAAAACACTATTACTATGAGTTTGTGAAAAATTACCGTATTTATCGCAATGAGCACATCAAGGTAGCTAATATCAATTAAAAAAATTCAGCTAAATGGAAAAAAGAGATTATATAAAAATTTCATTTAAATGTAATTATAACGTCTTTTTGAGGAAACAGTTTTTTAAATTCATTTTTTTTCTTCTGGGAAAAGGGAGGAGGCACCCATGGACACATGCACTTAAAAAGACAAGGATTTTCCCCCGCAGGATTTATCTGTAACTTTTTTAAAGATAAGTTAAAGATTAAGTGGACAATAGGGTGTTTGAACTTTCAGATTAAAATTACTGGTCGGGGCTTATAGTGCATGGGCACTTATTGAGAAAAATATGGCAATAGTTTACCTAATACACACTATTTTACGGTACAATCGCAACACAAGCAAAACTAGTAGTTAATGAGAGGGATTTATGTCCAAAAAAACTTATGTGAAAGGAGAATGTTAACCTCACAAAGTTATAATATCTTTATCAACATCAGTCAAAAGGGCTTACTGATCATGAGTGAATGATTTCATCTCCTCTTTTAATGAAATATTTTTAGGGACTACGTATATATGACTACATTAATGTATAATAAAAAGCAACTGGACTACATAAACAAAATATCTAAACTCACTATACGTAGAATATGTTCTACATAAACTTAAACACAAAAAAGTGTGTTTCAAAAGAGGCATTTACTACCTATTTCATTATAACATTTTTGTAATATTGGCAAAAACATAAACGTGATTATTCAGGAATTTAATGCAATTCGATCTCTAAAAATAGTCATGAAGGTCTTCTACTAAAAAATGATAGAAGGTGGAAAACATTGATTGTATCTAATAAAATTCTATCTATAAGTAAGGTGTAATAAAGGAATGTGTCTGATTTGTAACTGAAATAAATCTATAATACCTGTAAACAAAAAAGCATCATATTCTCAGTCATGAAGAGAGTTGATGTTACACAAAACCGGTAATTCACACTCACTAACTTTCATGAGACACTCAAGAACATACAATAAACTACTATAAATCTATGGCACAAAAACACTTCAGACAATGTCTATATTGACTTCAAAATGTGGCTTGAATACAAAAAAGGCCTTTCATTATTGGATTTTTTAAAAAAAATTTCTTTCAAGAATAATACTCACTGATGATGAAAATCAATCAAATGTCTCAATATGAATTTTTGTGTGTATGGGCAACAACACAAAATCAATCTCCATTGGCTCCGATGGTTTGTTAAAATTATACAGAGAATAGTTAATTGATATTTGAAGGTTTGAAAAAATCTTCAAAACAGCACAGAACAAGCATTTTAAACACCAAAAGAAAGTCATAAATAACATACACAAAAAGAGGTCATTACATGACAGAAATAGTCAAAGCCCTCCTTATAGGAAAATGTATGACTGATAAATTATTTGCTTTTTTAATGCAGTATTTCAATTCCATATAAACAACAGAGACTTAAGACATGCAATGAATTCTGAATGACTAGAAAAAAGAAAATGACTAGCAAAAAATCATATGTTAACATCATATATTTAAGTTAACAGATAATAAGATTCAGTCAGAATGGTTTTGTTACTGCCAACATCTAACATATTTGTATACTGTAATATTCATTAAACTGAAATACTTTTTGGGAACAAGCTTACTACATTGCCGCAAAACAATGGACTAAATTACTGGCATTTGATACATTTAAATAATATTCTAAATGATGATGTTTTGATACAAATTTGCTGCCCAAACAGTTTTCTCTTGAAAGTTCTTAATGAAGGCTTCCGTAATTACGGAATATAAATAACTGGCGACAACCAAAAAATTATCTGGCAGCAGCCAAAAATTATATGGCAGCCGCCAGATCTTTTTATTTGGTGGCCGCCAGATAACTTTCTGGTGGCCTTCAGAAATTATATGGTGGCCACCAGATAACTAATCTGGCGGCTGCCAGATAAAATATTTTTTTTCTGCCTGGCACCTACCGTAATAATCTAATGCTAGTGTTCAACATTTAAAATATAATGAAGTTGTTTTCAAAAATAAGACACAATTATTTCCAAATAATAAATGTAGAAGAGACAAATAACAAGCAGCTTCGCTCCAGAAAATTTAAATGCAAAGACAAATCCTAGAAAAATAAATATTATGCTGATGTACAAACAATAATACATATATTTTCTAATGTATTTAAGTTTAAAAAATTCAATAAAAAGATGTCCAACATGTCCAATCACAACCTCCCAAATATATAAAATCTTTGTATATTTGCACTTATACAAATTCAATTTTAAAAAGCAATTCATAAAATACTGAGAAAATGTCAAAATATGAGTATTCTAGCTTGTTTCAGTGGTTACACCAAATCTATATCATTTGACATTTTTCTATACAAAATCTCAGAGCATTTGTTTTAAACAAATAAATATACTAATACTCCAAGCACAGAAAAATCCATAGACAAATAATCACAGTAGAAAATAAGAAAGCAAACAAACACTTCACTTTTTATATCTATAAGTTCAAATTCATTAAGTAGTTTTGTTTAGTTGCAAAATATGACCCCATTTTACACGGGTGTTTGCTAAGAACATGCTTACTGTTAATATGTTGGTACAATATAACTGCTGTATCAAGGCTCAACAGAAAAATGTATGTTCTGAATTAGCCTGTAGTACAGGAAAATTATAAATTCTTATGAATTTTAAACCTGTCTTGACACAGGAAAAAAAGCTCCATTAAGCTTGTAATTAACCATTGAATGTATTCTATGTACAATGTAAACCAGACTTTTGTGCCATTAACTTTTCAAAGTTTGAAGAAATTGTCAATATTTATGTATCAGTAAAAAATGTATGACATTTGCATGTGTTCAACTGGAAAATTTGTTGCAATGTTTGAAAAATAGCAAACTTATCTGACAACAATTGCAAATAGAAATTTCACAGTATAACTCTGTTGTAATTAAATAATTTATGGATTAACATTTTGAATGATAAGCAATGAAAAATGACTTGGTGAGATTCTGAAACTGAACATGTACCAAAACAAAGTTTATTACAGTTGACTATCATAGCAAGACAGTAAATATGTTGGTCATTTAGCTAGGATATGTTAAAGTAAGGGGGTTGTCCTGGCCATTAATTCAACATCCATACTTAGGACACTTGGATAAGTGAAAGATTTTTCTAAGTTGTGCTTAGTTCAGTATGGCATTGCATGAATTTCTATGAAACTTTTATAAAAAATGATTTCAGTTTTACTAAGTATACCATCTGACATCTCAAGACACTTGTTCTAATGTGCTCCCACTTTTACAAATGCATGGCTCCATCATAAAGAATATTATCACTCTGATGAATATCATACAGAACAGCTGAACAACCAGATCATCTATTGAACAACTGACGAACCAGAGCACACACTGGTGGAATTCAAATTTTCAGGTGTTTAAATATGTAATGCAATTATGCATAAGGCCAAATAAAAAAATATGTGTGGTTCCAGTTACCCGACCATCCCTATTTTATACCCCCAACCCTAAACTTTTTTTTGACAATTTTCAAATTTCCAGAATTTTCCCTGATTTCCCTCATTGGCTCCGGTATTAATTTTAGTTTCAGCAATGGTGGCCTTCTTTGACAACATCGTTTCAACACGCAGTATAAGTGTTTTGTCAGTTACAAATATCACCACTTGAAAGAAAGCAATAGTATTATCTCACCAATAGTTAATTCAAGAACATTCAATGATATTTTCGACGTTTATTATATTCAAAAAAAAAAAAAAAAAAAAAACCTACCTACCTACCCTAATTTGTTTGGAGGTGTAACCAGAACCACACATATTTCTTTATTTAGCCTAACACCTCTTTAAAACATAATACTTAATAAATAGAACACTGCTGTATATCACTTTTTATTCAAGAAAACTTAATTTGAATGTAACTTTGCTTAACTGTCTACTCAGGAAAATTTTATTCTCATATATTTTTGTATTATTTTAAATATACCACAATAAAGAAAGTCTGTGAAAAAAAATTTTCACTTATAAAAACCAAATAAATCTCTAGATAAAGGTTGTTACAAAAATTTGTATTTTAATACAAGTGGTCTTATATAAAAAAAATTATTAAATTAGTTAAAGTTATTGCATCATTATATCTAGATATTTATCCAAATATTCATGAAAATTAAATAATTTTAACTGATGGAGCCAGAACTTTGTAAGAGTGGGAGCAAATTAAAAATCTTTGGTGGCAAAACTAAAACTGGAAATGAACAAAACTACATAAATAGTCCTCTACAGTTTTTCTTTACATGAGTTCCTAGGGAAGAGAGCTGCGTGAATTTACTCCCACAGTGTTGACATTGGTAAGGTTTACTGTGTGTGTGCGTTCTTTGGTGGGCCTTCAGATAGAACATACAACTAAAACGTTTGTCACATTCACTGCAGCTAAATGGCTTTTCTCCTGTATGCTTTCGTATATGGACCTGAAATGAAGCATTTCACTCTTAATTTCTAATGGATGGACAAAAAAAATAGCCTTATTGTTCTGGAGATTTTTTTCCAACAGGTACATCACATGCATTATGTAAAATTTGCAACAATGATAAAGAAATAAAACACTACATGTAACCAAGGACAACAATAAAAAAAAGATTTTTTCTACATACTCTGACCAACCCGTCTACGTTGCCCTCACAAGATCATTTTTTCAATACTTTAAATTTTATCTTTTTTTTTAAGTAAAGTTAAGCCTATCTTTTCCATATTCTAAAGAAAGAATCAATTTATCTCAAGAATTAATCTCCAAAAAGATACATCATCAACAAAAATATTTACAAAAGTTAAAAATATTTACCTTCAGAGCTCCATTTTGAGAGAAACCTTTGTTGCAATAACTACACATAAATGGTTTTATCCCCATGTGTGATGGAAGATGAAGATTCAGTCCCTGTTTTGTTAGATATTCTTTTCCACACATATTGCAGCGGTACCTCTTTCTCTCCTCTTTATTTCCATTTTCCATCTCTACAACATATAAAACAAAATATTAATCAAATATCCATTATACAAATAACATATGTGTATGAATTCAGGAATATTCAAAACACATAGAAATATATTCTAGTTCTAAGTAATCAAATGGCATAAGGCTAAAAAATATAATCCATACTTAAATGAAACTCTTGACCAGGCTCAAGAAAATGGTTGTTTTTGATTCCTTGGTTGACGGAATGATCAAAATAGTTGAGCATTGAATTCTTATTTTTGGATGTCATCTGTCCTATACAGCACCTGGCCATGCCAACAAATAGCATTCTCTAATTTTCTCTCTTCATAATTGTTAATTTCATTAATCTTTATTATGAATTTAGTGCCTTTCAAAGGTGGTATGCTTAATAAATGTAAGAGCCATTGTGACATGGAAAGTTAAATAATCCAAATGAATATTGCCAGGGAAATAATAACAAATTTATTTTAAACATACAATTGTAATACTTTTACAGTAATTTAATAGGGTATTTTTTTTAAATCAAATTGAGCCAAAACAATATACATTTTGGTGTTCCTATAGTATTGAAAATACATATATTTCCTACTGTGCATTCTACCTCACAGTGACAAGATTTCATGTGTTTTACAGAGTATTGAATGTTGTAGTATTCCAATGGATTTAATAAAGAAAATTAAACTGTATGTAAATATTTAAGAAATAAGGTATCATTTTTAAACATCTGTCGGGATATAAATACGGGTTGGTTATGAGATCAAATACCATGAAGCCCGAAGGGCGTGAAATGTAACCTCAACAGCATGAGTTTGATCTACTGATTGCACATAGGCCATTTATGATGTCACTGAGAAATTATGTCGAACATTTATGACGTGAGGAACCTGTGTTTATATGGATATATATACACGTTGCTTTCAATAGTGTTATATAAGAGAAAACATTTGGAAATGTAAATATAAAGTAATAAACACTATTGACTGGTGCAACAAGAGTTTGAGAAAGAGAAAGGTAACTTGATAAATGAAAGGACAGAAATGCTGTTCTTGTTAGTATAGATGACAATTTTGTCAAATACTTGAACGACACCGCTCAAAAAGTTCCATGTTAAATTTCCATTTTTTTTTCTTTCAAAGAACCAAGTAATGTCTATAATTTATCATTGTTCTTCGTTCTACTACTATTTCCTATAGAAATGAACCATAGTAAGAAGTATTGAAGCAGATTATTGCTGGAACGCTTCAGCATCGGAGGTTTAACCGAATAGCTTATTGCTATGAAATATCAAAAACTTTATATTTTGATGGATTTAAACCTTTCAGAGGTAAGAAACGAAAGTTTTATGGTGATAGGGAATTAAAAGGATGTCCAAAGCAAAAAGTTGAAGTGGACAGCTAATTCATTTCAGCCCATATAAATCGAAACAAGCGGTCGAAGTACTGGCACGAAACCCCGAATGAGATTACGTGACACTGGTCTGCGATCCATAGCGACACCAGACCAAAATTTTTAGTCTCTACGGATCTCGCTGATATTATAGAACATGTAGAATAATGTAACACAGAATATGAATCTTTTTGAAGACCAAAATGTTGGTCACCAACTCCAACCCCTTATTTTTTATTTATAATCTAGCCAAAGTAAAAAAAAAAAACAGACATGACAGGGCTCGACATTAATGCTTGTCCGCTTGTCCGGTACCAGTGAAAATAAATACGGACAAGTGAATATTGCTGGGCACTTGTCCGATTGGACAAGTGCATTTTAATGTAAAGAAGTCTTCAAATAATAAAAAGAACGACTGTTGAAAGTTCATTAGTAAAAGAAGGAAGCGGTACATAAAAAATGAACTTCGATCCTGATATGGATCGCTATGTAATTGAGTTCACACTCGATCAGGATTGAAGTTCATTAATTGCATTCTACTACAAAGGCGAGTTACGAAGTCTAGATTCTGTTTGATGTTGACAGTTTCATTTGTGAACATTTATGTTGTTGTCAGGATAGAAAGTCTAGATAAAATTTTGTTTTTAGGTGTTTGTTGTATTTATCAATAACATCACGAATCAATCACATGTAATGGACTTTATCTTAGTTTTCAAATTGACAGTATTGTATCTTTATTGAACAATTTTCGGACAAGTGAAGTTGAAGTTCGGACAAGTAAATGTCTTGGTCACTTGTCCGAATGGACAAGTAGGGAAAAAAGTTAATGTCGAGCCCTGCATGAAATGGTTAGCAGAATCTTCCTTCTTCAACCTCATATGTACTTTCTTACTTTACCTGCGGGAACCTGGATACTGAAGGATTAGGATTGTGACCTATATTTTGGTCTAGAAAATGGATACTTTGTGTTATTATATAAGTATTAAACTAGCATACTGTATGAAACAAGCGCCTGTGGATGAGAGTTGTCAGTATTTCATATTCGACTTCCTGACACCGTATGAAGAATGGGGTATTAAACAAATAGAAGATATCGTAGTCATATACTTACTGCAACTGTATATTTTTTTTTTCAAATGCAATGAAAATAGGAATTACAAGTAATGTAAAAAATGTAGCAATGATAATAATTCCGCCAAATCAAGCCAAATTCTTAAAACTGGAAATGCGAGGAGCCCTGTAAATAATAAAAAAAAATTAGAACGGCTTAAAAAATCCCGGAGGAAGTTGCTCGATTTACATGTACCACGTACTCAGCCTGTAGTGATTGTTACTATAAAAATATGTGTGAGCTGGGTGAGGTTAGAATGCTTTTATATATTTTTCCTGTAGGTAAAATTATTTTTCAGTACATCACACTTTTGGGGGTGGGGGCAATCTCCTATGCAGAGTTGTCGTTCGTTCCTTTTTCAGACATGTATGCGCCGATGGTAGAGAGTGGGTGGGTGGGGGTGAAAAACGGGGGAAGGGGGTGACTTAAATACAAGTTAAAATCACTATTATTCAGAGGCTTTAAGGGAGTTTCACCCTGGACCCACAGGGGGTCTCATGGCGGCCCCTGACCCCCTGCCTCTGAAAAACAAAACAGGTGCTTGAGAACAGTATCCCTAGCCCCACTGCCATCCCCCCGATATACCCCCGGGCAGTTTCAACTTTTTTTCTCAAAAAATATCTTTCAATGTCATATTTGTGATAAAAACCATCAATTCAAAAAATTACCTAAACACATTTTATAAAAATGTCTACAAAATGTTAGTTTTAGATAATTTTTCAAATTGATGGTATGGAATAATTCACAAATATGACACTGAAAGATAATTTATGAGGAAAAAGTAGAAAGGGCCCGGGGGTCAATATCGGGGGGGGGGGGGTCCTTTTCTTAACAAAATGACTCTATGCTAACTTGGTACGAACTTATTCCCTATATATAGATCAATTAATATTGAAAAGATTCTTTAAAGGTCCCTAATATATTATCACGTCGGGGCATCAATGTCACTGCGATATTTTTTTCATAAATCGAGAAAATTTACCGAAATCCCAATGATATTGCTTTTTTGTTATTCTGCTAACATAATCATGAATATGTGACGAAATTACGAAAAATGTTACGAAACGAAAAAGTTACTCTGTGAAAATATCACAAGGATTCTACTAGTTGTATTGCTGAAAATGTTTCGCCAAAAAAATGCGTGCAACATATTGGGATGACACAGAATTAAACGTAGAATTAATTCTAAGTAGAAAAAACAATGAATAAAACGAATTTCTCTCTCTCTCTCTCTCTCTCTCTCTCTCTCTCTCTCTCTCTCTCTCTCTCGTGTGTGTATGTGGTTTTCATTTTGAAATATAAAATTGTACCCAAAATTTTATCATTTATATTGTGTAAAAATACATAAGCCCTTTATATGCATATGATCCTATTGATCTATGATTGAATTCGTTTCTATAACCACAAAACTCAATGCTAATTAGTGCTTGTCACTGATAATCGCTCCCATCAATTTAATTGACAGGCTGATCTTTATGAAATATGCAACAGCACATATCATACTTGTATCTACGTAACAAATATTTTAATAAGAAATAATAAATCACTATTCAATTCTAACCCATTTATTGATCATTAGTCATCGATAAATATGACTGGCTTTGATATTAATTAAAAAAATAGATTTGTGCCCCTTTTCACCTCTATACGAAATCTACATATTATTATAAAAACAGCCCATTTATTCAATGTAGTTTCACTTGGTGTAAGCTGTCCCAACAGACAAAGTAAGTATATAAACTTTATATATATACAATCTGGTTTAATGTAGGGATGTCAACGAATAATCGACTGTCAGTCGAATGGACCGACGATCGAATAATGAAACGACATTCGAATATAAAAGAAATGCAAGAAAAGGGGGTGATAAAGAGAAGGAATTCTCGTCTTAAAATTGAAAAAGCGTCCTTCCTTAAACTATATAATATACGTCCTCAGACGATTTAGAGCTCAAACGCAATCACAGTTGATAAATATTTTTCCACAACAAAATCTGTTGACTTTCAATGTACATATGGAAAGTACCGTAATGACAAATGCTTCACTACAGCGATAATTATTTCTCAATTACTGTCCTTTTAGTTTTTGTAATGAATTATGCAACTTGTTTGTAAAACTATTAATTGAACTTGATCTCAAACCATTGTACCAATTATATGTTAATACCTCTAAGAATGTTCCAACGCTGGGAACACACCATAGCCGTGAAGTTTGGAAACTTCGATAATTATTAAAACAATATACATTATAAGGAAAGTTTGATAGCTGGGGCAACCATTAATTGAACAAACAGTATTTAACAATATCACCTGACGTGTGGATAGTGTATGTTTACCCATCCCTCTTCCCCAATTTATTCTATAAGCTTTAAAAATACCATGCTTACAATTCTCTAAGCTTACTAGAATAAAAACTGACTGTACAGACCAATTTATGAATGTGATTTACGGAAAATCATCATATGCATGATCATACATTTTGGAGAATTGCCAGACGGGTGTATATCTATTTCGATCATTTCAAAATCGTATCCCTACGTTAGGTGCCTCTGAATATCTATGCGTAATATAGACATTTCTGATGTTACTTTTATATAAATTTAAGTAAAAGGGTTTTTGAGTCATAAATACGCTATATACCATTGAGATTGTATTTTCAGAAAATATTCCGAATAGTCGACTATCGTTCGAACAATGCAATCGAATGTTCGAGTGAGGAAAATAAATATTTTGACATCCCTAGTTTAATGTTTATTTTGCACATACATAAACATGTACAAATGTAGGAACTTTATTTGTAAAATAAAAAAGAACTTTTTCTTGCTAGCTATAGAAAAGGTAAAGCACTTGTTAATACGCTTTTTAAAACGAATAATTTCATTTTTCCTTTTAATAATATAAATTGGGGAAAACCCTACGTACATTTTATAGCTACATTGTTTTATTATTTGATTGTTCGCTGCTTAACGTCCCTTACGAGTTTAATTCACTCAAATGAGACGCCGACGTTTGCTGGTGAAGGGATTCGAATTTAGACATTTGCCCTGGGACTTAGGGCCATTGAACAGTGAGGGACCGTTATCATGACAACGCCTACCGTGACAGGACTACGGTTTTTAAGAACCCGACATTCACTTCAAAAGTACCAGGGCATAAAGTTTGATTTTCAGAAAAGGCCTTTGGATCGTTTTAATTCGATTGACAAAACTGGAGTTATAAAAACTGCCCCCCCCCCCCAAGTTTTGTCAGCTTATTTAAAGCGATACAAAGGCCTGTGATTTAGTCAAACCTTGCCATCTAGATCTCAATTGGTCACGAGTAAAAAAGTAACCTATGTAGCAACCGCTAACGATAATTAAATAAAACACCGCTTAATGATAGAAATACCATTAAGCGTTGCAATTGCCAAGCTTAATGTCATAAATTATTGCATAAATAGTAGACATTCTCAACCGCTAATGCTAAATCGACGCTTAATGAAAGAATTATATCATTAAGCGTTTGAGAATGTTACGTATTAATGCACTAATTTATGACATTATGATATTCATATCATTTAGCGGCGTTTTATCATTAGCGGTTGCTACAAACCTAGGATTCGAGATAATTGTAATTGAAAAGAAAAGGATTGAGACTTCAAACTCACTCAAACATATTCATGGTATTCTAGATTCTAGAAGTTTAATTGTATATTTTATACTTCTTCCATAGATGAGGACACAGCCGATCGTCTGTCTTATTTTCTGTCTCCTGTTGGTAACCCCAGTGACGTCACAAGGTGGGAGGCTTTTAGGTGGATTACTTGGAGGAGCACTCGGGCACCAGGTATTTTTGTTCTAATTGTTGTTGTTGTTGTTGTTTTTTTTTTTTTTTTTTTTTTTTTTGTTTGTTTGTTTGTTTGTTTGTTTTTTTTTTTCGTTTTTGTTTTTTGTTTTTTACCCCAACGGAACTTGGATACACCTTTGAAAATACATTTTATGTTCCAAAGATCGAAGGGGGGGGGGGGGTGAGTATCTGCTTACGGACAAAAACTTTTTATGCGAACACCTTCTTTTACTTGTCCAGCTGCCTTTTTGTCTATTTAAAGTAAGAATCGCAGAGACTATAAACTCCACAGTCGAAGGCCTTGTCAAAATTGTTAAAGAAAATCATGTCTCATTCATTATTTTGAAATGGAAAAAAAAAAGCTTTAGTAGCTGAAACAAAACTCCTTTATATGACTGTGTCCGCATTTAATTTGGGCAAGGTCAGGTTCACGGAAACAGGACTCGGAAGTCAAGGAATTATGTATGTCCGTGATATTGGAAATGAAAATACACGTAGTCAAGCTGTGTTTGTTTTGGAAAGAATAAAAAGGACTGAAGTATATTTGATGACCCTGAGTAAAAGTCTCATGCGTGGTTTGGGATACCTACTGGAATCGGAGCGTAGTAATTTCTGTGCCAATGAAATATAAGGTTTCCCTGTAGTTAAACATATTGAGAAAATTCTTATTTCATCATTTTATTCTTGAGTAAGTGTTAGCACACGATCCTCCTCTCAATGAAATATTTTTTTACTGTATATATGATTATGACAATTTTCTTGTAGGAAAAAAAGAAATTCAGTCATGTATAAGGTATATCATATGGAACAGCGTGAAAAACATGGTTGAACATTTAAAAAAGGGAAGCAATGATTATCTACTACATAGTAAACTCTATTAGAAGCGGGACATTCAAAAACCTTAACCGCGCCTCACCATTGTTCGGTCTCGGAACTCTACCAGATTTTGAATCTGGCGTAGCACTGCTAATAGGTCATTGATTGTGGAGATTGAACAATTTATAACTTATTGCGAAATAAAACAGAATGTAGACAATGTCCTATAGTTAGCCCTTAGTAAAATTCCTTTTTGTATTCTATAAAAAACGTTTTCCTCTCCATCAGATAGAAAAGTGCTATATACAGTTACACTTCTGTTGCCCCTTCTCAAAATTTAAAAAACAAAACAAAACAACAAACCTGTTTTTGTATTGCAAATGAATGTTTGAAATTATTTTTAAAATATTCAGTTCAATGACTGTGTTTAATATAACGGTTGTTTATGTACTCCGAATTATTTAATTGCTCATGTAAATTATAATTATGCGTAAATTGTGTGCATTATGTAAATATACGGGTACAGAAAGACGACAACATATATAAGAATAAATTTCTTTCATAACGAAGTCATTAAAATATACCAACTGTGTATTTCTCTTTCTTGCTTTTTTTCTTCTTCAGGTTTATAAACTGCATACAGGGAAATTAATTTTTCTTCCTTTTACCCTCTTCGAAAGGGGGGGGGGCGAATTAAAAATTGGGCGAGTTTAAAAAACGAAGGAAACAGTGTAACAATTTCTCTTTCAAACGCAACAGTGTTTTTGCGAATTTAAAACGTGTCAAAATCCTTTGCAAGTGGGCGTGATAGCTTGACAATAACAGGTGTGAAAAAAATCATCCTATTTAAAGTGTTTGTTTTGTTATTTTATTATGGTTTTGAGAGTATAATTTACTGTAGACTCGTAGTTTTGTAATTAGTCAAAATTTAATGTATTTATTTCAGTTGACCGGTGGTCATCCTTTGGGTGCTGTGATGGGCGGAGTCCTTGGTTCCAGTTTATTTGGAAGAGGTCGCGGTAGGTGGGGACGAGGTGGATGGAGGGGCCGAGACAGATGGGATAGGTGGGATAGATGGGGTGGATGGGGGCGTGGTCGACGAGGGCGCGGAGGATGGCGCGGGCGTGGGCGTGGCCGCGGAGGCAGAAGAGACTGGGATTGATGAATGTGAAATAATACTGAAGTCTGAAATCAAGGAAATGGTGTGCGATTGTTGATTAATTATTAAAGAATAAAAGATCTTTAAGAATTATTCTTCTTGACCTTGCCAAATATATTTGCTGCAATTACAGCATTCCATACATATTTTACACAAAGACGTTTTATCGCTTAGAATGCTTTTTCATTTTTAAGATCTATACACTATGCTGTCTTGTCGTTTCTGTGGCCGAAGACTTCATAATATCATGTTGTAAATTTTGAATTTACTAGGGGGAGGTAAATGCAAAATTTACAACATGATAACTAGTTATCATGTTGTAAATTTTGCATTTACCTCCCACTAGTAAATTCAAAATTTACAACATGATAATGATAATACGATGGTTATCCATTTGGGAAAGATGTCCAATTTTTACGTCTTTTTTGTTTTATTTTCCTTGCAGGGGTAAGAAGTGGTACATGTGTATTATATATTTTCTACTATCTATTTTTTTTTTAATGAAACCCTAGATTATTCGGAATTGTTATTACAACTGTAATTCACACTAAGGAGAACATGGCCCCGGCCCCGACCCCACCCCACCCCTTTAATTATTTTTCTCTTCTTCTGATTTTTTGAGTCATTTTATTTGCAAAGGACTTTTCACAATATCTCAAGAATAAGGCATGAAATTTTGATGAACACGATGATCAAGCCCTATGCTATTGTTTCCTTCATTTAAATGTCTATCAATGCACATGTACATTAGACTTGACAATTTTTTTTTCATTTTCTTTCAAATGAAACAGAATTTAAAAATAAATAAATAAATTAGATCCTGCATGGCTGTAGCGTCAGCATTTTTTTTTTAAATTTAAATAATACCTTTATGTTTAACTACAGTTCTGTAGCTCACAGGTCTAAAAGAAAATATAGGATAGACGACTAAATGATCGTCCTTACGATTTTTGAAGACCATTGAGCTACAGACCTGTAGCAATTAAGTACCTCATTCTTCGCGAATTCGTAGTAAACAAAATCATATTAAAGATATAAAAAAAGGTTAATGAACCAATATCATCAAATACCCGGTATACGAGGGTTGTCCGGTAAAATCGTGGAAAAGTTGTCTAGATTTAAAAATAATCACCACTGCGTTCTTAAATTTTCCCTACTCTTTACTACATTTTTCATCAATATACATAGCAAATTTCAATTACTAGATATATCCATAAATAAACAAATTATGAGATTTTATGTTATGTGTGGCATCGTCTTACGGCGCACGAATGATAACGTCAGTGTCTAAAGCAGCGTCACGTTTCCTCTTTGCTAAAAAAAAGTTGGATAAGCCTCACTTAAATTCGGGGATTTCATTGATGCACATACTTGAGTTTCCCTTTATTCCTCCACAAACAGTCGAGGAACCAATCTCGCACACACATGTGACCTTCTGAAGATTCATTGGTAGGTTAATTATGGACAGTACTCTCACTATCATTCAACTACAAAGGCAATCTTATATCGACGGTCTACAGTAACAGCGTCTTTCGCTATTGCCAGTAGCTGTTTGTCCGTATGTTTTGTTCTACCCGGGGACTCGATTAAAAAGATTTCGCTTAGAAAACTCCCATTTAACATGTATACTAAAGTTCTAGTGATTTTTACATTTTTTTTTTCTTCTGTAGTCATTCAAAGTCTCTAAGGGCGTCATTACTACATCTAAATCAAACTAAGCAGCTCTCCGGTGCGCCGTAACGTCATCAAACGTTGCCATTTTTCGTGTGTTTCGTTTACCACTTTCCAATTTCAAATGCTCAGGAAACTGCCAAAAATTAAGCAAATGCCTTGAAATTTTCCAAAAGACGACATAATAGATAGTGGATTAAACATAGGATAATTTTTACCCCAATCTTATCTATTTAATATAGGGATGTCAATTTTGTCAATAATTCATATTCGAATATTCAATGAAAGTATTCGAAAATATTCGAATATTCGATAAGATAAATAAAATTTGGTTTATTTAAAATATGCATCATCCTACTCTCATAATAGGTTTTGCATAGGCATTCTTATATTGAAAGTAAAATTGTATGAAGACTTTTGTAGTTGTACAATAAGGAATTTCATTTGATATTTGTCAACGTTCGAACTAAATAATTGATTTAAATGTAGAAAAGTATAATTTTAACAAATGATACAAGTGTATTTATAGTAGCTCCAACTGAGGAACCAGTCATCTTATAGCAAAGGCAAGATAGTCGTATACTGTTCAGATTTCAATACGTGTAATTAATAAGAATTATAAGCCTAGTAAGAGATATGATTATAATCTTTGATACAATGTTTTTAAAATATAAACAAATATTTCCATAGACAACTTTCCTAGGTGATTAACTTATTTCCCGATAATGAATACAAAATTCAGGATTATGTATAACCATAGGTATTGAAGTAATTTACAAATTCATTATGAAATTGAGACCCTTAACAATATTAACTAGTTCTAATTGCAACAGAGACCGTTACAAATGTTCCCCAAACGCTCCCCAACTCCCTTTTGGTGCTTCGTTCTCTGTATACTGTATTCAATTTTGATAATAAGTTAATGTAGGAAACAATTCCACCTATATGTATTCTGAATTTCATCCTTATTTGTTAAAAAGTAAGGAAGTTATAGTCATTTTACGTTTCAGAAAGTCAAACTGCAGCACCCATTCATGCGCAAGTTTTCAAGAAATTCCGTATATAACATGTTGTAGAACCTTATAATATATACAAATATTTTAAATTTCAAAGTAATTTGTCAAAAAAAAGTGAGTTATTGAGATTTTTGATTCAGCCAATGATAGCAAAGCGCACGTGCATGCACGTGAGTTCTTGCTAAGTTACCATATAACCTTGTCTAGAATACTTTTATATTCTTATATTCTGAGCTTCAATGCAATTAATCAAATAATATAAATGTAACGCCTATATCAAGTATATTGGTCATTTCACTTATTGCACACGCGCGCACAGGCATGCATGCACATGATGACCATATCATCCTGTCTAAACTATTAATATATTTTCATATTCTTAGTTTCAAAGCAATTCATCAAAAATGTAACATCTGTATCAAGTAAATGTCATTCCACTTATTGCACGCACACACACGCGAACGCTCATGCATGCATGTGTGCGCTGATCATGTCATCTTGTCTGCACTATTAATATATCTTTATTAATATATCTTTATATTCTGAGTTTCAAAGCAATTCATCAAAAAATATAAAAGTTAAACCTATATCAAGAACATCGGTAGTTTATATTCTGAGTATCAAAGTATTTCATCAAAAGATATGAAAATCATGGCTATATCAAGTATATTGGTCATTTTACTCATTGCACGCGCCTGCATGCATGTGTTCGCTGACTATGTCATCTTGTCTACACTTCTAATATATCTTTATATTCTGAGTTTCAAAGCAATTAATTAAAAAATGTGCAAGTTAGGTCTATATCAATTGTATTGGTTATTTCAATCATTGCGCATGCGCGCATGTTCTTGCATGTTCATTCTGACCATGTCATCTTGTCTACACTATTTATTTACCCTAATATTCTGAATATCAAAATACTTCTTCAAAAGATATGAAAGTAATGGATATATCAAGTATATTGGTCATTTTACTCATTACACGCGCATGCACGTGCATGCAAAATTCCGCAAATCTACATAACATTCCTATTAACCCTAAAAAGGTTTCATGTCAATCGGATGTGTAGTCTCCGAGATCACTCACGGACAAAAAAGTACCCAGGAAGAAAAATAATAACAGTAAGAAACGGAGTCAAAACAATATGTTCCCAAACTTCGTTCGGGGAACATAATTAAAGGCTAATTCTATCGGACATTTATTCAATGATCAATTAAATCTATTCTGACGCGTATACATGTACTCGTTACGTCTATTAGACATCCTAAGAAGGTTTTCATTTTGTTGTCCTCATTCTAGATCCGATCGTATTTAATAGCCATTCTCTGTAAGCATTTAAACTCTTATATAGGGAGTGTGGCACGCTAGGTCTTGGATTTTTATGAAACTTGGCACACATTCCTATAATGATGTATGAAACTAAAATTCATAATAAAATGGTTGCTATGGTCAATGGTTACCATGGCAACCAACATACATTTTTCATGGCCTAAAAAATGCTAAATTTTGATGAAAAATGACCATTTTTGACTAATTAAAAGTCTTTAATACAACAAGATATTTACATGACTTTATCTTTTTGTCAAAATACATCATTTTTATAGTTCTTTAGATAATTTCTAGTATTTGAATAACTTAACCTCATAGAAAAAATATCCCCCCTATTTAAGTATGATTTTTCTAAGGAAAAATTGTAGATTTTAGGCTCTTTTGAAAAGCCTGGTATAAATTTTTGCGGACATACTGGAAAAAATAAATACATTAGTTTGAAAGTCCATATATAGTTGTAATATAAACTGCAAAGAACCACTTGGTATTCATATCTTGTTTTCATGTTACCATGGTTACAAACTAATGCTTTTTTTAAGAATTCCAGACAAGGGCAATAGGTATCTACTATCAGTTTCCATATAAATACCTGAGTATTTTAAAATGGATTAAAACCAAATTTGTACATGTAGTACACAATAGCAAAAACAAAGAAAAAAATCGATTTTCATAACAAAAGGTCAAAGGTCAAGGTCAAAATGGCTCGATTTAGATGGAAAAGTAAGGAAACTAAGCACATTTTTTCAATGCCATAACTAATACTTGTGTTTTAAACAACATAATTATGAATAAACAAAATTACAGTTCTGGTTGACAATACATGTAACTAGCATCACATGAATTGGTAAATACGGACAGAAGGTCAAAGTTCAAGGACACAATGGTATATAAAATTTGCCTTTTTGTCCCCTGCTTTCACTTAAAGTGGGGGATATTTATTTAGGTCTGTCTGACGTCTATCCGTCTGTCAGTCTGTCATTCTGCAACACTTTCGTTTCTGCACGATATCTCGTGAAGCCTTGAGTCTTTGCAATGAAAGTTTATATAACAACTCCCTGTGGCCTAAGGAAGATCCCCATTGATTTTAAGGTCAAAGGTAAAGGTCATGAATTCATAAATTCTGTCTGTTTTAACACTTTATTTCCGCGCAATATCTCAAAAACTTCGAGCTTTTGCAATGAAATTTTACACTGAAACTCCCTATGGCCTAAAGAAGACCACTATTGATTTCGAGTTCAAAAGGTCAAAGGTCAAGGTCAAAAATTTATACATTCTGTTTGTGTGTAAAATTTTCATTTCCGTGCGATATCTCAAGAAGCTTTTAAGCTTTTGCAATGAAATTTTATATCACAACTCCCTTTGGTCCCGCCTGCAACTCTTAAAGTATCCCGTCCCCCCAACCGCACCATCCTCCGACCCCATCCCTCAAGATCCGTACATGCTCTTTTTTCCTTAAGCAGGGGACACAGCTTCTCTGAATTAGCTTTTTAGTATAGCATTTAACTTGAGTCCTTGAAAATATTGAAAATAATTTGTCCCTGCCTTCTTCCTATGGTTTTCATTTTTTAAAATGAACATGATAAAGTAACCAATGACCAGGACTTACTCTATCCCTTCCAGGAACCATGTAAAAACACTTACACCACATAAATTGGTAAGAGTCATAATTGTAAGAAAAACACGGATCCCTTGTGAAACATTAAGCGTTATATATATATATATTATTATATTTATATATATTAAATAAAAAGTTCAAATCTGAAATATACACAGATAACTTTTCTCTCTTTTTTTCTGAATCAGATACAGATAAAGGCAAACAGTAGTATTAAAAAGATTGAGTTTTCTGTTACATCCCTCACTTACATCCCTCACTAAAACAGGGTTTTTAGGTGTGGATTGTTTTCTACATGTAGCCTTTAGATAGAGATAAAATATACTTTTACGTTCTTTAATTTTAGGATGAGGGTGTAAAGAGTATCAGTTTATGTAGGCATTTGTTTCCGGAATAATTTTTTTATCCCATAGTATAATAATAATACTTATTATAATATGGGTTAAAAAATTATTACCGAAACAAGTGCCTTTGGGTTGGAGGTTGTAGCACTTATCAAAGATGGATTATTTATTTTCCTGCCAGTTGAAGACAGATTATATATTTTCAACATTTTCAAGAACGGACTTTAGTCTCTAAAATCTGTAAACCCCCCCCTCCCCCCCCCCCCGCATCAAATGGTCATCCCTTTTATGACAGACATCAACTTACATACATCATTCAATACAAACTTCAACTTCCAGTTCTGTACAAACATGTAAATGTAGCTTGACTTTAATTATTTAGGTAAAATCAATAGCCTAGTTCTCTCACATTATTTTCACATTTGTTTTAAAAAGGCACTGACTTTCCAAGGCTGTATTCATTATAATATATCACTCTGACTGAGACATTGTACCTCTTCTTACAACCAATTCAATATAATTCTGATATCTCAAGTTTATCTTTTATCTCCATTTTAAAACTCCTAAGACCTTGAGGCTTAGGCTTCAATATCATGAATGAATCAGAGCTGATTTCCTGTACCATGTGGTTTTTTTACATTTCGCCACTGTTCACTCATCAAAATTATTCTGTTGCATGCAGGAAATAAACAAAGAGGTTAAAATTAGTATGCACATTAAATAAACAGAAAAAAATACTTGATTTTACTTGAAATCCAGGATACATGTTGATAATGTAAACAACTTCCAGTCAGTTTTGTCCAATGATTTTTTTATCTCTCGCACTAAAGAGCTCACAATTATCAAAGGGAGATAATTCAATTTTTAAATGAATGTCTGCTATTTTAATCATAGATTTCTTATATTTATAGACTGAATACCAACAATGTTTTTAAATACCTTTTAAAGTCAGATGTCATACTTTTTATTTCTGTGAGTAACATGAATTGAAGTAGCCGCATTTCATTGATTGACATTCCCAAAAATTGCATTTTTTCAGAAAAAATCAACTTTAGACACCGTTTCCATGGTAACTACTCAACATTCATATGATCTAACAATATTTTTTGGAGTAGTTTATGAGGTGGTAAATTCTAGCCAAATTTGAAAAAAAATCTGTGACTATGCGTGCCACAAAAATTTAAGTGGTTACAGAGAATGGCTATTAACTAATAAAAGCTATGATGTGATTTTTGTGTTATATATAAAGCAATATATAAATTATTGTTTAAGTCTCTAACACCTTATTCAAAACAAAATAATTTAGTGGATCTATAGGATAAGAAAGTACGCAGGTGAGTTAAGGCTAGATATAGGCATTTTTATGCAAATTATGTAATTAAAATGCCAAAGGGCTATATCTATTACACAGACAAAGTTAAAATTTATTGTCTAATACATACTTGGTACCCACGACATAAGATAGCCAATACAAATTATGACGTCATATTATAACGTCATTGTTCTGTACTACACAAGATTATAATGTATATCAACAAAAATGCTTCGGCGCAAGGGCATGCTCTATTTTATTTAACTGAAACAGGGCATATTTAGAAGTAAAATATTCCAAAGTTTGCTGGTATTGCTGCACAAATACACTGTATCAGCAGCTCAGTTGTATAATTTCTATTTGTAATGTTTTAAGTTGAATAAGGGTAAAAATGTACAGTCCGCTATAAGTTTCCTCACATTCCGATCAAATGAGAAAATGCCTAGGATTTGTGCAGCAGTTTTATTAATCTATAGAATATTCTTCTTAACATTATACAATTTTTATGTAAAAATAAATAGGGTAATCCCTTGCGCCGAAGCTGTTTTGTTGTTGTGTTATATTACCTCCAGTAGGTAAGATCAGTGACGTCATAATGTTTACTGGCTATAACATATCGTGGGTACTAAGTATGCATAAGAAAATAAATCAACACTTTCTCTGAATAATAAATATGCCTCTTATGCGTTTTTATTAGCTCATTTGCATAGAAACGCCTATACCTAGCCTTAACTCACATGCGTAGCGAAAGAAATCAGGCGATCAAAATTGATCGCTAGTAAACTAAACAGGGTAATTCCAGCACTGTTTTAATCAAAATTTATTAATCACAGTACTTCTGAAAACATCGATTATTCGAATCTTAAATTCATATTCGAATATCAACTCATCGAATGAATATTCGAATGTTCAATATTCGTTGACATCCCTAATTTAATACTTTTAATTCGAATTAATACTGGAATATTTCCTGATAAAACCCCCATCGTTTGGTTGTGCACATTCAAGTATAATAAAATCCTTATTTTTGAATATAATTTATTAAAGATATTAAGATATACTAAAATATGATAAATAAACATTTGATAAAAATTTCAGCTTAGTGTGCCCATTATTTTACGATTAAAACGCTCTGTCCACGATTTTACCGGACAACCCTCATACATATCAATTTCTAATAATAACTCAGACATTATGGGGAATTCTTTAATTTTTAACAACATATTTAAAGTATGCTTAATTTTTGTTTAAATGATTGGCTTTCTCTGGAAAATGTCCATCAATTTCTCTCAGCATCAAGCTCTATATATCATGGACTACTCGAACATTTTTCGACAAACAATTATTTGGCCATTGTTTTCACACTAAATATTACCCCATTTAGCTGATCATTACAGAGTTCCCAATGTGGGTGTGACTGTTTCGACAGGGGGATGTTTTATCCTCCTAAGCCTTTGATCAAACCTCTGGTGTTTCTGGAGACCGTGTTTTTGTCTTGTTCACAATTTGTATTGTTTAAAGGATTTATGAGATCGATCACTATCTTCATTTTTTTCATTTAAAGAAAACAAAGTAATGATGAAGAAATGTTTATCCTTTACAGAATTTATAAATGTGTATTATAATTTAATACGTTTGGCAATATTGTCAGTCCATTACTTTTTAATAACTGATAATAGCTTGCAGAAAAAGCTATAAAGATTACTAGTAATTATGTGCAGATTTTAGTGTTAATTAAGGAACGACTCTAAGTCCTGGCCAAATTATTCGAGTATAACCTGGTTTGGGTCAGTTTACGCTTTATAATCCGCAAAGCGGATTATAAAACAGCGTAAACTGACCCAAACCAGGTTATACTCGAAAAATTTGGCCAAGAATAAGAGTCATTCCTTATAATTTAATTTTAAAATCATTAAATAACTATGGGTGTAAAATTTCGTTGCCTTTTATTAGTTCAAATTTGCCGCTCAATAATACAACCGTAGGAACGGAAGTAACGGAAGTGATGGTAAGCGAGGGGAGGTAAAAACTGATACATAGGCATTGTTATTTGTTTACATGTGGTAAGATCGAATTATTGTTTGAAGTTAAAGGTACATTTATTAAATCTGGAATTTTCCATGAATCCCGAGGACTGGAAATGAGAGGATTGTATGGATACAGATGATTCAGCTAGTTGTCAGGTGTGTGTGTCCCATACCAAAACAGGTTATACAGAAATAATTTGTGTTCCTTTTTGGATATTAACCAATCAGAGGCTAGAATACAAACAAAATTAAATTATAGCTTTTTAAACCATTACATAATGCACAGGTTCAACGTTATGTAGGTCACTACGGTATACCAATATTGTCAACACAATTAAGGAATATTAGATACAAGGCATTATTCTGACTCAAGGTACTAAGATATTTTGAGCAAATCAGAAAAAAAAAATAATTAAATAAAACCCTTAAATATCTACACGTGACCCTATTCTATATTTTTATTCTGATTTTTAACGGTAGGATTAATAGGAGGGATGGAAAACTTAAGTGAGATTGAATTATTTTTTCTTCTTCTGTTTAAAAGTATTGATTAAAAGAAAAAAAAATAATATGAAAAACTATGTGGGGTGTTTTGGACTATAAACTACAGCTTATTAGTTGTACTACATAATGTAAATTTTTATGAGTCCATTGTAAATTAAACAAGGAAATACATCTTTTCCTTGATTTTCTTTATTTTTATTGCGGTTGGGTGACCATAGATCAACAGAAAAAGAGGTCACCAATACGCAGTATAAACTCGATGGTTGGTTAGGTTGACAGCCCAAAAAGAATGGCAATAATATACATACTCTTGATGGCAATTATTTGCTTTTTGACCATCTTGGTGCTCAGATGGCAAAAACAGAAACCATTCCCTGGTCCAAAGGGCTGGCCTGTGCTGGGAGTTTTGTTGGAGCTGGATCTTAACCGCCTTTATATCACATTTGATAAATGGGGGACACTTTACGGTGACGTTTTTCAATTCATGTGTCTTGGCAGAAAGTTTGTCTGCGTTAACTCGTCAGACATCATACGTGATATTCTTCTCCATGAGCCAACGGCAACACATATGGCCGGACGACCTGAAATTTTCGTTGAGAAATATTTTTATATGCACAAAAATGATGTTGTTTTTTCACCGCCGGATAAGCAGTGGGCAAAACGAAGGAAACTTTTGTACAAGATGTTGAACGCTTATGGCGAAGGCTTGGTAAAGATTGAACATCTGATTAAAGAGAACTTGCTTGCCATGAAGGACGTTATTGATACCTATAATGGTCATACTATTGATCCTAGTAGTCTTGTGGAGAGATTCATTTTGGACACGGTTGAAGTTTTGGTAAGCGGCAGTTTAATCGTTCTTTAACATTATAACTGCTAGAGTGGCATTTAAATAGATTTAAAACATTTTTGTGACGTCTTTTGTGTCTACAGTTTCATATTTCAGAGTGTACTAGCTATAGCCCAATATTATTTTCAGGAGTACAGTATTATATCTAACATTGTACTTCAAAATAATACTGGACTGTGTAAAACAAAGGATGACGTCACCTAGCTTTTACGCAACGAATGAATAAGGCAACAAATAGGCAAAAACATATGCAATTTATATAGAAATGAACAGCTATTAATCAAATTCAAGCTATATAGAATCCAATGCAAGCTATATGGAAATCAACATCTCGTAATCCAATTCATGCAACGAAACTTCCAAAGTAGGAACATCCCATGCAGAAATCCCTTAGAATTTACACTCAGGTCACTGATTATGAAACTACCGGTATTGAAGCACATTATATGGTCGAGTTAACATTTAATATTATATTTATGATTTTTCCGAAACCACATCCAAATAAATCCACGTAAAGTGGTCCATTGAAAAATATAAGCATTCGGGGGAGGAAAAAAAACGAAATGCGGACAAGTTTACACTCGATCTGTAAATATATCCTATACATCGCTTTTCCTGTAAAAGTTAATTCCAATATATATTTCCAAATTAATTTACTATAGATTTGGTGCTTTCGATATGCAAGGGAAAAAACCGGCGCTTTCCTGAAATATTTGCCTACTGGTCACTTACAATCTTCATCCGTTAAAAAAAGGATCCTTCACAATACTCTCAGAATCGCTTAATGTCAGGAAGTTGCTCAGCTCTTTTTAACACATCCGTAGAGTGCCACAACGATAAATAACATATGGTTGGTGTTCAGTAAGGGTTTTCAATTCAAAAACTATTCATCCCTTTGAAAGAAATCTCTTAAACCCCTAAGCGCCCCATCCATCTGGTTTGGTCACCGCCACCAGTATCGTATTATGACAATTGCCAATACAAAAGTGCATTGAAAAAATGTTTAAGTAGGATACAAAACTGAGATGGTCTTTTACGTCAGATACGAGACTGAGACTCGGTGCTTCGCACCTGATCCCAGTCCCTTATCTGACATATTAGACCATCTTCGTCTTGTGTCCCTTACTTATTATCTCTCTTGACTTTTTCTTTTTTTAAGAACATATTGTCCTTTAAAGATCTGTCATAAAGATGATAAATGTGATCAAAAGGTTACTTCCTTTGTTTAAATAAAGGTCATTTTTATGCCGAAGGTTCATGGGGAATTCTAACATTGCAGCTTTTTGTTTGAAAAAGGGGATATAGATTCAATATTAATTACAAGAAGACAACTTTTGTAAGATTATATACACTGTATCTCAAAATGCAAATCCAGTGAAATTCTCATCTTAAGGATCATCAACCCTCTGATAAGACGTAAAACTCTCACTCGGAGAGACGGTTTATTTTTCTTCTTCAAAAAATTGTCAAATTGAAGGCAATTTGGACAAATTTTGCCTAGCGAGGTATGCTGAAATGGTTTAAATTTACATTATTTAAAATTAGATATCTTTTAAGAAATCATAGGCTTAAAACAGAATTCTGTGTTAGGGAACAGAGGGTTGATATGCCTCAAGCTGATGTGGTTAAATATAAAGTTGTAAAGAATATTTAAACACAGTTCTTTTGTTGTGGTATCACAGTTGATTGGAAAAAGTTCAGGAAAGCATGGGGAGCTGAAAGAGATAATGAAGGACTTAGACGTCTTCGTTAATGAGAGCCATAATCTAGGACCTGACATGCTGTATAACACTTTTCCCTTTCTTCGGTTTCTTCCTTTTCAACACACAAAAAACCTAGAAAACTTACAAAAGACAAAGAATAAAATGATGGATATGCTAGAGAAGATATCGGTACGCTTTCTTTTGTATATATTGGTTGTTTAACCTTGTGTCCCTAAAAAAATATCATTCAGATATTAATTTAATAATGCTCTACATGTTTGTTTTTTTTTTTTGTAAGTGCATACATGTGTTAAATTTGTGGAACATACAGACATTTTAATTTAATACCACATATATTGCATGGTCAGTAGGGTGTCTGATCTAAAACATTGGTCTTTTTTTTTCGAAATCAATTTACAAGAGTAAAAAATGTCTTACTGATAATCACATTTTTTTCTGTCTAAATTTGGTACAATATTTATACTGTAATAGCATCAAGACATCTTTACGTTTTGAAACTGCAGTTATTATCACAATAATTATAGAATATTATTATTATACATTGTATATCAAACATGAGACATAATATCCATTTCATGCAGAACAATCATCCTGAAAGCACAGGTGTATATCTGTTACTAAAGAAACTGCTCCAAGAACGAGATAAATCCGGGCAACCATGGTTCAGTGAAGTCAACCTGTGGTGTTTAATTGTCAACATCGTTTCAAGCAGTAGGTCAATCCATCGCTGCTTAAAGACTCCTTTTATTTACTCACAGAGAGTTTATTTAATTGTAGATCACTAAATTTTCGGAACACCTTATTTTCGCGAGATTGTTGTTTGGTATTTGAAAGCGAAGCAAAAGTTTTACGGATTTTGGTTATTGCTCTATATAATCTTTAATAATAAAATTATACGAGAGAATGTAATTTTCGCGAATAGAAGGTCTCGCGTAAATACGCGATAAAATAAAGTTCCCGCGAATAAAAGTGATTTACTGTATTACAGATGATTATCTATTTTTGTATCAAACATGTACAAAAATGTTTTGCACAAATTATATGATACATTTAAAAACTATGCACAAAAACTTCCTGATTAAAATTTAATTGAACTTTGGTATCTCGAACATATCTCGAATGGTCCGATATATATCCAAGCAAAAATCTCATTTATATTGTATTTTTTCTCGTCTTCATCGGGTTCGAGATAACGAGGATTGACTGTAAGATTTTATTTCTGTAATAGCGTACTTGACATCCAGAGGAACCCTGCTTTCTCTGATACAAATTTTGGCAAAACGACCTGACCTCCAGAAGTCTATACAAAGAGAAATCGACAATGTTATTGGTGTTGCTAGGGAACCCGATCTAAAAGACAGACAGCAGTGCCACCTGGTGGAGGCCGTGATATTGGAAACACTTCGTTATATTCCAGTTTCTCCCGTCGCTTTCCATAGCACAACTGACGACACAGAAGTGAATGGTGTGCTGGTGGAGAAGAATACTACGGTGTGTTGTTTTTTTTCTGAATTTGTTCAGAATTTGTTTTTTCTTCCGTTCTCGTGTAAAACAATGTGTTATGTTAATGACACTTTTCTACATTTCTGTTTGTATTGGGTATAGAATAAGAAGTTTTGTAATTTGTTAATCAATCAAATTGTAACAGCAACAAAAACGATAAATTTATGAAATTATTTAAAATGTTTGGGTACATCTCTCAATAGATGAAGTAGTTCAAACGTAAAGAATAACCATTTTTCTATATTGTTGTAAGTTTTGTATTTACTTATCACAGTGTATTTATAATGTATAAAACATTATACATGTAGGTTGTATAATCCATCCCTGTAGATAATTTAGTTCATCTATGAAGGTTGTTTAATTCATCTCTGTAGGTTCTTTGTAATTTTTGGACTGTGCATCATAGTGAAAAAGAATGGAAAGATCCTCTCTCTTTTAACCCTGAAAGGTTCCTACAGGAAGACGGAAGTTTGTTACCTTCTACAGATCCTGCAAGGAAAAGGTATGTACTAGATATGTCCTATAGGATCAGTATCCTTTATATGAAGGTGTGTTACCTTCTACTGATCCTGCAAGGAAAAGGTATAGAAACGTTTCACAGGATCAGCATCCTTTATGAAGGAACGTTACCTTCCACTGATTTGTAAGGATAAGGTATGTAGAAATGTTTTATAGGATCAGAATCCTTTATATGGAAGTTTGTAACCTTCCACTGATCCTGTAAGGAAGAGGTATGTAGCTATGTCCTACAGGATCAGTATCCTTTATATGGACTTTCTTACTCTTCACCGATCCTGTAAAGAAGAGGTATCTATGAATGTGGTACTGGATCAGTATCCTTTATATGAAGAGTTACCCTCCACTGATCCTGTAAAGAAGAGGTATGTAGATATGTCCTACAGGTTTAGAATCCTTTATATGAAGGTAAGTTACCTTCCACTGATCCTGTAAAGAAGTATGTAGAAATGTCCAACAGATATCCCCAAGTGATAGCCTGAAGGAAGTTCATTACAGTGTACCTTCTGTGGTTACTGTTGAGAAAAAACTAAATAAATATACACAAAACAGGTACAAGAACATCGTTAAAGTCTTTTGAATTAGTGCTGTTCCATCTATGATTTTCCCCCCCATTCTATTTAGACGTCATTAGCTGCACATAAAGTCCTAACTTAAGCTCCGAAGACACGTTCCTTGAATATCTGATTCTGTATCTCTTTGTAATATGCCATTATCAAGTGATTTCTAAACTTTTTAAAAATTTCTCTAAAAATACAATCACCAAAAATTGTGATATCAGCCATTCAAGTGATATATTATGTTGGGAATATCATCCCATTGTATCTAAGGATAAATGCTTTATAATGTTCCTAATTTTTTGTGAGGAAACCTGTTAAAGTAGAAAAGCTTCAACCACAAATTCTTGGGAAAATGTACTTGTTATTAAGATACGTGTTGTCTGACCTTATGCCATGCTAAAAACCAATACCGATAAAACAGGAAGGGTACTGTAAATCACTTTTTATTCGCGAGAACTTTATTTTCGCGTAACAACGCGAGACTGTGTGCTCGCCAAAAATTTCATTCTCAAGTATATTAGTATTCCTTAAGATAATAAAGGGCAATTAACTCAATTCGTGAAAATTTTGTCTCGCTAATAAAGTGTCAATGACTATCTCGCGAGAATATGGTGTCGCGAAAATTAAGTGATCTACAGTAATAAGCAATCAACGGTGAGTCTCATGTACTGTAGTTAAATGTTTGTTTGCAATTTTGCAGAACAGACAGTGTAACAGGCTTTTGGATATCCATAACGTTAGTTTAAATAGAAAAATCCTTTTTAATATATCTTCAATAAATGAAGAACAATATATACACTGTAATAACTAAAATGAAAGTGCATGTGCTATTTGTTGCAAATAGGATACTTACATTTGGATTGGGAAAGCGTAGCTGTATCGGTGAAGTGTTTGCTAAGTCCCGGATGTTCCTATTTGTGGCTACTCTTCTACAGAGCTTTTCAATCCTGGAACCAGAGGACAAAACACTTCCAGATCTTCTACCGGATGAGTTGGCAGTTGGAATCATTTTACAACCCAATCCATATAAAGTTCGCTTTGTTTCGAGAAAAGTATAGAATATTGTAAACGTAGTACATTTGGCTGTGTATTCTTTTTAGCACTTTTGGCGGAAAGAAACTTCCGCCAATTCAACTACAACGCTAAATCTCTTGCACATATATGCATAAATAAGAACATTTAGAAATGCGCTAAATCAAGACTACGCTAACTTGTTCAAAAATCAAATTCCGCTAAATATCGCACACGTTATATATAATACATATACAGTATACCCTGTATACATTTAGTTTGCAATCATATTATATGATCAAACTATTTTGACTGATTTTAATTTCGAACTTTAATTCAATAATGATTCTATTAAAAAACGTTTCTTTTGGTGTACTTAAGCTTACTCTGGTATAAAATTTCTTCGGGTAAAAAAAATCGTATTCATATTACATGTAATTATGTATAAATCGCACAGACTTAATTGTCACAAAATGCCAGCAAAAATACGATAACGATTTGAAATTCCCACAGCTCTTTATTAGACCTGAGTATACTTTAAAAAAAGCATGTTCACAGGTAACATAGTAAATAAGCCAAACAAAAAAGGCAAATGTCAATATTTACAATTGTGTATCAGTATATCAAGTGTACAAAGATGCCATTATTATACAAGCATTTCATTAATTGTTTTAAATTTACTAAACAAAATGTAGACGACATATTAATAACATTAAAAATTTGTTGTTTTGTGTTGTTGCTGTTTTTGTTGATATTTTGAAGTCCAACTTTTATCTCCCTAACTTCTACGGCTTAGAAGAATTGTATAAATGTTTTAAGACTATGATATTAAAAGCTCTTTGTAAAAAACAATTGTTTTTGATGGACTTTTGCGAGAAGCGCTGACGTTTACAATCGATGGCTTACTTTAACACTAAGACAATATGCGGAAGCTCTTTTGAGATATAAATATTAAGCTTTACAATTAATTAAACGATTATAATGGGCCATTTTAAAGCACATATTACGTTGTCTAGGAAGGGAACGGCAACCACCCTGCCCTCAACCCCTTCCCTTCCCATATTGACCAACTCTTGCTAAGTTTTCCTTCTAGAATGTTATTATCAATTCCCTACCTCCGTACATAAGGCAGGTTTATTGTCGAAGTAAGCCGTCGACTATAAAAGTCAGTGCTTCTCGCAAAAGTTCACTATTCCCAAGGAAAAATATCTATCTCTAAGCAATGACTCCTAACGTCTAGTGAAGGGTTCTAAAAATGAATTACATTTTTTGATCGATTTTTTTTGCATGGAATACCAGCACTGTAGATTTGCGATACAATAACATCCTTCTCACATTACAATAACATCCTCCTCATGATATAATAACATCCTCTTCACGATACAATATCACCCTCCTAAAGATACAATAACATCCTCTTCTCGATAAAATATCTTCCTCCTCACGATACAATGACATCTTTTTCACGATACAATTAAATCTTCCTCATGATACACTAAGATCCTCCTCACGATACAGTAACATCATCCTCACGATACAATAACATCTTCCTCACGATACAATAAAATCTTCCTTAAAATACAATAACATCCTGCTCATGATACAGTAACATCCTCCTCACGATACAATGACATCCTCCTCACAATACAATTACATCCCCCTCATGATACAAAAATGAATTTTATTCATTATGAATAGTATTCATAATACATTAACATCCTCCTCACGATACAATATCCCCCTCCTCACGACACAATAACATCCTCTTCAGGATACAATAACATCCGGCTCACGATACAATAACATTCTCCGCACATTTAGTAATCAGAATAACGGCCATTTTTTACTTATATTCTTTTATTCGTTTCAAAACTACATCGCAAATTCAAAGTTTTTTGCAAAGTAAATGCAGTGTGTATGGTAATCTAATGAATTAAAGCATTTAGATCTACCAAAAGGAGTATTTTTCCACAAAAAATATGTCAAATATATAGCCATAAAGAGAAGAAAACTGCAATGTAATTTACGCCATCTTACTAGGAAAAATGATTTGATACATTTTTCAAGATCTGTGAGGAATTTGCTTTGTTTGATAGGTCAGAAGTAACAGATGTATCTGATCATACAACAGTTCACAGTTTACCGAAGTAATTTCATCCTCCTTTTTCATGATATGCTAATAGTGGAAATGCTAAGAGGAAGTTTACAAACATCATCTGTACATTATGCCCTACTTGGAATTTGTTATTAATATTTTATCAATCAGTACGAGTTAAACTTTTGCTCTCATCATATTTTGATTTTTGAGCTCGGCACTTCGGTGAAGAAAACGAAAAGCACATTTTTTTCTTATGTTAAACCTTTTTATATCCATATGGATGTTTGCTATCATCCACTCACCATCAAAACTAATTCTAGGAGACCCATTATGTAACTGGAATACTGTGATTTTTATAGTATTTACGCTTTTGGGTCAAACATTGTTTAGAAACGGTTAGAGACAAAGCATGTCCATATGGGACACATGTTTTTGTGTTTTTAATTTACTTCGCAATGGAGAACTTTCCATTGAAATGTGAAATTTTCAGTATATATATGCTCTTATTAAGGAGGTTCGATCCTGAGCTTTTGAGCAGATTTTGGTCTGGACCTTTATCTATAAAATTCTGCATCATTTCTAAGTTCAAACATTAAATCTGAATTCTACAATGCAAATTAAACTATATCCAATGGAAAAAATCGCGATTAAATTCCATTCAAAGAGGATTAAGCCAGGAACTATGTTTTGTGGCGGAAGGTTTTTTAGGGGAAAATGATCGTTTTGTCCCCTTTTGAAATATATACAGTACTGTTAAGTTTAGATTCCTATTTTTCCACGCTGGTAACACACAGAGCTGTTTTTTGCAGTGAAATATTTTATGCTGCCTCTGAAATACCTATTAAATTATTTCTTATGAATTCTTTCATTATATTGTGACAAATATAGTAAATATATTCTGAAACTCCAGGAAAAAAATTAGCCAATTTTAACATAAAATTAACACTTTTTTAGTAATATCTAAAAATTTACATCATAGACCCCCACTTTTGTTTTTATTTTCTGAATGTATAAGATAACTTTGATCAATCTGCCTAAATTCAGAAAAAGTTTAAGACTTTAAAATAATTTTCTTGCTTGTTAAATTTTTAATGCCAGAAAAATCACATTTTTTGAGTGCAGAAAGGCCAAATAATTGACTATGCGAAGCAATTTGAAACTTTTTCTTAGTCACAATTTTGAAGTGTCTTTTTTCAAATAGACTAATAGTTTAATTTGTCCCATGATTTATTTGGATAAAAACATTGGAGGGAAAACGTCGAAGATGTGATTTTTGATTGACACAAATTTCAGTGCAAAAAGGTCATATTAAATGTTCTGTAGCGCCATAAGAAGCGTATTGACCCCCATTTTTTTGTTTTGATTTTTAATTAAGCTATGTGTGTAGAAACTAAAAATATACTTGACCAAAAAAGTTTAAGACTTTAAATATCAGGATCCAACTTCGTTAAGGAGTTTGCTAGGTTGTAAATGGCAAAGTAATACTCATACTTTTACTCCTCATTAAAAAATATTTTAAGTAGCGCACCTGTCGAGAGTTCGGAAGGGCCGTGTTCGAAACCTTGTATACACGGTCCGTCGCATTTTCGTCCTTCCTGAAAGAGCCAATGATCACTCCTGAATTTGCAGATGAAAGACCTATTAGGGGTTAAAGAATCTAGGTTGAATTTTCTTGCGTCAAGGTGGGAGGAATGTGGCTGTAAGACGGGATGGATAGCTGGTGGCCAAATACATGTATCTCGGTTGGTAGAACACCTGTCTAGATCAAGTTCGAATCCTGGCCTGGTCCGAAACATTTTCTCCCATCCTGTTATAAGGTTTCAGGATGGTGTATTAAGTGCATCTATATCTGTCTGAATACGATGATGAAAAATTAAATCGAACAGTGCTGAAATTAGAACTTCTTGTGTTAAGAAATGTGTTTTTTTTTCCTGAGCATTAAAGAAAGTAAAGGGCGACACTCGCCATCATGGGGTACCTCGATTCAGACTTGATTTCAATCGATATCAACACTTTTCTTTCCAATGACAGGTGAGATTTAGCTGTGAAAAAGATTGAATGATTTCTTTCTTTATCTTCTGCCGGTTTGCGCTTGCCTTTTCCAAATTTATCGATCCAAGCCGTACATGATACCTAGCACATAAAATCCAAAGCAACGGCGAAAGTGATTTCTAATTATATAAAATGAAGCCATGTTCGATTTTCCACAGAAAGTCTAGCATGTCTAGAGAGAAGAGTTTTAACACAGTTTCTGTTCCCTCTGGACTTTCCGTGGATAATGGGAACGCCTCTACATTTTACAAATATAAGTCACTACATGCACTTCTGTTGCTTCCTGAATTCGGTAGGAAAAATGTAATAGATTAATGAAAAATACAAATAAATTCCTGTGTCATGGAAAAAGAGGATGTAAACTGCATGATTTAAAAGCAGTTTTGTGACATTTTAGGACTCCAGTCTTATATGAACATAAACCAACGCATCAACATGAGACTAATATACCACTAACAAATATACATTCTAAAAATTTTGAAAATTTACGTAAAATGCAGGTTGATAGTATCGGAAACCCTTGCCATAATAAAAATGAAAACAAGTCAGGAGGATAAAATAATACTTACCAAACTTACAGAAATATATAGTTGTTTTTTTTTTTTACATTGTATAAGACTAAATGAATTAATTAACATTTTATTTGCATGTATTTTCCCCTTTTCGATTAGCAATAGTGACATTTCTTCACTATTTCTTTCCTGTCTTTCAATGAAACAGGCGGAGATATCGAACAGTGAACGATCTAAAATCCTTTAAACAGTACAAATAGTGAACAGGACAAAAACACTGACTGCTTGAAACGCCAGTGGTTTGATCAGATGATATAGGAGGGTAAAGAATCCCCGTCGACCAGTACCAACCGTTATCCCACTGTAATGATCAGATCAGGTAAAGAGAATAATAAGAAATCAAATTTAATATAAAAATCTGGTATGCAATGTGTCAGTCAAAAATACAACCCACAGGTTGTATTTGCAAACAAGGTCATTATATCTACCATAAATTTGCGAAATATGGACTTTAAACGAGATTAGTGAAAAATCTTTACTGTCAACTTATATGTCAGTAGCCTGATTCGATTTAAAAATTCATCGTACTCATAGCATGCCCTTGGGTTCCGAAGAGTAGGGAGACACAAACACCATATGAAGGTAACTGTGGAATATTACTCATTAAATAAGGAAAGTTGACGAAAACAAAGCTGAGCTCTTCCCATTTGCCATATAGTTTAGTTGTTTCATTGCCATTAACATCTATTGTCAGTAAAACATCTAAACGTGAAACAGATATGGTGGAAGACTTTGTCTTTTATTTCGAGATCACTGGGATATATCAAGTCGAAAAAAATGAAATAACTATTGTTAATTGATAAAACGTTGTCGATATAAACTAGTCAAAATTTCTAAGTCCCCACCTGGATTTTCGTCACTCACTGTTTCAATATCATTTTATTTCAACGGGAGTTTTGTTTGACATTAAGAAGAACCTCTCATTGAGTAGAAAAATAATTTTCTTTATCATTACCCTTTCCATCGTTTAATTAAATAACACAAAACAGTAAGTATTATACAAAATAAAAGTCTCAATTAATAGCGTCCCCCATTAGCTCGAATAACTGCTTGACCATCTGATCTTCTTAGATTGAATCTGGACTCGTGAGGTGTTTGCTAAGTCCTGGATGTTCCTGTTTGTGGTTACTCTTCTATAGAACTTTTAAATCCTGGAACCAGAGGTCAAAACACTTCCAGATCTTCTACCTGATAAAATGGAATCTGGAGTTGTTTTGCAGCCCAATCCGTATAAAATTCGCTTTGTTTCGAGAAAAGTGTAGAATATACATGTATGCATTTGGTATGCATACCGCTGCTTAATGCTCCCGGTATCCACTTTCTGATTTCACAATAAGTAAGGGCTTCTCTGTGTATATCAAACAGTTCCAGACGATTTCCATTGATGGAAGAAGAGAAAAATAAAGTTGCTATAAATTTACTTCAATAGACGTAAATATTTTTTTCTGCCCAATCATAAACAACATTTTAACACACCCTGAAAATTTCAAAGAAACAAAAAAGAAAACATGTGGGGGGTTTTTTCACTCATGGTGCATTTGCATATCCATTTCGCTATATGTACATATAGATCTAGCGTAGCGAGGGATTCAAAAGGAAATTACGTGAAAATATAACCGTCTAAGCATTTTCTTCTTCCAAGCATGAATCCTTCATTCTTCATTTTGTTTCCATTTATGTTGGTGTTTTATGTATCTTTTGTATCTTTCTAATGTTAATTATTTCATTAATAGTTGTCAATGTTTTGGACGTTAAGTCTGACTTTAAGTCAGGTTATCAACTATTTAAACTGAGAAAGAAGAAAGGAGTGAACAATCAATCAATCTTTAACGTCACTTCCTTCTTTAGTCTGACGAATAGGAGAATAGAAATAACATTTGGACAAAGTTCAATATTTTGAAAAGTACAGCTCAAATCGAGACGCTTCATAGCAAAATGGTATAAAGTGAAATATGAAAATGGCTCTAAATTCGCTCTTGAGTACATCTTGACCTATGATTTTTACAAGAGGAATATAAAATAAATTATTTTAAAAATTGAAATAAGAAATGTTTTATATTGAAAAGTATATTGCAAATATATAAAAAAAAAAAGATAAAATAAGCAGATTTTTTCATCAACTTACTTTTTTTTCTTGAAATGAATTTGATAATTCCACTAGAATTACGCATGTGTAGGGGGACATTTTCAACCATGTCAAAATAAAAGTTAAATATAAGGCGACAATACCTTGTACACAGAATATCTTCATTCACTACTGTTTAGGAAGGATAAAATTAACATACAAAAGTATTTTAATGCACGTTATGTCTTAAATAAAAGAAAAATTGGAATTTATTTCTTCTCATATTTTGAACGTAACGTCTGTCAGACTCAATACACCGAGTACATTGTTATAAAATGGGCCATTGTTAATGCAAACTATTTAATCTTTCTTGTCTACTGATAGAAAATTTACCTGTTTATCAATTAAGTGATGGCAGATTCAACAGAAAAGCACGTGTGCTTAGAAATTAACAAATCTGTGGGATGCTTCCTGTGTCTGTCATGGCAAGTGGGCGTTACGTTCTATTTTAAGAATGGAGCTCGGAGATGCTTCTTCTTATACATCTGACTTAAAGGTTATGAATATTTAAATTTTCTCCAGTGTTCTATGCAAATATGTTTACATTTCGATAAGAAGAGCTACAGAGAGAGCCCGAGAAGCCACGAACGTTTGTCTGTCAAGTGTTACGTTACACAAAATATGTTACGTTCATGAAAATGTAAATTGTCTTTATCCTAGATTTTAAACACATATCATCAAATATTGTCAGCTAGTAGGTGTATTTTGGATTTTAAAAAAAAAATGAACTTGCACGCTCTTCATCACTACATAAACACTTAAAATTTGACATTTCTTACATAACGTACCGATTGACAGACATTGCCTGAATACTATCGTAACGGTGACGGACAAAACGAATGTCTGTTCATGTTATGTGAATCAAACGGGTGCATTCAGATTTGTACGTTCAGTGAATTAAACCAAAAAGTATTTTTATTTAAGTATATTAGTGTATCATAAGGCAAAATTTGTCTTTATAACTTAAACAATACAATTTTGTAGTTGTTTTCTTGTAGTTTTTAAAACGAGTCTGTCAGGGTTACGTGCATCTGTACATGTTACGATATAGGTTTGATCTATATGAAATAATTTATTTTTTTAAATTTCATTAGTATTTTCATAAATAATAATGTCTTGTGTATTATAATTTCCAAGAATAAAAGATAAGCTTTGAATGATAAATTTTAATGGCTCGTTTCAAACAGGTATTGCTCAGGAAGTATCGTAACATGACAGACATAGTGGAAATTTTGTATGTTGCATAGTGGAAATTTTGTATGTTGCAAAGCGTATAGCAGAGATTTATTTTTTAAAAATTCAAATTTAAAATCTATAAGGAATCAAAATTTGAATAATATCCATTTCTTAGGACAACATTATCTTTTTGATAAAATAATGAAAGTTTATGGTATATTTGGCTTGCTAAGTAAAGAAGTCTGTCAGTGTTACGATCATCAGTTTGTACATCAAAAGTAGCTTAAAAATCTTTTTTCTTCTATGTAAGAGTGAAAAAAATTTTTGCTTTGTTTAAGGAATTGTTTAATTTTATTTTTTACGGATTATTTGTATTGCTAAGCATCAGAAATGTAATTTAATCATGTCAGGTTTTATCATACGTCTGTCATGTTACGTTATATGTCTGTCGTGTGTTACGTGACACATATTTCAAACAGTAATAAAATATTTATTTTTGACTTGATTATCTATTCAAACATTTTTTGGTCCTATTTAGAGTCAAAACTTCAAATACACATAAAGAAATCTAAGAAAAAAACGTGTCTACAGAATTCTTTATTTGTCTCCCAGATGTACTCAAGAGCGAATTTAGAGCCAAATAACGAATAGTATTCAATCTCGTAAGTCCAATGAAGCGATAAAAATTTGGTGTAGAGCAAACACGGACGATTGTTAAAGAGAAGAATATGAGGCTCTGAGGTTAATTATTAGGATTTGAAGATGAAAAGAAAATGAGTGCCGAAAAGTAACGTCATAACGACGTTGGAAACTTTTTTGGCGTATGGCAATAGACTAAATATTACTTTGTTTTTATTTTAATATTTTAAAAAATATTTTTAACAAACGAATGAAATATATTTAAAATGTCAACATAGAAAGGGTTTAAGTACGTTAAATTTTGATGATTGTTTTATTCGATTATTAAAGATTTTAAAGTAGTAACGACATAACTTTGTTTCAACCCTCGCACCATCATTTTTGTCAAATTTATCCAGAAAAATTCCATTACATATATCACCTACAAATGGTTTCAAGGTCTTTCGTCTATTTTGGTACGCAAGAGCATGTTCTGTGTACCAACGATTTATAAATGAAGGTAGACTACTGGCAAATACTCCGAAGTTGATATAACAGGGTTTTCTTCAGTCTTCTTTTTAAAATTAGCATTTCCGGAAATTTATGGTCGATTTAATGACCTTGTTTGCATACAAATCATCATTGCATTGAATTATCATATTTTTTTCAACAATTATTTGGCCATTATTTTCATACTAGATTTGCCTACTGATTTCTCCGTTTACTTGATCAATACCAGCGCTAAGAGCTGATGTGTCCACTCTACCGTATTTACGCTGTTTACTTTTCTTTTCAAATTTACTTTTAGTTTTTAGTTTTAGTCAGATGAAAAAAACACTGATATACTGTACTGCGGTCTCATGGACACTTCATCGTCCATTGTCTTCGAGTTCTGTGTTTTAAGTTGGAAGGAAGATCGCTAATTGGTCACTGCTTGGTAGATTAAACTTTGAAGATTTTGTGACGTCTTCTTGCTCTCGAAAGATAAGTATTACGGAAAAAATGCAACCTATATCATGATATCCAAGAATAATTATGATGAGGTATATAATAATACATATTCTTGGGGGATTCAAACCATACTTTTATTGACAATTTCCATACTAGATTAATAGCCAAATCTTATTCTCGAGAAAAAAAGAAAAACACCCCCCACCCAAAATGACAATATGTGCGTGCCTGCATGACGGGTCAACATATGTACTCTTGTAGGTACTATTTGATTGAATTGACTTATTATGGACTTATTATGGAATAACGTTTATCAGGTTGAAAATAAAGAAACATTCTGTGTACTCTTACATTTTTAAAAAAAAAATCAGACAAAGAATAAAATAGTATAAGCTACCTTACTTTTGAATTTTTTTAAATACATGAAAAGGCAACAAAATATTCTGGCTATGAAGATTACTAAAGTTTCATGCAGCGTTTTAGTTTTGAAGATTTTGAAAGCAAGATAACAATGTATAATTACGTAATGTACAGGTTCACCATTATGTATGTCAAATTACGGTATGCCAGTATTGTCAACCTAATTAAAGAAAATTAAATGAAATGCATTATTCTTACACCAGTTACTAAGATATTTATGAACAAAAATCAAATAAAGTCTTAACATACGAACTTTTTATCTAGATACAAACCCATAGCCTCAATATTTGCATTTTGATTTCTTTCGATTGCATTGGGGGGGGGGGGGGTGTTGGAAGGGGGTAAAGCTACATTTGATTTTTTCTTAAAAAAATAGTTTCCATAATTATGTTTTCTGTGTTAAGCTATGGCATGTGCTTAATTTTTATATAACTGTGTACTAGATTAATTTTTTTTCAAGACGTTTGTTGTAAATAAATCATGAAAACACAAATCTTGCAACTTTTCCTTTACTTTCGTCATCTTGACGCGTTTGGTGTGTCATAGTTCCTCAGACAATATGTATTACACTAAAGGATAACCAATACCCGTGGCAAACTCGGTGGCTTGTAAAATTTGAAATCCGTAAAAATGGCCGTTTTGTACCTCCTCTTGATAGCACTTATTTACTTTTTGATTATCCTTTTGCTTCGATGGCAAAAGCAGCAACCATTACCTGGACCAAAGGGCTGGCCTGTGTTGGGAGTTTTGATGGAGCTAGACCTTATCCGCCTTTATTTTACATTTGATAAATGGAAGACACTTTATGGTGACGTTTTTCAGTTCATGTGTCTTGGTAGAAAGTTTGTCTGCGTTAACTCGTCAGACATCATGCGTGATCTTCTTCTCCGGGAGCCAAACGCAACAAAAATGGCCGGACGACCTGATTTCTTCTTTGAAAAATATTTTTATATGCACAAAAAAGATGTTGCTTTTTCATCGCCGGATCAGCAGTGGGCAAAACGAAGGAAAGTTCTGTACAAAATGTTAAACGCTTATGGCGAAGGCTTGGTGCGGATTGAACATCTAATTAAAGGCAACTTACTTGCTATGAAGGAAGAGATTGATACCTTAGAAGGTCAAAGCATTGATCCTAGTGATCTTGTAGAGAGATTCATTTTAGAAACAATTGAAGTTTTGGTAAGTCGCGGTATTAATGACATTTAGCATAATACTCGGCAACTCTGCTTTTCCTTTTTATTTATTATCTCGCATAGTTTCCAATTACATACATGTGTATCATTAACCAAAGTACTGAAAGTACTGAATCGAGGTGACGTCTTCGAGTAAAATGTGAAATCTATCCCCAAATAAACTGGCATGTATACAAAACCTTACATCAAGAGAACCCCCAATGAAAACCACTCAGTACAGTTTAAGGTGTGCATTGGAAATATCGGCGATTCTTTATGATACAAAATATATTCTTTTTCAGGATGGCGATTCTTTTTCGTACTTTACTAATATCGGACAAATGTAATTATGATTATTTACTACTTAAGGTGCGCAATGGAAATATCGGCGATTTTTTATGATACAAAATATATTCTTTTTCAGGATGGCGATTCTTTTTCGTACTTTACTTATATATTTTTGTGTATATATTATGTTTATGTTTTCCTTTATCTTTATATTTCTCCTTTGTTGTCAATATCTGACTGGGGGGGGGGGGGGGGGGTGATCATGCAGTGGTTACTCTACCTATGTAGTATATATATTGTATTCTGAGATTATCCCTATCTCCTGTGCACTCTGTAACCACGTGCTTGCATGCTATATCTATATGCTCTTTGTTTATACTAAACAGTCTGCAATAAACTCGTGTGTGTAGAACACACACGTGTTAGAACCATTACTTTACATGGTGTCAGAAGTGTTTTTCTGAGTCTTTCTGTGAATCTCTGGATTTAACTGGATACCATGGGTGACGAGGGAAACGCAAATGCTCCCGTTCCTATTGTTGTGAATCTATCAATTCCAATACCTGGAAAATTGGATCTCAAGGGAAATCTCTCAACAAACTGGAAAAAGTTCAAGCGGATGTGGACTACATGTAACTACGAAACTGCATCCAACTTAAAGGAGAAAGACAAAGACGTGAGAACTGCTACCTTTCTAACATGCATTGGACCTTATGCATTAGACATTTTTGATGGCCTCCAGTTTGAGAATGAAGATGACAAAAAAGATACAGATATAGTACTTGAAAGATTTGAAGCCTTCTACATTGGACAAACAAATGAAACCTATGAGAGATATACGTTTTATAAACGAGATCAGGAAACGACTGGAAATATTGACACATATGTGGCAATTCTGAGATCACTTGAAAAAAACGTGCAAATTTGATGCGCTGGAAAATGACATAATCCGTGACAGAATTGTATTAGGAATACGGGAAATTGGCACGCGAAAAAAAATTACTTCAGGAACCGAAGTTGGACTTAAAGAGATGTGTTGACATCTGCAGGGCTAATGAAAAATCCACCTCCCAGCTTTAAACTATGGAAGAGGTACATGCCGTAAAAATGAAATCGCCACGCAAACCGCAGACATTTATAAAAACCAAACAAACAACAAGGAAAGAAATTAAACAATCTCCGACTACCTCTAAAAGTCACAAAGAATGTCTATATTGTGGTAAGGAACACCCCTTTAGAAAAGAATTGTGTCCAGCATGGGGAAAAAGTGTAGAAAATGCAGCCAGATGAACCACTTCTCAACGAAATGCCCACAACTCAAACCAAGGCGTGGCCACATCAAACAAATCAACAATGATACAAGTGATGAGGAATTTATCCTCATGATTGAAAACGTAAATTCCATTGAGAAAAAACTGTATGCAGAAATCCAAATTGAAGGGAAAACTGTGAGATTCCAGTTAGACTATGGGTCAACCGTGAATGTACTACCCGAAGAAATCTATAAACAGGTATGCAATGACCCTAATCTCAGCATGCTTCAGAAAGCAGACATGACTCTTGTCATGTTTAACAAAACTGAATGCAACCCTCTTGGCAAAAGAAGAGTAAGTGTGCGAAATCCCAAAAACAATAAGCGTTACAATATTGAAATTGTTGCTGTTCAAAGAAATTTGAACCCAATCTTAGGAGCAAAGGTAATTTAAGGAATGAACATGATTACCGTCAACAGAGAAAACATTGCTGCCGTCAACTCCGAGAGTCAAAACAAAAGCATTCAAGAGAAATACAATGACGTATTCAATGGTCTTGGAAAATTAAGTGGAAAGCTGCATCTTGAGATTGACAGTTCGACTGCTCCCGTTAAACTTCCCACTAGAAAGGTCCCGATCGCTATGAAAGCTCTGCTAAAAAATGAGCTCGACAGACTGAGAGACATAGGTGTGGTAGCACCAGTATCGGAACCGACCAACTGGATTTCATCACTCGTAGCCGTAAAGAAGCCCAGTGGGAAAATGCGACTGTGCATTGACCAAAAGCAGCTAAACAAAGCCTTAAAACGTAACCATTACACAATACCAACTATAGAAGACATATTGCCAGAACTGAGCAAAGCTAGGATTTTTTCTGTTGTCGACTGCAAAGATGGTTTCTGGCACATCCACTACTGTGATGATTTTCCACTTAGATTCCAAAAAATCCCCTGACGTTCCCCTGTCTGTCCCTGACATTTTCCTGTCTCCCCCTGACTTTCTCCTATGATCCCCTGTCGTTGTCCCTGACTACCCTGTTTACTCCCTGACGTCCCCTGACTCTGCCCCTGTTACCACTGTCTAACCCCTGATGTCCCCTGACATTCCCTGACGTCCCTGTCAACTCCCTGATGTCCCCTGACTAAGTCCCTGACCACCCTGCCAACCCCCTGTCGTCCCCTGACATTCATTTTGACCAGGAAAAAGGGTTAAAATATGTTTTGTTGCTATTTACTTGTGAGAAATACGTTACTCTTGGCAATTCTTAAGTTTTGTGACAATATATATTTAGTCAATTGTTATTTGTTTGAATATCTTGAGTAATTTATTTCTTAATATGATTGTATTTGATTGTTTTAGTTTACTACATGTAGCTTTTAGATAAAATTTAAGGAGAATAAATGCCAGTTACTTTGAAAAGAATGAATTACAAATTTATTGTGTCTTGTTATGAATGGCAAGTAAAAATATTTATATTTATCTATATGTTTATCTATATATCCACATGTATTTATTTATTTGTTTTATTTATTTATTGACTAATTTATTAATTAAATCTGTTCATATATTTCTTTCTAGATATATTTTCCTTATTGAATTATTAATTAATTGATAAATATTATATATTCATTTAGTTTTTAATTCATTTTATTTTAATTAATTAATTCTATTTTATTCAATTTATTTGTGAGTTTCGCATAAACAGTCGTAAGGTAAAACAAAATATGCTTCAAAGTATCTTTTAAGCATATTTACATTTCTTTTAATTCTTTTAATTTCATGATGGGTATCAAAATAATTGTCTTATTACACACAATCTGAATTCGGAATTTGTTTTATTGCTTCTTTTACTTTGGTAAAAAAATTAAAAATGTTCCTCAAAAACTGTCATGGCTGTGAGAGTAGTTCCGAGCTGTTGATAGTTGACCAGTGACTCTGGGTACACAGATCAGACACCTATTGTTCTTTTGACTGACCACTATACACTGTTTATTCTGTGGCAGCACGACCGTATCCACTCTGCAGGTGTTATTTCTTTCACAACCGTGACAAGTTTTTGAGGAAATTTTCATTTTACCAAAGTAAAAGAAAACAATAAAACAAATTCGAGATTCAGATTGTGCGTAATGAGACAATGATTTTGATACCCATCATGAAATTATAAGAATTAAAAGTAATTTGAATATGCTTAAAAAATAGTTTGAAGCAAATTTGTTTTACCCGGAGACTGTTAATGAATAACTACACAAATTGAATTAAATAAAATTAATCAATAAATTAAAATAAAGGAAATAAATAAAATAAAATAAAATAAATAAAAAAAATAAATAAATATATTAATTTATTAAAAATTACATGTAAATAAAACAAATACACAGTAAAAAATAAATTTGATAGATAAAATTAATAAATGAATGAAAATATAAATAGATAAATAAACGGACAAAGAAATAAATAAAAAATTATACATCAATAAAATTAAATTCAATTAAATTGATAAATTTACTAAAGAACTTCAAACACATTATTATGTACAAAATCAATATTTTATTTATTTTTTTACTTATTTATTTGTATATTTTTCTATTTATTTATTTTTTATCTATCTGTTTATTTATTTATTTAATATATTCATCTCTTTGCTTTTAAATATTTGTTTTATTCAATTATTAATTAATTAATGTTATTTCTTTTCTTTCTTTCTTTATTTTGTTATTCATTTTATTTTAATTAATTAATTTTTTCAATTCCTATTTTTTTTTTTGTAGTTCCCCATAAACAGTCTTATGGAAAAACAAACGATGCTTCAAACTATTTTTAGGCATATTAACATTTCTTTTAATTCTTTTCATTCCATGATGGGTATCAAAATAATCGTCTTATTACACACAATCTGAATTCGGAATTTGTTTGCTTCTTTTACTTTGTTACGAAAAATAGAAATGTTCCTCAAAAACTGTTCGGTTGTCAAAGTAATTCTGAGCTGTTGATAGTTGACCAGTGACTCTGGGTACACAGATCAGACACCTATTGTTCTTTTGACTGACCACTATACACTGTTTATTCTGTGGCAGCACGACCGTATCCACTCTGCAGGTGTTATTTCTTTCACAACCGTGACAAGTTTTTGAGGAAATTTTCATTTTACCAAAGTAAAAGAAAACAATAAAACAAATTCGAGATTCAGATTGTGCGTAATGAGACAATGATTTTGATACCCATCATGAAATTATAAGAATTAAAAGTAATTTGAATATGCTTAAAAAATAGTTTGAAGCAAATTTGTTTTACCCGGAGACTGTTAATGAATAACTACACAAATTGAATTAAATAAAATTAATCAATAAATTAAAATAAAGGAAATAAATAAAATAAAATAAAATAAATAAAAAAAATAAATAAATATATTAATTTATTAAAAATTACATGTAAATAAAACAAATACACAGTAAAAAATAAATTTGATAGATAAAATTAATAAATGAATGAAAATATAAATAGATAAATAAACGGACAAAGAAATAAATAAAAAATTATACATCAATAAAATTAAATTCAATTAAATTGATAAATTTACTAAAGAACTTCAAACACATTATTATGTACAAAATCAATATTTTATTTATTTTTTTACTTATTTATTTGTATATTTTTCTATTTATTTATTTTTTATCTATCTGTTTATTTATTTATTTAATATATTCATCTCTTTGCTTTTAAATATTTGTTTTATTCAATTATTAATTAATTAATGTTATTTCTTTTCTTTCTTTCTTTATTTTGTTATTCATTTTATTTTAATTAATTAATTTTTTCAATTCCTATTTTTTTTTGTAGTTCCCCATAAACAGTCTTATGGAAAAACAAACGATGCTTCAAACTATTTTTAGGCATATTAACATTTCTTTTAATTCTTTTCATTCCATGATGGGTATCAAAATAATCGTCTTATTACACACAATCTGAATTCGGAATTTGTTTGCTTCTTTTACTTTGTTACGAAAAATAGAAATGTTCCTCAAAAACTGTTCGGTTGTCAAAGTAATTCTGAGCTGTTGATAGTTGACCAGTGACTCTGGGTACACAGATCAGACACCTATTGTTCTTTTGACTGACCACTATACACTGTTTATTCTGTGGCAGCACGACCGTATCCACTCTGCAGGTGTTATTTCTTTCACAACCGTGACAAGTTTTTGAGGAAATTTTCATTTTACCAAAGTAAAAGAAAACAATAAAACAAATTCCAGATTCAGATTGTGTGTAATAAGACGATGATTTTGATACCCATCATGAAATTAAAAGAATTAAAAGTAATTTGAATATGCTTAAAAAATAGTTTGAAGCAAATTTGTTTTACCCGGACACTGTATATGAAGAACTACAAAAAATGAATTAAATTTAATTAATCAATAAATTAAATAATTGAATAAAATAAAATAAAATAAATAAATAAAAATTTTAAATAAATCCATTTGTTTATTGATAATTAAATAAAACAAAATAAATAAATTAATAGATAGATTGAATAAAAAAATAAATATATAAATGGAGAAAAAAAGAATAGATAAATAAGCAGACAAATTAATAAATAAACAGATACATGAATTAATAAAATCAATAAACAAACAAATAAATAAATAGACAGATAAATAAATATATATATATATATATATATATATATATATATATATATATATAACTCTGATTTAAGGACTAGGGAGACCAGACCATTATATATGGCTTAAGGAGACAATATACAGATTTTTTAAATTAGCTTTTTTCTAAAAAGAAATACCAGATCAAAGATCTATAGAACACCATTTAGTCGACTCTTGCTTTATTTTTTCATAATAAATGCCTCCTAAAAATATATGAAAAAAATGGTCTCCTTAATATTTTATGTTTCTCTCATATGACTTAAGGAGACCAGTGTATATTTTTTATAAATATAACTTGTGGTTTAAGTAGACCATTTTTCTTTCATAGTAATTTCACTTATTATGCATTGATTAACATATTGTTTCCAACCAGAATAGTTGCGGATGGTCATTAGTCAAGGTCAGCAGAAAGATATTTGTGCTAATGTGACTCAACATGATCAGTACAAAACTTTGAATTAAAGTCATTGCACAAGTGACTTAAATAGAGAGTAGAGTAGTTGCCCCCGTGGCGCAGTGGTTAGAGCGTCTGCTCTAGAGTAGCGAAGTAAGGAGTTGATCCTTACGTCGCAGGTTCAAATCCCACTGTGTGATGGGGAGACCGGTCCTTCAGATGAGACCGTATAAATCGAGGTCCTGTGTCGCAGTAGGTGCTGGCACGAAAAAAATCCCTCGATGCTCAATGGCCGTAAGTGCTGAGTATAGGACAAAATTTGCAGATCTCCACCGGCATGTGGTGGTGTCTCCATATGAGTGAAAAAATCTCGAGAGGAATGTTTAACAACATACAATCAATCAATATATAGAGAGTATAAGCCTAGAGTAGCTTGTTCTGATATCCACATTTAACTCTCTATGCTGTCGCCCACGTGGTGCAGTGGAAAGAGCCTCTGCTCTAGAGTCGTGGAGTTAGTTGATCCTTTTGTCACATGTTTGAATCCCACTGTGCCGAGCATAGGTCATTTGCAGCTCTCCATCGGCAAGTGTTGGCATCTCCATATGAGTGAAAAATTCTCCAGAGGGATGTTAAACAACAAACAAACTCTCAATGTCCAAAACAGTTTAACCTTAAAGTGAATGCAGACATAGATTATTCTTTAGACCAAGTATAGTATACTCCATATTGTTTTGTTGAGGACACAAAGTTCACATGTACAGTGGACATCAAGTAGTTTTTCCTGCTATTTATACCCAGCTTCTTTTAAACCATATAGTCACCGAGTGCATTCGCTTTCCAACTAATTGATGAAGTTCTGACCTATGCCTATATTTGTTTAAATTCTTTGTGATTTAAGAATACATTTGACCAGTTGAAACCAAGAGTACATGTACTGCATAAAATTTCAAGGTTGTGATTAAGATTCAGTAAAAGTTATGCCCCATCCAGTATAGCAATATGTGGATGCCATGTTCAATATACATATTTGCTATCATTAAACTTGCAGAGACCATGAATCAAAATAATTCAAATGCTTAAAAATCATTTTATTTTTACTGCTAGTCAAAATACAGTCACTCAAGCATATCCTTTGTTAATTTGAAAAAAAAAAAATGATAGTTTAACATTTATTATTAATACCATACCAAAGCACAAGATAGTGCACTTCTTACATAATCCAATGATTCATGCTGTGATTTTACCTATTTAGATGTTTCTTATTTACAGTTCAGTATACATGATATACCAGTACAATGTGACACTAACCTAGTATCAGTTAAATGGATCATTACTATTCTGTTTTTAAGAAGTTTGCAGGGTAAAAAGTATAATAAAATAAAAATGTTGATACATTTATTGATTGCATATGCTAAAAACTTTTATAAAATATCAAACATTGTATCATAACAGCTTTTACAAATTAATTCAATACATTCAAAGGTACAAAAATCAAATTATTTTCATCCACAGTTTTATCATATTCAGTTGAACAACAGCTGAATTATTTCACAATATCCAAAATTGGACAATAATAGTTTCTAATCTAGCTAGACAACAGGAAATTTTCATTATTACTTAAATTACATGAAACTATTGAAGTCTGTGAGCTACAAATTATATCTAAAAATTATACACATTTTAACAAGTGTTTACAGTTTAGTGTATTTATTATACACAAATGATGACTTAGTAAGACATACTAGTAAAGTCCACAGATTGACTTCCAGATTTCAGCTCAAAGGCTTGAAGATTTTTAGTGGCTCTTTCATCATTTTTTTTTCACTGAATATTTTCATTTTTATTTTCAAGACGCTGTTTTTGTTGAGGTCTTTTAGCAGTTTGATGCAATCCAAGAACTCCAAGGGCAATTTAAGAACTCCTGAATTTCTTTCTTACCTGGAAAAAATAAAAATTTAAAAGTTTAAAATATATTCAACTTACATGAAGAAAACTAGTAAAACTAGTGATAATGTAATAGACCTTTCAGATGTTCCAAAGCAGCTACATTTATCTAATTAAAAAATATAAAGTTTGAAGTATTTAGAGTCACCTGTATTCTGAACAAGGGATATGTGTATTTGACAGACAGATGAATGAATAGACTGATCACTATAGAGCACCTTAGTCTTTTTTCAATAATCTTTATATTAGTGAAAATCAAATAGGAACTAGAGTGTTTCAAGGAATGTATATAACACCTGCTAGGTATCATCATTAAAGAGGTAAATAAATCTAAGAGTGGTCAGCTATTAATTTAATATTAGCATGGAGGTTCATGCATTTGCCTGCAAGGAAAAAAAAGGATCCAAAAGTAAAAGACTGGGATAGAATCTGGCAATCAAAGAAAATATGGTTCCACAGTCCTCAAATGAATAATTTAATTGAAATTATGAGGAATAACTATTTATCATTTTATTAATACACATGTAGGTGCTTCCAACAATCCTCGGAGGAAAGGAATTTCAGACTGTCTTTACTTTAATTGACGTCACTTTGTCAGTCAACACGATTCATTGTGGAATACTGATCCCAATGTATTTTCATAGTATTTAAATATAAGTTTGTGTGGTAACTGAATTTCATACAGTTTCAAAGTATAGTATCATGAGCTCAAAAACATATATAAATGCTAATTATCAAAACCCTGCCTCTCAAAATTTTGGAGATATAAGGTGTGACAGACGGACAGACAGACACCAGGTAAAGTGATCTCTAAGTGTCGTTCTGCTCTGCAGTTGACACAAAAATGAAAGTTAGTCAATTTTTGACAATGTATATCACTTCAGTGATGAAAGGAATGCTGAAGTGGTAAGTCTATCCTAATTCTTTGAAAATACTGCAACCCCATTGGTCAGAATATAATACATATGCTGTCCAGCGTTAATATCATTGGCATAAAGCAGCACAAAACACAATTTGATTGGATGGTGCAACTTGTTTTTCTAGGGGGCGCTGTTGCAACCCTGGAAAAGAAAACAGGACTGGGGCTTGCCCCTAGGGGGCACTTACTGACCGGAAGTAAACAAACAACAGAAATAGCAATACACTAGAAATATGTCCATAGGACATGTATGCCCGCCGAGTGTATAGTAATGCAACATGAAATTTTGTGTTAGTGTATGAAGTTTGATGAGAATATCTTGAAAAGTTTCTTTAAAATTGAAATTGAAATCTAAAAAAAATGGATATAGATGATAAATTCTCACCAAATTATGTATAGATGCATAGCCTTAGATATCAATATTTTAAATGGTTTTAAAACCATGCAAAATGCAAATTGAAGGAAAGTGAGGTCAAGGTCACAGGAAAGGTCAAAAGTTTTTGAAATAGTTGAATAGGTCTTACTAATTATATATGTATCAGCATATTAAGTTTGATAAAAAATATCTTGAATGATTTCTTTAAAACGGAGCTAGTCACAAGCGTGGCGCCATGGTTAGAGCGTCTGCTCTAGAGTCGCGAAGTAAGGAGTTGATCCTAATGTCGCAGGTTTGAATCCCACTGTGGGACATGGAGACCAGTCCTTCGGATGAGACCTTATAAACCAAGGTCCCGTGTCACAGTAGGTGCTGGCATGAAAAAGACCCCTCACTGCTCAATGGCCATGAGTGCAGAGTATAGGACAGAATTTGCAGCTTTCCACTGGCAAGTGGTGGCATCTCCATATGAGTGTAAAATTCTCGAGAGGGACTGCAGATTACCTGTAATGATTGACCAAACTCCCTACTAGGCTTTAAACTCTACATTCTTGACCTGTATTTCGTCAAATTCCAGTTAACTAAGGTAAAATTACTTATTGTTAAAACTTAAATGATTTTTTTTTTTTTTTTTTTTTTTTTTTTTACCTGAGCCAGATTTTTACTTTTCTTAAAAGTGTTTGTATTTGACTGTTGGTTCCACCTATCTCAAGGAAATGATCTGTAAAAGTAAATGTTAGAAATCATAATCTGTTCTCTATCTACTATAATCATGAGAAAAGGTGTTGAAAACAAGAAGTCTGTGAGCCAATGCTCACTAATAATACCCCCGCTCTGATGTGAATACACAAGTTCAGTTATGGACAAACACAGTGATAACCAGGAAATTGACATCGGATTTGTAAAAACTGAATCCCAGCATATGGCATGCCTAAACAAAGAAAAAATTTCAAGCACCTGCGATGAGTAGTTGCTTAGAAAACTACGACCAAAATTTATTATGTATGGTACGGACAGACGCACGGATAAACAGGAAGTTGACATCAGATTTGTTCCAAAAATGAATCCTATTATATGGCATGCCTAAACAAAGATTGTGCTAAAATTTCAAGCATCTGCAATGAGTAGTTGCTGAGAAAACTACGACCAAAATTTGTTATGTATGGTACGGACAGACGCACGGATAAACAGGAAGTTGACATCGAATTCATACAAAAATGAATCCCACCATATGGCATGCCTAAACAAAGAGTGTGTTAAAATTTCAAGCACCTCTGATGAGTAGTTGCTGAGAAAACTGCGACCAAAGTTTGTTACGGACAGACAGACAGACAGACAGACAGACAGACGGACGGACAGACACACAAGGGTAAAACAGTATACCCCCCTCTCCTTCGGAGCGGGGGTATAATTAACAGATGGAGATAAAATCAGCAGTCATATTAAAGGCTTTTTTCAATAATCAATTTATTAGTGAAAATCATAAAAGTATAAGGCAAAACGGAAAAATAAATGTTGTCATTAATTAACCTTGCATATCTCTACAATTTTCTAATAAGAAAATTATACCCGATAGATGCAATATAATCACCCTTTGCCTGCCCCTAAATTAAATATGAAATTTTGATAGATTTTGATCTAGTAAGCAATTATTTAAAAAAAGGTTCTTTTAGAGGTGCCTAGGGTCGAAATTCATAAAAAAAAAAAAAAACCTACAAAAAACGTGAAAACCTATTTCTATCATACTGGTTTATATTTATTACAAATGTCCTCATAGTCAGCATAGCCCAGAACGATAGACCGCAGACTCTCACCATGAACATTTTTAGTGTCCTGGTTCGAAACCATTTGTTGGCACATTTTTATTTTTTCAAACTTTTTACCTGTATAAACACTAAAGAAAGAGTGCACTTATGGGCCCCGGTAAAATGTGAAAAAATGAAGAATTAAATTAAGCATAATTTTCCATCTCAGATCATTAATTGATATCTAAACCATAAGATTCAACAAATTTTATCGCTGAAATTCATGAATATACAAAGAGCAAAGCCATACAATGTGGTAGGGGGTCAGCCGACATTCGTGATTTTCTATAGTAAATCGAGGACGGTCATTCATTTCAAAGCTTTTGTTTATTGTCAGCCTAACATTGTACAAACTTGTGCGATTGACAAAAAATGCATTATACATTTACAAAACTTGTGTGAAAGTAGGAAATTTGTACATGATTAGGCTTGTACTTAAAATATTAAAAATGTATGAAAAGTTCAATGTTTTTCCTATAACAAGCAAGAGCTATTTACCTGTATGACCTATGTTGAACCCACCCGTGGAATAAATTATTTAAAATACTGGTAGTCACGTGAGTTCTACCCGGGTAAACATTCCTCAAAGATGCTCACTGTAAAACATAGCCACGTTTCATATCATTATATCGAAGTCAAGCCGCATAGAGAAGTTTGTATGTATTTGGTTTTAGGAACACGGGATGGTTAGGAGAGTTTAGTGTCGTTAAAATGTCATCATAAATAAAAGTTTCAAACATTTTTAACATTCATGCCAGACAATGGTACTGGTATTGAAAGCCACCTAAATACACTTTTTTTCATTTTAAAATTTACAGGAACTAATGTTAATACTTATTGTATTATTTCAAATGCAAGCATGCAAATTTCTTAATTTGATCACTATGGATACAGGTATCTATACAACTTCATTCGATTTTTTTCTCGGGTAAAATAGCACAAGAAGTATCATTCGGCAAACGCACCTGTCAATGATCCACCATCAGATTGTTCAAGTGTCTGATTTAAATGTCTCCTCCCCTTGATTTAAATAAACGAAACTCAAAATAGGTTCGGTACGACTTTTCCGGATTTGGAGTATCTATAGGCATTTAAAAAACTTCATTTGTTTCAAATCCATGCTGATTTAGGTGATGTTTTAATGTGATTTTAATTAGAAATGTCCACTTGTGTTTAACTATTACCAGAAGAGAACAATTTGGTAATACATTCTAAAGTAATACGGCACTGAAAAAGGGCCCATTAAGCATTGCTTAAGTGCACTTGTCCTTTGATTTTTTAATACAGGCTTTTGCATTTTACTTAATATATTTTCTTCCTTAAATACATGTTTGGTGTTGATATAAAAGACATCTATGGAAATGCACATCATAAATTCTCTTTAACTAAACGCAATCAACCGGAACTAAACCTCATTGTAAGCACACTTTGTTCGAGGACATGAATCATTCACTTTGTGTTACTCGATACTGCAGGTGTCACGAAAAAAAATCATGCCGAGCAATAATTGCTGTGTTTGCCTTTCAAGAACATAATGACATGTAATAGTACTGTTGTGCCAGTGGGAGAGATACTGTTCTATGCAGAGTAGATGCAGTTCATTCCTCGGGAAAAATGTGTGCATTGGCGATATGTTATGCTAAAAATGCATGAGGGTTTTCAGATTAGAAAAGAATGTGGTAAGGTCAGTTAAGGTTTTATGTCCCGTTGCCATTACTCAGTCAGACATCAAGAATGACCCTCAAACAAAGGATGTATCATTCTGTAAATACTGAGGTAGGATCACATGAACACACAGTTGAGTAGAATGAAATATATCGAGATAACAATCAGTATTCAAGCTCAAAAGCCCATCAAAAAATACAAAAACACGGACCTCCAAAACATCAGAGGTGGGATCAGGTGCCATGGAGGAGTGAGCATCCCCTGCAGACCAGTCACACCCGCTGTGTGCTCCTTGTCACGACTGGGAAACAATGGAAAAATCCATACACAATTCAGTGTGTAAATAATGGCCTAACAATAAGTATGAAAAAGGTCAGTCAGCATTTTACTTAATGATAAATTGTATTTGCTGACAAGGTCATTGTATCGACCATAGAACTTACAAAATGATGACTTTAAACAAGACAGCTGATATTCTTGTTTCAGCAATTTGTTTGTCAATAACTTACCTCATTTTAAAAATTGTTCATACATAGAGGATGCTCTTGCGTATCGAATCAACTGAGAGATATAAACCCCGTATGCAGGTGATGAAGGTATATTGCTGAATAAGTAAGGGAAGTTGACGATTGAAAAGTTAAAGTCATCACGTTTATCATAAAGCTTGGTTGTTAGATTACCATTAATGTAGAACTAAAGCAATACATGAGAAACAAGAAACTACACACATGTGACCTAAAGTCAGTGACCGGAACATATATCGATAAGCTTTTTCTAAAGACTGAAACCAATATTGGTCCTATAGGTCATCTCATATTTTTAACTAGAAGTGTTCCTTTGATATACTATATTTTACTTAATTTCTATAGACTTACTATACCCTGAAAAAAAAGGAAAACAGGAACTACCTGTTTAAATGACCCGACCACCAAGGCTAATCTAAAGTTTGTCCCTACCTACCTGAAAAACAGACTGCCTCGGGCAGTCAGTAATTTCCAACTCTGGTTATGAGATGCTAAATGTTTAATATTTACAATTAAATGCTTATATTTACATTTTCAAATTCATGATAGATTGAGAAAGTCGATAAAATCATTTCTATATTATGTCTGTATACTGTATAGGGGGGAAATAACTCGCGGTGTTAATATTCGCTATATTTACGGTGTGAATAAATCCGTGAATTCAAGAAACAGTGAATAAGTTTCTCAATAACCTACATGTTATATTTGGAAATTTGAGAATAGGCTACGATAGGTAAATATACGTGCAGTGCATGGTCATTTCAGTAATTACGAATCGTACTTGTCATTCAATTATTTTAATTATCACGCTTGACATTAATTTAGATCACTCAGCAGATAATAACCTGTATTTGTAAAAAAAAAACTGTTTTAATAGCCAACGCTACATGTTTCATCAATCAAAACACTAGGGTCATGGGTTTTGAATACCCGTACGTAACTATGTTACGACGTGTATTTGTTACCTGCATTATCATGTTTTTATCGACATTTTGGTTTTAAAAAATCATTCAAATAACTATCGAACTTGCTGATGTATATATAAATCTACCCTGTTGTTCCTGAAGTGAATACATAATGCTGATTACTGCCTTCTAGCTATGCTATGGATTAAACTGATATAGACATTGAAGGGAGGTACATGTAACCTTTATTATATACCGATTCCGCAAATTCAACAAACCCCGATCGTGTCAGAGGAGAGAAAAACATGAAAATTACAACCCCTGAAATTAATCCCCTATACAGTACTTCAACCGAGAAATTAGTTGAAACTGGTTCCAGAAAAGAAGCTGAAAATGTTCAATAGTTTACAGACAATACTTGACACATGATGACTGAACAAAAACAGATAGCAATAAGTAATTTAAATGACTCAGGTGAATTATAACCTGTTCAATCTTAGATCCATCTTTTTTCTAATACGAGGGTTGATCCAAAAGTTCATGGAATTTAATTATTTCTAAAATTTGATGAAAGCAAACAATAGGCATATTTATAATATAGTCATTATGCAACAATACTGGAAAATTTCACCACATTCCAATTACCAATAAGGTCACATGAGCTTTCTGAACACTGATAGTTGTAAAATCCGGGGGAGACTTCGACGTAACGTCAAGTTAAGTATGTCATGTCATGTTATAGGAGCATCTCACCCTCATGTTCAATTCAACTAAGTAATTCTACAGAATATTCTGCCTTTTTCTCCTTTTTCTCTCAAGAAAAGCCTGGGTATCCTCTCACACCAATCGACTTATCTTTATATTACAATCATATTTCAAAAATACTCCCCATCTTTCCATATGATGTTCCAATTTCAGTAGCAAAGTCCAGCACAGTAAGTCAGCGGTCAACATCCATCAACGCTTAATTTGTCTACGAGAAAAACAGACCCTCCAAAAGCAGCCACACCTTTAATCAACCTTCATGGAAGTTCTATTGTTCTTAAATTTCTCACGCCACTGGAAAATCAGTTGCTAAATGCATTTTTCTCCAGCCTGTATCAGTAGAATACCCCTTTAAGTCAGAGTGTTCCTAAGATTTTAACAAAACTTGTAACTTGACTGAAATGTGACGTTCTCTAACAATTAAAAGATGAACAAGAAATCATCAACTAATAATCTAAATATCAAGTTAAATCAGTAAAACTCTCACAGACAGGTATATTAGTGGTCAAGCAATCGTAATAATGACAAAATTCTCATTTTATTTGCCACTTAGCGCAGGTTTTTTCTTATATCACGTATTAAGAATTAAAATGATAATGAACGAGTAAATGTCTCCCCTGCATTTTAAAACATCCTTTGCTATGGCAACTGCCATAAAGTTACTATCATTTATATTTAAAATATTTTTTTATTAAAAAAATTCAACAAGTGTCTATATTCTTATTTGTAATTTTCAACCACTTTCACTAATAAATAAATAAAATAAGAAGAAATTCCATGAACTTTCGGATCAATCCTCGTACATGTCAGTCATTAAATTTATATAATATACAGTATGCATAAGGGAGACCAAATGTATTATTACTGCATTAAGGAGACCAACCACTATCCATATGTAAATCAGTATTCAACCACTTTCACTAATAAAAAAATAAAATATGAAGAAATTCCATGAGCATTTGGATCAACCCTCGTACATGTCAGTCATTAAATTTATATAATATACAGTATGCATAAGGGAGACCAAATGTATTATTACTGCATTAAGGAGACCAACTACTCTCCACATGTAAATCAGTATTCAACTGCTTTCACTAATAAATTAAAATAAATATGAAGAAATTAGTGATGAGACATCGGTTAATTTTCATAATCGATCATCGGTTGGAATTGGTTACTGTCTCTGATGCGATTTCACCGATTATAATCGGATTTCTTCATAGTTTTGTATACAAAAAGCAGACTATTACAATAATTTCATTTATTTCTTTAACATGAATATATAAAATACATAATATATTATTTTCTTTGTTGTTTTGCTTCTTTTACACTTTCTAGACCTAAAAATATTTACAGTGGACACCCAACATGGCTGCCTAGCGGCAGAAAACGAACTTCAAAAAGTTGTGGGGGGAATTGATCACCTTTTATATTTAAGGTAAATGTTGACTAAGTTGCATATTTTATATCTCAAATAAAAGATACAATTAACATTTTTTGAATAAAAAGAATCAGCTGATTGATCAAACCAAAGAGCAAACACAGATTTGGCAGAAAAAAAATTCACCCGGGGGTAAATTGAATGGGTCGGTCGGGTTATTACAGGAAACAAAAATATTTTTTTTAGGCCCTATACAGTCAAACTTGACATAGCGGTCACCTTTATCCAGTGGTCACCTGTCCTATGCGGTCATTTTATTTCCTCCCAATGAATTTTCCTATATAATGTAACTCTATTAAGCAGTCACCTGTGTAACGCGGTCAGCGGTTGTCAAATTTCATGTAAAATTGCTGTTTTACCTCGTATATAGTGGCTATTTTGTCCGATCACGTGACCAGACCTAAAGTCAGGTGACTTTCAATTTTCTCACTAATGTAAATAATTGGTTCATGGAAAAAATAATTGGCCTTATTAAAAACCATTTAAAATATTGGATAATTTATTAATTTTTTTTAACAAAACAAAACAAGGGTGCTAGTGACCGAAAAGGTTATAAGGAAAATGGACGTACGAGAATCTTAATCTTATTGAATTGGAATCTGGTTTAAAAAATTCTGAGTGATACACAAGGCACCCTTATTTACCTATTCATTAATGGAGACAATAATTAGTTGTTTTCTAATTGTTAGTTCACGTTTGGCATGCCCAACTCCGATAGGTGTAATTGTGTAAACGCATGACAGGCCGTTTTTAACACATAGGAAACATATTATTTGTAGAAACCCTAATTAACTGTGTTTGTTTACACAATGTGTTCTGATTATCATGATTTTCAACTAGGTAAGATGACCGTTAGGATTAGTCACGCTTCATTGCTCACAACACCTGTGAATTTCATATATCAATTTGTATTATGCACTGCTTTGATAAACTGAGAATATTATAACTTGTCTGTTTGTTACGCTACAATTTATGTACAGTGGCGCCTCGTTTATCCGGACGCCTCTGTCCCCAACGAAATCGTCCGGATAATTGAATCACATCTCAAAAAGCACTCGCTCAGCATGTACATTGTATATATGCACATTCTTGTTTCAAATGTGACAGCAAAGAAAAAAAACTTCTAAATTATATTTTAGTTTATTGTTTTAAAAGCAGTAATTGATTAAAGAAAAAAATATGTTAAAATGTAATTTACACAATAAAAAAAATGGATGGGCAATTTTATGCTGAGACCTCCTATTTTAATTCGCCTTCTCTTTGGCCTGTAACTTTATGGGCTGAGCAAATTTTGATCTACAGTTGTTTTATTCAGCCATATATTATAATTATTGAAGCTCATATGATATGACAGAACTGTTCAGCATCATCATTAAAAATATTTTTTGCTACAGACGCTAAGTTTGAATTTCGATCATTAAAAATACCTTGATAAACGTAATCAACTTCTGTACGTAATGCCAGTTTTATATATCTTTTCTAAAGCAATGGACGTTTGTAAACGGTAGAACATTAAATAGAGATATTTCTTCAGTTATGTACCTTTCTAAACTGTCTTGTGGGGAAAAAAGCATTTCAAATACATTTACGTTTTTTAGAAATGGAAAATAGTATTTTAAACTAACGCAATCAACACATGATCAACATGATAAAGAGCATTACGAAATCGCTTGTTATTTATTGTTCATTTTATTTACAACTCTCCAAAATTCTCATGAATTTACCGATGTACATACGGTTAGCAATATGATTTTGAACAGATTATTATTTAATTAATGCACAGTGTAAGCTAAATATTAAAGATATACGTGTGATTGAATTAGGGTAAACACATGCTAATTATAGACGCTATTGTTTGTAGGTCACAGGGAACCGCCTTCAAACTGACTGCATGACCAATGTTTTTACAACAATTAACACAAATGCAAGCGAAGTGTGAAAAAAATCGTTTTTTGAAAAATTACCGTCCGGATAAACAAGTCATTTTTCAATAAACTATTACGTTTTGTAGTAGAAATTGACCGTCCGGATATGGAACGCGAATTTCCAGATTAATGAGACAAAATAACGTGGAAAAAATTGGTTCCCAAAATATATCGTCCGGATGGTGAAGCGTCTGGATAAATGGCGTCCGGATAAACGCGGCGCCACTGTATTGTTAAACATACAATTATCAAGACTAACTAAACTTGATATTTTAGAGGCAGTTTAGATAAAAAATAGAATTTATTTTATTCATGACATAACATGATAATGTAATTCTATAATAAAAGAAAGTTTTGTTGTTGTTTGGAGGGAGGATAATGCAATACCCTTATTAGACTCAATATATTTTTTGTTGGAGTCATCAAATTTATCTTGAACTTAATCTTGAGACTATTTAAATTTTTAAAAAATCTAACTGAGACCATTGATGTCCAAAACACATCTTTCTTTAATATTCTATGATGTACTATTTTTAAAACACAAAATTAACATAACTTGGAAAAGAATTTTTCTTGAAAAAAAGATGAACCTCTTTTCAATGGTCACCTCTCTATAAAGGTCACTTTTAATGGTTCCCGCAGGTGACTGCTTAATACAGGTTTGACTGTATATGCATCTTCGGTTCTTAATCACCTCTGCTTCGTGCTAGTTGGCTAGTATCAGATGCAGATGCCATTTTCTTTCATTAAGAAGAAATAAATTTTAAACCAGAAATGGATAATTCCGGAATGTATTGTATTAGAAGTATGTTTCCGATGATCGACTATGAAAAACTATAATCGATCATCGGAATCGGTAGCATTTTTTGTCGACAATCGATGTTTTCTGATTATTGGTACAACACTAGAAGAAATTCCACGAACTTTTGGATCAACCCTCGTACATGTCAGTCATTAAATTTATATAATATACAGTATGCATAAGGGAGACCAAATGTATTATTACTGCATTAAGGAGACCAACTACTCTCCACATGTAAATCAGTATTCAAAACTTGAGATTTTAATACTCTAATAATTAACATGTTTAGTTACATGAACTAAATCTATTTACCTTTGTCATAACACAAGAACTGTTTTACATTCAGCCAACTTTAACATTACACATGCATACAGTGTATGCCATGCATTAGGAAGACCAGATGCATTATTTCAACATTAAAGAAACCAACTACAATGGAACAATTAGACAGTATTCCAAAATGTTCATTCCAATACCATAGTAATTTCCCTTAATTTGTTTGTATTTAGATGACTTAAATCAATTTATCTCAGCCAGAATTGGAACAAAAAAGCTAATCATAAAAGTGGCCAAACACATGAACAGACAGATGGACATGATGATTCCTATGCTTATATTCACCCAAAGTTGCCAAAGTAGAGCAGATGCAGTGGTTAGAGCGTCTACTCTAGAGTCGCGGAGAAAGAAGCTGATCCTTACATCGCGAGTTTGAATCCCACTGTGGGACATGGAGACCAGTTCTTCAGATGAGACAGAGGTATTAACCGAGGTCCCATGTCACAGTAGGTGCTGGCTCGATAAAGATCCCTCAATGCTCAATGGCCGTAAGTGCTGAGTATAGGACAAAAATTTGCAGCTCTCCACCGACAAGTGGTGGCGTCTCCATATGAGTGAAAAATTCTCAAGAGGGACGTTAAACAACAAACACTATACACCCAAAACTTTGTTTGCAGAAGATTTTGTGATACATGCTTTACAAGTATACATATTGTTCTTAAGGGAATAAAAATGCTATAATATATCATTAAGGAAAGCAACTGATGTTAAATGTGCACTTCTAATTGAACTAAACAAAATTACCCTTTGTCAGAATGTAGATTTATAAACAGGAAGGCTGTTTTTCTTCATTTTTTCCATGTCAGATTCAGACTGTTCTTGAAAAAATTCTGGCATACACCCTGTAAAAGTGAACAGTGCAGATAATAAAGAGCTTCTAAATAAACTGCATAATATTTAAATGATCCACTTAAAAGGGATAACAAACGCATTTAACTCCATCAAGGAGACCAATTGATATCCATATATATATAAATCAGTACATGTATTTTAATTGTGATATTTTAATATCCTAGTAATTTACATGTTTAGTTTCATGAAATAAATCTATTTACCTTTGTCCAATGACCAATGAGCACAAGCACTGATTTTTCCTCTTTTTTCTTAACGGAATCACCAGGGCCAGTCTGGGGTCCATATGATTCTGGCATATGTACACTCTGTAAAATGCATATTTGTACCATGTACAGGCATATGAACAATATTTCTATACTACATACATCCATCATTAAACTTTAGTTAATAATCTTTTTTTTCCAAAATTCATTATTCATATATAGTGTTTTGCTGTTAGCAAAATTCAACAAAAACTATACCATATATATACTTGCCTATAAGGTGGTCCACCTATAAGTCAGTTGTATTTTTTGAGGTTATTTTGGAGGGATTTGCTATTGACTCGCTTATAAATCGGTACAACAATTGACAATTTCAAATCAATGCTCTGATGTTTTAACCTGGTTTCAAAATACTAATCTTTTTATGACTCACCTATAAGTTGGACATAGAGTATATACAGTACCTGCATTATACATGCATTAGGAAGACCAAATGCATTATTGCAATATTAAAGAGACCATTGTGGCAAATGAAATCAATGTATGAATTGTATTCAAAACTACGGGTGTACTAATTTGTCTGAAGTATATCATGATATAATGTGATACACAAAGACTTTAACAGGATATGTACATATACCCACATGCCTAAATGTAACAACAGTTTAAAAATGATTAATTTTTTTTTTTTTTTAAATTTCACTGTTTAATTTATGAAATATAAAATATTATTTAAAACCTACATTTATTAATATTGTGGGTCATCACCCCATTTTTTGTGAAGGAATCATGAAAGGCATTGTAATTTCAACTTGCTCACAGAGCAAGTTTTACAAAGAGGACCAACTCTTTATTCAAAATTTAGTTTACATACTTAATTTTTTAACAATTAAGTTTAATGGGTTTAAAAAACTTCAAACTAGGTCAAAATATTTTGCTTTCTTAATATGGACAAGAAATGTTCTTTTGCTTAAAATCACCTAACTTCAGATAAAAAAAAAATGCACTGTGCTCGTCCTCTTCAAATGCCTTGTTTGTAAATAACTGATAAAAGGTATATCTCACAAATGCTTCGTTATTACAAATGTCTTACAGTAAATATATGCATCACCACAACTTATTTCATTAGTAAGAATAAACCCTTAAGCAATGAATATAAATGCTGAAAAGTGGTGCATTGTTAGGAGTTGATCCTACTACACAAGTTTTGAGATTATCTCCATTGGTGCACTCTTTTGTTACAGAGGGGAGTTTTGTTTCCATGTTAGCAGGCAGGTGGGACAGTGGCATCTCAATATGAGTAAATGCTGAAATGATACATCGTGATATGTAGGTATATAGGGTTGGGATAATACACAGACCTTATGATATGATACATATAAAATTTCAAAATGATTTATGAATCATGATTGTCAAATGTCAATAAATAACACAATAAAGTAGATTCATCATTTAGTGTAATGGCTAAGCATTTAGATTTGTTGTGTTTCTCATATATTGAAACTTTGAATGACACAGTTTGAAAACAAGCTGTCTTCTCTGTAGTAGCGGCACTAGCTAGTGAAGAACCCAACATGTTCCAAAACTCGTAATAATGGCCTGATTTGAATGTGTAAGATACAGTTGCAATGCCAACCATGCCGAAATTTTCATTTGTTTATTTTTTAGTTATTTTATGAACCAGCAATAATTAGGGCTGCATCAAATATATCAATACATATCTAGATTAATGAATATATTGTATCAAAAACAAGAGGCCCATGGGCCACATCGCTCACCTGAGCACATTGGCTAGGAAAAAGCACAGATCACTTCAGTATTGAAAAGTTTAAAGGGGAGGGGGCTTGGATTTTGAACTACCTGAGGATGCTCCCATATCAATATAACAAGTGGCTTTACTGTTCTTGAGCAGAAGATTTTTAAAGATTTTTTTCCTATATATTCTCTTGTTAAAAATTTGATCCCCCATTGTGGACCCTCCCTAACCCCCCCCCCCCCCCATCATTTGAACAAACTTGATTCTACACTACCTGGGGATGCTTCCATATCAATATGACTAAACATGGCTTTTCTGTTGATGAAAAGATTTCTTCCTATATATTCCTATGTAAAAATTTGATCCCACATTGTGACCCCACCCTACCCCTGGAGTTTATGATTTGAACAAACTTGAATCTACACTACCTGAAGATGCTTCCATACCAATATGACAAAACATGGCTTTGCTATTCCTGAGAAGAAGATTTTTCAGGTTTTTTCCCTATATATTCCTATGTAAAACTATGATCCCGCATTGTGGCCCCTTCCTACCCCCAGGGGTCATGATTTGAACAAACTTGAATCTACACTACCCGAGGAAGCTTCCATATCAATATGACAAAACATGGCTTTGCTGTTGACCTGAGAAGAAGATTTTTCAAGTTTTTTTTCCCCTATATATTCTTATGTAAAACTGTGATCCCCCATTGTGGCCCCACCCTACCCCCAGGGGTCATGATTTGAAAAATCTAGAATCTACACTACCTGAGGATGCTTCCATATCAGTATGACAAAACATGACTTTGCTGTTCTTGAGAAGAAGATTTTTGAAGTTTTTTCCTATGTATTCCTATGTAAAGCTTTGATCCTCAATTGTGGCACCACCCTAACCCTGGGGGTCATAATTTGAACAAAGTTAAATCTACACTATCTGAGAATGCTTCCATATCAATATGACTTAACAAGGCTTTGCTGTTCTTGAGAAGAAGATTTTTCAAGTTTTTTTTCCTGTATATTCCTATGTAAAACTTTGATCGCCCCTTGTGGCCCCACCCTACCCCGAGGGGTCATGATTTGATACAAACTTGAATCTTCGCTACCTGTGGATGAATCCACATCAATATGACTAATTGTGACTTTGTTGTTCTTGAGAAGAAGATTTTTCAAGATTTTTTTCTACATATTTCTATGTAAAATTTTGATCCCCCATTGTGGCCCCACCCTACCCCTGGGGGTCATGATTTGTACAAAATTAATCTACACTACCTGAAAATGATTCCATATCAATATGACTAATTGTGGCTTTGTTGTTCTTGAGAGAAAGATTTTTAAAGATTTTATTCCTATAAATTCCTGTCAAATTTTGATCCCCCATTGTGCCCCCCCCCGGGGGTCATGATTTTGTACAAACTTGAATCTACACTACCTGAGGATGATTCCATATAAATTATGATTAATTGTGGCTTTGTTGTTTTTAAGAAAAACAATTTCAAGATTTTTCCTACATATTTCTATGTAAAACTTTGATCCTCCATTGTGGCCCCACCCTACCCCTGGGGGTCATGATTTGAACAAACTTGAATCTGCACTACCCTGAGGATAATTCCATATCAATATGCTTAATTGTGGCTTTGTTGTTCTTGAGAAAAAGATTTTTAAAGATTTTTTCTATATATTCCTATGTAAAACTTTGATCCCCCCTTGTGGCCCCACCCTACCCCGAGGGGTCATGATTTGATACAAACTTGAATCTTCGCTACCTGTGGATGAATCCACATCAATATGACTAATTGTGACTTTGTTGTTCTTGAGAGGAAGATTTTTCAAGATTTTTTTCTACATATTTCTATGTAAAATTTTGATCCCCCATTGTGGCCCCACCCTACCCCTGGGGGTCATGATTTGTACAAAATTAATCTACACTACCTGAGAATGATTCCATATCAATATGACTAATTGTGGCTTTGTTGTTCTTGAGAGAAAGATTTTTAAAGATTTTATTCCTATAAATTCCTATGTCAAATTTTGATCCCCCATTGTGCCCCCCCCCCCCCCCCCCCCCCCGGGGGGTCATGATTTTGTACAAACTTGAATCTACACTACCTGAGGATGATTCCATATAAATTATGATTAATTGTGGCTTTGTTGTTTTTAAGAAAAACAATTTCAAGATTTTTCCTACATATTTCTATGTAAAACTTTGATCCTCCATTGTGGCCCCACCCTACCCCTGGGGGTCATGATTTGAACAAACTTGAATCTGCACTACCCTGAGGATAATTCCATATCAATATGCTTAATTGTGGCTTTGTTGTTCTTGAGAAAAAGATTTTTAAAGATTTTTCTATATATTCCTATGTAAAACTTTGATCCCCCCTTGTGGCCCCATCCTACCCCTGGGGGTCATGATTTGAACAAATTTGAATCTACACTATGTAATGAAGATCTCACCTAAGTTTCAACTTTTACAGCCCAGTGGTTCTTGAGAAGAAGATTTTTAAAAGATACCACTAAATTTTCTCTAATTCTTAATTATCTCCCCTTGAAAGAGGGTGTGGCCCTTCATTTGAACAAACTTGAATCCCCTTCACCCAAGGATGCTTTGTGGCAAGTTTGGTTGAAATTGGCCCAGTGGTTCTTGAGAAGAAGATGAAAATGTGAAAAGTTTACAACAACAACAACAACAACAAAGACGACAGACAACGGACAAATTTTGATCAGAAAAGCTCACTTGAGCCTTTGGCTCAGGTGAGCTAAAAATAACTTAATTCCAAAACATTTTGGGCAGGCAGTTTTTTTATGTAATTCTGTGAAAAAGTTGGGAATTTCAATCACCACATCTTCGCTAGCCAAGGGTTTCTGATACGCTACTCTCCTCATAAACCCTTGGCATACGGTGCTGACAAAAGACGGGATTGTTTTTGTCACGTGATCATGATTCTTACCAGGTACGCACAGATTGCGTCATCGAGAGAAATAAAAAGCGTATTTAAAAAAAATTTGTTTTTAAAAAATAATTAACAAGAAGGCATTGAGTTATGTTAATTTGTTATTTAAACATGTAAAAATGCAAATCTACATCTTCAGTATAGATTCTTAATCACATCTTTTGCACGTTGCTTTAGAAATTGGATGACACCATATTGCTATTCATAGAATGGCATGTTATCCTACGGATCATTGTTTACTTGCGTTTTACATTACCGATATTAAAGAGTCAAGATATATCCCGAACGCAAATATCGTCATTTACAAATCACAATTGCTGATTGGTCGAACGATGTCGATCAACTCCAATCACAACTTGAGAAAAAAATCTCAACTTTTTTTAACACCGTATGCCAAGGGCTTATGAGGAGAGTAGCGTATCAGAAGCCCTTGGCTAGCGAAGATGCAATCACCAAAGATTATATTTAACTGTTTTGAATTAAAACTGATCAAAAATGATATAATCATTAAGGAGGTAGCACATCTTAGATTATTATTACAAAATCATAAAAATACATAGACAACTTTACTTAACATGTTGATTTTACAGTCAAGAAAAGTTTGAATTTGAAGTGTAATTTTTAAAAACGGTGAGACAAAAAATTAAAAATGAGTAAAAAACAATTATTATTTTTATAAAATTCATGCATAATGATTTATAAGACTTTTTTGACAGAATTGTTAAAGAATTCAATATATTGCATATCGCATTAAAAATGTCAATCTTTTTTTTTTTTTTTTTTTTTTGCTCAATACACAGCCCTAGCAAAAATGATATACAACAAGGACTTTGATTGGATTATTAACATTCATTCACTTGATCATAATTATTAACTGTTATTGCACTTTCATTTTCAAAATGTTTTAGGTACATTGTTTGTTTATTCTTTTGCATTGATATTATAATTTATAAAAGAGTATTTTAGCAGAAAAAATTATCAATTTACCTTTCTTGGAATAAAGACATGTTGACCCTTGAGCTGAGATTTTCTCTCTTTCCATAGATTTGTTACACTGGGGTCCACATGATTCTAGCAGAGACCCTGTAAAAAAGGACTTAACTATGGAAAAGCATGAAGAATATATGCCTATTATACATATCTTAAATTCTAATGAAAACAATGTTTTCTAATTAAGATCCATATATTTCTAATGATTGACATAATACAAATTCAAAATAAAATATGCATCTCTATATTATACACTGTACCTTAAGCAGACCAATTGCATTATTACATCCTTCAGGAGACCAGCTTAAATCAATGTTTGAGAACTACTTTTGAGAACAATAAATTTGTCTACTTTACAGTACTAAATGTACATGGAATCTATAGGATCATGTTACTTTAATTGACCTGCCTTAGTTCAACACAGTAATCTAACAAAGAAATTGAGCCAAAACAACATTTTAAGACTTTTTGAACAGTGCATGTTCCTATCATTTCAAAACCATTACCAGTAAAAATGCTAATATAGGAAAATGATGACAATTAATTAATATTGTACTTTCAGGTATATTAGATGAATTAATCTGATTCGTCAAGAAACATTTGTTAAAAAGCACTATTATCCGCTGAATAATGAAGCTACGCCCAGTGTCGCAACAGTCAACATTGCTTGACGACGGGTGATATTCCAAAAAATAGTGACAGTGACTGCGCAGATTTATGCGCTCAAGGTTCACTATTATTTGTATTTGTATAAAACATTCAGTATAATATAATAAATATTGCATGTAGTTGAGTGTAACATTGAAAATTTTCACCCCTCGAAAACCAAATATGTCAAAAAGGGGATGGGTTTCTTTTCCAGCTTCTACATAGTTTCGCCCCTGCAAAAACTGGTATAGACCTTGGAAATGTTTAAACGGGCTAAGAGAAATCAAATGCATCAAGAGTACTTTTATTGTTTTTACCCAAGTTGCATGCCAAAAAAGATTCAGAGAGACGTCACATAAAGTTAACGTTGATTTGAACTGAAGTTAGGGTGTCAAAAGTCATTCACGTCCAAAAGTGACATTGATCATGTGTGGTAGATAATAAACCCCTACGAGCTAAATATGCTGCCATAATCAAGTGAGGATCTTTCCCTAATCCTATATATAAATCCATTTACAATATTATATGCACTTAAGCAGCTGTTTATGACATTGTAAAATTATATAAACAAGACCGGTTTATATAATTTATATCAATTTATATAATTAATAATATAATTTATATAATTTTATCAAGATAAGTGTATGGGGTAGAGGGAGCAGACATTGAGAATCAATGTTGTCGGACCTCATGAAACTAAACTAACAGTCTTCCAAATAACCCGGGAGTCCAATGCCAGGGACCTGTTAAATTTGCAGCCGGGCATGTAAAAATTGCCAAATTACATGTCCGAAGAGGGCATATGTGAATCTTCTTTCATTGTATGATCTTTACTTGCCATTTATTCTGTCCTACCCCCATTATTCGCTTAAACCTTGCTGTATGCAATGTCGATGGATTGCCTGTCTACATTCTCGATACGACCTGTCAAATGATTGTCAATCTAATCATTGAAGTGTTTAGTTTAACCTATTTGTTTTCTCGAAGTTGCTTGCTAAATTACGAGATGTTCATCAATGCCACATACTGTGGCACTACAGTCATGATCCCATTTCTGAAATTCAGTTCAGCTAAACCGGCCAACAAATGACCAGCATGCAACTCAAAAGTTATTTATGAACAAAAACGCTTTAGAGAATGGCAATCACAGGCCATGGTTGGTTTACGACGCTGAAAAAATTAATATAAAACCTTTATACCTAATGGTTTTTTTTTTGTTGCACAATACTGGTAAATGTAAGAATTTTGAGTAGGACATGTACAAATTTGAATGGGCTGGGAAAAAATGATAGGTCTACATGCCCGAAGGGCATGTGCTGAAAAAGAATTGTTGTGAAGACTGAACTAAAGCGACAGCGCCGGGTGATCATATAAAGTCCCCTTTATTACATAATAATTTGGCAAATTATCAACACATCAAGCTAAAATTTCCAACATATCTTAATGGTGAGAATTTTTCTTTTTTAAGTTGAAACCTCGTGACCTGTGAAAAAAATGAAATTTGTATCCCATCTAAAGTCTTAAAATGTATCAAGGTAATTTTTCGATACAAATTTGCGGTTGGGGTTATAAATGAAGGATAAAACCAGAGACCTTGGAATGGAATACTCGGAAGTCTCTGGTTTTATTCTACCCCCAACTGGAAGTTGTATCCCATCTAAAGCCTAAAAATATATCGAGGTAATTTTCGAGGAATAAATGAGTGGTTTACAATAAAGAGGCTCGACCAGAGACGTCTGAAACGATTTATTTGACAAGAAAAAAGTCTCTTGAAGCGAACGATGTCATTTTAATAATTTAAAGTAGGTTAATGATTGATAATGATACATGAACAAAATACGAGCTTGAAGCGGGGGTGCCTGAAATTGAGTTAGACACCTTGTGGTAAAAATAAGTAGGGGTGCACCGTATATGAAACAAGTGCCTGTGATTGATAGTCTGAAATTTCTCTTCACCTAAATATTAAAAGCTTGCAGTGATCGCTATAAATCTATACAACAGTCAAGTTACATACGGTAAACTAACATAAAAACAAGATTACAACAGTCATGATTACAGAAGGTATATTTTGAAGACGCTAGGTCAGTAAGTGAATGTAAACAGGTAAACACACGTGGGACAGTCACCGCAAATAAATGAACCACAAAACGACTTATAACATTAAAATGTAAATATTCATATGCACACAGATTTTTGCATAATAATGATAATTTTTAAAAAGTGTAAATTAAAATATAAAATAAACAAACCTCAAACCTTGTAACAAGGCTTGTTTCCCTGCAATCTTATTCTGGTTCTGTGGGACTCACGTAGGACTCATGTGGGACTTATTTTCTCCGTCACGTCCGTGGGACTTGTTTTAGTATCAGCGTTCTGGTTCTCTGTCACTGAAAATGCAGGGAACCTGGCTGCGTTATTAACTCGTACACAGATTTGTTGATACGAATAAACCTATAAACATATATATACGAAATAAAATATTATCATAAAAAATGAAGAATTTCAAATTGCTTGAAAAATTATCTTTATGTAGTTTATCATAAATGGTTGTAATTGTTTATTAATTTCTATCTATCCATTAAAATTTGATACGTATATTGATCAGCTTTTAATATGTATCCGTCTGAACAATTATTGTTATGACACTCCCTGTCACATCTTCGTAGTTAAGCCTGTAAGCATGGTAAGTAGGAATCAATTTCAGTTGAAGGGGACCAAAACCAAACATTTTTCAGTTTCATTTGGTGGGGGGGGGGGGGGTATAAACCTTCAAATGATCATTTTATCTCTGTCACTGAACTGCTGAAAATAATGAAGGGAACTAGGCTGCGACAATGATTTGTTGACTGAATTAAAATACGAAATAAATTATCATACATACGAAATAAAATAATTTCATGAAAAAATGAAGAATTTCCAATTGCTTGAAAAAAAAAGAAGCTTTTCATGTATGTGATTTACAATAAATGGTTGTACTTGTATATTTTCTATATGTCCATTAAAATTTCATAGTATCAGTATTTCACTATTTGTAAACATTAACAATAATATTAAATTTCGTATTTTGTGTGAATATAGAATTCCATTCTGTTTCAAAAGCAACATAAGAAGTGGTGATTATCAAGTTCAAACCAAGTTTATGTGATTTTGTAATGTGGATATGGAATTTTGAGTATTGTGTATTTGTATACAATTGTTTACCGTGTCGCGGAGTTCACGAGTGAGTACTCCTCAGGTAAGCCTATTGTCAACAATCATGAATTCTGACGGTGCAAACATAATGTTCAAGCCGATTTATTTGAAGAACAGAGATCTTCAATCTGACCAAAGTAACAGGGTAACTGATTTTGAACTCTATGAGGCGATTCATGATAAGATCGGGGATAACATTCACTGTATTCAGCGTGATAGAGACCTTTGGCGAGTGTATCTAAAATGTAAAGAGAGTAGGACAAAGTTGACCGTTGAAGGATTCGAGCTCCGTAACCTTTCTGTACAGGTATATGACTCAAATCCCTATTCTACAGGAGCAAAAAGTCCTAATGATCCAGTCCTAAAGGTCACAATTAGCGGATTGCCGTTATCTGTTGATGACAGTGCTATCCTTGAAATGTTAGACAGCTTCCAAGTAGAATTGAAAAGTGAAATTAAATACGAAAAAATCAGACACCCGACGACAAACCGCATGACAAGCGTGCTTAACGGCAACCGATTTCTCTACATAAAGCCTCTGGACACAGGAAAGTCCCTGCCTAGATTTGTAAAATGTGCGGATATCAAATGTAGATTGTATCATTATGGACAGGAGAAGGGTGAGTCTCAGATACAATGCTACAACTGCTGGGACACTGGGCACAGGGCCAAAGACTGTATAAAAGAAATAGCATGCCGTGTGTGCAAACGGCCTGGACATAAGCCGGGATCAAAAGATTGTGAGCACTACAGCGAACCTACTGATCGAATAGTGGTGTTCCAAGGAAAGGAAAACCCCTTATCTAACTTTTTCCCCTGTGATATCAAGGTCTTCGGGGAAACCCACAGATCGGCTGAGCATGCCTACCAGCTTACTAAAGCTCTTCGTTCTGGAGATTTCAACGCTACTGAAAACATCCGTATTGCTCCAACAGCTCTGGAGGCTAAGAGAATAGGAGATAAAGTGAAGATTCCAGAAAAGTGGCAAGATCAAAAACAAACGGTAATGGAGGAGATTATCCATGCTAAAGCTACACAGGTACCAGAACTTCGCGAGAAACTGGAAAATTCAGATGCTAGCACATTATTCGCCGAAGCCACAAACGATATCTTCTGGGGAACCGGACTTTATCCAGAAGCCACCCTCCATACAAATCCGGATAAATGGCCGGGTGAGAACAGACTAGGCACGGTTTTGAGTAAAATAGCATCAAACTTTACCAGGAAACTCAGAAGTAACTCAGTACAAAGGAAGAATACAGACGATAACCAGACTAATCTGGACGGCTTCATTCGAGAGGCAAGACGAAACTCTAACAGGAAGAGAAATGTAAAGGACCAGGGGTAATTAAGCATATCTATATAGCTTCATGTAAATGGGGACAAATCTACTATCATTCTATTCTATAAATGCACGAGGTTTAAATACTTATGGGAAAAGGATTTTGTTGTTTGAATGGCTCAAAGATGCAAATTTTGACATAATTTGTTTGCAAGAAACACATTTTGAAACAAGTGAAGCAATCTATAATTCACGTTGTATGGATATAAAATTCATAGTTTTTCTAATTCGAAATACTAGATAAACATTCTTCTATTGATGGTAGAAAATTATTGGTAAATGTTAAATTATCTGAACAAATTTTAAGTTTGGCCAATTTTTATGCGCCAAATAATGAAAATGAGAAGAGTATATTTTTACATAAAATGTTGAAATGGGTCAATAAACATGCTATGAATTTAGATAACTTAATAGTATGCGGAGATTTCAACTGTCAAATAGATATCATCGAAAATAATAGAAATGTAAAGGCTTTAAGAAACTTTATGAAATCATTTAATTTGATCGACTGTTGGTCCTTCAGTGATAAAAATAACGAACAGGGATACACATGGTGTGATGCGGACAATAATCCCAAATCTAGAATTGATTATGTATTTATGGCAGAAAGTTTCTGCTTTAGATTTAATCAAATTTTATTAAGAAAAGCTCCTAATTATGACGGGACAAGATTTAGTGACCACTTAGGGAGTGGTTATTGGAAAATGAATACGTCACTTTTAAACAAAGAAAAATTTTGCAATGAAATAAGAAACTTCATTAAAAAAGAAATATCTAGATTACATGATCATGACCCCATCGCTAAATGGGAATGCCTGAAAATATCAATTAAAAATTTTACAATAGCCTATTCTAAAGAAAATGCAATTTCCAAAAAAAAGCGAATTAATTTTATTGAGAATCAAATTAAAATATTGGAAAATAAACCCTATTCTCACATAAATATGAGATATAAACGTAAAGGGGCTTACATAAGATGGAAAAGGGCGAAAAAAGTACTGCATATTTTTTAAATCTAGAAAAAAAGCAACAGGGCGACAATACAATTAATAAAGTTACTAATGACGATAATATTGATGATATTATGAAAGCTTTAGTCGATTTCTATAATACATTATATAAGAGTAAAAGAATTTGTCATATGAAAAATAACAAATCTCCTGGATCAGATGGACTTCCAGCAGAATTTTATAAAATGTTCTGGAATGATATTAAAGATATATACTTCTCATGCTTAATTAAAAGTATTGAAACTGGAATTCTACCATTTTCACAACGAGACGCAATAATCTCCCTAATTTACAAAAAAGGTGAAAAAGATAAATTAAAAAACTATAGACCGATAAGTCTTACAAATGTGGATTATAAAATTTTTGCACAAATTTTAGCCTTACGATTACAGCTAGTTGCTAAAAATATTATAGGAAAAGAACAAAGTGCATATATCAAAGGAAGATACATCGGAGAAAATGCGAGACTGATACTTGACATATATGAGCACTGTATGAATCATGATCTTGATGGCATATTGTTATTTTTAGATTTCGAAAAAGCATTTGACTCTGTTGAGTATAACTTCATGTCTGCACTTCTCTTCATTTTCGTATTAGAAACACTTGCTATCCAAATTAGAAATAACAAAAATATACATGGTCTATCATTTAATGAAAATGCTTCAAAAAACATCAAGATAGTTCAACATGCTGATGACTGTACAAATGCATTAAAAGATACCAACTCATTGGCAACTACTTTAGATATTATTCACCAATTTAGTAAAGTTGCTGGTCCGAAACTAAACTTATCTAAAACTGAATGCATTTTAACTGGTTCCTTAATTGATAAGTACTGCAACAATGATGACTTATTTGGTGTAAAAATCGCAACTGAAAGTGTTAAATCTCTTGGAATATACTTAGGTCATAATAAAGACGTGTGTTATGAAAAAAACTGGCTAAGCAAACTTGAAAAACTTGAAAAAATCCTAAGTGTTTGGCGAAAACGCAAATTAACAATATTTGGAAAATGTACAATAATCAATACTTTAGCAATATCAAAGCTTGTGTATAATGCATTTATTTTACCTAATCCTGACAAAGACTTCTTTAAAAGGGTTTCAAAAATCATTTTCAACTTTCTATGGAACAAAAGAGAGAGAATTAAACGAAATACTTTGATTGGTAAAATTGAACAAGGAGGAATAGGGATAATTGATGTTGAAAGTAAATTTTCTGCTGCAAAAGCTTCTTGGGTAAGAAGAATTTTAGATAAAAATACAATCACGCACTTTACTTTAAACAGTCTATTAGAAAATAGTAATTTATCAATACATGATATTATTAAAACAACGAGTTATAACTTGGATGATAAAAACTTTTGGGAACTGACTAATTTCCCGCAATTTTATGTGGAAGTTTTCTCAATGCTTAATAAGTGTAAAAAATTCAAGCAAAGCAACAGTATTTTGAAGGAAGAATTTTTATCCCAATTTATCTGGCACAATAATTTGTTCCGATATGATTCCAAAACTTTATGTTTTGAACAATGGATCAAGAGTGGTATATTGTATGTGAAAGATCTTTTTGATGAAAATGGTGAAATACATGCACTAGATTACTTTTGGGATAAATTAAGAAGTAAAAACAATATTTACTGTGAATATATCATGCTCAAAAAGACGCTAAGACCTTTCAAATCAAAACTTGATTGTTCCTATGCAAAATATATTAACATCCATAATAATGACTCGTTTTTGTTTAGAAACAACTGTTTTAAGTCGACCAAAACTTTAAAAAGTGATTTTTACTACTCGGTCTTAGTTCAGTCAAAATTTCATAATTCAATTTATGAGAATAAGTGGAATAAATATTTTAACATAGATGATAAAACATTATGGAAGAATATATACATTTCAAAAATTCTCAATATGTATGACAAAAAGATTGCAGAATTCAACTACAAGCTGCTTAATTGTCTGTTAAATACTAATGCAAGTGTAAGTAAATGGAATAAAGATGTATCGCCAATGTGTGAGCTATGCAATGTATTAGAAGATAGTGAACATCTTCTATTTTCCTGTGCAATTACCAATTTTTTATGGCGAAAAACTAGTATATTTTTAAAATTTAATGTTTCATGGAAACGTATTTTGTTGGGATTTTACGGTGAATTATCAGAAAAAACATGTATTTTGAATAATCTAATTTCATTTCTTTGTTTTACTATATATAAGTATAAAATGAAGAATCGATTCAATAATGAAAGAATGTCAGAAGATAAATTGAAATCTTATGTTAAAAACTGTCTCATTTTACAAAATTCTATTGTGAGAAAATGTGGCAAAATAGGAAATAACTTATATAGTGATGTAGCAAATTGTTTGTAGAAAAAAAAATCTTATGTTACGCTAATTATGGAGTAGACATTTGTATATCCAACACATGAGGAAAACAGTCCTCAGGTGTGGTAGCTAGGGGTCCTCATTATGGACAGTGCTGGTGTTGAATAAGACCCCTTTAGCTACCCGGATTCAATACTTTTTTTTCCTATATATATATACATTGTATATCCTTTAAATCAATTTATACGTGTTTTAAAAAAAAAAGAAAATGCTGTAAAAGTATGATGCATATTTTTTTTCTCTCTCTCTCTCTGCAGAAGTACATGTATTATAATTCTGATATGTCATAAAAATACTAATTGTAATGTATAATATAATCTTTGCCCAATATGTTGTATGTTGCATATATTTTTAATAAAAGAAAAAAAAAAAAAAACAATAATATTAAATAAATGTTACACTCACTGTGCATCTGACTGAGTTACTGTCACATCTTCATAATTAAACGAGAATATTCCCTTCCGTAAATATTGCTATATATATCTGAACCAATTAATCTTTCTTTGGTGAAAGAAAACCTCAGGGATGGAGAATAGGCCCGTACGTAATTTAGTTGGAGGGGGGGGGGTGAGCACAACCAAACAACATTTTTCAGTTTCAGGTTAGGGGAGGCTACAAACCAAAAATTTTTTAATAAGCAAAAGGAAAATACATTATCAGAGGTTATTATTGAGGGGGCCCAAGCATAAAGGAGCAAGGTTTCCTTTAGTATACCTAAATTTCAGCAAAATTACAGGGGGCCTGCCCCCCCCCCCCGTTCCTTCAGCCATGTATTGTATCAAATCTGCTTCACCCTGATTCAGATTTTTTTACAGCATATATATTCTATTAGCAGAGGATCACATTATATTAATAAACAATTATTAAATTACAGCTATTTTTTTCTTACAGGGTCTGTTTCATTTGTACTATATCATGATGATCATGTCCTGCATGATGTTTACAGAAAGTTTAATTTAAATTTTTAAGCTCGAAATAGCTGCGTCAACTTTTGAGACTATTTTTTTTCTACGTTCGGCCTAATCTTTAAATATTTAATTTGTTTGTGGACTTGCATAAAAGAATTAAAAAATATAGGGGCCTATCATTTAACTTTATTTCGAATTTCCTTCAGGATTTTATATACCGAACTATAGTCTAACGATTATTTAAAATCATACTAATTCTTTTTCTCTTGAAAGCTAAATTACTAGGCCAAAAAAAAAAAATCGAATGTTTCTCTTGTGTATTCTTAATTACAACTTATTACTGTATCATTTTAGTTACTTACCCAAATTTCTCAACATCCATGGTGTTCAGAGGTCATTTTCTGAAAACTGAAGGGGCATTCCGATGGCATTCGGAACAAATGACGGAAAGCACTTGCTAAGAATTCAAAACATGGTTCATAAATTTACAATATTTTTCCTTTTTAGGTTTTTAACATAAAACATGGAAAACTAAGTTAAAGAAACACTCATTTGAACAAATCAAAAGCGGAAAAAATATATATGCTAGATTTTTTGTTTAATTGCATGTTTTTCATGGTCTCCAAAATGCAGAAAAATTATCCTTTGAAATTATACGTAGGTTATAAATTCTTTTCTTTTTTAGGGAAGATGATAGAAATTAGACAACTTTTGAATGTTAAATAACAGAGTTAAAGATTAATAATATTTAATGGCAGACTGTTTATTCATCTATAAAAAGACATTTGCAATACTGATGAGGTCAAAATAATAGGGAGACCGAAAAAGGTCGCCTTAATCCAGTGGTCTCCCTAAGCCAGAAAATATATCCTCCTTGGTCTCCTAAAGCCATATGTCATATATATATATATATATATATATATATATATATATATATATATATATATATATATATATATATATATATATATATATATTTACATGCCATTCGTGCTACACAAGACGCAATAAATTAGTAATTTATTTTTTTTTTAAGTAACGGCATTTATCCTTATTAAGATTTATCTGAAAAGCTAGTAACAATCAATAAAATAATATTTTGAAAGATTCGCTAAAGATATTTCAAACAGAAAAACTAATGATTAAATCTACATTTTCACAAAACTTGAAAATTGCTAGGAGTAAGGTATCGATTTTCTCACAAGTAAATAGCAACAAAACATATTTTAACCCTTTTTCCTGGTCAAAATGAATGTCAGGGGACGACAGGGGGTTGGCAGGGTGGTCAGGGACTTAGTCAGGGGACATCAGGGAGTTGACAGGGACGTCAGGGAATGTCAGGGGACATCAGGGGTTAGACAGTGGTAACAGGGGCAGAGTCAGGGGACGTCAGGGAGTAAACAGGGTAGTCAGGGACAACGACAGGGGATCATAGGAGAAAGTCAGGGGGAGACAGGAAAATGTCAGGGACAGACAGGGGAACGTCAGGGGATTTTTTGGAATCTAAGGGGTAAATCATTACAGTAGTGATCGTTCTGGACGATGAAAGCAGTCTCCTGACACCTTGGGGTAGAAATAGATGGCTCCGCATGCCTTTCGGAATTAAACCAGCTAGTGAGGAGTTCCAACGCAGAATGGATGGAGCACTTTCGGGTCTTCAAGGAATCAAGGTAATACATGACGACATAGTCATATATGGCTGCGGAAGCAATCCTCGATCATGACAAAAAACTCTCCAACCTACTTGAAAAATACAGATCTAAAGGCATCAAAACAAACAAGGACAAAATGAAATTGAGAATGCGTTCCGTCTCATATTTAGGACATATTATCTCAAGCGGAGGTTTGAAAGTAGACCCCTTGAAAATCAAGGCAATCACAGAAATGCCGAAACCTACCTGCTAAGCTGATATTCACTGCTTACTAGGAATGGTGAATTTTGTCCAGAAATTTGCGCCAAACCTCTCAGAAATTACAGCACCCCTCCGAGATCGACTGAAAACAGATACAGAATTCATATGGGAGGACGCTGTTCACGGCAAATCTTTTGATGAACTAAAGTACATACTCTCTACAAGCCCTGTACTACGCTTCTTTGATCCTAATCTACCAACAACAGTACAGTGAGACGCATCTGAACGTGGACTGGGAGCCTGTCTCATTCAAAATGAACACCCAGTCGCATATGCATCTCGTGCAATGACTCCGACCGAAGTTAACTACCCAGGTAGCACAATACGTTTTCATAACATTTTATTCCCGTTGTATTGATGTTATCTGAAAACGTTTTTAATAAAACGTTTATAAAATGTTTTTAAAACGTTTTATTTTGGTTGTAAACACGTTATTAAAAAACGTTCTTAACAATCATTTTAAAAATGTTTTTATAACATTTTTTTCCTGTTGCAAGGAGGTTTTGAGAAAACATTTAGCATTTAACATTAATTTCTATAATGATAAAATATCGCGCAGCTATAAATTGAATAGCATGATTAAAAAAAAATACTTTGTGAATAATTATTATAAATTTCATGAAATACAAATGTTAGGAGACAACATGAATACAACATTGTCTTAAAATGTTTGCAAAACATTGTAAAAACGTTACAGAAATACCAACTCCAAGCATAAGAAGTTTTTAATTATTTAGTGCAAGACGATACATGTATATAAATATATAAAACTTTTGTTTTCTTATAAATAGCTCCAAAGTTTGAGTTATGATTGATTTTGAGTTGTGATAATTAAATTTATACCCCCAAAATTAAAAAAAAAAAAAAAAAAACAACAACAACAACCCGGAAATGTGTTCATATTTTTCTTTTATACCATTGTAAATAATATTTATATATAACAAGGAGAGTAAAAAAAATTCCAAAAACTTATTTGTTCAACAAAGTTCCTGAATTAAAAAATTCAGTGGAGTCATTTATTTGTGCTATGGGAAATAAGTTCCCCCTTCGATAATGTGTTTATCGAGAGTTAATTGAGTGACACAGCGGGATGCCATGGCCAGTGCTGATGCAGCCGATCCTTGTTGCAAACTATGTCCATGTGATCTATATAGGTCAACAGAATTGCAGTTTTGAAAAACCCGGCGGCATTCTTGTAAGACAAAGAAAAGGAATAGGGGAATACCTTTCAAATATCAACGTTTGGTATGTTAAATTTTAAATAGTATTCATTGCCTGTATATTTAGCAATCATATAGTGTAGCTTTAAATACATATGCATTTAGAATCTTAGATCTTTCATTCTTATAGACTTAGGTGTATATATATGTTTATAAAGTTCATTGGCATTTGAATTAGGCGGGCGATTTATTGTTTGAAAACTTGGGTTTATTTACATGTATTAAAATTGTGTGACGGGTTTCAAAACATAATTAAAACAAAGTTGGGAATAGGAATGGGTGTGGGAGGGGGTCTTAACAAGACAGGGTTAAATAATTCTTAAGAGGGGATTAGTTAGACTTTTCTGAATTTGAGTTATGTATTACAGAATACAATGCCACGTTAAACCTATTTTCTTTTGGAAGGGAAAGGAGAGAAATTAATTAATCAATCTCAGGCTTGATTATATATTTGCTAGCAATCAAATTTTGAAATACACATTCTTCAAGATAAAATATAACACTCATTTTAGTGAATGCAGTGGTTTCAACGCAGGGCGGAGATATGCAGGACAATGATGCAAACAAATTCCATGGGTCAGTTCACTAAGACTGGACAAAGGGTTGCACCCCTTTAAAGAATTATTAAGAGTAAGTTTTATCACCATTAATGCTAAGAAAATGCATTAAGATTCAGTTAACATATCAACTTATAAATCATTGGAAAATGTATACAGCAAAAGGAAACTGATCTAAGTACTAGTAATGCTGTGTTGTTTTCATTGAACTATTAAACATAGGCGTCGGAGCCGGGGGGTCTAAGCCCCCTCCCCCAACTTTTTTGCAAAGATAGACGTAATAGAGTTAGTGAAAATTCGGGTTAATCCCTCCCCCCAACGTTTTTGTTGGTTTAGCCCCCCCCCCCCACTTTTAAATTGCTTCCGATGCCTTTGTTAAATATGTTTATACATTAACTTATTTACATTTCTTATAATGAATTTCACATTACATTTTAGTAGCTGCTGCTTACAAGCCTTACAAAGCATCAAAGACAATCTCTTACGATTTAATGAGAGGTGGGACGAAGAGGTTTGATCCATACCTTCCTGGAGGAATTATTAAATATGATAAGGTACGTTTGAAGTTGGTTGTCAGAAATATATAGATATAATACCACCTGTAATTTTTTGTTTATTAATACAACTGTATACCAAAGCATACTTTCTTTGTGTTTATCAGATTTTTATATACGAGTATGTTTAGTTAGTTGTCAGATGCCTTATTACATGGATATGTTTAACTTAAAAGAAATGTACGAGTATGAATGGGTAATCATTTAGTCAAAGTTTTATGTCCAAATTAATTTTTGTTTTTCAGAAGAACACAGAGAAGTCCAAGTGTATAACAGATTGATTTCTAATGGAATAAGGATGCTGTGATCTTTTCGTATTTCAAACAGTACAAATTTCATTTGAAGGAAGACTGTAATTTTATTGTGCAGGTGTTAAAAAAAAAACAGTGTTTAGACAACATTAATGAATGGATTTAAATTTATTAAATTATAAGACATATATTGTTTATTATGTTGTAAAATTGATTTTTTAAAATGTTTTAAAAACGTTTTAAGAAATGTTCTCAAAACGTTTTTAAAAATGTTTTCCAAACGTTTTTAAAAATGTTTTTAAAACATTTCAGTACAACGTTTTTGCGAAACGTTATAATAACGTTTAAAAAACCACACAAAATAACGTTGTAATAACGTTTTAGAAAATGTTTTCATAACATTTTCATAACGTTTTTATAACGTTTTAATAACGTTGTTGTGCTAACTGGGTATGCGCAAATTGAAAAGGAACTACTTGCTGTCCTATTCGCAATGGAACGTTCTGAGCACTACACTCTTGGACGTAAGGTGAAGGTAGAATCAGATCACAAACCTCTGGAAATAATCAACAAGAAAAGCCTTATATCTGCGCCAAAACGACTGCAACGAATGCTCTTACGTCTGCAAAAGTTTGACTACGAAATTGTATACAAACGAGGACTTGAAATGTATCTTGCCGACACACTGAGTCGAGCCTACCTTCCTACAGTTCAACTACAGAAACATGATTCAGAAGATCGAGTACTCGCAATTACCGATCGCTCAAAATCGGAAAAGGATGCTGAATCCATAACCATGAGCGAGTACGCCAATATCTCATCGGATACTTTGAAAAAAATAAAACTTGCAACTTCACAGGATGAAATTTTGCTAAAACTATCCAAAACAATCAAAGATGGCTGGCCTGAGCGCGATGAACTGCCACCTGACATACAGTTCTACCATACATTTAGAGATGAATTAGTTTCTCAGGACGGACTCATCTTCAAGGGAGACCGTATTGTAATTCCACTCACATTGAAAGATGAAATTCTACAAAGGGTACATTCTAGCCACATTGGAATCCAAGGATGTTACCTCAGGACCAAAGAATCTCTATATTGGCCGAACATGATGAAGGCTATCGAAACCTACATTAAGAAATGTCATGTCTGCGCTACCATACAAGGTGAGCAAGGTAAAGAAACTCTAATTTCTCATGAGATACCGGACAGACCATGACAAAAGATAGGAACTGATTTATTCCAGCTTGATGACAGACAGTATCTCATTACTGTTGACTATTATTCAGACTTCTTTGAAATTGACCGTCTACATGATAGGAAATCAAAGGAAGTCATAAACAAATTCAAAGCCCAAATGGCTAGACATGGAATTCCTGGTATGCTGATTTCAGACAATGGACCTCCCTTCGGTAGCAAAACTATGAGTTCATTCATATAACTTCATCACCTTCATACCCAAATTCTAACGGAAAGGTAGAGAGTGCTGTGAAAATTGCAAAAACTTTATTAAAGAAATGCCAGTTGGACAACAAAGACCTTTCTTGGCACTACTCGATTGGAGAAACACTCCTTCAGAAAATATCGGAAGTTCTGCTGTCCAGAGACTAATGGGACGTCGTACAAGAACACTACTACCAACAAAATCTAAACTTTTGAAACCATCCCTACCGACAAATGTCAAAGAGCAATTAGCAAAACGGAAATCTCTGTCAGAGTTCTATTATAACCGAACAGCTAAAAACATACCAAAGATTAATATCGGGGAAACCGTGAGAATTCGACCTTTTGGAAAGGAAAAAACCTGGACTAAGGCAAAAGTTGACGAGAAAGTTAATATCCGCTCATATCAGGTTACTACAGAGGATGGTCGCACCTATCGTCGAAACAGGAAACATCTGCGGCGCAGCAATGAGCCATTCATTGGGAACAACGTAGTAGACCCCCCAAACTTTGATAATGTGATGACTGATAAGCCACCATCAGCAGAGAATCCCAAACCATCAGCGGATAAAATTACTCCCATCAGACGCTCTACAAGACAAATAAAAATGCCAAAACGTTTTGAAGATTTTAATATCTACAAGTGATAAGTGAAACAGCAAAAGAATCCTCTTTGCTGTTATTGGCCACATGATCATTTATTGTATTACCATCATCTGTATATATTGTAAATATACCTCTTTCTAAGTGAAGTGAATGTTCAGTGTAAGATATTACATATTGGAAAAGAAACTGTAAAACAAAGATTCTATCTCCAAAAGTTTAAATTAGGCATAATGGACTCTTAAGTAATTTTCAATGTTTTATTTCTTATTTAATGATAATTATATCAATTAAGTAAAGACATTTTTCTCAAAGAAGGGGGATGTAACGTATATATTGTACTCTGAGATTATCCCTATCTCCTGTGAACTCTGTAACCACGTGCTTGCATGCTATATCTATATGCTCTTTGTTTATACTAAACAGTCTGCAATAAACTCATGTAAAACACACACGTGTTAGAACCATTACTTTACAACCTATGCAGGTACTTTTTAAAACATTTTTTTTTATTCACAAAGGTTTTTATTTTTAAATACCATCTCGTAATTTTTTCCGCGTGCATTTGTACTGTCGTTAAAAATTTTAGGAAGCATCTTTAATACAGTCAATGGTTGCAATTAAAATTATATTTTCATGTAGAGAACCTGAATATTTGACAAGAAACATGGGTTCCGTCTGCTCTGTTAGTTGAGACCTCCCCACCCCAGGTTTAAATAATAAGATTTAATCATGATCTTAAATTTGTTGAATTATCTCTTTCAGCTAGTGCGCTCTAGTTCTATTATATGTCCTCCTAGCAATTTTTTAATATCATTTTGTGGTATCAAGCTATCTATTTTTCGTTGATTTTTTTGTTTTTATTTTTATTTTATTTTTTAAGCCATCAGGAACTAGGGCCTAGACATCTTATGCAGTGTGATTTTATTTCAATGAAATACGCATCTTTCTTTTTTCGTTAGTACAATGTACGTAATTACTGGTAACAGCTAGATCAATTTTAAAGTTAATAACCTGCTTATACGCGGTCAGTAAGTTAAAAAACAAAATTAAAAAAAAATTGAAATTACTCTGTTGTTCTAAAACACCGTGTAAAATATTCACTTCCCCACCACATGTAGATGTGTCTACTTTCGTTTTGAGAATCGGGTCAAATATTAGTACATTTTGTATTTCTTACGATATGCATTTAGTAAAATTAGAAATAACCTTGTACAGAGAGTATAATATTTGTTGTCCTTTCCATTTCTCGTTGTGCAAGACCAATGTACTCAAAGTACACGCGACTGATTCAATTAGTTATTCAGACTGTAGCAGAAAAAAGGGGGGGAATGAAATACTGTTAACTAAGCAGATACGTAGGCGCAAGGTTGATTCTTTAGTTTGAAGTTCCATAAGTTATACATGTAATAATTACTTAATATCTATAATATACATGAATAAATTATTTTAGAGCATCAAGGAATAATACAAAATTCAGCTTTATAATAACACTTATTCATGAGTGCGGTCAGCATGTTACTGACATTCATAATTCATAACAGATTGTTTTTCTCGGATTACACAAATTGCTAAATCACTAAACCATCTTTTTTAAAAAAAAAATTCTCGTATAAATTTTGCATAATTATTTACTAGATGAAGTCGAAATCTTCCTTATCAATTTCTCGTCTCCGTTTTACAGGCCCTTAAACACTGTTAACAGAGATTCAAATGAATTAATTTTACATGTAGTACCCCCCCCCCCCCATACTCTTTAAACTGTATCTCAAGAAATGTACGTAAAACTAGTAAAGGAAATTAAGTACTGAGCAAAGATCTACGTGAATTAAAATTAATTTATTTTATTTTAACATGTTTAAGTTACTTCATTTAATTAATAAGTTTGTACAATGTATATAACTTCATTTCTTTTTTCTTTTTTTTTTATTATTATTTTGTACTGTGTCCTATTTTGCTAAACATTTTTTATTAATTTAATTTTTCAACAAAATCGATAACAAATATTAAATTTTATGTGCGTCCATAAAGATTGTTCCTGCTCCAAGTAGCAGGTACATGTACAGTGTAGGTTCATATGTTTATTATTAACACCGGTGGCCGCAGACGCAGAACAATAGGTAATTAGTGCCCATTGTTACGCTGACAACTACAACTTACATGGAATATACATGGTGTACCCCGTTCTGCCCCAGTGCCTAAGACATGTATACAATAAAGCCAAATCACGGGTTGATCTTCGATTTCTGATCAATACAAATCAATTTAAACGTGTATTCCATTCAGATCTGTGACCTTACAATATTGAAATCGATCAACCTAATCATTCATTATTTACATTTAGTAGGTCCCATTTCTTATTTTCCATTCCATAAAATTAAATTAAATGAATGAGATTTTTAATACTTATTGAATAAAAATGTTTTATATGTGGTGACTTGTGAAATTGTAAGAGACCAACATCAAAATTACATGTACACGGGTATACCATTGCACTTACACTATAATTCTGACAAATAATTTTTGATCAGCCCCCACCTGCCGGTTGCACATTTATAAACATGTAGCAGAGTTATATTCTGGGACGATCTACGAATGCTTGCACTACATATTCCTAAAAAAAAAATAAATAAAAAATGTGCCTCCAGACGGAATATATTCACCCCTGTTTTCATCTCTTAATTTTTTTTAAAAAAGCATAAAATTTATCAGTTTCGGGCAGATTTTCAGGAGGAAAAAGATCAGAAAGACCCAAGATTAAAAAAAATAAATAAATAAACTAATGAAAAAAATTCACCATCCTCCTTACCCAAATTTCTTGAGTCGGGCTATCAATCCTTTTTTTAAAGCCTTAATGTTTTAGTATTACACTGATTTATGTTAAAATGAATCTTCATGCAAAAGTAAAATTCCATTTATTCTGCTTACAGACATACATGTACTATTTTCAAAGAATCTTGGAAAACATTTGGCTTTACGCTGACAATTTTATTTAATGGTTAACTTTAATAATAATTGTCAGAATTTTCTAAACCGTATTGTAATCGAGATCAGTGTAATATTTTTTGTCACAAGCAGTAAAGATAAAAAAAAAACAAAAAAAAAACATGAAAATGTTATTGTGAAAATTAAATAAAAGAACGTAATGATTGAAGAAGGTTTTAACAACCCTAAGGCGAGATAACAATCCTATAAAGCTCTATTTTAGCACCTTCTCAGCCCAAGAACAATGACCACAGTAATTATCAGTAAATCTCAGCATTGACAGCACATCAACAGTATTTATCAGTATTTATCAGACTCAACAGTAAAGACGACAGTAATTATCAGTATTTATCAGAAACAACTAAAATTATCAGTAACAACAGTAGGAATAACAGTAAATATCAGTATTTATCAGCAAGAACAGCACAGAATCAGTAATTATCAAACATTATCAGTAAAATTGGGATTCTCAGCACTTTTTTCGTCCAGTAGTGTCTGTAGCACACTTATCGAAAATGATGTTCAGATAACTAAAGTTCCATACATTCTTCTGAGCACATAAATGTACAAAATTTAAGAACTAATTCTCCGTATTTCAAGACAGTCATAACAAACTGTAACTATAGCCCTTTTTCCTAAATTATTGCTTTACTACATGCATATGCTTTCAAAACCAAATCAGTCCAACGATAATTGTAAATGCATTTGCTTGAAACTATTTCCAATGTCATTTTCTCCAAATACAATTATTATGCTTGTAAAAATGTGTAATACCAATGAAGTGCAAGTTCAAACCATTGTTTTCATTCATATTATTTTTTTAAAGCAAAAATTGAATTTCCAAACTGATTTTAATTCTTTCACTTTAAATTACCCCAAATCCAAGTCGTCAGTTAACGATGCCTGCCCGAAGCAGCCGTGTAGGAAAATATCATATTTTTAGAAAGGCATTCATACCACATTCTAAAATCTGACTTATCAAATAGACAGTTGATTAGGGTATCCATGATTTTAGTGATGGATTTAGTCCAGCAATTCAAAATCTACAACTGTAAGGTTTCAAAATCGAAGAGAAAATTATGGATACAACTATCAAAATACTTTGCATAAATGTAACGAGGGGACAAAAAAACTTATAAATATGTAATAACAATTCTAAAACTTATGGAAATGCCACTGACCACGTTTGAAAAGCAGCATTCTGTTTCAATTACTACTAACCTAGACTTAAATTTTAGGGAGACATTACATCTCATTCAGAGAAATTTAGGGAGAAGTTTTAAATTCTACGGAGACTTCTTAGTACACATTGATCATTATTTAATCTTTAAAAAAATTAAATACATATTAATGTATACATGTACCTTATAAATTTATATCCTAAGAATACATAAAGAGACAAAAGGTATATTTAAGAAAAAAATAATTTGATATTTTCCAATGCATGACACATAAATGTCTACCTGGAAAATAAAATTATACGTACATTGTCAATTTAAAGTTTTCAAATGATAGACTTAGGTTTATCAAAGTTATTTAATTTCTTGCATAGTTTATTTACATAATACATGCATTTACACTTACTATTAAAACATTTTTCTTTTCTCATCACTCCATATTTCCAGAGCCTTATCAAAGTAGCAAACTTGTAGCACTCTCTTCAAAGTTCATTTGATTTTTATTACTATTTCTTTTTTTGCAAATGTGTATTTAATAATAAAATGAAAACAAAGAATAATAAATTAATTACTATATTATGAAAACTAGTAGATCTACTACTGCATGCCGACTGAGCGACTTTATCAAGCAATCAGCCTTTTTTCACATGTTTGATCGGACAGTTAATAGCTCTAAAATAAATGTCTGTATTCACAGCATGAATTAATCATTTGACAATACAAATAGTAGAAATTCATCTCCAACCTCTTTGGAGTGACATCGAAAGAGGTCCAGCTATTTTGCGTCTTGTGTGAAGAGGCGCAAATTCTAGAGAGTTCCGATCGAGTATTCAATGAAGTGGTCATTAACAGCGAAATAGGTACAAGCGCCCCGCTGTTCTTCACCTATTTCAACAATGATAGCACCGAACAGATTTATAAAATAGTGACAATATTACCACGTGTTCTGAACAGATTTTTTGAAATGATTTACAAAACAAAGGGAATGAAAATGTTAAACTTCGCTTTTTTGATAATTTACGGTAAAGCTTTGAGCTTGATAGCGACTCTTGCGCATCAGTCGCCCCTATCTTGATCCCAGAATTCATTTAACTGCATATTTCAAAGTAAGCAGAACGCCTCTATCAGCTGGTTTTGTTCCACGATTCGTTCTCTCTTGCCTGCGATCGACGTATGTAGGTCACGATCTCTGTCATAGCCATTTCTTTACATTTTGCCCTCTCTAAAATTGTTCGGAGCGTAGGGATACTTATTCCCACTCGGGAACTTGTACTTAGTATTTGTAAATCCATGAAAACACTACTTTTTGCTTGAAAATCACATTAAATACATTTTCAATCTTGTTTTTTAACCGAAATTCTGATTTCACTGCATGTATAAACAGAAGACAATATTTCTTAGTGAATTGATAAAAATTAACATTCAAATATTTCCAATCAATCTTGCAAGTGCTGTTGTTTACATATTAGAAACCTATCCTTGCTTCCTACGGCATCACGTGTTAACATCAAGAGGAGTAAATAGTCCTGAAGAGTGAAGATAAATAGGAAATTGCAAATGGTAGTGATCAGAGGGGGGGGGGGGGCGCCATTGAAGCTGGTCAGCTGCTTACGAGGCTGACTTACGTCACCTCGAAAAATGATAAATTGCCACAAAGGATTCTGTTTGGAAAAACTTAAATATGTATTTTTTTTTTAATTCAATGAATTTCATACATTTCCCTTGTAAAGTAAATTCTCATAAATATGTATCCAGTATCATCCTACTTTCTCTTAAGCTTCATTAACCCTCTAACAAGAGAGATAAGTCACTTTGATAAATAACTGATAGTAATATCTTTCATTTTATTTTCAAATTGAAAGGCCTTTTCTGGTAAATTTTGCCCCGCACGTTGTTTCTAAGTTGCTTTTATTCTAAATCATAAATTATAGTTTTCTTTTAGAGAATCGTGCTTAAAATAAAATTTTGTATGAGTAAATATAGTGTTCACAAAAGTCACACTACGTAAATCAGATGACATGACACGTCTCTAAAAGGGTGAAAGCATCTCAAAATTGGATGTTTGACAACACATATAAAATTAATCAATCGATGTATCTTAAGCTGATGTGATTGATTGATTGATTGTCTATTGTTTTACGTCCCATTCGAGAATTTTTCACTCATATAGAGACGTCACCATATACCGGTGAAGGGCTTCAAATTTTGACCTTTACTCGGCACTCAGGGCCATTGAACAGTGAGGGATCTTTATCGTGCCAACGCCTGCCGTGACACGGGGCCTCGGTTTTTAAGGTCTCATCCGAAGGACCCGCAACTTTCACTTCAAAGTGCCGAGCGCATGGCGAAGGAACAGTTGCTACCTATTTTTTATCGACTTAGGTCTGTCGCGGCCGAGATTCGAACTCACGACCTCCCGATCACGGAGCGAGCGCTCTACCGACTGAGCTACCGTGAACGGTCAAGCTGATGTGATAAATATAAATAAACACAACTGTTTTGTTGTTATATCACAGTTGATTGGGAAAAGTTCAGGAAGGCACGGAGAACTTAAACAGATAATAAGAGACTTGGACTTCTGCGTCAATGAGAGCCATAATATGGGACCTGACATGATGTATAACACGTTTCCATTTCTCCGATTTCTTCCACTTCAACACACGAGAAAACTAGAGGATCTACGAAAAGCAAAGAATCGAATGATGGATATGCTAGAGAAAATATCGGTTAGATTTCTTGTTTATTAATTGTTTGTTCAATGTATTGTACTCACTGAAAAATAAAAATAAGTGACTGCTTAAGATGTTCTAAGTGTATATATACATTTACAAAAATTAAAATAGATATTGTAGAACATTCATTTCAAATACTAGAAACATGTAGTCACTAGAGTATCTGTAACTTTTTTTTCAACTTTCGAAAGAAAAAAAGTTCCAGATATTTTTTAAATTCAAATATTGATTACGAAAAAATCTGTTTCATCTTTGGTGACAGCAGTTATTTTCACAAGTATCAAAATACAGTCATTTGCTTTCTTTTTTTTTTATGTAGAATGATCATCCCGAAAATACAGGTGTATATCAGTCCCTAAAACAACTGCTCCAAGAACGCGATACATCCGGGCAACGATGGTTCAATGAAATTAACCTGTGGTGTTTAATTGTCAACATCGTCTCGGCAGGTAGATCAAGCCGACACTTCTTAATAAATGTGTTTTATTTACTCACAATCAGCGAATTTATTTTATTACGGATGAATACTTATTTTGCTTCAATATGTAACAAAAGTGCATTGCACAGACTTGATGATGCAATTCAAAGATTTACCAAAAAACTCAATGATTAAAATATAATTGAAATGTGGTATTTCGAACACCTCCAATATCACAAAGTAAGTTGGAGTTCCAAAACTCATTTTCTTAACATCAGTTAATATCTCAAATCTTCGGATATATTGAAGTTTTTTCTTGTCTTCATCGTGTTTGAAAAAACGAGAATTGACTGTATGTTTCTATACTAGCATACTTAACGTCAAGAGGGACGCTGCTTTCTCTTATACAAATTCTGGCAAAACGACCCGACCTCCAGAAGTCTATACAAATAGAAATCGACAATGTGATTGTTGTTGCTAGGAAACCCGATCTACAAGACAGGCAGCAGTGCCACCTGGTGGAAGCCGTGATTTTGGAAACACTTCGTTATATTCCGGTTGTTCCCATCACCTTCCATAACACACTTGGGGACACAGAGGTCAATGGTGTCTTCGTTGAAGAGTATACCACGGTGTGTCTATTAATTTCAAACATAATTCACCTTTCAGCAATTGTTTTCGTGTGCTGTACCATGTAAATTATTACATCTTCATTTTAGAATAGGTTAGGTTATTTAAAATTGATAAATTTATTAATTATCTTTAATATTTGGGCAAACTTTTCAAGTTATGAATCAATAAATGCATAAAGAGAATTATTGTATAAACTCTCTTCATACATGTAAATACAGTGAATGTTCCTGTATAAAGGCTATATAATTCATTTCTGTAGGTTGTTTGCAATTTTTGGACTGCACTTCATAATGAAAAAGAATGGAAAGACCCCTTTACTTTTAAACCTGAGAGGTTCCTACAGGAAGATGGAAGTTTGTTACCTTCTACTGATCCTGCAAGAAAGAGGTACGTATGTATATAGAAATGTCTTACAGAATCAGTATCCCTTACATGAAAAATTGTTTTCCTCTACTGCTCCTGCAAGGAATGGTTATGTAGAAATGTTCTACAGGATCAATATCCTATCTATGGAAGTTTGTTATACCCTCCACTGATCCTGTTTAGAAGATGTATGTGGGAATAATCTACTGGATGAGCATCCTTTTATTTATTTATTTCTTTATTTCCCGATCATGACAAAGAGCACACGGCGGGTGTTACCGGTTGGCAGGGGATGCTCACGCCTCCATGGCACCTGATTCCATCTCTGATGTTTGGAGGTCCGTGTTTGCTCTGCTCCTATTTTGTATTGTTTGGTGGACTTTTGAGCCTAAATACTGTTCGTTATCTTCATATATTTCATGGGAGTATATGTTAAAATCTATGTGGAGTTTATGTCTCCCAGTTGCTCTACGGAAGAACAATTTCTGAAAGGAGGCAAGCTTTTGACAAATAAATTGGTGTAGGAAGGATATAAACAGTCTCGTTTAAAGTCAAAATTTCCCAAATTTTATGGTCAATACAATGCCTTTGTCAACAAATCCAATCTATCATTAAGTCGACTATTGAGTGCCTTTTTTCGCACAAATTTTTAGACCATTATTTTTTCAAGCAATTGCCTACGGATTTCCCCGTTTACCCGATCATGACAGGGAACACACAGCGAGCGTAACCGGTCGACAGGGTATACTTACTCCTCCGTGGCACCCGATTCCACCTCTGATGTTTTAGAGGTCCGTGTTTGCTCTGCTCCAAAAATGGATTGATTTAATGGACTTTTGAGCTTGATATCTGTTCCTTATCTTCATATTTCACTCTACTTACCCTGCTAGGTATGTAGAAATATTCTTCAGGATTACAGTAACAACCAGACCCAACCTGACACAAAGCAGTCCCAGAGCAGTCCAGGGGACTGCTTTCTGGGACTGCTAAAGCAGTCTCACAGCGGTCCCAGAGCAGTCCCAAAGCGGTCCCAGAGCAGTCCCACAGCGGTCCCAGCGGTCCCAGAAAGCAGTCCCAGCAGTCCCAGAAAGCAGTCTCAGCAGTCCCAGTGGGCGGGGTCAATTAATTTAATGGGCGAAGCTTACTCAGAATGAGATAACCAATAAACAATGTAACTATATAAAAGGCAGTTGAAATTGATGAGCATTTCTTTCTGAGTAGTATCAACAAATATTTACAATTATGCGACAGTCATTTCTGAACTGTTAAGAAAATCACAGTACGCGTATAGAAACAAATAATAATTATTGAATGAAGAAGACGTTCACATCTATTAATAACATGAATATCTAAACACAATTATTTAGTATGTTAATTTTAACCAAAATAAACCAATTTCTTTATTTTTTGTGATTGAAATTGGTTTTCATATTTATTTATTTTTTATTTATTTATTTATTTATTTATTTTTTTTTGATATAGAAAATTATACTTGAATTGTTTATTTTCTACCAAAATTAGCTTTGAGTGAACAAAGCAGTCCCAGAAAGCGGTCCCATGGACTACGGGACTGCTGGGTCTGCTTTCTAGAGCAGTCCCAGAGAAGTCCCAAAGCGGTCCCAGAGTAGTCCCACAGCGGTCCCAGAGCAGTCCAAGAGCGGTCCGAAAGCAGTCCCTAGGACTGCTTTGGTGTCAGGTTGGGTCTGGTTGATACTGTAGTATCCTATCTAAGGAAATTGATTCCGAAAAGAAGAGGTATATAGAAATGTTCTAAGTATATCTCTTATATCTTAAAGATCTTTATAACCATAAAAGGTACATGTGAAAGTAATTTCTTTTGAGATCCCAGAAAGAATTTTTTTCACTCATATTGAGACGTCAATAGTTATAAGAGAAGAACACATTTAAGACGGTATGAACCTATACAATTGTTACAGGAAAAAAATTCTTATAATGTCCTAGCCCATGGGGACAAGCATTCCCAAAAATATCGTCCAAAAGCTTCATGATTTTCACATGTGTTTCTGAGCTCATATTAGTGAAGCAGCTCTAGATCTGACAAAGTCCTATGCATTTTTTCCATAGAATAATGGTTAGAAAATACTTCAATAAATGCCAATTTATTTTTATTTTTCCAAAAAGGATGGTTGCATTTGGATTGGGAAAGCGTAGCTGTATCGGTGAGGTGTTTGCTAAGTCCCGGATGTTCCTGTTTGTAGCTACACTTCTACAGAGCTTTTCAATCCTGGAACCAGAGGACAAAACACTTCCAGATCTTTTACCTGATAAAATGGCACCTGGAGTTGTTTTGCAACCCAATCCATATAAAATTCGCTTTGTTTCGAGAAAAGAATAGAATATATACATTCAGTTTACACGCATACAGCTTCATATTGGTCTGATTGATTTCTATGTATACAATCATATAGTCAACAATATGTTCGGGTTCAACCTAGGTTCATATTCTTCACTAAGGGTTTTCATCTTCAGCGATAGACCTTTTTGTTATTCTTAATTTGTTTTCTTTTATTTTTTTTTTCCTTACCGATTTCGTACAAGCGATTTTTTTCAGAAACATCTTGCTCCATTTTCATGAAACTTTCAGATCTAGTAGACCATTAAAAAATCTAGAGTGAGAAGAGAGAGAAGATAAGCAGGTGCGCGGTGCTGGCGTTGCAGTACTTTTCCCAGGGGTGTCGTGTGAGTTAGTTAGAGTTAAGGTTTGTGGGTTGTGAATGATTTCTGTTTATCTTGAATGGACAAAATCTCAGAGATGAAAGCAAGAGTTAATAAATTGATGTCGTAGTTGTGATAGAATCTCATGTTTGTGGAAAGGAGTGAGGAGGCCTCGTGAGAAAGGAAGAGAGTGAGTTTGACTGTGAATATATGCAGAAGTATTCTATTATTACATGTAGTGTTGTAAATATGTAAATAAACTTGTAAATACATGAAGAAAGTGATTATTACCAGTGACCAAAAGGACGGGAAGGGCCCCCGTCACAAATTAGTGAAAGACGAACGGTATATGTGTAATGTGTTATAGGCCGACATATTACATGTATTATGTGCTAACTAATTCAACGTTTATTGATATATTTAAGGTTCAGATTCAGGCTCTTGATATTTTCAAAATAAGAATAGTAAACATAAACAAATTCACAACTGGTTCCGTTTCGTTCCGTAAAATACCAATACCCACTACAATATTGGTACTTTGCGAAACGGAACGGAACTACAAGCTTATATTTTGTCTAAAAATATTTTTTATAGGGCCTGGCTATTTTCTCTACAGAGAACTTAGAATGATTGTTTACATTTTGGACGGTATTTGTCTATGGTTATGTTGATTATACGAGTAACTGAAATTTGTTTGTTTGTATGTTGTTTAACGTCCCTCTCGAGAATTTTTCACTCATGTGGAGACACAACCACTTGCCGGTAGAGAGCTGCAAATTTTGTCCTATACTCGGCACTTACGGCCATTGAGCAGTGAGGGACCTTTTTTCGTGCCAGCACCTACTGCGACACGGGACCTCGGTTTATACGGTCTCATCCGAAGAACCGGTCTCCACGTCCCACAGTGGGATTCGAACCCGCGACGTAAGGATCAACTCCTTACTCCGCGACTCTAGAGCATAACTGAACTTTGAGAGTGTCCTAAGAATTATTATTAATGTCTCTACAGTCTTACGATTTAGTAAAGTAAAAGAAATTCTCTTCTGAATTATTACCGCAATTTTATTGGATGCTTACTGGAAATGGCTTTTACGCACTAATTGTAGAACCAGTATGGTAGAAAATACGGATCTCCGGATAAGATGCTACATACGCCGACATACGTGTGCACTTAGAGATACAAAACTTTATGAATAAGATGTCTAGACTAGATTAAAAATTATAGTTTAATTAATGAGTTTTATAGATGTTTTTTTAGTAAATAAAGTAATTCAAGTACATTGATTAAAAAATAGTTTTTGAAATTCTACGAATTACATATGACGTAGATGATGCACCATTTCGTCATTGTATAAAAGAGAAGATTCTGAGAATGCGTTTGTCAGAATCCCGCTTGAAGTTCCACCTTGCATAGCTGTGGTATTATTTTATATAAGTGAGCATTTTAAAGTAAAGATATTTCTAAATAGTTTAATTATAAGTTATAGTGCAGTAAGAAACATTCATCAAGTTTAAAAGTAATACTGAATATTTAGAAACTTAGATTTATTTAATATTTAAATTAAGCGATATTTAGATTGTCGGTGCACTCGGGGTTCTGACCCTGGGAGACATAGAAAATTGTCTCTCCCAGTAAATTTATAGTTGTTATTTAAAGATTGTAATTTGTTAGCAGTTTGAATTCGTATTTTATTCTATTTTAATTGGCCAATAAAACTTAGTCAATTCTTATAGTTCGGTGTGGAATTGCACCGTTTGACTGAATTACGACAGTGCACCGTATTTGAATTAATTGTGTCGTTTGCATGAATGTATATGAGGTGATGGTAAATTTGCATGGCATACTTTTCATTTTAATGACATAGATTAAAAAAAAAGTTATAGATTTGTGGTGGTGGACTTTAGTGTGAGCATGCACGGAATTATGTTTAGATAGTCTTGCACCTTACACCGAGTCACTTTGAGAATTTATATTCGGAAATTAAGCCAAGTATATTTTAGCAGACCTAGTACCCAACACCGAGTAAGGTTAGCACCAGTAATGATGGAACTTAGAACCAATTAGCTTATATCAGTAGCACCTAACACCTGAACACCGGACTCCTAGAACCAATTTGCTCCAATAGCATCGGTAGCAACTAGCACCTTCAGACGGTAGCACCTTTCACCGAGTATAACGCGCAACTGTGACAATTGAATGTGATTATTATTATTGTACATCACACTGTGGATTGGGGACGTTATATAAAAATCTGTATATTTATTGTACCATTTATTAATTTAATAAATGTATTTTAAATGATCACACTTGTTTCATTTAAATCTACTTGACTGTACAGTTATTATTAACCCATTATTGTAACGTGCCTCATGGGTATCTACCACTTAAATCTACACGTTACAATTGGTGGCAGCGAATTTATATATACTTTAAAACCCGAAACGTTACAGTGAGTAATTTGGTTCCGTTCCGTTTCGCTAAATACTAATATCCACATGGATATTGGTATTTAGCGGAACGGAACGGAACCAGAGGATGGCCAATGTTGGCAAAAACAACTGTCTTTACTGAAATAAAATAAACGAGATTTCTTTAGCACTGTACTCAAGCATTTGAATAAATTCATTTTACAGTAATATCAATCATTCAATACAGCTTCCATATATAATAACGACAGATGTCACATCAAATGAAAACCCACACGACAAAATAATGTATAAGCTAGAACTTTTAAGCATTTTATTTTACTGTCCTAAAGGTTGTAGCGCTACTTCATTCATCCAATATATTATGCATATAATAACATTTACATAATAATACCAAAAATATATGGCATAGAAAATGTTTTACGTTACAGGTGAAGAAAATGAATATGCGTTTTTAATATCACTTAAATCCATATTTATCACTTTTTTCACAATTTAACAATCTCAAACCACACATTGACAGAATTTGTTAGTTCTTGGTATTTTTCTTTCTTTTCAAAAGGAAACCTATGGTTTCGTTTCGTTCCGCAAAATATCAATACCCGTGTGGGTATTGGTAATTTGCGAAACGGAACGGAACAAGATATGACTATCGTTAATTTTATTTTCTTTTTTCGTAATTAATATTACTTGAAATTAAATGTTTAAGTAAAATAAATAATTAAACATTTATTAAATTTTTTACAAAAATGTATAATATTCTCTTTATACATGCACGTTACTGAAGAAATTTATTTTCCTGCAGATATGATTTTAAAATAAAATCCTAACATACAAGACACAAAAGTATACTAGTATCTCTGGGCGTTTATCAACACAGTTTTAAACCCTTAACAATATGGTTCCGTTCCGTTTCGCAAAGTACCAATATTGTAGTGGAAATTGGTATTTTACTGAACGCAACGGAACCAGTTGTGGACTTCTTTATCTTTTCTTATTTTGAAAATATAAAGAGTGTAAACCTGAACCTTATAAATATATCAATAAATGTTGAAATAGCTAACATTTCTGGCGGCCCATAACACATTACACATATAACGTTACACAATACTTTTGAAACTAATCTATAAATATTTTAATTGATTGAGAAATGGTATTGAGTTTTATTATCAGCATCAAGGTCCACAATATATATAAATATATAGATGTAATAACAAATTATGAAGTAAAAATGATGTGCGTACATGTGCGATTTTAGTCTTTCTGAAAAGTCAAAAAACTAATTAAAAATCAGGCATATTGATTCTAATTTTCCTTGTCTTTTTCATATTGCTTTTCAAAATTTAATATACAGGGTTTTTTTTTTTAATTTAATTGAATATTAACAGAGTGCTTGCATGAGTAACATTACAAGTATTCAATTTCACTGTGTTTCGTTCCATTCCGCTAAATACTAATATCCACACGGATATTGGTATTTAGCGAACGGAACCAGAGAATCATGTCATGCTGGCAAAATTCGACAACTCTCTTTACTATACAGACTTGTCAGGAAACAAAATAAACGATGTTCCTAAGTTCTTGACGGTAAATTTGGATAGGAATGCGTCAATAATAGATGAATATCAATCGTTCAATACTGTTTACATATTAACTACAGATGTCAGCAAAAATTAATGCATAAACTAGCTTACAGGCGTTTTATTTTACAGCTCGCTACCTGACACTGTGGAGTAATTTATGTTAATTAAATAACATTATTTGTTTTTGTTTTTTTTAGTTTTACATTCATTTTTATTTCCCCATAAGGTACCCCACAACTAGTTTCGTTCCGTTCCGTTTCGTTCCGCAAAGCACCAATAGCCCCGAAAAGTAACGTCATAACGACGTTGGTTACTTTTTTTGGCGGAAGGCAATAGACTAAATATTACTTCGTTTTTATCTTAATATTTTAAATTTTTTTGAAAATATTTAAAATGACAACATAGAAAGGGTATAAGTAAATTAAATTTTGTCGATAATATTCGATTATTAAAGATTTTAAAGTAGTAATGACATAACTGTGTTTCAACCCTCCCTCCATCATTTGTTTTCAAATTTATCAAGAAAAATCCCATTACATATATCACCAACAAATTGTGTCTAGGTCTTTCGTCTATTTTGGTACTCAAGAGCATGTTCTGTGTACCGACGATTTATAAATGAAGGAAGACTACTAGCAAATACTACAATAGTTGATGTAACAGGGTTTTCTTCAGTCTTCTTTTAAAAGTCAGCATTTCCAGAAATTTATGGTCGATTTACTGACCTTGTTTCATACGAAGCAACATCGCATCGAAAGCTTAAACTAATATGTTTTAACAATTATTTGGCCATTATTTTCATACTAAATTTGACTACTGATTTCTCCGTTTACTTAATCAATACCACTCTACCGGATCATGCTTGATACCTCCTAGGAACCTGTCTCCGCCTCTGGTGTTTCCAGAGGTCTGTCTTTCTACTAGTATTCTGTTCTTCATTCGCATTGTTTAAACGATTTAAGCTGTTCACTTTTGTCTTCAAATTTACTTTTAGTTTTTCAGATGAAAAAGTCACTGATATATTGTACTGTGGTCTCTCGGACACTTCACTGTCTATTGTCGTCGAGTTCTGTGTTTTAAGTTGGAAGGAAGATCGCTATTTGGTCACTGCTTGGTAGATTAAACTTTGTAGATTTTGTGACGCCTTCTTGCTCTCGAGAGTTTTCGTTCAAAGAAAGATAAGTATTACGGAAAAATGCAACAGATATCCGAAGATGTTGATTATGATGAAAAGTGTGACTGGAAAGAACCAATCAGACGACACGGTGTAAAGAATAATTATAATGAGGTATATAATAATACATATTCGTGGTGGATTCAAACCATACTTTTATTGACAATTTCCATTCTAGATTAATAGAAAATCTTTATTCTCGAAAAAAGGAAGACAACCCCCTTCCCGAAATGACAATACATGTATGTTCGTGCCTGCATGACGGGTCAACATATGTACTCTTGTGGGTACTATTTGATTGAATTGACTTATTGTGGAATATCGTTTATCATGTTGAAAATAAAGAAACATATTCTGTGTACTCTTACATTTTTAAAAAACAAATTTCAGACAAAGAATTAAATTATATAAGCTACCTTATTTGTGGATTTTTTAAAATACATGTGAACTCTGTTTTTGCTTCAAAATCGTACTTTTATCAAGGAAAAGGTAACAAAATATTCTGGCTATAAAGATTACTTAGTTTCATTCAGCGTTTTAGGTTTCAAGCTTTTGAAAGCAAGAGAACAATGTATAAAATTTTATGTAATATACAGGTTCACTTTTATGTATGTCACTTTACGGTATGCCAGTATTGTCAACATAATTAAAGAATATTAAATGAAATGCATTATTCCTACACCAGTTCCTAAGATATTTATGAACAAAAATCAAATAAAATCTTAACATACGAACTTTTTATCTAGATACAAACCGATAGCCTCAATATTTGCATTTTGATTTCTTTCGATTGCATTTGGGGGGGGGGGGGGAGGGGAGGGGGGATAAAGCTACATTGGATTTTTCTTCAAAAAATAGTTTCCATAACTATGTTTTCTGTGTTAAGCTATGACATGTGCTTAATTTTTATATAATTATGTACTAGATTAATTTTTTTTTCAAGACGTTTGTTGTAAATAAATCATGAAAACACAAACCTTGCATCTTTTCCTTTACTTTCTTTATCTTGACGCGTTTTGTGTGTCATAGTTCCTCAGACAAGATGTATTACACTAAGAGATAACCAATACCCGTGGCAAACTCGGTGGCTAGTTAAATTTGAAAATCCCTAAAAATGACCGTTTTGTACCTCCTCTTGATAGCACTTATTTACTTTTTGATCATCCTTTTACTTCGATGGCAAAAGCAGCAACCATTCCCTGGACCAAAGGGCTGGCCTGTGTTGGGAGTTTTGTTGGAGCTAGACCTTATCCGCCTTCATTTTACATTTGATAAATGGAAGACACTTTATGGTGACGTTTTTCAGTTCATGTGTCTTGGGAGAAAGTTTGTCTGCGTTAACTCGTCAGACATCATGCGTGATCTTCTCCTCCGGGAGCCAAACGCAACAAAAATGGCCGGACGACCTGATTTCTTCGTTGAAAAATATTTTTATATGCACAAAAATGATGTTGTATTTTCATCGCCGGATAGGCAGTGGACAAAACGAAGGAAACTTTTGTACAAGATGTTAAACGCTTATGGCGAAGGCTTGGTGCGGATTGAACATCTAATTAAAGACAACTTACTTGCTATGAAGGAAGAGATTGATACCTTAAAAGGTCAAAGCATTGATCCTAGTGATCTTGTAGAGAGATTCATTTTAGAAACAATTGAAGTTTTGGTAAGTCGTGGTATAAATGATATTTAGCATTATACTTGGCAACTCTGTTTTTCCTTTTTATTTATTATCTCGCATAGTTTCCAATTACATACATGTGAATCATTAATAAAAGTACTGAAAGTACTAAATCGAGGTGACGTCTTCAAGTAATATGTGAAATCTATCCCCAAGTAATCTGGCATATATACACAACCTTACATCAAGAGAACCCAAAATGAAAACCATGCATTGGAAAGCAAAAAGTGAGCAATACGACAAATGCATTTTGTTTGATCTGTACAAAAATGAACTTAGTTTAGTTACTTTTAAACAAATGTGAAAATAATAACAAAAGAATCTTTGCCATATGAATGTGTAAAAAAAAAGGGGGGGGACCACCTGTCATATGTCTTTAAAATTAATCACTGATACATCTAGCATTGAATACAATGAAAAAACTCTCTTTGATTTTTTTTTTTTTGGGGGGGGGGGGGGCAAAAGCAGGCCCATTTAGACTTTTTTTTCAACTAAGTTGGTATAATTTATTTTATTTAATCATGTGAAGCATTATAGACTAAAATACCTTCAGATCTGTAGCACACTTGTCGAAAATGATGTTTTAATAACTAAAGTTCCATATATTCCTTCTGAGCACAAAAATGTACAAAATTTTAGAACTAATTCTCCGTATTTCAAGACAGTCATATCAAAATGTAACAATAGCCCTTTTTCCTAAAATATTGCTTTACTACATGTATATGCTTTCAAAACCAAATCAATCCCACGATAATTGTAAATAGCCCTTTTGTGCATTTGCTTGAAACTATTTCCAATGTCATTTTCTCCAAATTCATTTATTGTGCTTGTAAAAATGTGTAATGCCAATGAAGTGCAAAAATGGAATTCAAACCATTGTTTTCATTCATATTATTTTTTTAAAGCAAAAATTGAATTTCCAAACTGATTTTAATTCTTTCACTTTAAATTACCCCAAATCCAAGTCGCCAGTTAACGATACCTGCCCGAAGCAGCCGTGTAGGAAAATGTCATATTTAAAGAAAGGCATTCATACCACATTCTAAAATCTGACTTATCAAATAGACAGTTGATTAGGGTATCCATGATTTTAGTGATGGATTTAGTCCAGCAATTCAAAATCTATAGCTGTAAGGTTTCAAAATCGAAGGGAAATTATGGATACAACTATCAAAATACTTTGCATAAATGTAACGAGGGGACAAAAAAAACTGATAAACATGAAATAACAATTTTAAAAATATGGAAATGCCACTGACCACGTTTGAAACGCAGCATTCTGTTTAAATTGCTACTTACCTAGACTTAAAATTTAGGGAGACATTACTTCTCCTTCAGAGAAATTTAGGGAGAAGATTAAATTCTACGGAGACTTCTTAGTGCACATTGATCATTATTTAATCTTTAAAAATTAAATACATGTTAATGTATATACATGTACCTTAAATAAATTTATATTCTAAGAATACATAAAAAGACAAAAGGTATATTTAAAAAAAAATTATTATTTGATATTTTCCAATTGCAAGGCATATAAATGTATACCTGGAAAATAAAATTATACGTACATTGTCAATCTAAAGTTTTCAACTGATAGACTTAGGTTTATCAAAGTTATGTAATTTCTTGCATAGTTTATTTACATGAATTTACACTTAAGATTAAAACATTTTTGTCTTCTCATCTCTCCATATTTTCAGAGCCTTATCAAAGTAGTAAACTTGTAACACTCTCTTCAAAGTTCATTTGATTTTTATTGCTATTTCTTTTTTGTGAATGTGCATTTATTAATAAAATGAAAACAAAGAATAATAAATCATTATTATATTATGAAAACTAGTAAATCTACTACTGCATGCCGACTGAGCGACTTTATCAAGCAATCAGCCTTTTTTCACATGTTTGATCGGACAGTTAATAGCTCTAAAATAAATGTCTGTGTTCACAGCATGAATTAATCATTTGACAATAAAAATAGTAGAAATTCATCTCCAACATCTTTGGAGTGACACCGAAAGAGGTCCAGTTATTTTGCGTCTTGTGTGCAGAAGCGTAAATTCTGGAGATTTCCGATCGAGTATTCGATGAAGTGGTCATTAGCAGCGAAATAGGTACAAGCGCCCTGCTGTTATTCACCTATTTCAACAATGATCGATAGCACCGAACAGATTTATAAAATAGTGAGAATATTACCACGTATTCTTAACAGATAATTTTTTTAAATGATTTACAAAACAAAGGGGGTGAAAATGTTAAACTTCGCTTTTTTGATAATTTACAGTAAAGTTTTGAGCTCAGTAGCGACTTTTGCGCATCAGTCGCCCCTATGTTGATCCCTGAATTCATTTAACTGCATATTTCAAAGTAAGCAGAATGTCTCTATCAGCTGGTTTTGTTCCACGATTTGTTCTCTGTCTTGCCTGCGATCGACGTATGTAGGTCTCGATCTCTGTCATACCCATTTGTTTACATTTTGCCCCCGCTAAAATTGTTCGGAGCGTAGGGATACTTATTCCCACTCAGGAACTTGTATTTAGTATTTTTAAATCTATGAAAACACTACTTATTGCTTGAAAATCACATTAAATACATTTTCAATCTTGTTTTTTAACCGAAATTCTGATTTCAATGCATGTCTAAACAGAGGAGTATATTTCTTAGTGAATTGATAAAAATTAACATTTAAATATTTCCAATCAATCTTGCAAGTGCTATTGTTTACATATTAGCAACCTATCTCTGATTTGATCCTTGCTTCCTACGGTATCACGTGTTAACATCAAGAGTAGTGAATTGTCCTGAAGAGTGAAGATAAATAGGAAATTGCAAATGGTAGGGATCAGAGGGGGGCGCCATTGAAGCTGGTCAGCAGCTTACGAGGCTGACTTACGTCACCTCGAATAATGATAAATTGCCACGAAGAATTCTGTTTGGAAAAACTTAAATATGTATTTTTTTTTATTTTAATGAATTTCATACATTTCCTTTGTAAAGTAAATTCTCATAAATATGTATGCAGTATCATCCTACATTCTCTTAAGCTTCATTAACCCTCTAACAAGAGAGATAAGTCACTTTGATAAATAACTGATAGTAATATCTTTCATTTTATTTTCAAATTGAAAGGCCTTTCCTGGTTAATTTTGCCCTGCAAGTTGTTTCAAAGTTACTTATATTTTAAATCATAAAATATAGTTTTCTTTCAGAGAATCGTGCTTAAAATAAAATTTTGTATGAGTAAATAGAGTATTCACATAAGTCAAACTACATAAATTAGATGACATGACACGTCTCTAAAAGGGTGAAAGGATCTCAAATTGGATGTTTGACAACACATATAAAATTAATCAATCGATGTATCTTAAACTGATGTGATATATATAAATAAACACAATTGTTTTGTTGTGAAATCACAGTTGATTGGGAAAAGTTCAGGAAGGCACGGAGAACTTAAACAGATAATAAGAGACTTGGACTTCTGCGTCAATGAGAGCCATAATATGGGACCTGACATGATGTATAACACGTTTCCATTTCTCCGGTTTCTTCCACTTCAACACACGAGAAAGCTAGAGGATCTACGAAAAGCAAAGAATCGAATGATGGATATGCTAGAGAAAATATCGGTTAGATTTCTTTTTTTATTTATTGGTTGTTAAATGTATTGTATTCACTGAAAAATAAAATTAAGAGAGTGCTTAAAATGTTGTAAGTGTATATATACATTTACAAGAATTAAAATTAATATTGTAGAACATTCATTTCAAATACTAGTAGCATGTAGTCACTAGAGTATCTGTAACTTTTTTTTAAAAATCAACTTACGAAAGAGAAAAAGTTCCAGATATTTTTTAGTTCAGATTCTGATTACAAAAAAAAAAAACATCTGTTTCATCTTTTGTGATAGCAGCTATTTTCACAAGAAGTATCAAACTACAGTCATTTGCTTTCTTTTTTTTTTTTTACGTAGAATGATCATCCCGAAAATACAGGTGTATATCAGTCACTAAAGAAAGTGCTCCAAGAACGCGATACATCCGGGCAACGGTGGTTCAATGAAGTTAACCTGTGGAGTTTAATTGTCAACATCGTCGCGGCAGGTAGATCAAGCTGACACTTCTGAATAGATGTGTTTTATATACTCACAATCAGCGGATTTATTTTATTACGGATAAATACTTATTTTGCTTCAATGTGTAGCAAACGTGCATTGCACAGACTTGATGATGCAATTCAGAGATTTACATATACACAAAAAAACTCAATGATTAAAATATAATTGAAATTTGGTATTTCGAACACCTCGAATATCACAAAGTAAGTTGGAGGTCCCAACCTCTTTTTCTTAACATCAATTAATATCTCAAAATCTTCGAATATATTGAAGTTTTTTCTTGTCTTCATCGTGTTTGAGATAACGAGGATTGACTGAATGAATGTTTCTATACTAGCATACTTAACGTCAAGAGGGACTCTGCTTTCTCTTATACAAATTCTGGCAAAACGACCTGACCTCCAGAGGTCTATACAAAGAGAAATCGACAATGTTATTGATGTTGCTAGGAAACCCGATCTACACTTACAAGACAGGCAGCAGTGCCACCTGTTGGAAGCCGTGATTTTGGAAACACTTCGTTATATTCCGGTTGCTCCCATCTCCTTCCATTACACACTTGATGACACAGAGGTCAATGGTGTCTTCGTTGAGAAGGATACCACGGTGTGTCTATTTCTAACATAATTCACCTTTCAGCAATTGTTTTCGTGTGCTGTACCATGTAAATTATGATATCTCCATTTCAGAATAGGTTTGGTTATTTAAAAATGATAGATTTATAAATTATCTTTAATATTTGGACAAACCTTTCAAGTTATGAAGCAATACATGCATAAAGAATAAAAAAATATATATATTGTATAAATACAGTGAATGTTCCTGTATAAAGGCTATATAATTCATTTCTGTAGGTTGTTTGCAATATTTGGACTGCACTTCATAATGAAAAAGAATGGAAAAACCCCTTTACTTTTAAACCTGAGAGGTTCCTACAGGAAGATGGAAGTTTGTTACCTTCTACTGATCCTGCAAGAAAGAGGTATGTAGAAATGTTCTACAGAATCAGTATCCTTTATGTGAAAATTTATTTTCCTCTACTAGTCCTGCAAGGAATGGTTATGTAGAAATGTTCTACAGGGTCAATATCCTATCTACGGAAGTTTGTTATACCCTTCACTGATCCTGTAAAGAAGAGGTACTGTAAACCAATTTTAATTCGCGTGCGAGAAATTTTCGCGAGTTTCGCGACCTTCTTTAACTCGCGAATATTAATCGCCGCAAACCATCTATTTTGCTTTGTATTTGTAGAGACTATTTCCTCAGTCGCAAAAATTAATCGTCGCAGATTGATTTCAAACTGACGAATCGCGAATAAAAGTCGACGCAAATAATAGTTGGTTTACGGTATATAGAAATAATATACAGGATCAGTATCCTTTACATGGAAAGGTGTTAAAATCTACATGGCGTTTATGTCTCCCACTTACTCTACGTACGAACAATTTCTGAAACGACGAAAACTATTGACAAATACGTTGATGAAACAAGGATATCACAGTCTCGATTAAAGTCAACATTTCTCATATTCTATGGTTGATACAATGTCCTTGTCAACAAATCCAATCTATCATTAAGTCGAAAGTTGACTGACGTTTTTCGTACAAATTGTTAGACCATTGTTTTCTCACGCAATTATCTACGGATTTCCCCGTTTACTCGATCATGACAAGGAACACACGGCGGGTGTAACCGGTCGACAGGAGATGCTTACTCTTCCGTGGCACCTAAGCCCACCTCTGATGTTTTAGAAGTCAGTGTTTGCTCTGCTCCAAAATTACACTGATTTAATGGACTTTTTATCTTGATTACTGTTCGTTATCTTTATATTTCACTCTATACTGACCCTGCAAGGTATGTAGAAATATGCTACAGGATCAGTATCCTATCTACGGATATTGATTCCGAAAGGAAGAGTATATAAAAATGTTCTAAATATAATTCTAATATTTAAAAGATCTTTGTAACCATAAAAGGTACATGTGAAATTAAATACAAGATTCTTTTGAAATCCCAGAAAGAATTTTTTTTCACTCATATTGAGACGTCACTTGCTACAAGAGAAGAGCACATTTAAGTCGTATGAACCTATACAATTGAAACAGGGAAAAGATTCTTATAATGTCCGAGCCCTTCCAAGAATTCTCGTCCAAAAGCTTCATGATTTTCACATGTATTTCTGAGCTCATATTAGTGAAGCAGTTCTAGATCTGACAGAGCCCTATGTATTTTCATATGTATTATTTTTTCATAGAATAATGGTTAGAAAATACTTTAATAAATGCCAATTTATTTTTATTTTTCCAAAAAGGATGGTTGCATTTGGATTGGGAAAGCGTAGCTGTATCGGTGAGGTGTTTGCTAAGTCCCGGATGTTCCTGTTTGTAGCTACACTTCTACAGAGCTTTTCAATCCTGGAACAAGAGGACGAAACACTTCCAGATCTTTTACCTGAGAAAATGGCACCTGGAATTGTTTTGCAACCCGATCCGTATAAAATTCGCTTTGTTTCGAGAAAAGGATAGAATATTTACATACAGTTTATAGGCATACAGCTTTATATCGTTCTGATTGATTTCTATGTATACAATCATATAGTCAACAATATGTTCGGGTTCAACCTAGGTTCCTATTATTCACTAAGCTTTTTCATTAATTAATGTTAAATGTATTGTCTTTATATACTCACACAAAGCTTGCTTACGACTAAATGTATTGCGTACACTTAAATATAAATTAAAAAAGGGACTTGTTAATCAAAATATATCTATCATTTGTTCGACCAGTTGTAGAATATGGGGATGTGGTATGGGATAATTGCACTGAAGAACAATCCAAATTACTGGAAAGTGTTCAGGTGGAAGCTGGAAGAATAATTACATTCAGGCATTAGGTGCAATCCTATATAAGGAGTTGGGATGGGAACTTTAAGTTCAAGAAGGGAAAAGCATAAGCTCACACTGATGTATAAAATTCTTAATAACCTTACCCCTGATGTATGCCAATTCACTATAATTATAATTTACGCAACCCAAACTCATATCGTATCCCAATCACTCGAACAGTGTCTTACTATAATTGTTTTGTACCATCCACAATATCCTTATGGAATAATTTACCTGATGATTGTAGAACTTCCCCTACATTGCAAAATTTCAAAAAAAAAAGATTAACCTACACCAATCCCTACCAGAAAAATAAAGTAAAGTTGTACAATTATGGGAATAGAATTGAAAATATACTACATTGCCAGTTGAGAAATAAATGAAGTAACCTTAATGCTGATGTTTTTAAAAACCACCTTAATGATTCACCAAAATGTACAAATTGTGGATACCAAACTGAAGATTCATTACATTTTTTCATGTATTGCCCACAATATGTTCTTCAAAGACAGATGCTGATTAAATATATGAATGAGAATGGCATACCAATTAATATAGATAATATATACTATATGGTGCTGAATCCTTATGTTTAGAAGACAACTTTTCATTTTTTGATCATGTACATACCTTTATAAGAAACTCAAGACGTTTTCACTGAAATCTTAGTTTATCATGATATGCTAGGAAGAATAATATCTCATTTTAGGTATGTTAAGGAAATTTTTCCACTCTGATTCAACTTTATTATGTTTTTATGGTCTTTCTCTCTCTCTATTTGATCTCTCTCCCTCTCACCCTCTGTGGATTCACTTTATACATGTACCAATTAATGGTTTATTTTACATACTGCTTTTCAATGTTAAATGTACTTTATGTTTTTTTTTCTCTTTATTTTACTCTCTCTCTCTTACTCTGGGTTCACCATATATATGTACCAATTAATGATCTATTTTACATACTGTTTTTCAATGTTAAATGTACCAATAATTGTTATATGTACTTTGACCTATGGAGAGAACGATTATTGGCATTATGCCTGTCGTTCAATCCATTTCATTTGTAATGAATAAATATATTTTAAACTAATAAAGTTTTTCTATGTGCGCAAGAATTCATTCACATTCGAAACGGAAGTATTCCCTTTCCCTTTCAATTTTGTTTCGATTACATGTAAGTCTCAGGGGACGACCATTTCATTTTGAAAGGGGGGGGGGGCTGGCAAATAAATAATCTGTCATCGAAAATGTTGGAAATAAATGTTCTGTCCTTGAATGAAATGAAAATAAATGATTTGTTCTCTATGATCTGAAGAGAATTATATACTTAAGAGTTCGGCAATTTTCCTCTTTTTTCTTGCTTGTAATGTTAAACTGTTTAATACAGTGAAGAAGAAAACAAATAATCTGTCCTTGTTCATCTTGAAAATGAATGACCTGTCCTTGATTGGCGTGGAAATAAATAATCTGACTCGAAAAATGTTGCTAGCCCCCCCCCCCTTTCAGATTCAAAATGGTCGTCCCCTAACTCGTACATTAGTATTTTAGTTTATTAGGTAATTGACTGGCTCTGTACAATCTTTGCCACACACAAGTTTCACAACTGAAAAATAAACTGTCCGCTCAGTTTCTCTTAAAGAAATACTTGTTTTTCGACCATGGATAGACCTTTTGACGTGACCAATATGCATTTCAATAAAATTATTTTTCCCTTTCTCTGATTCCGCTTTCCCACATGCAGCTATCATCTCATTCTCATATCTCCGAAAATTGTTATTTTTTATTTTAAAAGTATGTTCTCAGTTTAAGGTTAAATTCGGTTTGAGATTCCTGGTCTGGTCTGTCGGCGCATTTTCTCCCTGTTACATTAGGTGCCATTGACCACGAGTTGCAAGCGACCTTCAACTCCTGCCATAGGTAAAAGAATTTAGGTTATTGTCTTTTATGAAGAAAACATAAAGAGGGATGAATGTGGAATTCAGTCGATCAGGTTTGAAGGCGGGGGTCAGATAGTTCAGGTGGTCGAGCTTCTGATATAGTCTAGATCGATTTGAGGGGTTCGATTCCTGGCCTGATAGTTTGCATTTACTCCAATTTGTCTCCATCTCTTCTTTACCACTGTGAAGGCCCATTCAAATCTATCATCAAAGGAAAAAACAACATGCACCAGTAAATAATTGTGTCAGTTTATTCCCCCATTGATGATAAGTCTTAACAAATATTCTCATATCAGGGATTGATATTAATTAATGATTGGAAATTTATGAGACCCCTCTGTTGCATTGACGTCATTTATATAATTATGACGTAATAATCTATTTGTGATTAAGACTGCTGAATGAGTAAATTGCAGAAAATTTCACAATTTTTTTGTACTTGCCAAAGACAAGTCAGCGTTGTTTACACGAAGAAAAAGGTGTGTATTAATTTTTACAAATAGCGTTCTTCTACATAAGTATATCTTAAAATTTTCTGGAGATTAATTAGTTTCTAATTCTTCAATGTCTTCTTTTCAAGAATTTAACCAAAATGTTCGTATTTATTTTACTTTCGTAACTTTTCTAATCCAACGATAAGAGAGCTATACATCCTTATTTATTCCGGAGAAAAAAATTCCTGTTTAGAGTTTGAAAATAGTCTTCCCGGAAATAAAAAAAGAAAAAAAGGTTAAGGTCAAGTTCTCTGAAGGTGATCGACAGTGGTTGGATTTTATTTTCTGTAGGCCTAGTGTTTTGACGAGTATTGCAACTTGTCAAGGTAAAATAATTTAAGGACTTTACTAATTCAACAGTTTTCAGACGGGAAACTCTTGCATTAAACCGAGTTTATGTTAAAAGATACCGAAACTTACATTAACCGGTTAGCCCCACTGATCACTAAATGAATGCATGCTTCTGCATAGTTTAACTCATTTGAAACAACAACAAAGAAAGTGCAAAAAATACATTGAATCAGGCTTATATTTCCATGGATGGACCCTAAAATACAGAACATTGATCCTCGTATACTAGCCTAATTAAAACCTATAAGCAACAAAGTCGAAATATGGCTCTAGGCATCACCACCACAAGCAATGTTCAATATTAAGCCGTTGCTGAGATTTGTTCTCGCGATTCCGGGCATCGGAAATTGTTCCCAGTGTGTGAATACTATTTTAAAAAAAAATCATATAATTAAAATACATCAATGAGAGTTTAGTTGTAAGTTATTGATTTCTTGCGATTTTCTTAATATGCCTGGAGCATATGCCCCTGTGATTTCAGCATAAAGAAAGAGAAAAAAAAAATCTAATCTTTATAAAAAATCTATCCATCTTAACTTTAACTAAAGTACAAATCTAGTTGAGGAGCTTACTTGTTAGGCAATAACAGAAATAATGATAAATGTTAGTTACGAATCCCACTGTCTCAAGTTGTCTTTAATTTATCTTGACCAACTATCTGCAGCAATGCAGTAACTTTTCTACTTCCTATAGATAGATTATCAGGGGATTTTTTTACTAATAGGTTGTAATATAAGGTGTAATATAACTGACCAGATGCAGATCCAGGATTTTACTGGGGAGGGGCCCGAGGTTGGGGGTACTATAAGATGGTAAAAGGTCTGGCTTTCTGGTACCGCTGAGATTCTCAGCAGGTCCAGTACTAGTGTACTTCTGCTCTGAGAATCAGCATCTTTGTCCCAATAAAGGCAACTGATGAAGCCCACTGGATGGGGGGATACCAAGGGGGTTTTATACTGTTCCCTCTCTGAATCTGCTCTTACTGAGTTAAACAAGCAATCAGTGAGTTATTTAACCCTACTCAGACCTGATAATTTTTTTATGTCTCTCTTCTAAACAGGCCATTATGGCCCTTTAAATTATCCTGAAGAATCTACATTTATTAAGATAGAGTAGAAAATATCGGTCAAACCTCTTGTGTTCTCCTACCCACTGCTCTGATTCCATACATTCAAAATTTGTCAACATCGACATCATCGTTAGAATTAATTGTTTGCTGATCTTGCAAAATTTAAGTTATACATGTATATGAGTTATCTCACTTGAGACATTTTATTATCATAATTCTGTGTTAGTTCATTATCATCTAAAGGGAAACAACACAGTTTTCACCACCGCTTAGGGAGACATCAGGAATTGTCTCCCTGCATATGTCTGCTTTAAACCAATCAGAATGACTGTAGTATTCTAAAGAATAATGTTCGTGATGTGTTGTGGGGATTTCATCTGCACTTTATAGATTAAGAACTTCAGCATGTTTGTAAAACTACAATTGTTTATTTTAGACAGTCATGATGTGACATAAATCTATAAGTATTGTGATAACCTTATGCATACAAAAGGATATTTTTATTCCATAAATAAAGTTTAGTACGTGAAAGTAGGATGTTGGTTATTAAGATATTGCCTGGTGAAATATTATTTAATACTTCTGTTCATAGACGTATTGAACAGATCAAAAGTATACACAAGTATTGTTGAAATAACACACTTGTACCTGTGAACAGGAAATAATTTCTCCCTCTGGACATCTGGAAGTGTGTTTCTTATGCATGTTATACAAACAAAAACAAAGTCTTAAGGTAAACCACTTAATGTAAACAGAAATATTTGTTTTTATCTATAAGACTATAACTATGTATTTATTCTAATTTATATAAATATTACAACAGTGAGAAATCATAGTATATGACAGTAGAATATAAAAATAATATTTTTGTCAATGTTGCAGATGGCACAACACCTTGCAAAGACCCAGGGGAGTGGGGTGAGTATATTAGAACTTCACATTTAACAATTTTCTTGATTCTCAGACTATAGATATTGTACAAAGTTATAGGCTACATGTATTCTATTTTTATCTGATAAGCCCAGGCTTTTAAGAATGTTTTTTTTTTAATGTGCATATATACTGGTTGTGAGTAATATACATTTAGACTAGTATAGATATTTTAACGTTTTTGAGTTTGAATTAGCTAGCTAGTACATGTACTTGTAATTTAATTTTGAGACACAAAAGAAAGAAAAAATAATGCCTTATTCAAATTACCAAATCCTATTAAATAAATAGAAATTAAAGAAAGAACAAAAGTCTTCAGAACACATGTATAGCTAAAAGCTGATCTTGAAAGTGTGCATGTTTAATAGTAAAGCATGATTACTACATGTATACACAGGACAAAGAACATTTAATTGTTTTAATGTAACTTTTTCATAAAAAGGAAAATGTGTTGTACTGACCGACAACATTGCAATAAATGTACAAGATGTAAACACAAAAAAACACTACATGTAAAAGCACCTAAGCAGAATCAGGATATGAGTAAGAGTTGTTTACAAGGACGAAAAAAAATCTCTCAGCTGTCATCTGCTTTTGTCTCATGGTATTTTTGGTTTGTTTGTTTTTGTATTTGTTTTGTTTTGTTTGTTTGTTTTTGTTTTTTTTCTTTTTTTGGATACTAAATTATTTAATTCATAGTATATTTTCAAATTGGAATGAGGTGATCCAAGCGAATTTTTATGTAATTAAAAAAAGGCAAATAATATATATAAAGTGTTTTTTTAAAATAAATATATGATAATCATGATTATTATATATGTATTAGCATTAAGCTTATTAACAGCATATGTAAGAATCACAAATACATTTGACACAATACTGTACAGCATAATGTACTTATATAATGTTTACAATAATTATAAATAAATGTACATTTCAGGAAATTCCTATTATTGTAGAACCAGAGGTTTGAATAGCTTTAAAACTCAGGCATATCAAATCAAAGGGAGACAATCTTCTATTATGTAGCACGGTCATGTAGTCTTTTGCAATTTAGACTTCACTTCTAAATGATTTTTATATACCGGTATATTAAATTATAATTTCTTAAGAGACCATATCACATTACAGTCTTCACTGTTAGAAATGTAAATTTAATATATATTACAAACATTTCAAGAACTGATTAAAAATGTGTACCTGCACAGAGAATAAAAGAAGATTGTCTCTCCATTTTCAAATGGCTTATTTTTTTTTACAAGCATCTTTGAATGTCAATATAGACTTTCTAGGATCTTTTCATACTTTTGCCTGTTTCTTTTCAGGCTGTATATATATGGTGTACACATCTGTACCTTTATATTTCTTTTAGGACCTGTTGATTCAGAAAATGAATTAATGATTTTGCTCCTGTTCCATCATGCAGATCATCAAGGAAATTTATATAAGTGAATGAGAAATCAATGCATCTATGCCTAGTATATAATATGCTCATGGACTTTATTTTAATTCTTGATCTTGACTTATGATATCAAATATATATCTATCACATTGCAACCAGATACAAAAAGCACAGGATTAAGGAAGAATTTTAAAAAAAAAAGTAAATGTAAATATTTATTTTAGATGTAACATGATGTAATGATTGATCTCTTAAATATGGATTCCAAATTACTGCTTATTAAGCTTAATTACTTTGTCAAATGCTTAAATAATTTAATTTAATATAACAATAAAATTTATTAATAATAGATTATAAAGTTTATGTAGCATTTCAATTTGAATATATACCACCAGCTTTGTTGCATTAAAAAGTATTTTTGAATTAATTGAGAAAAAAATGGAGGTACCATATGTAGACCTGTTTTATCTTTATTTACATCATGTACCTATATACAAGTGCAGTAGGACATTGACACTTGATTAGATTAATCTCAACATTACAAACTACTGACACAAATCCGAGTTATCCAAGGATTCACTATATAAAAATTAGAGATAGCCAATTGACTCAGATATCAAAATATCTGATATTTCATGGATTAAGATATCAACATTGAAACTTAACTTATGATATGCCTGACCATCTTCTTTGGTATTTGACATTACCCTATATATTTCTGTGTTCCAGACACAGAAGTTTAGCTATATTTGCCATATATTCATAAATTCATGCATTTAAATATACATGTACCTTAGGCATGTTAGGTAAGTCAAGATTTGTATAATTTATTTAGCAAGCTAAACATGCAATGACCTAAAGTTGTATCATCTTCATCATGTTCATAATTTTTTCACAAACCACACAAATGAACAATATGATTTACTGATCATTGACAACATCTCATGACCCTGTTTAATATCCATGTATTTTATTCACTGGTCATTTTATAAATATGATTCATAATGTATACATACATGTAATGCATAAGTATATGGTGACTCATGGGTCACTCATATCATTGAAGTTTCATATCAGATCATGATAATGCCTTTCATTTCAGACCCCCGTCCCTACACTGTTGACCCCAGACCCCCAGGTTTGTCTTACTGACCACAAAGCATATTACTATAGTTAACTCCCTCTTTAGTTTTCACATACCCAACAGCTGGCACATTCTAGCTTTACTCATGGGGAGCAGGGCAAGTCAGAGGTGGATCCAAAAGGGTGGCCAATTGCAAAACTGTAAACCAAATTTTTATTCAGGAGCAAGAAATGTCTGCAAGTTAAAGGCCTTCCTTTACTTGTGAATATTTCTTGCTGCAAATTATTTTCTTTATGATTGACATGTACACATGTACAGAATGTTTCTCTATTCTGGATTAAAAATTGATACCTATGGATGGATTTCACACTGATGAATCATGAATGAAGTTTGTGAATAGATAGTTCATGGTTAACATATTTTACATGTTTTAATCAATTAAATTCTGCAATCTAGTTATAAGTTACATGTATAATTTGAATCAATCACTGCTCTGGAAATCATTTTGATCTGTTAAAAGCCTGAAGTCTTTCAGAAATAAAGATAAGGGAATATATTCTTTGATTCTCATTCCCTTTAAGCATGGATCCACCCCAGATATTTTGCTTAATTATTTAACATGATCCTACTGTTACTTTTTAGGTGATATGTCGATCTGTATATGTTAGGGGATCCTTGCATGCCAAGATCTACTACTTTCTATATGAGGGTTATAGACAAAAAGTGGTGAATTAGTTATTAATTAAGGAACATTGTGAACATTAAAGTGATAAGGTTTGTTACTTTGTTGATATTTTGACATCAAAAAATATGTGGCAGTCACACTTTTTTCTGACTTTCTAGCCAAAGTTATTTTAATTTAATATTCTGATAAATATATTATAAAAATTGAAAATGTCAAATGTTGTGTTGTGCATGATATCGCAGTGTGCCAAAGTGCAGAAATTAATGTCATTGAGAACTTTCTTTAGAAATTAAATAAGTCATTTTTTACCTGCAATTCAACTCATTTTGAACATTTATTAACTATATTCTGCCCTTTAATCACCCACATTGTCAAATATATTACACAAATTACAGACTGTATTGCTTTAAGCATGAAAAACTTGGTAGTGGTGTACACAGTCAAATATTTACTAATGTTCCTGAACATGAGTAACCAAATATTCAATACTAAATCAGTAAAAATTGAAACTGTCACTATATATCACTCAGCTAATTCATCTTGTAATTAATTTTAATCAGTTCATCCTGTCACCAGTCTCAAATTTTAAGAAAAATATTCATGAAAGAAGTATAGTATACATATTGATGATGGACTTGCATTTTAACATGTTTAAACTGATAAAATATAAAGTCTTTGGCATGAATCTGTTAATGTTGCAAATATCTCAGCATAGTAAAATGTCTTTAGATTATGAAATCAATAAAAAAAATCAAGTGCATGTTTATGATACTTACTTGACAAAAGGGGAATTCCATTTTTTTTTCCCCCAAGTACATGTATTCCATTTCAAGTACCTGAGTGACATGAAATAAATTTTCACAGTACCTGATACCAGGGGCAAGAAAGAAAGAAAAACCAATAATGAGCTGCAGGGTTATAATAACCCTCCACTCTGACATTGTGTGAGGTATGTAATCCCCGGGATTGAGTTTGGAGTGGTGGTTGTCATGCAGGCGTCCAATGATCTGTTGATAATTACCGAGTCCAGGAGTAGTTTGTTATATTAACTGACAGAACAGATGGAGGTCAATCCATGCTATCTGATGTGTGTGCTATCAGAGCTTGTGTGTAGTACATACATTCTACAGTTGTAGAATCCATTAGTGCAGAGGTACCCAGAAGTAAGTGGGTTAAGTGGCAAATATTCTAGTGTCAGGAATCATTTCATGAAGAGACAAGGTATCAGAGAATTCATATATTCCAAGTAAGTTATGGGTGAAACATCTGAACATGGCCATCTTTCATGTGTCACCTCTTTTGCAATTTGGTCAAGATGAAAAAATTCTTTTGATTATAAGCATGGTAAGTACTAGCCAAATAAGCTGACTTGTTTTATTTAGTGTAAGTTATTAGTTGGAGTTTGGCTTCACAGTGTCCACATGCTTGAACTATATGCACTGTTTCCAGTGTTTGTAAACAAACAGGAAAGGCCACATGTGACCACCTAAAATATTTTCATACACTTCCAGTGACCTTTTCAACTCCCTCTTCTGCACCATTGATCATGTCTGTAGGGCATACATACAAGTACAGTGTTAAATGACCCATTTAAAAAAGTTCAATCTGGAAAATCTGAATAAATTTACATCCAGTTAAGGTTTGACCATCGTCCAGTCGTGACCTTGAACTGATATGCTAGTACAAATTATTGAGCAACATAGTTTAGATAACCTAGATTTAATAGAGAAGATTAATGCAATATCAAGGTTGTGTGTGCCGACCTATGTGTATTCGGACTCTACAATGACAAATCATTGCGCTATAAGTGGCGCTATAAGTGGTGTTTGATGTTTACCTTCGGCATCCCACCTGTCAAACTTTATTGCGAGGGATAAAATTAATCACAGGTGAGTCAATGGAAAAGGTGCCTCGCTGCAGGTTCACCTTTGAAGGACATTGCCATGTTGAAATAATGTACATTGATTTTACAGCAATTTTTTGTTGTTGATGAAATTACAATTAGCACTATTGTGATTTATTTGGGTTTTACTGGACTTTATTGAAGTTCTTTTTAAGGATTCAGAAGGTAATTTCTTTAAATTTCTTCAGGGTTACGAATTTATACGACTTTGAAACTAAAAGCAGAAAATCATTAAGAGTTTGTTATCCTTTCTTCAGAACATATAATTGATCTGTCTTGCTCAGTACACAATTTTCAATCTTTAATGTCAGAAATGGCATATTGGCAACAGATCTGGCAAAGTGTTTTAAAGCAAGCATTAGAAACTCTATAAAACAGGAAATGTCAGTAGAATGAAAGAGGTCCATTAGAAGAAAAAAAATTGCAATAAAGCACCTAGCTCTCAGAAATTTCCAGCATAACTAATTGCAATTTTGTGTCTGGAAATGAATTGTCCAAGAGTGGAGGTTCTAGACTATGATAAAGCTTATGGTTTTCAGCATCATGTGAGTAATAAATGTTACAATACATTCAAAGGCCATTGTTTGACTTTTGTTAAATATTTAAAATAACATACTCGTGACATTTGCTAGACAAATCATTGAAGGGTTATGACAGATTTCTAAATCCTGCAGATGACATTTCATGTTTATTTTCAGAGTTTGGTATGTCTTGTCCAAACACTGTCAAACATCTAGTGCATGCTTGAATTTGCTTTTTATCTGAACATTTTCAGCTTCATCACAGCCCAATTGTCATATTAATTTAGGCATATGCTTTCAATTTTATTACACATGCAATTAAGTGTACATCATTAATATATATTGTAATAGTCAGGGAAATTTAATTTAATTGCATGAACTATGCATTCTGCACTGTAAGTATAAATTTAATTTACTAAATAATTATACATGTCATATAAATGGTATGTCAGTGATTACAATTAACTTGGTGATTTCTTTTCAGCAAGTACATTTAGGAGATCAAATTAAGGTTCACTGTTGGTAATTTTGTAGTATATTCAATTTGATAAATAAAAGATGAAATCCGAGTTGAGGGCTTTGGTTTTTTAAAAGCACAGGTTGATCATATTTGTAAATGAATTAACAGAAAATTGAAGCAACACACCATTTACAATCATCAGTTAAAGATAAGAATTAATACACTTTTAGTACTCACTAAACAATTTAACTCCTTGTATTCTAAATGATATAACTGTGTGGGATAGATCTTCTGTTTCACAACTTTATTTAAAATTCCTGTAAGCCATATGTAGTAATGTACATGTACATATATACATGTACTTATTTAGAATTTCCTCTGTTGCAGTTTAACCTGAAGGAGATGGAGATGGAAGGAGGGTATTACCGTCAGTGTCAGCAACTCGAGGCGGCCGATGCCATGTCACATCTCGAGCACATGTGCAAACTCGACATCGACTCGGAGCCCCACGAGGTCCGAATGACAGGGATCATTTGTACCATTGGTAAGTTCATAAACCCTCTGCTCACTCATATAAAATGTTTCTTTAACTCTTATGATTTTCCAAAAGAAATGTATTTTTTAATCATAATACAAACAAATATAACATAGCTTGCAGGGCAAAATTGGACAAAAAAGACACTACAACTTGACAAATTTATAAGGGAATAATAGAAATTTATGTCATTCAGAGTTATCTCTCTTAGAGTATCGATAAACCATAATAAAGGTGTTAGGGAAAATTATAACAGTTACTGTTAATGTGTTTTATTTCAGTAATATCTTATTGATTCTGCAAATTGTTGAGTATAAAGTTTAAGTCAGGAATTTTTTTCTTTCTCTGTGTCAATTACATTGCATTTTAACATGAGCAGATCTAGACTATTTTTTGAGAATTAATTGAATGCAAGATTTTCCTCTCTTGGACATGTTTTAAAAACTGATTCCCATTGTGTTATCTCTGTGACAGGTCCTGCTTGCCGTGAAGTCAGTATGCTGCAGAAAATGATTATTGAGGGCATGAATATTGCACGACTCAACTTCTCACATGGAACTCATGAGGTATGTATACTGTTCTTAGCATTCCAGCATCTTCATCAGTGATGACCAGCTTTTGTATACCATAAGATGTGTAAATGATTTTATCTTGTTAAAAAACTAATGTTTTTTGTCCTGCGCATGGTTTTGTTTTAGTTGTAAAATTGTTAATATTTATATCACTGCTATAAACTGTAAAACTTGCCTAATCCAGACACCACTGGTGTAATATAAATTATTCAGATTAGACAACATTCCAGATATGACAACATTTTAATCTAGTGAATTTACTGAAAGAGACTTCAAGTTTACATCTTATAAGGCAAAATTTTGGAATAAACAACATTCAGATTAGACATGTTTCACTGTAAATTGAAGTTATCACAAATCTTTAAATTTTACATACGGGTTTCCAATTTATGCAGTTTTGACAACACTTTATATTTTTTGTGACCATAATTTATTTGTGATAATCTTGTAGTACCATGCTGGCACAATAAAAAACATCAGAGAAGCAAAGAGTGCATTCAGTTCTCCCCGACCTGTGGCCATCGCCCTGGACACCAAGGGACCTGAAATCAGAACAGGGTTGTTAGAAGGAGTAGGTTACAATTCTTATTCAAAAAACTGTGTTAATCGAGCCTTGATTTTGATGTGTTACTGTCAAGCTGCTATACTGTAGATTAGTTCCTAAATACTGTAAAGCAACGCGTCATCTTTTATTAGCGATACTTCAGTTTTAATTCCACCCTTAACTAGTAATTTTCGCAACTGAGGCAAAATTCTACATAAATACAATAGCAAATAATTGGTTTGCGACAAGAAATGTTCATGAATAAAAGAAGGTTGCAAAATTCCAGGATATTTCTCACTTGCAAATCAAAGTTGGTTTACAGTGTACGCGGGGAATTCATTTTCACTTAATTTTCGGGAAGCAACACTCACAAAATAAAATGACTTGCTTTTTTTTTAAATAATAGTGCTGAAGTTTATGTAAAAGACCTTGATCAACTGTCAACTCGCAAATTTGTCTTCCTGCAATTTGACATCTATGGGGTAATTGTTTCGTGATATGATATTAAGTACTCACATTAAATAAACTAAAACTGTCCCATTGTATTCAATGTTATCAATGACCAATATTGTTAAGTTCCAATCCATAAAAGATTAAAGCTGAATGTACATAGAAGGCAGACCACATTCTTGGGAAACTGCATGAACAAAATAAAGTAAAAATGATTTTGATTTCATAAAAACCTCTATAGCATCTGTCATCTGAAATTTTCATAGTTTAGAAAAGAAATAAATATACAAATGTAAACCTGAATGTACAAGTACATGTACAAGTACATTTTAAAATGACTTAATTAACTTGTACATATGTACATGCATGTATATAAAGACCCAACACTTTCCAGACTACAATAAGTTATAAAACATACAGAGTGAGATTTGTAAATTTTTTGACATGTTGTAGGGGGCTTCTGCTGAGATCACCCTGAATGCCGGGGACAAGATAAAGATCACCACAGATGACAAGTACAAAGAGAAATGTAGCAAGGACGTGTTGTGGGTGGACTATAAAAATATCACCAAGGTCATGTCTATAGGGGACAGAATGTACATAGATGACGGCCTCATCTCAGTTATTGTCAAGGAGATGGGTAAGTTGTGTAAACCTGTAAATCACAAAATTACATGTTTACGTTAACATGTAAATAAAAAACAAAGTGTCTTTCAATAATGTAAGAAATGTAAACCTGGGGTTAAATAAACCTTTAAGTAAAAATGAAATGTGTTTTTAAAGAGTGCGGATATCAGCTGGTTTGTATTTCATTTACATGCAATATTTATACATACAAATGTGAAGACCATGATGAATCCTTTGTTTTTACAGGAGCTCGTACTCAAATATATTAATCTTTAATAGTGACACAGGGAAACTGTGGAGTAATACTCTTTAATTTTACCTATGACAAATAAAACGAAAATGCCTAATGGGGGCTTTTAAGTTAACATTGGTCCCAGAAGTAAACATATAGAATTATGAATTACTCTCTTAGTTTTTTGTTTTTGTTTTTTTTTTCGGGGGGGGGAGGGGGTTATGAGGTCTTATATATACATGTGCACTTACAGTCCCTGAAACGTTCTACTTTCCCACTTGAACGCTGAACGAACGCAGAGCGAACGGTGAGCAAACGCAGAGCGAACGGTGAGTGAACGATGTGTGAACGCTGAACGCAACTTGGTGAACGGTGAGCGAACGCAGAACGCGAACGGAGCGCGAACGCGAGCGCAAAGTGAACGGTGAACGCAAGATGAACGATTTACTTGGAATGCCTCTGATCTTTTCCATGCATTGTATCTATTCTATTATATTCTAATGTCAGGCGGAAAATAAATAAATATTCAAAAACTGTCCTAAGAAAGATGAAACATGCACATTTAGTAAAACATATTAAGTTTCTTACAATAATTTCTGCACATATGTATGATGTGTAATTCAACTTTTTAATCACACGATTTTGACACATTATTGACTTACAGAATGAATTACAACGGTTGTAACAACCGTACATGTATTTCCGTGTGAAGGCAGTTCCGTGTAAAATAATAATAAAAAAAATATTTTGCTAGTCTGTGGACGTATTGCATGTATACACTCGTATTTAAAAATTTAATGCAATAATATATTTATGTGTCTTTTCATTTTTTTAAATTATGATTTATTCAGGAGACTTCTACATGTATCTACATGTATAAATATTTCCATTTCTATTTGTTTTCTCTGTGATAACTCTTTGAAAGTTAGGAGAGTTGATTTCTTGATCATTCTAACGGAATGCAAATTTTGCCAAGCGAAAGGTCAGTAGCTAAGAAGGCATAATATGCATGTCATTCTCGTGCGGCTGTCTTTGTGTCTGACTCTAAGGAGGCCAAATATGCATGTAATTCTCGTGCGGCTGTCTTTGTGGTTGAGGTCAGTGGGCGGGGACTATTGAAATTGACATGTGAGGCCTTGTGTAATTTAAATCTATTTGTCTACATTTTTAAAATCTAAATTTACAATTTTATTTTAAAATGAAATGGAAATATAAGGAATCACTGTCTAGTTAGTAGAGTATGCCAGGGACATCAACGATAGTTGGAAACGTGGGATAATAAATGCAAATTATCCCATGTTTCCAACTATCGTTGATGCCCTGGCATACTCTACTAACTAGACAGTGATTCCTTAAACAATTCCCCGTGATTATACTCGGACAAGGTGATACAAAGAAGCATTCACATTATTTGTTACAGATTAAAATTTCAGAACTTGTTATTTAAGTAATACGTGTCATAGTTTTGATTAAATGCCCAAATGAGAGAGAGAGGTTCCGTTTTAGCCCCCCTTTCCACAAATGCATGTACATGTACCTGTATAAACAAAAATTCTTAATTTTTATCTAAATATATCAGGCAGTGAAAGTAACCTTTTTTATTTATCAAATAATTCACGTTGTTTGACAGTCATAATCAGTTTTTGTTTTCCTCCTTCAAGTTCACACGAAGTCCACGTGCTTGTCCTGTCAATCAAAATCATTCGACACGGTGCAGGTGTGAAAGTTTCATCACACCAAAGGCAAAGTGCTACACTTTAGTATTTCCAAGAAGTTTTACATGTTTTATCATTCCTAGATCTGATTCCAACTTTTCCAATAAATAAATAAATGAAATACATTGGGCAAAAACACTTCCAATGAATATGAACATACTCCCTGGCCAATTTAAAATACCACCATCGGCGCGTGTATATTTTGAACTACTATTGTTTAATGATTTTTAGATGCATGTTTGTTCTGAGACTGAAATTTTTGTGGTACAAAACGCGTTAACTTCTTTTTGAATATTAATTTAAAATAAACTGGAAATACTGACTAAGTGACCCATCTACGTGGAAAAGGGGTGGGGGTGGGGGGTCTTAATCATATTGAATGGCAAACATATAAAGTTTTTGTGAAGAAAGGAATTCTCTCTATTACATGTAGTAGAATTTATATATGAATTGTAGTATATCACATTTAAAAAAATATTTTTTTTAACCACACTATAATTTTAATTCAATCCAAAGATATTTAATTAACTGGATATCCGCAGTACTATTTATAATTCTCAGAACTAGTACTACTAATGTATTTCTATAATAATTGAAAAAAACGTGTTAGTAATAAATTCTTTCTAATTTTCCTGGAGTTGCTAAATTAATTGACATGAATTATTATCTCTCCATTAACAACTTGTCGTCTTTAACATAACATCAAAATGTTGCAGTGCTTGAAGTACCCCTATATTGCCCGTTTTTAAATTTAATTTTTCAGCATCGTTCTACTTAGGTACATACTTATAACAACATTTAAATAATAACTTAACAGCTAAGTTAGAATAATAATAAGACATATTGTAGATAATTTATTCCAATAAAATAATGATCCTTTAAACACGATATATGAATTATTAAATTTCAAATCCCGTTAATCCTTACTTACAAAAAAAGATAAGTCCTTTCACTTCGGAGTTCCGAATGACAGTGAAGACTGAATGATAAGTGAACGCTGAATGCAAGGTGAACGCAAGGTGAACACAAAATGAACGAACAGAGAGCGAACGGTGAATGCTTTGTGAACGGTGAACGCGGTGAGCGAACGGAAAAATGGGAAAGTAGAACGTTTCAGGGACTGTATTAGGACAAAGGGTGTTCATGCAAAAGTGGAGAGGCTCCTTTTTGCAGAAACAGCTACAAATTACTAAGTTGTACAGTGTATACATGTATTAAATCCCAAACTAAACAGTTGTTTCTGCAATCATGTATTTGTACAAATTTCAAACTGCAAGTAAAGTAATCAATAATTCATGCACATATGTATTGGAATTTTTTTTTTTTTTTTTTTTGCACATACTGCTTCATAGAAAGGGTTTCTTTCAAAACTTAAGATGCATTTAGCAAAATAATGATTATAATGAAGCCTTGACAATAATCTGCGGCTGATTTTCACCTAACAGTTAAACTTGCTTACAATGAAGTGCCAGGGATGGATGAATTTGTTTCGTTATAAGTGTAATTCATTATATCTGTAAGGTCTACAATGTATGTTAAAGTCACAGAGAATAAAAATCACTTTGCTGTAATTATCAATTCGTTATCAGCGTGTTCACTATAAGTGTGTTTTACTGTATCTGTAAATGTGATTTTAATGTAGGTGCTGATTTTCTGAATTGTCTGGTGGAGAATGGGGGTGACTTGGGCAGTAAGAAAGGATGTAACCTCCCAGGTGTAGCCGTGGATCTTCCCGCTGTGTCAGAAAAAGACAAAGAGGATTTACTTTTTGGAGTTGAACAAGGGGTAAGTTTTTCAGTTACTGGGGAATAAGCTGAACATCTCGAGGGGTAAATCATGGGAACATTTTGAGGTGGAAACCACAAGGTAATATTAAAAGAGGAACAGAAGAGGTGATCATTTCAAGGGATAAATCATAGGGACACATATCAAGAAGGGAATACCTGAAATGGAGAATCATCAAAAAAAAAATTCTCAAAGCCAGGAGTGGGAAAGGGGGGGGGGGGGGGGTGTTATAGGGGAACGTTTTATGGAAGACTTAAGGTGAGAAACAAAAAAAAAGCAGTTTAAGACATAAAGTCATAATAAAAGTTCTTAGCCAAGAATTATATGGCTTATAAGCTTCAGTTAAGATCACAAGGTTGTCAGTAAATGGGATGGGGGTTGGGGGGGGGATCACAAAGTGGATAGTCAAACCTTGTTATTTGTGAACATGATGGGACCTATATATCTGAGGGTTTGAGATACAGAGGTTAAAATACACAGAGAAATAGTAGTTGGAACTTCCACGTCACTTCCAACTTATCCATGGTATTCGAGATGTCAAAGTTCAAGATGCCATTGTTCAACTTTATTAAGTAATATCTGTTTCCCATTACACAGGTTTAATCTTTGTTGTAGGTGGACATAGTCTTTGCTTCATTCATCAGAAGTGGACAACACATCAAGGACATCAGAAAGGTCATGGGAGAAAAGGGAAAGAATATCAGAATTATTGCCAAGATTGAGAACCATGAGGGGGTCAAAAGGTCAGATAGAAGCTTAATTACTGTTGGCATAACTGTGTGTACAGTAAAACACGAAATACAGCAAACTCACTTTTGATGAATTTATACTTTAGGTGAAGTGAGTTTCATTCCTCATAGTTTTAATATGTAGTATTAACTTATTGAATATGACAAATTACATTTCTTAGGAATCAAAATTGTTTGTCCCTGACACTTCGGTATATTAAGTGTGTTGTATATGTGGTTATTTTTGGTAAGAGTTCAGTACACTGCTCTCCTCAACATATGAGCAAAAACATAAACATGAACCATAATTCACATGTTCAAGAAGATATAGCTCTATTCAATTGTCTCAATGTCTATGATTACAGGTACATATTTATTTATTAATTCTTTTTGTTGTTTTTTTTTTGTAGATTTGATGAAATTCTTCAGGAGTCTAATGGCATAATGGTGGCCAGAGGAGACCTGGGTATAGAAATCCCACCAGAAAAAGTATTTCTGGCCCAGAAGATGATGATTGGTCGATGTAACAGGGCCGGAAAACCTGTAATATGTGCTACACAGGTTTGTGTCCTCTGAGGTTTGGAGGAAGAAGTGGTCACATTGAAATGAGAAAGCACACAACAATGATTACTTTTCTCCAATAAGATGTCTATTTATATACAAACACATTACCAGACAAAAATCAAATTATGTATTTTAATTTAATTTTTTTATGGAAGTTATGATTTGTTGATATGTACCTGTAGAAAAAAATGGATAGAAAACATGAGTATTTAGCTTTCTGCTTGATATTAAAAAAAGTCCAGGCCTGCAGCAGTTATTACTATTGTTGAAATTTAGATTGTCATGTACATGTTAATTATATTGTTGTAATGTACAGATGCTGGAATCAATGGTGAAGAAGCCCCGCCCCACCAGGGCGGAGTCTAGTGATGTAGCCAATGCAGTGTTAGATGGAGCTGACTGTGTCATGTTGTCAGGGGAGACAGCTAAGGGAGACTACCCATTAGAAGCTGTCAAAATGATGCAGAAGGTTTGTGTTTTGCTAGAGTTTTAGTATTGAATGATGAATTAACTGTCAGACCCATGGATAAAGCTTTAATTCCTCATTTTGAATGGAAAAGATACAAGATAGAAATTTTTGATCTCTGTACTGGGCTCAAAGTATATGTTAAATATACCTGTGCTTGATAACTCCAATTATAGTAAAACATTGGTTTAGTAAACATGCTTATATAAACCATTTCATGCTTACAGCAATGTGATTTTCATTCATTGCAGCTTGAAATGGTACATATATGTATTATAAACTTATTGGATATAACAACAAATCAAATGCTTTGTCCCTTGCACCACGCTATAAGTGTGTTTTACTGTTATAACTTTCATGTTTTAGATCTGTAGAGAAGCCGAGTCCACTGTTTGTCCCTGGTCCTGCCCTATAAGTGTGTTTTACTGTATAATTTTGATATTTCAGATCTGTAGAGAAGCGGAGTCTGCTGTTTTTCATCATCAGCTGTTTGAGGAGTTACGTAAGGAAACTCCCACCCCCACAGACGCCACCCACACTGTTGCCATAGCAGCAGTAGAGGCTTCATTTAAATGTATGGCAGCTGCTATTATTGTGATCACAACATCAGGAAGGTACAGTACTGTTCTAAAGTCTGTATTCTGTATTATAATTGTTCTAGGACATTCATTGCACAGACAAGGTCTTTGTTATCTTTAGTCTCAAACTTGAAGTGTCAGAGTCCTTCTTTTGGATGAAAAGTACACAATTCTTGATTTTAAGTGGACATTATGTAGTGAAATTCACAAACTGATCTTTATCTTTTAAAGATGATCTCTGATGGTATGTGAATTTTACTTGATGTAGGGAAAATGAAAACAAAATACCCAGTAATAAAGGAAAGCAAAGTTAAGTTACTGGTACTCTTCCTATTTGAAGTAACTTGTCTGTGGGAAGCATCACTTTGTATTATTGCATACCAAGATTGTTATTTTTCATTAATTAGTATTGGAATAAGGTATCAGATACTTTTAATCTGAATTAAGAGAGTTCTGTATGCTATTTATTAGTAGGTTTACCCATTTGATCTTCTAAATGTTTAAAGTAATGTTTATTCACACAGTTTAAAATGCTTTTCACTGATTGGTCTGCCCACCTTATCTCAATTCTTTGTAGTCCAAATGTTTTAGATAATGCGTGTTGACACACTTTGTTATGCTATTCACTGGTGTGCGTACCTGATCTCAGATCTTAGTTGCATAAATGTAATGTAACGTATACTGACACAAATTCTGTATATTGCTCATTGATAGGCCCACCCACCGGATCTCAATTCTGTATTTTGTGAATGTTTAGCGACATGTTTTGACACACCTCTGTAACTGTTCACTGATAGGTCTGCCCACATGATCTTCCAAATGTTTTAAGTAATGTTTATTCACACAGTTTTATAATTATGCTGTTCACTGATAGGTCCGCCCACCTGATCTCGGCCTACAGACCTCGCTGTCCAATCCTTGCCATCACAAGGATAGAACAGACAGCCAGACAGTGTCATCTTTTCAGGGGGATCTTCCCTATTCACTATGTGGGTAAGTATTCAGTACTAAGAGTCTGGGCCCTAGCAGTTTTGGTGATGCAACCTATATTATGTAGTGTAGTTGTTGTATTTACATGTATGTAATGCCTTGTAACATAGTATGTAGATGTAATTACTTACAAAGTCTAGACTAACTACAGTCCCTGAAACGTTCTACTTTCCCACTTGAACGGTGAGCGAACGCTGAACGAACGGTGAACGAACGCTGAACGAACGCAGAGCGAACGGTGAGTGAACGATGTGTGAACGCTGAACGCAAATTGGTGAACGATGTGTGAACGGTGAACGGTGAGCGAACGGAGAACGCGAACGGAGCGCAAACGCGAACGCAAAGTGAACGGTGAACGAACGCTGAACGCAAAATGAACGATTTATTCGGAATGCCTCTAATCTTTCCCTTGCATTGAAACTATTTTATTGTATTCTATGTCAGGTGCCCAAAAAATCAATAAATAAATAAACAAATGAATGAATGAATAAATAAATAAATAAATAAAATAATTGCTCCAAAATTGTCCTAAGAAAGACGATGCATGCAAATTAAATTTTTAATCGCACGATTTTTATCACTGTAAAACATTGCAATTGCTGCCGAACGCTTTAGTATAAAAATAAAATTATTTTAGTTGGAAAATAAATATGTTTATTCTTATTTGATATAAAAATAAAAACATTACAAAGGAGAGAAAAACTTCTGACTTATAGAATGAATTAAAACGGTTGTAACATCCATTCATATATTTCCGTGCCAAGGCGATTTGGTGCAAAATAATGTAAAAAAAAAAAAAATTAATTACAAAGGCCAGTGGACACATCGCATAAACACACTCGTATTTTTAAATTTTAATGTAATAATATATTTATGTGTCATTTCTATTTTCAATGATTTATTGAAAAGACTTCTACATGTACCTGTAGACATTTCCCCGTGATTAAACTCGGACATGATAATACAAAGAGGCATATTCATATTATTTGTTATAAATTAAATTTTCAGAACTTGATATTTATGTAGTATGCTGTCATAGATTTTATTTAACAGACAAAATTAATGAGAGAGAAAGAGAGAGAGAGAGAGAGAGAGAGAGAGAGAGAGAGAGAATCCGTTTTAGCCCCCCCCCCCTTTTCAGGCTTCACTAAATGTTTGTACCTATATCAAACAAAAATTCTCATTTTTTTTTCTAAATATATCAGACAGTGAATGTAACTTTTTTAAATAAAAACATCCATTTGTTTAACAGTCATACTCGTTTTTGTTTTCCTCCTTCAAGTTCACACAAAGTCCACGTGCTTGTCCTGTCAATCAAAATCATTCGACACTGTGCAGGAGTGAAAGTCTCGTCACACCGAAGACGAAGTGCGAGTATTTCCAACGAGTTTTAACATTTATTTTTATCATTTCTAGATTTGATTCCAACATTTCAATAATAAATAAATGATTAAAATACACTGGGCATTAACACTTGAATTTGAAACATACTGTACATGTCTGCATGCCAATTTAAAATATCACCGCCGACACGTGTACATTTTGGACTACTATTGTTTAGTGACTTTTTAGATGCATGTTTGTTTTGAGACTGAAATTTTTGTGCTACAAAACACATTAACTTCTTTTTTGAATGTTAATTAAAATATACTGGAAATACTGACTAAGTAAACGATTTAGGGGAAAAAAGGGGGGAGTGTTAATCATATCGAATGGCAAACATATAAAGTTACGGTGAAGGAAGAATTTTTTTTCTCTATAACTATAGACTTTTTATATTACAGTAGAGAAAATTCTGTAGTGTATTACATTTTAAATAAATATTTCCTTTAACCACAATATCAATTTCTTTCGCTCCAAAGATACTAAATTAACAGGATATCTGCAGTACTATGTATGACTCTCAGAACTAGTTTTCATATGTTTCTGTGGTAATTGAAAGAAAAAAACATGTTAGAAATAATTTTTTTTTCGTAATTTAGCTGCGTAATTATTTGACTTGGATAATTGTCTCTCCATTAACGATGTCTTCTTTAACATAACAACAAAATGCTGCAGTGCTTGAAGTATCTGTATATTGCCCATATTTAATTTTTCAGCATCGTTCTACATTGGTACATACTTATAACAACATCAGAGTAAATTAATAAATAACCTTACAGCTAAGTTAGAATAATAATAAAAAAAATGATAATAATTTAAAATACTGTGGATAATTTTTTCCCCGTGAAATAATGATTCTTTAAACACGATATGTAGATTATCAAATATCTTATTTATTTTATTTAAGAAAAACCCGTAAATCCTTACTTAAAAAAGATAAGTCCTTTCACTTCGGAGTTCCGAATGACACTGAAGACTGAACGATAAGTGAACGCTGAACGCAAGGTGAACGCAAAGTGAACGAACGGAGAGCGAACGGTGAACGCTTTGTGAACGGTGAACGCGAGCGCACGGTGAACGGTGAACGCAAAACTGTGAACGGAGAGCGAACGGTGAACGCACGCTGAACGAACGGTGAACGCACGCTGAACGAACGGTGAACGAACGGTGAGCGAACGGAAAAATGGGAAAGTAGAACGTTTCAGGGACTGTAGTAGATGTATATTTTAAAAGTTGTTGTCTGTTGGTGTGTGTTTCCTCTGAGGCTTTTTCCTTCACCAAAGTGGGGAATCTTGCTCATGCTATGAATTTGAAATCTTTCAGCTTGCAAAAGTATGATTTTCGTGCAAAAATGTTTCAAATAAATTTATACTATTTATCACTATTCAGATTATGCTGAAATAAAACAAATTGAAAATAGTACATGTATTTTGATCCAAACCTTTTCCAATTAGATATAAGCATAATATTCATGGCCTTAGTTTGCTTTATGACCTTAGGTTAAGTTAATTTGAATAAAAAATAATTTAAAACCCTTTTTTTTTTTTTTGGGGGGGGGGGGGGGGGGGTAGGCACACAAATAGGTTTATGTTGCATTAGGATCATTCTGTATTACTCATACTTGAAAATTGTACTTCTGAATTATATAGTGCAGTCTGCATGCTTAATTTTCTGCTATATTTTAACATTATGTCTTGCTTGTCTGCTCTTTTTGTATGCTTATACTTTATATATGTACTATACTATGCTTTCTATTGTATACTACGCTATGCTTTCCTTGTCTGCTTTATGTATCCCATCATGCTTTTGTGCTGTATATAGAGCCTCGCCATGAGTTATGGACTGATGACATGGATAGGAGGATTTATAAAGCCATGGCCCTTGGCCGGAAACGAAACTTCATCAAGACAGGAGATTACATCATTATAGTGACTGGCTGGAAATCTGGGTCGGGGTACACTAACACTCTGAGGATTATCAATGCCCCGGAGAAAGACGATGGACCCATTCTGGGGGTCCCCGTCATCAAAGACTATAATGACTAAAAATAGAATTCAGTACTGATATTGTGTCCCCCATCTATAGGGCTACTACAGTATAAGATTTTGAAAACTAGAAGAGGGAATTATGAAATAAGATTTCGAAATATTGAAAAAACTGTGTGACAAAAAAAGGATTGTTAAAGAAAAATTAAGCACTTAGAGTAAAATGAGGAAATACTTCTGAATCAATGAATTTCAAACACATTATAATTTTTGTTATCTACGTGTACAATCGCCCTATATGTTCTCTGTTAGTCCGTTGCTATAATTTATTGCATTTTGTCTGTTATTTATATCCTAAGGTATTTTTACAAAATAAAGGATGAAATGAAAAAAATTGCCCAGTTTCCTCATTAAAAATATATTGCTGGCTTTGATATGACTTTAAAAACTAAACTTTAGACCCAAATGTAAAACTTTCCCATGGGAAAAATAATTAATTTGAGTTGTCAAACTTGGAATTCTGTTATATTTAAGGCTGTTTAAACTAACAACACCAGGTTTTTTCAGGGAATGTTGCTTGATCACCTCTAAACATGTTTATGATTGTTGCTCATTATCTTTGCATGAGTCTGGTATGCATAAGTTAAAAACTCTATTTAGTAATTTCAATTACATGTTCTTTACTATTGATTTCCACCATATACAATGTAAGTTAATTGATATACTGTACAATGTATGACAAAATCCACAGTTTTAATATGGGTATTTATGTCAATACAGTATTAGCACCAGTTTGAAAAAAAAAAAATTAAGTACAACACTGTTAATGGTTTTTTCCCCTTCTGGTGTTATTTTCATTGCATCAATGCTAGTATTCACTGCATTAGTTACGTTTCAGCCACCAAACTCATTCTAGCTGTGTTGCCTTGGTTACTGTTTATAACACTCTTACCTTTGTTTTTGTTTGTATGAAAATGGTATTCTGTTTTGATAATGGTCACAGTTTACTTTTAAATTCTTACTTCTAATCTGGAAGTGTTTATTTTTGTACTCAGAAATGTTAATTTGTGTAAAAGCAAATGAAGCATTTTGTAAATGGTAAAAAAATTTCGATAAAATAAAATGTTTCAACATTTTTTGTATACAAAATTATTTTACAATTCTTACAGTTATGAATAGTATGTTTTAACAAAAAATAACTGAAGTACAAGTAAAAATTGTTACAGTTGTTTTAAAACAATAATTGTTTTTGATAGTATTTGATATTTTATCAGTGCTTTCTTGCTTAATTATGACATGTATATTATAATTCCAGACCCTGTCATGAGTGAGTGGACCGTGGATGTAGACCGTCGGATTTACAAGGGAATCCAGATAGGAACTGACCGTGGATTCATTCAGAAAGGTGATCCAGTCATCATCATCACGGGCTGGAAGCCTGGATCTGGATCTACAAACACAATGAGGATCATTAACGCTGTAGATGTAGCTAAATCAGATCTGCTGGCGCCTATCACAGGTTTGTTATATGATATATATATATGACCTCCCATGATTTGTGGTTGGATATGATTTTTATCTAACTAGGTAATCTTTTTAATCTTCAAGCTTTGGCAAAGGAATAAAAACACTTAAGGAGTCGAATAAAAATCATATCCAACCACAAATCATGGGAGATTCTTTTTAACACATTTTAAACATAGCTCTCACATGTTTTACACTGTTTTATATAAGGAATGAATTTAATAGCTACCCAATTTATACGGTATAAACTGGGTTGGGAAGGTTTCCGTTTTACATTTACATTTCAAAGTATTTTTCCTTAAGATTCTTTGCAAATTAGAGAAAGTTCCTGTTCTTATGAACTACCATGGGATGAGTAAGAATATTTCCATTTTGACATAATTGAAGTAAAAAAATAGTGCAAACTTTTTTAAAAAAAGGATTGTTGAATATTTAAACTATGTGGCAAGTCATCAGAAAAAAAGTAAAATAATATAAGATATGAATTTAATTTTCGAGAATTCATGAGGTACATGAACTACAACGATTCACACCTGCATATTATCATAAAGCGCTAACAGGCTTCATGAAATATGCCAGCGTGAAGCATCGTAGTTCAAGTCCTCATGAATTCTCAAAAATTATATTCATTTCTTAAATAAACCGAGAACGGTTTATAAAATAGCGTAAACTGTTCCAACCCAGTTTATACCGTATAAATTGGGTAGCTATTAAATTCATTCCTTAAAATTAATTTTCTTTCATTTAAGTGTAAAAAAAGAAAATGATTACCCTTAAAATGACTTCAAATTGTACAAATTTAAATGCAACATCAGGATCGATACTTTTTTGACGCAAGTCGTGATGTAGGCAACACAGTTTATATGATATAAAGTAAATTTTTTATCCAATCAAATGGTGCTTTACAATCAGAATTAAATTATATATGAATCCACTTTTGATTAGTAGACTTCATTACTTCCACATAAAGAGCAAGTTGTTATAAAGTCATTTATATTTTTCAGGTATAACCAGTGTGCCAAGTTTCAACAAAATTGAAAGTGATTTATCTACTAATACTTCTGCTTCATCTGTCTCGGAGTCGAAAGGATCCAAAGACGATGTTAAGTTCTTCTGAGAACCTCTACAAGCAAATTTTTTTCACCCCAAAGACTCAGAATTACAATAATGTAAGGGGCAGATACATGTGACTCCTAAGAGATGTTGGATTTACTCAGTTATGGAGCTTTGAACAACTGCTTAATGTGTGTTTTATTAGACTTTTTTTCTTGTATTGGTATGTGTGAATGTTTGAGAAGAGAGGATAAGTTATATACCATTATTGTTGATTAAATGTTAGAACTGTTCCAATTTGTTCATGTGAAAAACAAAGTGCTAGACAAAGAGATATTTATTATGAATATCATGTTTTACAATGTATATTGTTGTATATGTTAGACATGGTAGTTACAAAATATTTCCTAAACAAAGTTATGATGCATGCAAGTGATGTATTAGGTACCCAGCAGTTACATAGAAATTTCTGGTTTGTGCTAGCAACAAGGAATTTTTAAGAATTTTTTGTGTGATAACATTTATAGACATCGTGGACTATTTATTTCATTGTAGGTATATATACTGATAAGCAACGTCTAGGATGTGAATCTCACTTGATGCAGGTTTTAGCAGCTAATTACATGTATGTAAAATTAAAATTGATATTGTCTGCTGTTGTTTTATCATTGAATGGTAATCTGCTCGAAGGAACAATATGTCCATGACTTTCCATTCCATGTAGCAACGAATTGCATTTCAAAAGAAAATTTTGACATCGGTGAAGTATAATAAGATCATGTTGAAACATCATCATTTCTTGATATACATGTACATTGCTGGATAGACAAACAGCAGAAGCAGATGAAAAAAATTCTATTTGTTAAAACTGCGTGTTTGTTTTGCCAATGTTAAGTTACATACCATGGTATATTAAAGAAGAACATTGTGTTTGAAAATCCTTTTCTACCTAAAAGCGTTCATTTTTTTTTATCTAAATATTGAAAGATTTTATTCCATTTTACTTTTTATTTGTTGTACATGTGAAATAAAAGTTTAAAGACAGTATAAGATAACAAACATTAATTTATTGTATATCTTATTTAACAAATATGTATAACTGGTTTGGATTTATTGGTGCTGTGTGTTTTATCTTTAATTTTATATGATTTATACACATCAGGAGTCTTTAGGCAAATGTAGTCATGCAAAAATATATGGTAAATTGCACCAATTTAAGACTTTGTTGGGGGCGTTGAGCATTTACTAAATGCACAGAAAAATTTTATAATGTGGAAAAATGCTTGTATTCTAATACTGACGAGGCATCAAGTTAACCTCCTTTGTAAAGTCAAAATTATTGAAATCTGACACAAGCTCTTTTTTGTTTGTTTATTTTTTTCTTTCTTTTGTTGAAAGGATTCTATTGTTGACACCCTGGTTGTAAAATAAAAATCTACAACACTGAGAAATTGTCTTTGTTAAACAATTAAAGAACGGTGTGTTATTTCATACTGTGATGCTTTAATATTAAATGGTGAAATTTGGTTGGTTTTAAACATTTGTTAAAAAGTACAGATACCCTACCACGTGCATAAACTCTCCGGGTAACATTACATTGCAACGGTTGAAAATGCATAATTATGAGAGGTAACAGTATAAATATTGTTAGTGAATGTTTGTGCATACAGTTCTCCATGACTTTTTCCTTTAAATTCATTCTAAATACATATACTTTTAGTACAACAAATAAAGTATTGCATAATTTTTGGGGGTAACGTGAAATTGTTATCACTTGAAAACAATTTTTGACCTGGCTTTAACTTGGTCAACAATGGTTGTCGCAAGATAACAATTTTCAGGTTATCCTAAAACAAACATGAAATTTTTTTATGCTTTAATTTCTTTGGTGGGATCACAGGAAAATTATTTGACCTTTTTTCCTGCTTAATGAGACACTCTTGACTCTTGAAAGAGATTTTAACATTAGCTTAGAACAAGAGGCCTATGGGCCACAATGCTCACCTGAGAAAGTGGTCCTTCTGTTCAACATCAGATTCTTTTTCCTACATATTCTTGTGTAAAACTTTGATCACTTTTTATGGTCCCACCCTACACCATGGGGTCATGATTTGAACAAACTTGAATCCACACTACCTGTAGATGCTTTCTTCTAATTATGACTAATCATGGCTTTGCTGCTTCTGGGAAAATATTTTTAAACACTTCTATATATTCCTGTGTAAAACTTTGATTCCCCATTTCTGCCCCACCCTACACCCAGGGGTCATGATTTGAACAAATTTCGAAAGTTGGGGGGGGGGGGGGGGCAACCTCCCAAAATTATCTAACAAGCAAAAAAAAAAAACCAAAAACCTTATTTACCGTCCAAATCCCGGAATATGCCAGTGCTCGACCTTACAACAACAAAAAATGGGAGGGGGTGACGGTACATATTGTTGTTCTGTACATATTGTCGTCGGTGACAATATATACTTACTCTCACTGCACATATTGTCGCCTATCGGTACATATTTCCCCCAATCTGATTAAAATACAGATCTCTTCATAGCGCAAAGCTTTGCGCTATGAAGAGATCTGTATTTTAATCAGATTGTATTTTCCCCAGCTTAAAAGATGCACATGTACATACTGTTGCCAGTGTAAAGACGAATAATGACCCCCATTTTTCAACGACAAAAAATGACCCCCCAGCCGTAGAAAAAAATGATTTTTTGTAGAAAAAGAGCCCTAAGGGTCATTTTTTTTTTTTTATGTGTTTGTCCTATAAAAAATTGACCCTCGTTGAAAAATGGCCCCTATTCCAACAGAGTGCATGATACAAAATTTATAACAGGGATTGATGCCAAGGTTTGAACCTCAATGTTTATTATTCTTCTTTATGCCCCTTTTGACCAACACTGGACGAACGCGCAATTAAAATGTAATAAAACAGCATTACATTTACATGCATATTTACTTCTTTCAAGCCTCTTGTGTTCTAAGCACATATTGAAAATCGAAAAATGGTTACTATTGGTTATAACTGTTAACGTAATTTCCCTTTATGACTGTCTTCCATTTGTTTCATATTTGGATATTTGACTGATTATAGACATTCATAGCTAAATAACAGACAAGCGGGATGCTCTGGCTTTTCTCGGTAAACATTTCTCCCAAAGTAATCAGTATGCTTTGAGTAGGATCAACTTTTTTTTTTAAAAAATGAAGAAAAAAGGGATGAGATAAATTTTCGGAAATAAATACAGAAAGTTATGCAATGTAATATATATGTATATTTTGAATGACATAAAAAGTCGTGCAAATGAGGTAGAATGTATCGAAAATAACATAATATCTCGTGAGAACGACATACTGTGAATATATTTCCTAATGAAAAAAAGGTGAAGATAACGAACAGTGATGATTTAAAAAAAAAATCCACAAACAATACAATTCTGTTAGCAGGGCATAAAAAAGGACCCCCGAAAATTGCAGAGGTCGGATCAGGTGCATAGAAAGAGTAAGTATCCCCTGTTGACCCGTCACACCCGCCGTGAGCACTGAGAATAAATCAGGTAAACGGGACATTCTGTTGTAGAATTCAGTATAAAAACAAGGGACAAACAAATGACCCAGTTATGGGTCATATTTGTTGACAGGGTCATTGATACGACCATTGAATTTACGAAATGCTGACTTTAAACGAGGTTGTTGAAATCCCTGTAACATCAACTTAATGTATCTGTCAGTAGTCTGCCTCGATTTAAAAATTAATCGTGCTCTTGGGTATCGAATAAGTTGGTAGACGTAAACATTATATGCAAATGATACCGGAATATTATTTCATAAATGAGGAAAGTTGACGTTAAAAAAAGATGAAGTCATCCCGTTTGTCAGACACTTTAGTTGTTTGTTGGTCTTTGTCGTATATGGTCAGTAGAACGTTCAAATATGAAGCAGACGTGGCAAAAACAAGAAGGACATAAAATTTCTGCATGTCTGAAAAATATACAAAAATATACAATCGTATAATGTGCATTCAATTTTATTTATATACAGCGCTAGTGGTCTACTTTCTTTTCACATATATAGAAGTAATAAAGAAGAATCCCAGTATAATGTACATTCAAGTCTGTTAACATGGTCGTCTGGGAATAGGATACATACATGTAAGAGGAATATTTTTTTTTTAAAATCCACTTTAAAACAGTTAGACATTTGTCAAATTAATATGGAAACCTTTCTATACAGTGTATATTGAAGTAATTAATGTTTTCAATTTATAATTAAAGATATACCATTTTATTGACCTTCCAGGTGAATACAAGGATTTATTTTTCCTACATTGAACTAAAAATAGATTGAAAATAATTCTGAAAGTTATTTCACCTGCATCTGAATTCCACTCAAGTGAACATAATATTCTGGCACAAAGAATCGGAGAAGAAGTTTTGTAACAATTTTATCGTTGAATCATACAATAATTGCTGTTTTTTTCTGTCAGGAAAGCTCAAAGGGCGAGGAGAGCATTGTTTTTCGAAAGTGGAAAATCACTGATTAAAACCCCAGTCACATTTACAAAAACGATCGACGGCAGACGGCTTTTTTAGGCGAAAAAAAAAGATTCTTCAGGCGACAATTGGCAGTTCATCTGCCGTTGTCTTGCCCGATTTTGACCTCTTTTTTCATCTGCCGATCAACTTTGTGTCAGTCGTGCCAAGTCATAATTTTTGTCGGTGGCCGATTCCTTCAATTGAAGCAGTCGTTAAATAGTCAATCGACCAACCTTTGATCATCGTCCGAAAATCGGCAGACAGTTTTTAAGGTCGGTTGTCGGTCGGTCGACATTTAGGAATTGGGTTTTTGTGAACGATGGACGACGTTGAAAAACAAACTGCGGCCCAGCGAACGATGATCGGGCGACGGTTAAGATGGTATGGGATACCAAACGAAACTTTCGAAACGATTCGAAATACCCCACCTTTCAGTATGTGAAATTGTAATTTTGATAATTTTTTAATCATTTTAATGAGAAATACAAAAAAAATTTCTCATTTAATTCTTTTTTCAAAAGCTTAATATTATAGGCAGGAGTTTACTAATATAAAGTGTATATAAAAAAAAAAGACAAGAAATATGTCTTAGTATTTTTTTTTTTTTCAATTTTCAACAAAAAATAAGCGTTAAAAACTGGAAAAGTTTCATTTCTTGAAAACAGACAGATTACATTTCATAAAAATCTACAATTAGAATGTATCTTAATATGTTAGCAAAGTGAAATAAACAAATTGAAAAAAAATATATATAAATGGAAAATATGGGAAGCATTTAAATTTTTTTTTAATTAAAAGATCCAAACGGGAGTTATCCTTTATTTTTCAAGGGTTGAAAAACCTGGGTGCTATTTCAGAAATGAATATTAAGCATTTTTCCCAAACTTAAAAAAAATCACACTTTGTTGCAGTGGTAGTTTTCAACTTTGAACTGTTTTGAAAACAATACATGGACAATCGCTTTCCAAGACATGTCTCGTTCAGAGCAAATTGCATTCATCTAAACGTTTCGGGACTGTATACAACAGCTAGCTGATTTTGACCAAACAGTTACTTCTTGAATTAATTAACAAAGAAGCACTGGTTAACGTGATAATTGATTGGTCATAATTCAGCACAATGTGAAGTAATCGCACTTATCCATGCCTCACCGCACACACAAGGTGATGTACAATTACTCAAACAATTGGAATACAGCTTTTGCTTAAAAGTGTTCAAAAGCAGCAATGTTGAAACTACCTTTTACAGGTATTTGCTTTTTAAATGAACGTATTACAGTTATAAGTAAATTTTTATACTTGCAATTTTTTTGTCTATTTTTTAGGGATGTCAACGAGTACCCGGTTAACCGGGTTCTCGATCGAACGTCCGAGTATCGAATACTAAAATCGGTACTCCGTTACTCGGATGTATAATTATTTTTTCATATTTCAAAGTGCATATATTTATTAAAGACTTATCAAAAATGTGATTTAAATTGCGTGCATTGTCCATGTTTATACAGTAATTAGCCTCACCTACACCAGTTAATACCCGTTCTCGCGTCTAGTTTTTATTTGTTTTCAATGAACATCGTTTAATTATGATCTATTAATTATCCTTAGATTATTTCTTTAGCACACGGTAGCAAAGTCGGACATACATAGAAATACCGCTACCAATTAAAGAGTGAAGAAATATTTTAAAATAACGAAAGATTTAAAAAAAAATGTTAAAAGTCTGCTGTGCATAGTAAGTTAAGGGTATAAGGGGGAAACAACCGTATATTTAAGGAATCACTTGGAAAACGTGGGATCATTTATGCATAACGGGTGACGTTGTAAATATTCTTAACTTTCAGAGTTATCACAGAGAAAATAATGTAATTTTAATAATATACGACTCGCGACCAAGACAACGTCCGTTCCCAAAGATATTCTCTTTCGCTAATCATTACGAAGTCGCGTCCTTCTCTGCCGTCGATCAAATTGTCTTCCTAAACAAGAACTGTGAAGCATTTGTAACTATTAGTGTACAGAGTATTAATTGATTATGTCACTTCGTATTTGTTTGTTTGTTTGTTTGTTTGTATGTTGTTTAACGTCCCTCTCGAGGATTTTTCACTCATATGGAGACGCCACCACTTGCCAGTGGAGAGCTGCAAATTTTGTCCTATGCTCGGCACTTACGGCCATTGAGCAGTGAGTTATCTTTTTCGTGCCAGCACCTACTGCGACACGGGACCTCGGTTTATACGGTCTCATCCGAAGGACCGGTCTCCACGTCCCACAGTGGGATTCGAACCTGCGACGTAAGTATCAACTCCTTACGCCGCGACTCTAGAGCAGACGCTCTAACGGTTCATTCCCACTTAGCCAAAATTTTGAATTTCTTATTCCCATCTAGCCATCTAGCCAAAATTGGGATTTTCACACCTGGGTGGTCACATGTGTATAGTCTGTTTTATAGGCTTATTACCTGTAATTTTTTGACAATGTATTTGGATTATAACTTTACTAGTACAAGTAAGAGATGAAAAGAAAAAAAAAATAAAAAGAATTTAATGTATTTTTGCAGAAATACTAGTAATAAGAACTATCAAAAGTGCGTGATATAAAGACAGAAATTGGCTGTGACTGTACATTTACATGTATATGCATTTATAAGTAATTTCTCCACACATGTATTAGATCTACACTGTAAAAAATAAATGTTTTAAAAATAAACACCAAATTGCCACAGATAATAAACACTTTAACACGTTTAAAATTTAAACACTTCGTGAAGTCTTTAAGAAATAAACATGTTAGAATGTTTAAAATCTAAACACATAAGGTTTAATATTTAAATACTTCCTTATCATTCTGTTTAAATACTAAACACTTCAAAAACACAAAACGTTTAAAGATTAAACACTGAATAAACACAAGGAGTTTACTAAATAAACGCCGTACGTGTTTAAAATTTAAACATTTCATGTTTTATTAATAAACACGTTCAACCTAAACACTTAAACATGTTTATTCGATGCAACAGATAATAATCACTTAAACATGTTTATACGTCATTTTTTAAACACTTCAACGTGTTTAATTTACAAAATAAATAAACACTTAAACGTGTTTATAAGTTTTCAACATTTTTATTTGAAAGAAACATAAAACAGTACAAAACACACAGTTCTTGATGATGAACATGTACATAAAGCTTAATTAATAAATGATTTAAAGTTGAATAGAGATTCAAACTTTATAAACAATTATAACATTTATCAACATATTTGCTAACACACACATGTAGATACATAATTCAAATCAAGTTGAAAGATAGAATTATCGAAAAAAAAAAAAGATCTAGCATGAACATGTAAAACCTGCATGTGAATTAAAATTCAATAAAATTGGTGGCCGGGGGGGGGGGGGGGGATAGGAAAATCGCTTAATAAAATGAAATATTATTTTTCAAGAATAAAATTTTGAAACTTTATCTTAAAAAAGGGACAGGGGGTTTATTACATCTTTTTTAATAAAACAAATTCATAATTAAATATAATGCACAAAGACTGCAAATGTTATTTATTGCCTGGGTACGGGATATATACATTGTGTATGTATTGCAGTTAATAAATCCAGTTGTACCTGTATAATTTTACTTTCACTAATATTCAGAGTTTTTAACCAAATGAAGAAAATTTCCTGTTTTTACCTGTAAACGACTAATTCATTAAATATTCTTGCAACTTAACAAAAGCTGCTGGGGTATCACTCACTAAATTTCATATAATATTCTAACAGAGTTAAACAGTCTCCTCTGCTTGTGTGTAAAATTCAGGTTCTTCTGCCACGAATGATGATCTCCAGTTTTCCATTCTCCAAAAATTTATTCAACCTTTAGTATTTCTAATTCCTTCTTCTTATCAGAAATATCCTGAAAAATAGATAGATAAAAAATATTCACTATACAAATTCAGAAAATTATCTGTAAAAGAATACACTGAGATAAAAAAATAATTTGTTATCCTTCACGCCAGTTTTGATTATATAATACATACTGAGAAACAAGTTTGAAATAAAAATCTGCAATACAAATAAATCATATAAGCATACAGTGTATACACTAAAAAATTAAATATTAATGTACCTGCAGGAGCAGCCCAACAGCAACAATTAAGAGAAGGGGGAGGGGGGGGAGGCTGCATTTTCTATCATGTAAACAACACTCCCCAATGATGTAAAGTCTCCTTAAAGAATACATGCGCGTGCAAGGGATGAAAAGTGTTGTTGTTAACGCTTATGTGTTAAGTTATGTATGGTCAGCAAATAATCATAATAATGCGTGATAGGGAGCATAAATTTTATCAAGGGCAGGTAATTGGATAACATTCACTTAAATTTCATGTTACTGGGAGACCCAAAACTAGTGTAGGCTAGGAAACAATGATGTTTGTATTTGTGTGTGTGTGAGGGGGTGTGTGAGAGGGTGTGTAAGGGGGGTGACCCTTTTTCTTTGAAATGCCCTTTAAACTCACCTCTCAAGGTTAAGTGTGATCTTCGTTTAAAATCACTTTCCTTTATCAAGTAATGTATTCTCAGGATTCACAATAAGAGAAGAGCGTCCCTGCAAATTAATTAGATATCGCAATATACTTAAAGACTACAAATATTTTATGCCGACCGCTGCACATGGGCGCATTTGCACTCAGCCGATAGGCCTAACAATCCTGCATTTCATAAATGAAAAGCAGTATAAATCTCTAATGTATTGAACATTCAATTTTTTTCAGATTTTATATAAAGAAATGTATAAATACCTCCTGTTTCCTTGTTAGATATGGTGTTTTTGCCAGAATATGCGTGATTCTGCATCTTCTGCGTTCAAATGGCATGTTATGACATAATCAATTGCGTCATTTTCTATCATAACGTATTAAACACAGGTGTTTATTTTGCAATTTCTATATACATACCATGTGTTTAATTTATAAATATATTATGGTTAAGAAATGAACACTCGTGTTAAACACCGGTGATTAAAATATTGATAAAATTATAGAAGTCATCATAATATATGTTTCTCTTTCCCCTTTAACAGTTTATGAGATTGATGAATTTTTGGCACAAAATTACCTTAAATTAATGTTAATTGTAATTGCTTTGGTATGATCTAAAGTCAACGTATTGCCTGGCTATTCGTATTTTTTTCTGTGTCGAAAAATATCTACTAGTATGTACGGAATTACTTCATAAATTAAGAAATTGTACAAATGGCAAATGCACACAGCAATACTGAGAAGCAACACCTAATTTAATTCTTTGATTTGATGCATATGAACATTACGTGTTTAAGATGGATGATTAAACACCCTACTTATTGAACACCAATTTTAAAAATAGTCGTGTTTATATGTTAAACGCTAATGTTTTGTATTTAAACCCACCATGTTTAATTGTAAAACACGACTGTTTAAAAATTAGACACAAGTTAAACATCATTTTTTACAGTGTAGTCTTTTATGATACATTTTTATGTCTGATAAGAATTGGACATACCTTTTTGACAAAAAAGTCAAAGGGATTAGAAACAACTTCGAAAATCTTCAGTTAATGCAACAATTTTGAAAATTGTCAGGATATATCTACTTGGAAAACACTAGTGGTGTTAAAAACTTAAATTCTTAATTTACGAAATATAATTCTTCTTAAAAACTAGGATTTTTAGAAAGATATCCATATTCATTTAGAAAAGCTTGTCAATAATCTTTATGCATCAGAAAAGGAATCATTCCCTCAAAGCATCAGAGGCACATCTAAAATTAATAAATTTTTAAATAAATAAATAAATTAATTTTTATTTATTTATTTATTTTGGATTAGGGGAAAGAGATTAAAGATTTCAAAAGTACTATTATCAGTACCTTACTTTTACTTTACATGTATTTTCAAATATTTGTGATGCATAGTTTAATAGAACTGGTACTAAAACATATTTAATAAGTTAAAATATTATCAAATCATTAAAAGTATGAAAATGAATAAAATAAAATAATCCTTTTTAAAAAGGAAGACAAATAAGAAAATTAAGTGATAACTATCATTTAACATTTGTCAAATTAAAAAAAAAAAAATGACACAAATTGATTTAAAATATTTATTTCAATAACCATTCATCACATTATTAGAATTTTCATATTTTTAAACTTTTTCTGTGATAATCTATAAGACAGACTATAGGTCACCTGTAATTAATTTCTTTTGTTCTCTCCCTCCCCTTACCTGTACACCATTCCCACCTAGCCAAAACCAGTCACCTGTTACAATTTCAGAATTTTGGCTAAGTGGGAAGACACCGCTCTAACCACTGCGCCACGCGGCCGACCGTATCAAACAAATCAATGGGGTAAACTGGTCTAAGATTAGTAAACTTTTACATGTATACACATTTTTTCCGAGTACTCGGGTACTCGATCGGAAAATCGTCCGAGTAACCGATTATCAAATATTGACCGATTTGACATCCCTACTATTTTTACTTAAAATGCCGACTTGTGAGAACTAAAATTGAAATAGCTTCAGAGTGTTCTTTTATACGGTGTATCTACAAATTTTGACCCGATAATAAAATCAAATCAATGCAAATCAAAACAATACTTCAAACGGAAATACATCATAACGTAGAGGTATCCCATACTACCTTAACCAGCTTATAAATATTTTTACTTTTAAAAGCATCGATACTAGTGTCGGCCGATCTTTTTTTTTAGCCTACGATAAGAGAAAGGTTTGGTCGCCCGACCATTAGCTTGAATGTGACCTAGGCATATGTGTGGCAATAATCCAACCAATGGTTCTTAAGTAGAAAAAAAATTGTTAAGCAAGCACTGAATCTCCAAGTATTTCTTCTTGTTTAAAGGTCACATTCGTTTCAGTTCTTTTGGTCCTAAAAATAAGAACCCCTTATCTTGAAGAGTTAACCACACAATTAGGGTACCCTGTATACAGTATTTTGTTACCTGAGTATAATACAAGAATTTAGAGGATCCATAAAGTATAAAATAAACTGATACATGAAGCTTTGATGCCCAAAAGCGAGAGAAATAGGATGATCAAGATCAATGAAATAATTAGTCTAGTTTTCAGTAACAACTCATAAATTAAATTCTAATCTATCCCTTATTGATCACTATCGCAATGCAGACAATGAGTAAACTATTAGTTCTTCTGTACCACTTTTAATCCCATATTGTGACCTCTCACATTGGCCTCTTTTGTTCTTTGAAGAACAATTAATAAGATAAGTTATTTTTGTTTCATTTTGATTTATTTATTATTTACAAGTCTACATGATCATTAAAACCTACTTTTTGTATTATACAATATCATTTTTTGCACAATTCTCCTAGTCTATTGACTTTCAAATACATTATTTACAGTGATTAATTATCAAAAGTGAATGGCAAAGGGGAATAACTTCTCTCAGTAGAATTCAAATTAATAGAGCGCTGGCCAGGACCAGAACACTTGACCAAATAGTCCTGATGTTCAAAAATCTGGTAAAAATATCCTTGATTATTAAAACTTTTATTTTGTTTGCCTTCGATTTGCTAAGGAGCAGAGAAGATTTTCAAAGAACTATTGCATTTTCTCTACAGATTTTACACAGCCCTATCCTAACACTAAAACCCATGTCCCAGGGTCATGAAATTCACAAATTTGGTAGAGATACCCTCATCATCATAACTATGTACTTAGTCGAAGATTTTTAAAGAATTAACACATTTTCAGTATATACTCAATACAGCCCCCCCCCCCACCCCTGAAACACCAAAACCTGGGACCTCAAGTTTTAAAAAAAATTGTAAGAAGCACAATTGTTCATAATAACTATGCACTTTGTTTATCGGCTCAACACTAAGGGCAGACAGGATTATTTAACAGAAATAATGCATTTTCACTATATTATCAAAGAAATTATGCTTTTTCACAATATTATGAATAGAGCCCCCTCCCCCCCCCCCCCCCGGGGGGGGGGGGCGTGAATTACATGATTTTTGAGAAGGCATCATTGCTTATAATAATCATGCACTTAGTTTGTTTAAATTATATTCAGGAGCAGAGAAGAAGATTTTCAAAAACTTAATGCACTATTTCACTATATAATCAATAAAGCCCGACCCTAACACCAGAACCCCTGACTCAGGGGCCATGAATTTCACAATTTTGTAAAAGGCGTCCTTGTGCATCATAAACATGCACTTTGTTTGTTTAAATAATACCCAGGAGCAGAGAAGAAGATTTTCAAAGAATTAATGCATTATTTCACTATATAATCAATAAAACCCAACCCTAAGACCAGAACCCCTGACCCAGGGCCATAAATTTCACAATTTTCTAAAAGGCATCCTTGTGCATCATAACCATGCACTTTTTTCACTATATTATCAATAGAGCCCCCCCCCCCTCCCTGGGGCCATGAATTTCATAATTTTTAAGAAGGCATCATTGCTTATAATAATCATGTACTTAGTTTGTTTAAATTATATTCAGGAGCAGAGAAGAAGATTTTCAAAAACTTAATGCACTATTTCACTATATAATCAATAGAGCCCCACCCTAACACCAGAACAGCTGACCCAGGGGCCATGAATTTCACAATTGTGGTAGTGGGCCCAATGCTTATTACAATCATGCCAACAGTTTGACTGCTTGGTGTCCAGGAGTAAAGAAGAAGATTTTTAAAGATTGCATCAATTTTGGTGGTTTTAGCCCCACCCCTCAGGCCCCAGAGGGGCAGGGACCATGGAATTAACAACTTTTGTTCTCCTTCACCCATAGATGCTATATGCCAAAATTTGTTGAAATTGGTTTAGTGGTTTTGGAGAAGAAGTTGAAAATGTTCAAGAGTTAACGCACGACGACTGACGAAAACGGATAGCAATAGGTCACCTGAGTGACTCAGGAATGTGAAATTCATCTATAACAATTCAAAAACAGGAACAGGTTTCGCCCTCCCTTTCTACTGATACTTGTGCATCCTAGCCCTAGCTGTGTGTTACACCCTTGCCCTCTGCCTGGACTGACTCCTACACATTCTGGAAATAACTTGGCGAATAAAGAGGAGAGTATTTGCTGCCATGTTCTCTATCAAAATTGCAAGGAATTCCTTTGGATGGGCAAATGAGGACACCGGCTTTTTCAAAGACGATGGGAATATAAAAAGTAAGTAATAAATATACGAGCTCAGTCCCCCCCCCCCCCCCCCCCCCGAAAATTGCTATAGTTGTACATTGCTACTCAATGTAGAAAAAATCGTAAAATTACTAATTTAAAAAGGATACAAAATAATGAAAATATCCATTGTATTAATAGTTTCTAATGCAAGGAATAAATTACTATGAACTTGTATAAAGTACGACTTTACTTTTAATTTTCAGCATTTCTCTTTATTTTGAGATTTGTTAAATGGATTTAACTTTAAATTAGAGGAGCTGTTCGAACTAACCGCTTGTGTGCCAAATGATTAGCAATTCCACTGCATGTGATCATGAAGGAAGAATTAGAACAAACAGGGACAGAAAGAAGGAAATGCGTTCAAAAATGAAACAGAGGACAGTGATTGGTTATTAACCTGTTAAAGAGTGAATTTGAGAAAAAAAAGTGTATATAGTAACAATAAGTGGAAAAGTTTGGAAATTTATTCTAGATACAAAATTAATTTTAATCTTAAAAATGGCAAATATATTTATTGTTTTAATCATATTCAAAATTATATCCAAAATGCATTTGTTATTTTATACTTTCATTTGCTTCCCTTATGTAGAAACAATAAATTCCATCACTAATAAATCATTTTTTTTCTGATAAAATACAAGAAGTAAAACAAGCCTGATATTACTTTTTATTTATTTTAGCTAACTTGTATTTTCAAATATAGGATTGGAAATAGATTTTTTTCTGATTGTATAGACGATCGGATTAGTTCATATGCAGATTTGTAACAATTAAATGTGTGCATGACTACACATTAGGACAATGTTGGTCCAATATATCTGGCCAACATTGGGCCGATGAGCAAAGTGACATTGGGCCAATGTCATTTGCCAACATTGGCCCAATATAACCGATGACGTTGGCTCTAAGTTGGCTCAATGTTAGCTTACTATCTGGGCCAAAACTGCTGAAAATCCAGATAGAGGAACAGAATATTTTCAGAGAAAACGCCTCCCTCTAACAACAGTGGGTTTGCACCGTGATCCGTTGCCTGGATACGAGAATTTATCCTACCGAGAACTTAAAAATAATCCCGTGCCAAATACAATTCATTATGTGTGGTGTCATGATAGAACTATTTCTTTTGAACACTATCTGTCCATTTTAAGTGCTTAGAAGTTTTTGAGACCAGATTCCATAGAATTCCATAGCATTTATTATTTTAATACAACAGAGAAACAGTTAAGTTAAATTGATGCAAAGCATCAAATCGGCCGCAAAAAATATATTTAGCATTTTAAAGTATTTCCACAAGAAAAAGTCCAAAGAAAAAATTCGAAGTAGAAAAAAATATATGATTCATTTTTATTGCAAACTGTACACTTGCATTATTTTTCTGTGTATTTTTTAATTTAATTTTTAGTGATCAATTGTTAAATATCGTAAGTAAATTTATGGAAATGAAAATCGGACTACACGCGGTAAAGGAGAGGAATATATTATCATTAAATTATTTGATTAAAAAACAAATGCAACAAATACCTAAAAGTGTTGATTATGATTGTCTGAATGCTGACAAAAAGGACGTTCTTGTAAACTTGACATGCTGATACCTTTGAACTTTATCACATGATAATGCAAATGCACCAATGATATGTATCACAATAAATGTGAAGTACAGAGAAAAAAATCACTGGGTCATTTGCAACTGTAGTGCATTCCAAACAAAATTCACTCATTCCTAAAACTTTTACAAATTATTAATTATTTTAGGCATTGTAATTTATATCCGGATACTTAATACGTTTTGTTTTTATATCTTACGCACGCCCATGTTGGGGAGCAGTTCATGTAACAACTCTTTATAAAATCATAATTTAATAAATAGCTGATAAGAAATGAAAAACAAATTAGGACGTAAGAACAACCACTTAGTATTAAGCAAATTTTAAAAACTTTTATTCATAACATTTATGCATGTTATCAATAAGGAATTATTCCATCGAAGCAATGAAAAAAATAACGTCTCATTTCCCCATGTGCACATTCTAACACAACCACAAATAGATCGGCCGCTCCTGCGGCCGATAAAAATAAGATATGTGGATGACGGACCTGAAAAGAACCGTTGCGGGTTTCGCCATTCATAAAATTCCCGAAAACTGGGATGGGCAAGAAAATGGATGTGGGGTGTGGTTTGGAATAGCCGTACTAGACGACAGAGGGGGTATATATTTCTCCGAAACTCTCTTGCTAATGAAATCAATCTCATCCTATAGGCAGCATAATTTTAAGTTAGGACTGAATAAGCATGCAGATGAAGTGAGTTTTATATTTGCAAAAGAAAAAGGCAAAAGACTTCGAGAGTTGGCTAAAATGAAGCAAAGTCAAGATTTGTCTCCAAACAGTTTCAATGACACAGTCGTCTTCGAAATTGTTCCTAAAGGAAAGGTTCTAGATATTCCGGAGGATATTGAATGTTGCGAGATATCCGATATACACCCTGTAGATATCATGTATTCCAATACCACACTAGCAGCCAGGGCACGGCAAGTATTTTACGGCGATTCCGCCATTATAAAAGATACTCCAAAACTTCCGGGAAAAATACCAAAAATCATTCCTCTTGTGTGGTACCGAGAAAAAGAGATGGATTTCATGTTGTATCTCAGTCTTAGAAGTGTAATGACAATACTTAAGCCAGAGAAAGTATTTATACACGGTGATAATCTTTTACATGGTATTCCGATAAATTCAAGAAAGATTCTAGATTACACACAGTATACAGAGAGGTCCCTGACACGATATTTGGTCACAAAGTTCTTTATACTCAACATAAAAGTGACATTATTCGAGCCGATGTCCTGCTCAAATATTGAGGTATTTATATGGACTGGGATATACTCTGGTTGAAGCCTATGGACGATCTAATCGATAAAGGTTACGACGCCATATTTAACTTTGATCACATGACACGTAATGGTTATCCCGATGTTATCAACTTCGGTGTTTTCCTAGCAAAACAACATTCTCATTTTGTTAAATACTGGCAGGACACTCTCGTGAATTACCGTTCAGAAGATTTTTATCATAATGCACTTGAACTTCCATACAAGACTTGCGAGAAGTATCTTCAATACGTACATGTAGAGCGCCATCTACAGGCCATGAACTTCCGTTTGAAGTGCCATCCCATTTTCAGGAATCATTATCATGAGTTTGACGGGAACAGTACTTTGACTGGAAGAAGGAGGCTTACGCTATTCAATTAATGCATCCAGACCCTCCTGAGTACGCCAACGAATCTGCGCTTAAGCAGGGTTACAATAAGTTTGCACAGATTGGGCAGCATATATCAAATCAGAAATATGAATATGACTGATAATTAACTTCAATGTATCATTCATAAAATCAGTCAAACACATGTAATAAAACGTTTTCAGCATTTTTATTTTCATTTTTGGATAATATCCTACTCGATAAGAATTTTATTTACTCAAACATTTGAACATAAAAGCATTCAATGGATAAATTGGCATGATGACTTAATTGGAATAAAAACACAGTGATACAGGTTACACTCTGAAGATGACAGCCATCAGTTCTACCCCGTTCACAGATTTTCGAAGTAGAACGTCATAAATCATTTCAAATTGTACGCCTGTACTTGAGCACTTTTATTACAAATTCAAATATCAATAAAATAATTATGGCACAAATTATACCGGGACTCTCAATAAAGAAGAAGGTACGGTCTCAATACAAATCTGGCCCTGGATTTTTTTTAAATATCAAAATTTTTGAGAGAAATGAAAACTCTTTTTGAATAGCAGAAAGTTCTACTGAATTGAAGAAAGTTGCAGAAGACACCAATTTTCGTTTTTTTTTTCAGACAATATAGACCACATTCATCGCCCTCAAAGATTTTAAGATATGTGATTTCTCAATTCTTTTGTACACGAAATATCTGAAACTTGAAGAAGGCGACGGCTGTGGAGACTATTTTCTTTAGGAAAATAACCCCATAAATGAGTCATATTGAGGCCTCAATTGAATCACATTAGTATTTCCAGAACAACTATCCTTTATGCTTTATACTCTCCTGATTTATTACTTCCATTAATTAAATTAATATTTAAGTAAATTTCAGAACTTTCTGAAAGCATCAAATTTTTAGGGCGTAATAAAGCAAAAAACCGTACCTTCTTCTTTATTTACAAGCAGGAACAATCCATTTTTCAGGACTCCGTGTCAGTAAAGAATTTGAAAGTAAAGAAATTGTATTCTGTTTCTTCACTTACTCACCGCTATTCAACGTATAAGAAAAAATATTTTACATCTTATTTTTGATATATCTAAAACTTATTGTTTTTTGGTCTCGTCTTTTATTTTCTTTACAGCCTCCAGAACATCTGTTAAGTTGGCATGGTCACCGAATTCCATCTCATGATGCTGATAATAGATTCCATTCTGTCCTGGACCGATTACAAACACGCCTGGAGAATTATACCACACGATTACAGAAATTTAAAAGAAAAAATATGTGCTGATACACAACCAGATCAGAAGTACCTAAAAATTATCATATTACATTTATACTTGGTTGATTCACTCATTAACGAGAAATATCAAAGAGGTTTGAAAATAGTAAGAATTGTGTAATACAAGGTTATTTATTATTATTTGTGCATAATTTCCTATTCAAGCACGTGTACAAACTATAATTATGTAAACTTTCATACACATTTGGAAATCGTCATAATTTTTGTACATTCCGCTAAAAACACTCAAATTAACACATTTCTAGCCACTGAACGGCTTATTTGATCAGTTGTTGTTTGACTTTTGATAATAATATTTTTAACTTCATTTGTGAATTTGAAGGTAACTTAATCACTTAGAGGAAATTCATCAGACTTGTATAACATTACCAGAATATTTGTTTAAACTCATTTTAAATCGATTTCAAAGAATAAAAAACAACATCAATTTATGATACGACTGGCGCACCATAGATTCATAGACCACCCTAGCTACATACACCTGGCCTTTGGATAATGAATGAAACAAACATAAACTTCAGTAAAATTTTCAGTAAAAATATGACATGGTCGTAGGAACCGGTGGGGGGGGGGGGTCCCTAATAATTTTGCCAATATATAGAATACTATAGAAAATAGCTACAACATGTTTTTGCCCCCTCAATAAAAACGTCTGATGACCTTTTTTTCTTTTCTTTTCTTTTCTTTTTCTTTTTTGGCTTGTCAAGGAATTTTTGGTAGTTGATAGTGTCCCCTCAACTGAAAATGAATGGCTGTGCCCCTAAAACTGAAATTGCTTCCTTCAGGCATGATGATGTTTATTAATTGAAACTGGAAATCAACATTTGTAATCAACATCACTCTTACGAGGTACTAGTAATTAAATTTTTCCAGACATCGCTTCATTCGCTTGACTTTGCTACCTCTTCTGTGTGATGTACATTTTTTTGACATAATTATATGTGTTCGTTGCTTCAAGATTCTGAAGCCAAATGTTTTTATACAATGCGTCTGTAAGGTGAGATATGTGACCATAACGGTGCATCTAAAATCAGTAGTAAACATCTTATCTGTCATCGTCAGAAAACCGCATTTAATTATGCTGCATTCCTTTCTAAACCAACCACAGGGTTTGGTAACATACGATGTTTCCCTAGCTCGGCCAGTAAAACTTTTTAATTTATTTAACCTGCTCATTTGTCATCAACATTTCTCGTTATACGTACACACGATTTCTACGTACAAAATACGAACGGTTCTACGTACGAACAATTTCTAGAACGAAGCAGGCTATTGACAAATAAGTTGATGATACAAGGACTAAAGTCTATATTTCGCAAACTCTATGGTCGACACAGCGACCTTGTTTGCAAATACAATCTGTTCGACAGGAGATGCCTATTCCTCCCACCTCTGTTTTCAGGAGTCCATGTTGACTCTGCTCATAATTTGTAGTGTGAGAATGGTCACTATTCATTTTCTTCAAATTCACATACAATGTACAAATAAATGAGGATTCGTCTGTCATATGGAGCTTGACCTCTAAGAGTTATCGTCAAAAATGATTGTATTTATTTCATGTTTCCTTGAAGTTCGGAACGGGGCCTGTGCATACACTGTATAAAAAGTTTTTTTTTTTTTTTTTTTTTTTTTTTTTTTTTTTTTTTTTTTTTTTTTAATCTAAGAGATCTTCCATTTAAATCCGTTTTATTAAATGTGCAGGTGTCTTTAAATACATACGTAACAATTAAATAAAAGTCGGCTGTGCAACAAATGTCAGTTAAATGTGTCGAGAAATATTTAACTGATTGAACACTAGGGCAATATTTTATGATGATACCATCAAAGTTGCAAAGTATGGTGAACCACAGATAATATCTTTAGTTTAAGAATTCAAAATTTTGAGTAGAGAGATAAAATGTTCTCATGAAAAGAAAATATGCTTGTGTTTACAAATAGATGAAAAAAAAATAGTCCTTACCTCCTAGCAAACTCCAACGCTGTTCTAATCGGGGACTGCCCAGAAGAAACCTAAATCATTTTCTCTAATGCTACCTTCAACAAGAAGCCTTTCCTCCTAGAGGAACCCCTACCTTAAAGTTACCACACATTCTCTTCTCCAACTAAAGCTGTCTTTATTTGTTTGATTTACCCACCCAAGCTTAAGGTACCTCAGCACCCTTCCTCCTTACTTACCTCCCAACAGAAATCCTTCCCCTTCCAGATTCCCTGAAATCTTTTTCTTAGAAAGAGAATAGGCATGGTGAATGACATTCAATCTTAGGAGTCCGAGCATCGAGGACCATCTCTGCTTTGGACCATAGAACAATTTCTTTCAGAAGAAAATATGAATTAGTTTCATATGAATATCTGAATCCAAGAAAATGGAAAAATTACCTGTGGACAGTTAAAACCAAATCAATAATAAATAAAAGATTTAATTCTTTCTTCGTAATCTATTACTTTTCTTTAAATAACCTGAACTAAGTAAGTGTTTCAACAACAAAAAATGATTTAAACAAGGCACCAAAATGGAAGGATATCCTTAAAATGGAGCATAAACATGTTATACACATATATGTTCAGTACTATATTTAGTTCTGAGGAATGGTAATAGCCAGTGTGAAGTGAGCAAATGAGACAGAAATAAGAAAATCAATGTTGCTTGAATACCTCAGGATCAAGGTAGACGTTCCCCTTGAAGTAAGGCCTAAAATCTTCAACACCCAGAGTCTCCTTGACTACAGCATGTAGGGAAACTCCATGGACATCCAACTGTGGCTTCAGAGAGGACAACCCCATGGCCTCCTATACAGAGATATACATTGCACAGATAGGAAGATGAGAATGTCCTGTACTGCTCCAAGTGCAGTCATGGCTGGGAGGAGATTTTCATGACTTAATGCATGTACGTTAGAAAGTACAAAAATAAGTAAATGTCTCCTGTGCATCATCTCAAGGTCACTCCTTGGCTTGATACATTGAAATAATTTATTAAGAACTATTGAACTCTTTTGATAATAGCTAGTTATAAAAGTTTGGATTAATAGGTTTGATCACTAATTGCTGTGGAAGTCTGGAATACATTTCTTTACTTTCACAATGAATAAATGTTTCAAATGGTTGATGTGTAATCCATGTATTAGTTTGGAAACATTGCTCACTTACGTTGCCCGCGTGGCGCAGTGGTAGAGCGTCTGCTCTAGATTCGCGGAGTAAGGAGTTAATCTTTACGTCGCGGGTTCGAATATATTAATCCCACTGTGGGACGTGGAGACCGGTCCTTCGGATGAGACCGTATAAACTGAGGTCCCATGTCGCAGTAGATACTGGCATGAAAAAGATCCCTCACTGCTCAATGGCCCTGAGTGCCGAGTATAGGTCAAAATTTGCAGCTTTCCATCGGCAAGTGATGGCGTCTCCTTATGAGTGAAAAATTCTCGAGAGGGACGTTAAACAAAAAACAAACATACAAAACACTTGCGGTATACTAACCTCTCTGCACATGTATCATCCGGGTCTTCGGACAGCCATGATAACCACACCATGGCCTTTCCATAAGTCCTTGGCCTACAATTGTATAGCTTTAATTTCTATAAATTGGCAAAAGAAGAATTGATATACTAAATACTTTCAAAACAATCGAAAGCCGGCTGAATACTTTCATTAAATCACATTAATTGCAATGTAATAAGGCATGATTTACACTTTCAAAATCATCATCAAATTCATCTCTCTCTCTCTCTCTCTCTCTCTCTCTCTCTCTCTCTCAAACTCACATTAAAAGTCTTAGGATTGTCCTCTATAGTCTGAAGTTTTCCTTTCTCCAAGTAATCGAGTTTGGCTTTTACTGCAGTCATGAACCACGTGACTGGTAGATTACCAATCAAAGCAATTCCTGCCGTTATACCGGCAAATCCCATCAGTACCTGCGAAATACCCATGCTGCTTTATCAGGTTAGCTGAAGAAAAGACCATGATATCATTACTTACTTACATCTCAATGTAAATACTTTAATATGCTTACCTTACAGTATACTGTAGGTTACGGTACAACTAAAAGCAGGCTTTTTGTAAAGCTAAAAGCTTTACTTTTTATGGATAGGATAATTTAACACGTGACAATATATACGTCAAACAGATTCTCCAATCCAGTGAATGAGCCGCAAAGCATGACGGTCTACTACATGTACGTGTTTACGATTCAACAAACACACGTGCATGGTTTTTGTCGGTTTTATACACAATATTTAATTGCTCACCGGAAATTTTCTACAACTTGTTTCTTACTTCAAAAGGCAAAAACAGAAAGATTAGGTACCATAGACGTTGTTCTATGCCCACATTGAAAAATAATGTTGTTTTACATTAATAATTATGCTTAAAAAAGTCTTTGGCGAATATACGCATACTTGAAAAAAAAAAATTTTGATCAGGAGAAACTGCACATTAGTTTAAATTGGTGTCTTAATCATAGGACATCATAAAGAGATATAGGTTCTTCGTCATTACACATTTTTTATAATTTTGAATAATTATAGAGAAATGCACAAAGTACATACAAAACAGATAAACGCGCTATGTAGTTTGTATGTTGATTGTCAACAAAACGCATCATTTTCAGAACAACCAGAATTTTTATTTACTTCCCGTCTTACATTGTTTAGAAAATCCAAAACAACGCATCTTTTAGCGATTTTTATTTTCAATTTTTTTTTCTCGTCTTCAAAATGTTGGACCAATTCCTCCGGTAAATTTGAAATATTTTCATCTATCATTGCTAAAAGTTGAGTTTTTGTTTGGTTTTCGTCTTTCTTCAGCTCAATTTCGTCCTCCTTCGAAACTGGTATTTTTTTTTTTTTTTTTTTTTTTTTTTTTTTTTTTTTTTTTTTTGAATTTCAAGGGACTAGGGTTTTTATCATTTTTTGAAAAATCATTAAATATCGTCCTCATGATACCAAGCGCAGAGGCGGTAAAATTTTCTACATTCTGAGAATTTTTTGTTTGAGACTGATTAAAGCTTGTAATTCCTCTTTTAGACTCAGGTTGTAGGAAATTAGATTTCCGACTTTCAGTGCGAAAAAAATCTCTTTCTTCTGCATTTTTTTTTAAATTTTCCCTGGCTGTTTTTGTGGTCCGATATACCCGGTATTCTATCATCTTTTTCTGTAAATCCCATAACTGCTTCAAATGCTTTTCTTAAAGTATTACATACCTCCTGTTTGTTTGCAAAACAAACATCATCTGGAAAATCTAAGGTTGAAAATTTTCTCCAAAATTTAGGATGCAAATTTGAAGATTTCTGATTGTGAAAACCTGACAATTCTAATTTTATAATATTTGTCATGACTTCTAACGTTTGTTTATTAGCATTTCGCGATAGCCAAACTTTCTGCAATCGTTGGTTATTGTCAAAGACATAAATAAGGTCAGAATCTGAGGTACTACAAGTAGAGACATCTGGTTTAAGTTCTAACAACCAGTTTTGCAGAAAAGTGTAGCCGTCTGATGGTAACGTGTGCAAAAAAATTTCAACTGCAGTTTTACTGCCTGTGGAGTTGTAGAGTAAAAGCATAGGAGCGAGCGAAAGAGGAGAAATGTAGCGCAAATTCTTTACGGAAATAAGCAAATCAATAGCTAAGCATTTCCGAAATTTGCGCTTTTCACACATTTCATTTTTTTCTGAATTCTGGTTGTTTTGAGTCAAACAATCAATGATTTTTCTAAGAACTGGTGTTTGTTTATTGTAAATTTCATCTAAGGATAAAGAGGATAATTATGTTTTTGACATTATAGCCAAAATTGTCACACTTCAAATTGTTGACATCTTTTGAAAGTATTTCCTCTATAACATTTAATTGATCATCTTCAGAGATTTAACTGTAAAGATTTTGCTTTTGTACTTTGAAGTCATGTATGGTAGTTTCGTAATCCTGCAATTTCAGTTTTAATAATTTTATTTCATCGCACAATTTATGAATAAGGTCCGACGTTGTATCAATTTGACAACCGACATTTTCAGTGAAAATACACGTTTGAACTTCTTGATCACAACAAACATTTGGACAAGTTTCAACTTGAGATTCAACAAAATTAGGCGTTTGCACAGAACAAGATGCAGACATGGGTTCATTATCTATTCCTACATCCAGTTTTGGCCTTTTTTTCTCAGTTTCTGGTGGACCTACTTTTCTCTACAAAATTAAAGTGTAATAAAGAAAACGAACTTTGGAGAGTTAAAATTACAAAGAAAAAATGGTGTACAAGTAACCTGCTATGAGAGAAAAATGTACATGTAAAAGTGAAGAGCTTTGTTAATATAAGCACATGTTTCTGATATAATTCTGAAAATCTTTTGTACAATAAAATTTATCATACGAGGGGGGGGGGGGAGGAGGGGTCACGCTGTTCTCTACAGTCCCACCAAACAGAAAAATAATGAATGACACAGTCAAAATATTTATATATTAGATGTTCTTACAGAGATTCGCTGTATGAATTTTAATTCAATTCTTTATTCTCTTAAAACCAGATAACTGGTCCAATCAATGGTTTCCATAGCAACATGATTCTTAAAATAATATCATCTTTGGATGCATGTAATGAACATTGTACTGGTATGTTATCATAATTGTTACATAGAATTAATGCTTAATTATAGCTAATTAAGGTACTTTTAATTGAGGGATTCCACCTCGATCTCCCATTGTAAAGCATTAAAAATCGTTGCTGGTCAATTGTAAACGTGTACAGGTACATTTGTTTATGTTAAAATGCATTTAAACTTACTTTTATTGTTGATCCTGTGAAAAAGGCCATACACCCAGAACAAACATTTCGACGAATATCTCTGAATCCACATCTTGTTTGACAATTTTCAAAGCCGCTGCCGGCATATGCTTGCGATCCAAAATAATATTAGTCCCATATTTTCTATGCTCGGAAAATGAGAACTGCTTTTGAAATGGCATTTGAATAAATATTAAGAATGCTAGCGCCAACAAGAAATTTTTATGCTAAGCATTCTGTGAATTCCTCGTAAAGAAAACGTCAAAGCGCATTCTACCAGTGTCTTTTCTTCTTCGTTGTCTAATACCGTTCACGGTAGCTCAGTCGGTAGAGCGCTCGCTCCGTGATCGGGAGGTCGTGAGTTCGAATCTCGGCCGCGACTGTTCCTTCGCCATGCGCTCGGCTCTTTGAAGTGAAAGTTGCGGGTCCTTCGAGTGAGACCTTAAAAACCGAGGCCCCGTGTCACGGCAGGCGTTGGCACAATAAAGATCCCTCACTGCTCAATGGCCCTAAGTGCCGAGTAAAGGTCAAAATTTGAAGCCCTTCACCGGTATATGGTGACGTCTCTATATGAGTGAAAAATTCTCGAATAGAACGTAAAACAACATACAATCAATCAATCAATCTTCGTTGTCTAAAGCCAGGGGTATCACGTGAAAAACATACTCATCGCTTCTAATTCAATAGCACATACCTCAGTACCATGTGGTATTTAAATATGATGATATATGGCTTCATGGAAAATATTTTTAAATGTGAGCATAGAAATAAAAGATCAGACATCATTTTCAATATTTATTTCATATATTCCGAAAAAGAATTAAAAATGACTTTCCGAGGGACATTTCAAATTGGTATAAATTTTCAATACGCTGTATTTATAGTGAAACTTGTAGTAGCCCACAATGCATTGCGACTCATTAACCTGACTGGTCTGTCGATAAGAGTAAACAGATAGCTTATTTACCATGCAAATTTATGCCGACGTCATAAAATCTAGTGGTCTCGACCTGTTTCACCATCGACAACAGCAGCGGCCGATGTATTTGTGGTCGTGTTAGAATGTGCACATGGGGAAATGAGACGTTATTTTTTGCATTGCTTCGTTGGAATAATTCTTTATTGATACATGTAACACACATTAAAGTTATGAAGTTATTAAGTTTTAAAAATTTTGCTTAATACTAAATTTAAATGACTATTATTACGTTTAATTTGTTTTTCATTTCTTATCAGATATTTTTTTAATGAATCTGGGTCATTTCCCTCCAGTGCCTGTTCCGCCTAGGTCATTTCCGCCCAGGTAATATCTCCCCTAGGTCATTTCCATTCCTCACCTAGGTCATTTCACTCCATAACCTAGGTCATTTCACTCCAAAAAAGAATATTATCGGTTTATTTCGGGATATGAATGTTTTTACAAGTTATTTAATTATTTATTTCCATTAAAAAAAATATTTGCATTTTTAAACTAACATTTTTATGCTCCGCCATGAATATGGCCGGGGCATATAGTGTTTGTCATGTCCGTCTTCCGTCCTTCTGTCCTTTCGTCTGCCCTTCCGTCACACTTTGCGTTGAGCTCTGTTCAAAGCTCAGTTTCAAAGAAACTATCCAAGATATTTTTATTAAACTTCATGTGCTGATAGATATTGATGAAAGCTATGCAGCTGCATCAACATTTTTTGACCTTGACCTTTCTTTTGACCTTGACCTCACTTTTCTTAAATTAGTGTTTAGCTCAGTTTTAAAGATACCATTCAACATATTTTTAACAAACTTCATATGCTGATACATACTGATGAGAGCTATTCAACTGAATCAATATTTTTTGACCTTGATCTTTCCTTTGACCTTGACCTCACTTCTCTTAATTAAGTGTTTAGCTCAGTTTTAAAGAAACCATTCATAATATTTTCATCAAACTTCGTTTTTAATAAATTTTCTGTCGTAAGATGAATAGAGTGAAAGTGAAAAAAAAACCTATGTTTCGAATATCAGTGGTATGAAATAAACCGATAAAAGTAAATTTTTCATACATACCTGTGTATCTTCTTTATAATACTGATTTTGATTTATTTAAGAATGCATGTATATCTTGTAAATCTAAGTGCTTCTACAAACACACAATTTTATTATATACTGGGACGGTTAAAATGATTATTTAAAAAGAAATTAACTCTGGATTACTTTTTTTCCCTTAAAAATATGGTTCTTATGGACGACGAAGCCTTCCACATGCAAAAAGTTCCGCAACAATATACTGAATTTTAAATTTGTTTGACTTCTTTAAAAAAACAAAACAAACATTTTTTACTAGGAATTACAAAAGCAGACCCTCTCACGTGCAATTTTTATTAGTGATATATGCATGTATTTTATTTGATAAGACAAGATAAAGACACAGACAGATAAGGAGTGAATGACCTAGGTAGGAGAGTGAAATGACCTGCCGTGAAATGACCTACCGTGAAATGGTATTGGAGAGAAATAACCTAGGAGAGAAAGGGTTTTAGATAGCTGCAATAATGTAGCCCTCTCCGATTTTTTTTAATCTGATATTTTCAGGAGAGGGCTACAATTCCACTGCATCTCCGTAATGGTGCAAATATATTTTTTAGATACGGGCGACTGCAGGCAAAATAAATTGTTTTTGCATTCAACTTACTTCAAATAAGACGGAATTTTTATTCACTATCGGCATCATAGCCCTTTATAAGCGAAAACCAAGTAAAATAAATCTGCGTGTTTACCAGTCGTTCTCTTCAGCAGCCATGACAGTTCTCGCGTGATTACAGAGACTTGCGCTTGAATTTTTGAAGCACTTGATAAAGTAAATGTGGGTGTTGATAAATGTTTATGTTGTATGATATCACTAAACATCGATAAATAAAAGCATCCCATGTGATATTTTTTCATAAATAGTGATATTTATGCTTAAAATAAGGGAAATCCTAAACGATCCGCTCCCCTAGATCCCGATTTCTCATTGGTTGTCCCAAAATAAAATCGATCAAGGTCAGTAAACATGGCGGATAAATTCAAGTTGTGATGTTGACATACACGAAAAATAACCGATATACGGATTGTTCTTTATATTTTTGGATCAATTCATGTTCTGCATAACTACATTTTATGAGTTCAGGTAAGATATGTTAATAAAATACCCATTTACTGATAATTTGAGCCGAAATCTGTGCGGTAGTGAATCACTCCCGCACTTGCACCATTACGGAGATCCTAAGGAGTTGTAGCCCTCTCCCCCCCCCCCCCCCCAAAAAAAAAGTCGGAGAGGGCTACATTATTGCAGCTGGTTTTAGAGAGAAATGACCTGACCTTATTAAGAATCCTTAGGTAGGAGAGTGAAATGACCTGCCGTGAAATGGCTACCGTGAAATGGTATTGGAGAGAAATAACCTAGGAGAGAAAGGGTTTCAGAGAGAAATGACCTGATCTTATTAATTCATGATTTTATACAGAGTTGTTACATGAACAACAATCCGACATGGACATGCGAAAGATATAAAAACAAACGTTTTGAGTTTCCGGATATGAATAACAGTGCTTAAAATAATTAATCAATTGTTAAAAGTTTAATTAGAACTGAGTTTGGTTTTCTATACACTACAGTTGTAAATAACTAACACAAACATTTTTTCAGCAACTCACATGCCATATATCACAGCACTGATCAGCACATTGAGGGTATCAGCACGTGAAGTTTGTACGTCCTTTTTGTCAGCATTTGGACATTTGTGGCATTTGTCTTTGAATCAAATAATTTGATGATAATACATTCCTATACTTTATCTCAGTCCGATTTTTATATCCATGAATTTATTTATTATTATTAATATTAAACAATTTATCACTGAAAATTAAAGTATTAAAAAATACACGGAAAAGTAAAGCAAGTTCAAAAACCTATCATATACTTTTTTTCTACTTGAATGTTTTTCTTTGGACTCCTTGTTATGGAAATACTTCAAAATGCTAAATATATTTATGCGGCCGATTTAATGCTTTGCATCAATTTAACTTGTGGTACACGGAAATGATATCTGCAATTTACAGAGTTATTGAATTAATTTGTAGCTTATATTATGAATAAACCTCAAACTTCATTTACAAATATTGCTTCATGCAATGGTTGCTACATTTTCTCCTATATTTACGGAGATAAGCATTAAGTGAAACATGGAAGATTTACAAAGAAGACAACAAGATGATAGGCGCATTACAAAACAAATGCTTAAGAAATGTAATGAGTATAAAATAAGAAAATCGAGTGAGAAGTGAGGTCCTGTTACATCCTTATAGACAACAAGATGATAGACACATTACAATACAAATAGAAAAATTAAGAGTAAGAAATACATGTAAGGAGATGGAGTGAGAAGTGAGAGCCTGTAACAGCCTTATAGACAAGGATGAGACCGATCAGTATGGAAGTAAGGAGGAAAAGCTGGAAGTTAACTGGACATAAACTACAGTGACTGTAACATCGAGCTAACGTGGACACCAGAAGGAAAAATTAAGAAAGTGTGGTTGACCAAAAACAAGGTGCCACACAGTTGAAGGGAGAGGACAAATGCTGGAAAGGCGATCATGGAAGGCAGCAAGAATTTAACAGCAGCAGCCAATAGAAATGAGTGTAGAGGCTCCGTGGAGGCCCTATGTTCCACCAGGAACGAGGAGGATATAGGTTACAGGTAACAGATTACGGAGATGAAGACACATAACATCCATATACAGACATGAACTACATGTATAAATATAACAAATAAGACAGTGAAAATTCATTCTTTACAATTATATGCGCATTTTTGTAAAGGACAAAGTGCAAAACACAGATATAATTTATATAACTGATTATTCTGATGCTCCAAACCATGTTCCCCTTATTGATTGAATGGGGACAGTCAGATGAAAAAGTTTCAATGTGTTACAGAGAGACTATACATGCTTTAAATCACATGTACAGTTATTTTAACATATACCTGTAGGAACTGTCGAGCGATTGGTCAATTGCACTGAGGGTTTTGACATTCAGTTTCGGTAAAATCTAAACATTTAATACTAGATACTATTTTATTTAGAGGTGATACGAAATTCAGTAATTATAAGTATTTTGATTTTTAAGAAAGTGCGGGTATCGTTTTAAAAAACGAAGCAGTGATTTAAAACCCGACAATGTGCTATTAAATGTTAAGCGTATCTTGCTTCTAGTCTTTTAAATAACTTTGTGGAAATAAACATATTATGTGTATATATGCATCAAAGCGATACTTCATGACAATGAACAACTAATGGCTAGTATCGTAAATATATCAGCCTGTAAAGGAACAATAAATTAAAAAAAAAAATGTAATTCAGAACTTCCGTTTCAAATAATATAATTATGAAAAAAAAAATTCTTTTCCAATACATAATTATTTTCTCTATTTTTGATTAATTTTTACCTCCTGAATGATGACAGTAAACAAGAAATAAAAATTCTTATCACATTCAAAAAAGCATTATGTTTACTACTATAATCATGTTTCGGGAAGGATTCATAATTTTGATTTTTAAAAAAAAAAAATGATCGATCACCTTTTTAAAATTTCTTTGAAGAACAGGGCTCCATATGAATTTAAAAGCAAGTTTTTCTATAGATAGATGATATTAAGAGGAAGGCGGATATTTGCTATATTTCTTTTTAAAAATGCACAATTTTACAATGTATTTTACAAGTTCATACAAAAATATTTGCTCATGTTTCGGAAGGGATTCATAATGTAAAAAAAAAATGACCGATCGAGAAAGAAATTCTCGTAATCAACGTTTTAGAATTTCTTTTAAGAATAGGGCTTTATATTAATTTAAACCAAGTTTTTCTATAGATGGATGTCTTTTATATAAATTTAAAAGCAAGCTTTTCTATAGATAGAGCGGTATTTAGAGGAAGGTGGATATTTGCTACATTTCTTTAAAAAAAATGCACAATTTTACATTGTATTTTACAAGTTAATACACAAAATTTTTGCTCATGCTTCGTTAGGGATTCATAATTTGAAACAAAAATGGTCGATCGATGAAGAAATTCACGTAATCACCGTTTTAGAATTTGTTTGATGAATAGGGCTTTATATTAATTTAAAGCAAGTTTTTCTATAGATAGATCGATATTAAGAGTGAGGTAGATATTTGCTATATTTCCAACAAAATTACAATGTATTTTACAAGTTATTACACAAAATATCTGCTCAAGCGATGTTAATTCCTTGTAATCAAGAAAACCATTAGGCTACAAAATAAATATTTTAACGACCGATTCATATCTATAAAAGTATTGGATACCACGAAATTAGGCCAGGAGAGTTATCATGCATGGTAATATTTTTTGGACCTAACTTTGTCCTAAAGTAAATAATTTTAGATCAGAAATCGTCATATTATTAACACCGAAACAGTCACTGCATGGTACAAAGTCATGAAGTCAAATGTGAAAGTCAAGATTACCTCATGCAATTTTTTTTAACAACCCATCACATAAATTATATCTACATGTAATTATTCTCCAGAATAAATTTCATACAAGAAATTAACAGCAAATCACTTAATTTATAGCATTACCTCTAACCTTATTGTTATATCGTCCTACATGAACGTGTCCTGTTTACAACCTTAAGCTTTTGATCTACTACGACATCCAATATCAGTTATATTTTATATCTAAAATTCATACAGTGGGTTGCAACTCGATATTGCGAAATTCCATCCGTCTGTTAATCATAGGTTTTTGAATGATTATGGGAAATACCAAGAAAGATGCCTGCCGAGGTATTTGCGTTAAATAGTGTAATTATTTTTGTTTCCTGATAAGCATGTTGAATAAATAAACTAAAAAAAAATATTTTAACTGTTGAAAAATGGTTGATGCTTACTATTAAAAATACACTCTTCAATACAAAACACTAGCAATTAACCGAGATCAGAAATGCGGTAACATACCGTATAATTTACTTTTCTATTTTAAAACCGTGAACTGTTCCATTAAATTTTCTTTCCTAACAGCATCGACATAATTGAGAATTTCAAAGTGTCTTTGCAAAACAAGTTCTGACAGTGAAAATCCTTTACCGATTTTCAGTATTAAAAAAAGTGAATTAAAGATTTTTTTTTTTTATATATTCTACTAGTATTTCTGATATTTTAGCTCATGATAAAATTTTATGATATAATAGTATCAGTGATTTCACATTCAACAAACGTGCAAATACGTTAATTTGTACAAGAATTTACATGTAGAAAATCTAAACATGCATTAAGTCAAAGGGTTTCAAAGAATTTGAGAAAGCTTTATTTTTACACGTATTAAATAAATAAATTCCTTAGAAGTTTGCATGAAAAAAAAAATTCAAGAAACTTTGAAATTTTCTTTTCTCATTGAAATCATTGATTTATAGCCAATCCCTTTATCTCGTGTGCTTTCTTATTGTGTCAATAACCCCATGCAGTTTTCCTTTTTCATGTTTTTGACATGACCGCCAACTGACGGGAAGTTTTAGCTGGATTAGGGAAATTTATTTTTCATGCAATGATATTAAGAAATGATGAATAATTTAATTTATATGTACATTATGTATAGATATTTTTCATGTATAATGGAGAGTTTATAATGCTTACTGTAATTGTTGGTGTTGAGGAGTCGGACAGATGGATGCATAATTATGTTATTTTTGTGTATACTGATGGGCCTTATGGCTTAAAGTTGTTTAATAAAGAAGTAAAGAGTATTTAAAATTCCTTTGCCACCCATCTCCCAAAAATCGCTTGTATAGTGTGTACTCAACTTGGGATGATGGATTTTTTAAGCATTTGAGGGGAAAAAAGTATATAGGGTAGAGGCATATCTCTGCCCCATAATAGTCAAATTTAAGAATCTCTTCTTAAGGTCAAGATCTAGTAAATGACTTTAGATTGTCTTTTTGATGCTAGATCCATTATGACGTCATAATCAATTTAAACTTTTTCCCCGTACTTTACGGCTCTAATAGAACTATATAGAAAATAAATTAATTTCATGGAATTCAATTTGAAATCATGTGAAAATTATTCCGGATACCTATATTCAATTTGATTTTATTTTAAAGAAGAGGCTAAGAACACACAAATTACCGTTTTCTGAGAGACTGTAGGCAATCTGGATACCTTTCATTTGTCTGATATGGGAATAACTCCCATATTCGTGACTGGTTTTCTTAATTTTTCATTGAAAATGACAGTTTAAAATATGATTTTTCGTCTTGTTTATCTACAAATTATGCCCCGATACACCTGATCTGACCATGTTATAGTTATAAAGCACCATTAAAGGATTTTTTCTCAAATTTGAGAAATCTGTAGGCTCCTTTCATTTACTGGATCTTGACCTTAAAAAGAATTGAATTAACGAAATATATTTTTCACAAAACTTTAATCAAGCTCGAGTTAGTCATACAATTCACACTAAATCTCATGCGCTATATCTGAATTGCGTCAATGATTTCAAGTTTTCACACTTAGGTTATTTAACCACCAACGGACTGGTATTTCTTGGCCACTGTGCTTTGTCAACACTCTCCCAGCTTCCCAATGGAAATACCATTTTGTCAGCATAGCATTCATTTAGTGAACGGACATTTTTTAAATTGGTTATTACCAACTATATTTAGCAAATTGCAGTTCTTCTGCAAGAATCCGTTAAAAGCATGTTTCAACTTTTCAAACCCGAAGTTTTCTTGAAATATTTCAAAAACCTGTTCCTTGTAAACATCTAAAATGCACAGTACCAGTAGCTGATTTTAAGTATTCTCATATGATCTGAGTTACAATTATTGTCTTGACCTATGTAATTTGTTTTAGTACAATTTTTGTTTTTAACACTTCTTTGAATAATATACTTAGTATCATAAATTTGATAATCAACGGATCATTCTGTACATGAATTTTGAAAATGTAGACATGCATGGAATAAAAAGGTTTCAGAGATCTTGAGAAAGATTTGAATAAGATCCCTAGATGCTCTAATAAAAAAAATTGAAAAATCAAACTGATAGTGAACAAAATTTTCCTCATTAACATTTGGAAGATATGGTAATTTTTAAAATGTTTGAAGCTCACTATCAAAGATACATTCTTCAATACATAACTTAAATATTAACGTGTATATAAAATATTTCTCTACACAAAGGAGAAAATGTTTGATTCTTCTATATGCTAACATGTTCAGTGAAAAATTTCATCACCGAGTTTCAGTTATACTGATCAAGAACTGAAATGTGCATCAACAGATTTTGATATTAGTATTTCTGATATTTTAAATCATGACAAATGTCAATGGTCAACAAGTAACAGTAATTTTCACATTCAACGGACCTATCAAAATATGTTTTTTACCAGAATTAAGAAGATCTGAAACATGAAATCAAAAGGTTTCAAAGACCTTGCGAAAGATTTTGTTTTTTTAATTACGAGTATAAGTCAGAAACTTTTATTTCCTCGTTGACATTTGGAAATTCAGGCTAAAATGTATTCTCGTATGCTTTCTAATTGATCCAATAATTCCGGGTTTTTCCTTTTTACGTTTTATAATATCACCGCCAACGGATGGAATTCTTCATCCACACATCCAGCATAAGACTTTTTTAATTAAGTCAACATGAGATCACCCTGCGTTGTATCCGACACTCTCCCCGCCTTCTAGATGAGATAGTTTCTTAGCATGGTATTCAACTGGTAAACACATTTTCATGTGAAAACTATATTTTGAATTCGTCATTGCCATATTAAGGTTATCCCCAATATTTTATAGCCTGACATCATATCTTTAACAAAAATTTACGTTTGTCGATAAAAAATTTTGGTTGGAATATGTATGTTGTTGCTTTATAAATTCCTAAGTTTTAACATGATTACTTGAAAGGAATTAAAAATTGCAATGTTATCTTGCGACTGCAAGAATCTGGGACAATGCACAGAAGTTTATAATTACAATCGCGATTTATTCCTGTATTTCTTCGACACATTGAAAGCTGATTAGCCTTCTACAGGGGAATGGGGCTTAGCTCGGTGGCTTGATTGGCTACATTGCATTACCGAAAATTTTGAAATCTCATCGGTTATCATTACCAAAAATTATTTTCTTTCATTTCCTATAAATTCTAAATATCGTCACCGAAAATTTATATGTCAACGAAATATCTTCCTGTTTTTGGACATTATCAGATACTGCTGTAAACAGATCATATATCAGAATATACGAGTACTAGACAGTGAAGCTTTGGTATGCATAATTATAAATTGAGGACGAAAAATTTCGCTACTCCATCCAGACTTTTTTAGTAACAATGTTTATGGAGGTGTGCATGTGTCATGTCAACTTTATATTTTCTCTCTGAACGCAGTAACTAAGGTGTAAATCTTCCATGTGAGTTTGTATATTATTCACGAATCACTTCAAAGTGGATATAAATTATGAATGAATGTTGACGGATATAAGCGTTTTAATCCAGTTTTCAATCGATTTTTTTTTTTATATGTATCTTTAAAATTATGATTATTAATTAAATTCATCTAATTATCCCTCTCAAAGTTATCTACCACTTCATGTGGTGAGAAGAAAAGGGGGGGGGGGGAGTACAAACTTTCTTAAGAGGAGGTATTAATGTAAGATTTACCTAATGCTATACGTACAGTAACGCTGAGGTTAACAAAAAAATTTCGGAAATTATATATATATATATATATATATATATATATATATATATATATATATATATATATATATATATATATATATATATATATATATATATATATATATATAATGTTATAAATTATGTTATGCAGTATCGATTTTCGATAATACGAAACTGCGGCCTGATTATCCCTGTCCTATTAAGAGCAGGTAATTTGTCAATCAGTTGGCCATTTTTCCATGATATATGAATTGCAGGGTATACGTGTGCCAGATAGCGTAGAAACTACTGCAGATTTACCTATAATGAAATTGTAATTGTTGAAGCATTTTATTGCCGTGTTAATCATATAAGATAACATCTGTATAACACGAGGTCCTTAAGGAGGCCGACTGGGGTTTTCATTGCGCAATACTTCGCGCAGCATAGTAAAATAAAGCGTATTTACTCTTTTAAAGCAACTATTTTTTACATAATTCATAAAAATTAACAAATTTAGGAAATCTCATGTTAAAAAATCTGTAATGTTTTGTTGTACTCCATAAAAACAGGAAAATTTCATGAATTTTGACATTTTGAGATACTCCCTCTGGAAACCAGACGGTAGCATTTTGTGTTTCTTGCATAAAAAGTACAATATAGTATTACCTATGGAATAATATAATTTGAGCAAAAAGTCTATTGTAGCATTTGTATAATTTGCTCCGAAGTGCGAAAGAATACTATTTTCCCATATAATCCTAAAGTAAATGTACCTGTATTTTGAGATGGTCCCTAAAAAATAACCAGACGGTAGATTTTCACTAATCATGGCATGTACTCTGGAGTCAATGTAAGGTACATATGGGATAAAACTAAAGAGTTTTTCTATAGTAGGTTTCACACAATAAAACTCCAGTCGGCTCCCTTAAGCCACAATGCTTACCTGATTCACTATGGCCCTGCAGGCCCTTGTCTCTCTTCCTTACTTGCAGGCCCTTGTCTCTCTTCCTTACTTGCAGGCCCTTGTCTCTCTTCCTTACCTGCAGGCCCTTGTCTCTCTTCCTTACCTGCAGGCCCTTGTCTCTCTTCCTTACTTGCAGGCCCTTGTCTCTCTTCCTTACTTGCAGGCCCTTGTCTCTCTTCCTTACTTGCAGGCCCTTGTCTCTCTTCCTTACCTGCAGGCCCTTTTCTCTCTTTCTTACTGTTAAATTAACCACGTCTTTTGACATAATGACAACCATATTAATATTCATCCCAAAACAAATGCAAACTTAAGATACTTTAATAAAGAAGAGTGGTTAAAATGCTACTTTTGTAATATATTCTATTTGACTTATTTAAAACTTATTCAGGCCAATTCAGATTTATCAATCGGTTTTCACATCCATAATTTTTTAACCTATAATAATAGCTGCGAAATGTATTGGTTTATTCTTCTTCTCAGATCTGTCCTTCTAGACATGCTGTTTGCTTCTTTCTATTCTCTATTTAGATGAAGGGACGTTGTTCAAATATTGGATCTCCATCTGGAGTTCTAAGCCACTGTCGGCCATTGTTCTCTGGATGGTCCTCTGTAAGAGAGTTAACACTGTGAAGATTTATGAATTTTTCCATGAAGAAAATATTTCAAGAGGTCGAACCACGCCAAACAGTGAAAATAATTATGTGCATAGCTTTTTTAACAACAAAAGTACGAGTATGATGACAGAAAGTTTCATTTTATGCAGAACTAATTTCTTTTATAATTCAGTTGTTGCCTTTTGTAGTATTGTGCATGTGTATTTTGAGGTCATTAATTTTATCTATCTAACACCTAAAGAGTACATCATTGTTTCAAGTTCATTTTTTTGATATGTAGCTTATTTATATATACTGTGTTAAGCACATATCTTTGTTGTTGTTGAGTTCACAGAATTAAACGCTTTTTTACAGTAAATAATTCTTGTAATATAAAGGGATAGCTGAATTTGAAATGTTTTTCAAACAAAGGACGTAATATGCAAATGATAAGCATGTGCTATTTCATAAACATATACATATATATTAAGACTTTGTATATGAGATTCTAAAAAGCTCAATGTTAAAGCTCGAAACATGAAAATGTCACAAATTCTCAGTTTTGTTGAAATACTCCTAAATACCTATACCTATACTGGATTCCTAAACTTAATGAAAATGCATACAAATAAAGAGAAATAAGTGAAGCAAATGCTCTACTACGCCCCTAACTTTACGCCTCACAAAAGTATTAACTGCTACAAAGGAGAAACTTCAGACGGACAGTACATACCTTATACCGCGTGGCGTAGTGGTTAGAGCGTTTGCTCTAGAATCGCGGAATAAGGAGCTGATCCTCACGTACAAGGGTTCAAATCCCACTGCAGGACGTGGAGACCGATCCTTTGGATGAGACCGTATGAACCGAGGTCCTCTGTACTGGCACTGGCACGAAAAAGATCCCTCGCTGCTCAAAAGCCGTTTGTTTGGGTTTTTTGTGTGTTCTTTGTCTAACTCATATTGAGACGCCACAACTTGCTGGTGGAGGACTGCTTTAGACCTGTACTCGGCACTTATATTCTCTGAGCGATGAGGGATCTTTTTCTTGCCACCACCTTTACTGCGATACGGTACCTCGATTTATACGGTCTCCTTCGAAGGACCGCTCTCCACGTCCCGCAGTGGGATTTGAACCCTTGAAGTAGGGATCAAATCCTCACTCCGCAATTCTTGAGCAAACGCTCTAACCACTGCGCCAGGTGGTCCATCTCAAAAGCCGTAAGTGTCGAGTACAGGTCTAAATTTGCAGCCTTCAACCGGCAAGTGGCGGCGTCTCAATGTGAGTAAGAAATTCTCGAAGGGACTTTAAAAACACAAACAAACCACAGCATATTCTAGAAGTGGTGAGAATCAAATGTGAATTCTCAAAAACTCCGAAGAATTTTCAGAAACCATTTCTCACGATAAATCAAACAAAAGGCTTTTCGATTGACCCCACGATCAATATCCATGCAAGTTTGGTTTAAGTACGACTTATAGTTACTTGGAAATAGACCTGTTCCAGAAAACGTTTATCCTTTTTGCTACTCAAGAAAATTTTCGTGTTCCAACATCCAAAGTAAGTCTGGAAGTTTTCATCCTTAGATGCACCATCTATGCAAGTTTAATCATAATAGGCCACAATGTTATATAGCTACTCCAAAAAAAATTATCCTGGTCACTCATCTGGAAAATGTAGGTCAAATTTCTGAATCCAAAGCAAGTCTGGAAGTGACCATCCCTAGCTACATCATTCATGCTAATTTGGTTAAAATATGGCTAAAATTCACTCATCTGGAAAATCTAGGTTAGCGTACATCCCATGATGCATCATCCATGCAAGTTTGGTCAAGGTAGGGCTTATAGTTACTTGGGAATGGACCTGCTCCAAAAACTTTGACCTGGTCATTCATCTGGAAAATCTAGGTCTGATCCAGCATCCGAAGAAAATGTGGTAGTGTTCATCCCTAGATGCATCCATGCAAGTTTGGTCCAGGTAGGGCTTATAGTTACTTGGGAATGGACTTGCTCCTAACACTTTAACCGGGAAGCCGACGCTAACGCCGACACCGACGCCAGGGGTATGGCATAAGCTCATCTCGACTTTGTCGAGGTGAGCTAAAAATGGAACTCGGAAATTTTCATATCTTGTGATTGGTCATCAACAAAATAACTTAGAATTTGTTATAATCACTCTGATTCTAAATACAGATACTCTGAAGTTAGTATTAAAAGGCTGCCAGAATTCCTTATTGACAACATCTATGTAGACCTTGGCGACCAGCAAACTTTTTGCATTCCAATGGGCACTAATTGTGCTCTATATAAGCTGACCTATTTGTGCATACCTATGAAGCAGATCTAATTCAAAACCTTCTACACGAGAAGAAAACACTTGGTGTGGCCTTCAACTTGACATTTAAAAATATCGATTTATCAATTAACAATAATTTCTTCCATTCAAATGTCGACTCGATATATCACAGAGAACTCAAAATTAAAGACATAACAGAGTCTGCCACATCTGTTTCATATTTGGATGTTTTACTGACTATAGACGATGAGGGCCAATTATCAACTAAATTATATGGCAAACGAGATGACTTCAGTTTTCTCTATTTATGTAGTAATATTCCGCTGTGGTGTTTATGTCTCCCATCTTATTCGATAGTCAAGAGCTTGTTCCGAGTACGAATCAATTTTTAAACCGAGGGAGACAACTGACAGATAAGTTCATTATACAGGGATTACAACAATCTCGTTTGAAGCCAACATTTCGTAAATTCTATGGTCGTTAAAATGATCTTGTTAGCAAATATAACCTGTCATTGGGTCGTATTTTGACTGACATATTTCATACCAATTGTTAGGCCTTTGTTTTTATACTATATTTTACGACGGATAATTAACTCACAGGGCTCACTGCGGGTGTGACCGGTCGATAGGGGATGCTTACTCCTCCTAGGCACCTGCAACTTCGGGAATTCCTGAGGGTCCATGTTTTATGTCCCGTTTGCAGATTTGCATTGTACGTAGAATCGATCACTGTTTACTATTTTGACTTTTTCACTAAAGAGGCTTAACTGTAGTGAGCTTTGGAATGGATATGAGAAATATTACACGCAAAGCATCAGTCATGCGCATAGAGGGGGATAAAAACAATTTATTGATTACCGTAAATTACTTTTTATTCGCAAGAACTTTATTTTCGTGTAATTACGCGAGACAGTGTGCTCGTGAAAATTTCATTCTCGCGTATATTAATATTCCTTAAGATAATATGGAGCAATAACCAAAATTCGTGAAAATTTTGTTTTGCTAATAAAGAGGTTATTACAGGTTATGACTATCTCGTGAAAATAAGGTGTAGCGATAATTAAGTGATCTACAGTATAATTGTATACGTGAATGAAATATATATTATTCATTTACGTTTGAAGTGGAAGTGACATCATTTTGACGACTTTAAATTATTTCCTTAGCTGCTACTTGTCATTTTGAATAACTTTGTTTCTTTGATGCTATACAAATTCTCAATACTTTTTGAGATATCAGAAAAACACTTTGGGTCCCTCTAGCTCCCTAATTTTAGGGGTCAGTCCCTTATTATTGATATCCTTTGAAAGACAGTGACATTCTGCACAACTTTTGTTCATATGGTTTAACAAATTATTTACAGGTAAAAAGATATTGTAGAACAAGAGGCCCATGGGCCAAATCGCTCACCTGAGCTCATTGGCTAGGAAGAAGCAGAAATCAGTTCAGTATTGAAGGGGGAGGGGGGGGGGGGGGTAAACTTTAATTTACACTACATCATGATGCTTCCATATTAATATTACTAATCATGGCTGTGCTGTTCTTAAACAGAAGAATTTTAAAGATTTTCTTTCTATGTTTTCCACCGTCATGGTAACGTTCACGGTAGCTCAGTCGGTAGAGCGCTCGCTCCGTGATGGGAAGGTCGTGAGTTCGAATCTCCGCCGCGACTGACCTAAGTCGATAAAAAATGGGTAGCAACTGTTCCTTCGCCATGCGCTCGGCACTTTGAAGTGAAAGTTGCGGGTCCTTCGGATGAGACCTTAAAAACCGAGGCCCCGTGTCACGGCAGGCGTCGGCACAATAAAGATCCCTCACTGCTCAATGGCCCTAAGTGGCCGAGTAAAAGTCAAAATTTGAAGCCCTTCATCGGTATATGGTGACGTCTCTATATGAGTGAAAAATCCTCGAATGGGACGTAAAACAATATACAATCAATCAATCAATTCACCGTCATGGTAGCTCATTCTGTAGAGCTCTAGCTCCGTGATCGAAAGGTCCTGGGTTCGATTCTTAGCCGCGACTGACCTAAGTTGATAAAAAATAGGTAGCAACTATTCCTTCGTCAAGCCCTCAACACTTTGAAGTGAATGTTGCGGGTTCATCGGATGTGACTTTAATAACCGAGGCCCCATGCATGTCATGGCAGGCGTAGGCATGATAAAGATCCCTCACTGCTCAATGGCCCTGATTGTCGTGTAAAGGTCTAAAATTGAAGCCCTTCACCCGGTGAAGTCTCTATATAAGTGAAAAAATCTCGAACGGGAAGTAAAACAACGTACAATCAATCAACCCCATGTTTTCCTATGTAAAACTCTGATCTCTCATTTTGGCCCCACTTTACCCATCCTTGATTTGAACAAATTTGAATCTACACTACCTGATCATGCTTCTATAATAATATGACTAATCATGGCTTTGCTGTTCTTGAGCAGAGGATTTTTTCAAGATGATTCCTATATTTTTTTCTTATGCAAAACTTAACTGACCCTCTGTTGTGCCCCAATGATTTGAACAAACTTGATTCAACAATAGCTAAGGTTGCTTCTGTATAAATATGACTAATAATGGCTTAGTTGTTCTTGAGAAGATTTTAAAGATATTTCCTATGTAAAAGCATTTCACAGTAGAAAATGACTAACCAAGAGAAAGTTTCAAAATGTAATTACTAAGGTAAAGCAGTAATTAATTAACAAAGATTGCGTTGAAGTCTATGGGGACAAGCAATTTTTTTTTTTTAAAAATAAAAGTTCAAATAATAAGAATATCAATAAATACTCTGGTGGAAAGATGCATTAAAGCATTAGAAATCGAATGACAATTGAACACATTTTTACCAGTCCTGAAATAAGTTTTTTTAATTGATTTTTTTTATTAATAAATTGAAAATAGAGGGAGATATCCCTTATCAAAAATCAAGGTCATAAATAAGGACACATTCCAGCCTTACATGCTAATAGTAATAAATGGGAATTATACATGTCTAAATATTCTGAGTATTAAACATATGTATTAAATTTCATTGAATCTGTTGCTATTAGGGATGGAATACCTAAATAACCTCTTTATTGCTGATTCAGCATCCAACTTCTTTATTGCTGATTCAGCATCCAACTTCTTCAGCTGGCTTCTGAATGCCCGACTTTCCTAAAGCTTTGCCTTATATACCCTTTAGTTTGACTAGTCCATTCCAAGGGTTGTCAGGTCTTTCCATTATCTGAGGTCTTCGATGCGTTTTACTCAATGCCCCTTAACAGTTACACCTATATAAAACTATGTAAAACTTCAACAACTGTTGTGGCCATGCCCTACCCCCAGGGGTAATGATTGGAACAAACTTGAATCTACAATGCCTGAGGATACTTCTATTATAATATGACTAATAATTGCTTTACTGTTCTAGAGAAGAAGATTTTTAAAGACATTTCCGATATATTCCTATGTAAAACTTTGACCCCTCTTGCGGCCCTACCCTACCCCCAGGGATCATGATATGAGCAAACTTAAATCTACAGTATGTAATGAAGCTTTCACATAAGTTTCATCTTTTCTTGCCTAGTGGTTCTTGAGGAGAAGATTTTTAAATGATGCCACCAAATTTTCTCGAATTCTTAATTATCTCCCCTTGAGAAAGGGCGCGCACTTCCTGTACACAAAATTAAATCCCCTTCACCCAAGGATGCTTTGTGGCAAGTTTGGTTGAAACTGGTCCAGTGGTTCTTGAGAAGAAGTCGAAAATATGAAAAGTTTATGGACTACAGACGACAGACGTATGCCAGACACTCTTTGATCAGAAAAGCTTACTTGAGCCTTCGGCTCAAGTGAGCTAAGAAGTGTTAGAAATTTTTAAATTCCCGAGATTTTTTCGGACATAGCGAGCGTCAACGTTTGGCACTTTTGGTGCAAGTGAACAACGTACTACAGATCTACATATGTTGCTCTATCTTTGCTGAAAAGTTTCAGGTTTCTGTGATCAGTACTAGTGGTTTATTAGAAAACTTGCAGACTAACTGACCCTCAAAAAATCACTAATTCGCGGAAATCTCCGGACCGGAAGTGATGTTTCAAAATAAAAAAAATAGTTTTAGATTTTTTGATGTTTCATGCAGATTGAGCAAGCCGTTTCCGAGAACTCGCGTGCACAAAATCGGTAAGAAAAAAAGAAATAATAAAAACAGTGGAAAAGAAACCTGTGAGTAACAAGAAGGTCTTCCGTTGAAGACGGAAGAACTTAATTAATAAAAATAGTGGAAAAGAAACCTAAGAATAAAAAGGTCTTAAGCTGAAGACGGGAAACCTTAATGATTGTGAGATTCTTAATTTCCTATGTTTAAAATTTCAAGAGCATCTGTTTTATTCTTTTTATTTTATGACATAATGAATGACCCCTCTTAAAGAACATCGGTTATTCATAACGTCAAAAACACAATATCACGACGTGTATCTACCCATCATTTGAAAACTCGTTTTAAAAATCAGTTATTTAAAAACGTAAATTAGATTTTTTAACCTGACAGTTCCTAAATCTGTTAATTTTTATAAATTATGTAAAAATGGTTGCTTTAAAAGAGTAAATACGCTTTATTTTACTATGCTGCGCGAAGTATTGTGCAATGAAAACCGTCGGCCCTCTTAAAACTCCATGCAGTCACATTTCAAAAAACATCGACGGCCGACGGCTTCTTTATATAGTCAAAATAAGATTCTTCAGGCGACAATTGGCAGTTCATCGGCCGTTGTCTTGCCCTATTTTGACCTCTTCTTTTCGTCGGCCGATCAATTTTGTGTCAGTCGGGCCAAGTTATAATTTTTTTTCTCCATCTATGGACGATTCCTTCAATTGAAACAGTCGTTAAATAGTCCATCGACCAACCTTCGATCATCGTCCAAAAATCGGCAGACTGTTTTTAAAGTCGGTCGTCGGTCGGTCGATATTTAGGAACTGGGTTTTTGTGAACGATGGACGACATTGAAAAACAAACTGCAGTCCAGCGAACGATGATCGGGCGACGGTTAACCGACTTATACATATTTTTACTTTTAAAAGCATCGGTGTTTGTAGGAATTAATGTGTCTACTCTGCATCGCACGATTCTAGTGTCGACCTATCTTGTTTTTTTTTTTCAGCGAGAAAGAGAAAGGTTTGGTCGCCCGACCCTGAGCTTAAATGTGACCTAGGCATAAGTTTGGCAACCAATGGTTCTTAAGTAGAAAAAACATAGGTAATCAGAGATTACAGAGCTCACCTCAACAAATGTTCTCTTTAAGTAAGGCAAAGTCCCACACTAAACTAATAATCTAGGAGTGTGCATCCCTAGATGCAACATTTATGCAATTTTGGTCTGATAGGGCTTGCAGTTACTTGGGAATAGACTTATCTGAAAACTTAAAACTAGTCACTCATCCAGAAAATGTAAGTCAAATCCAGCATCCGAAGCAAGTTTTGAGATTGTTTGTCCCTTGATGCATCATCCATGCAAGTTTGGTTCAGATAGGCCTTATAGTTACTTAGAAATGAGATCTGCTCCAAAAACTTTAACCTGGTCACTCATCCGGAAAATGTAAGTCAAATCCAGCATCCGAAGCAAGTCCAGTAGTGAGCATCCTTAGATGTATCATCCATGCAAGTTAAGTCAATATAGGGTTTATAGTTACTTGGAAATGACATCTGCTCCAAAAACTTTAACCTGGTCACTCATCCGGAAAATGCAAGTCAAATCCAGCATCCGAAGCAAGTCTAGTAGTGTGCATCCTTAGATGTATCATCCATGCAAGTTTAGTCAATATAGGGCTTATAGTTACTTGGAAATGACATCTGCTCCAAAAACTTTAACCTGGTCACTCATCCCAAAAATTGAGGTCAGATCCAGCATCCGAAGCAAGTCCAGTTGTGTGCATCCTTAGATGTATCATCCATGCAAGTTTAGTCAATACAGGGCTTATAGTTACTTGGAAATGAGATCTGCTCCAAAAACTTTAACCTGATTACTCATCCGGAAAATATAGGTCAGATCCAGCATCCGATGCACGTCAAGTAGTGTACATCCTTAGATGTATCATCCACGCAAGTTTGGTCAATATAGGGTTTATGGATACTTGGAAATGACATCTGCTCCAAAAACTTTAACCTGGTCACTATCCTTAAAATATAGGTCAGATCCAGCATCCGAAGCAAGTCCAGTAGTGTGCATCCTTAGATGTATCAACCATGCAAGTTTGGTCAATATAGGGCTTATAGTTACTTAGAAATGAGATCTGCTCCAAAAACCTTAACCTGGTCACTCATCCGGAAAATATAGGTCAGATCCAGCATCCGATGCACGTCAAGTAGTGTACATCCTTAGATGTATCATCCACGCAAGTTTGGTCAATATAGGGTTTATGGATACTTGGAAATGACATCTGCTCCAAAAACTTTAACCTGGTCACTATCCTTAAAATATAGGTCAGATTCAGCATCCGAAGCAAGTCCAGTAGTGTGCATCCTTAGATGTATCATCCATGCAAGTTTGGTCAATATAGGGCTTATAGTTACTTAGAAATGAGATCTGCTCCAAAAACCTTAACCTGGTCACTCATCCAGAAAATATAGGTCAGATCCAGCATCCGAAGCAAGTCCAGTAGTGTGAATCCTTAGATGTATCATCCACGCAAGTTTGATCAATATAGGGCTTATAGTTACTTGGAAATGAGATCTACTCCAAAAACTTTAACCTAGTCACTCATCTGGAAAATGTAGGTCAGATCCAGCATCTGAAGCAAGTTCAGTAGTGTGCATCCTTAGATGTATCATCCATTCAAGTTTAGTCAATATAGGGCTTATAGTTACTTGGAAATGACATCTGCTCCAAAAACTTTAACCTGGTCACTCATCCCAAAAATTGAGGTCAGATCCAGCATCCGAAGCAAGTCCAGTTGTGTGCATCCTTAGATGTATCATCCATGCAAGTTTAGTCAATACAGGGCTTATAGTTACTTGGAAATGAGATCTGCTCCAAAAACTTTAACCTGATTACTCATCCGGAAAATATAGGTCAGATCCAGCATCCGATGCACGTCCAGTAGTGTACATCCTTAGATGTATCATCCACGCAAGTTTGGTCAATATAGGGTTTATGGATACTTGGAAATGACATCTGCTCCAAAAACTTTAACCTGGTCACTATCCTTAAAATATAGGTCAGATTCAGCATCCGAAGCAAGTCCAGTAGTGTGCATCCTTAGATGTATCATCCATGCAAGTTTGGTCAATATAGGGCTTATAGTTACTTAGAAATGAGATCTGCTCCAAAAACCTTAACCTGGTCACTCATCCAGAAAATATAGGTCAGATCCAGCATCCGAAGCAAGTCCAGTAGTGTGAATCCTTAGATGTATCATCCACGCAAGTTTGATCAATATAGGGCTTATAGTTACTTGGAAATGAGATCTACTCCAAAAACTTTAACCTAGTCACTCATCTGGAAAATGTAGGTCAGATCCAGCATCTGAAGCAAGTTCAGTAGTGTGCATCCTTAGATGTATCATCCATGCAAGTTTGGTCAATATAGGGCTTATAGTTACTTGGAAATGAGACCTGCTCGAAAAACTTTAACCTGCTCCAAAAACTTTAACCCGCTCCAAAAACATTAACCTGGTCATTCTTTAGCTGAAATTGTAGCATCTGAAACCTTGACTGGTACAATAAAACACTCTAGAAGCATCCTCCATGCATCTCTGACTAATATAGGCCATAGAAGTACTTGAAAAGAAAACTGCTCCAAAAACCTTAACCTGGGACGCCGACGCCGAAGGTATTACATAAGCTCCATCAACTTCGTTGAGGTGAGCTAAAAATGTTAAGCAAGCACTGAATCTCTGAGTATTTCTTCTTGTTTAAAGGTCACATTCGCTTCAGTTCTTTTGGTCCCAAAAATAAGAACTCCCTATCTGGAAGATTTATCTGCACAATTAGGGCACCCTATATACAGTATTTTGCAAAAAAATTGACAAATTTGAACAGCTAGTATTTTTCTCACAAATAATCGAAAAACAAAATCCAAGAACTATGCACATATTTGATATATGCATGATTGATCTGCAAAGTAAGAAATCTCATCTTGAAAACTGTACAAAGAGTTATCTGGACAATTAAGGTACACTTTATACAATGTTTGGCAAGAAAATGTCTAAGTCTAATAATATTCAGATCTGTGATATTTGTACAATTGATCTGTCAAAAAAAGTTCCCTTCTTGAAAACTGTAAAAGCTATCTGGACAAATGATGTAACCTATATGCAATACTTTGCAAAAAATGACAAAGTTCAATAAGTGGGTTTTTTACCCATGAAAACCCAGTTTAAAATGTTTGTTTTATACAAATGTTGTCAACATAGAATGCAGACTACAGAAATAATTCTGAAAATTGCTTTATTAATTAAGAACATGTTTAACATCTCTGATTATACCATTACGAGCATCATAAACTTATCAACAGATTCATTTATAATAAAACATAAAATAATCTCTGAACATTGAAAGACAGCGGTACAAATGTAATTTGCTACAAACATACACATCTATACACAAGAAACCAAATCCAGAACTGAGAAATCCCACAATGTGATTCATAATGTTAATAAATTGTGTCAAAAGTAGCCATCTTGACAAAACATCCTGTCCATAGATGCAATCTGCTTAAGATTGTGAATTTACGTGAATCAACAATATATATGTCAAAATTTTGAAGCAATTTAATAATTTGCCCTCAGGTTTAATCCTGACCAAAAGATCTTGCCAAATTCTAAATGTTGTTTGTACTAAAATACAGCACTTGAAGCAAGCATCTTCATCATGTTTGCAACAACTCCTTATTCACATTTCGGTTTTGTTCAATACTCATTCCAAATCATGCTAATACTAGCTTTAACATGATTCACAAAGACACATGATTAACATGCAAAAATATGACGTTATTCATAGATTTTCATTGAGAAGATATACATTTAAAAATGGCAAAATAAAGTTCTTATGATGATTTTCAAAGGTGATAACATAAACTCTCATAAATGCATTCAACAATCAACAAATTCAATTGTTTACAATGTAAATATTAAGGTATCTATATTTTGGTTTTTGATGAATGTCAAACAAAAATGTATTGCATAATTATGTAAAACATAACAGTTAAAGGGAAATAATTTATATGCAAAACTACATATTTATGTGTAAATATTACACATCTACATTTACATTTTTAATATTAAATTCACATTGCTCATCAAAACATTGAGTACTAATATTTCTGTTTGGCAACCTTAACATTACTTTTTTAAAGTAAAATTATTATAGAAATGAATATCTGAAGATTTGTTTTCGTTTTCTTTGAAATATGAAAAACAAATATGAAAATATCTAAAATTCTTAGTTACCTACCTAATCATAGATTTAAAATACAGAGTTTTTTTCAATATGAAAAAATAATAATAAAAACTTTTGAAAAAGAGAAGTCAAGCAATCATAATTTTCACATCATTCAGTTCAAAATTTAGAGATGCCACCACTAAGGAATTGTACAGTCTCAAATTTTTCAGAATATTTTACATTTATAAAAAAAAAAATTGTAAAATACATTTGACGAAAAAAGACTTAACATAGTATTTAGAAAAAAAAATGTATTATCATATATTTGTCAGGCATAGACTGTAACAGTCTTAGTAATACAAATAACCCACCCTCAAAGTATATTGATACAGTCACTGAAAGACAACTGGAATAAATAATTCCAGACTTTTTTCCCTTTTCCATCAAGATAATAAAATTACATATTTTTAGTTCTCTCTGAAATACTGCAGCTTGGGTTTTTTGTGGAACAGGTACACAAGTTTATAACAATTATCTTAAAATTATGTACATAAACAACATTGACTTAAATTCAATAATATTGGGTTATTAGTGGGAATATTTTGTCATTAACCAACATAAAAGGTTAACAAACTCTGCATATTACCACAAAAGAAAGCTATTTATAAGCCTTACAGGTTATTTCTTTTGACATTCAATGCAACATATTTAAAAGTACCAAGATACCCTCTCATTAAATAAATAAGTTTTGGCAATAAACAAGATGCACCAGTGAACAAAAAAGTTGAATGATTTTAAACCTTACTATAAAAGGTTTTAGTCACTCAAATTTCAACCAGATATTGGTCTAACCATAGCAATTCACAAACAGGAACAGGTTTTGCCCTTCCTTTCTACTGATACTTGTCATCCTGGCCCTAGCTGTGTGTTCCACCCTTGCCCTCTGCTTGGACTGACCGATTCCCTACACATCCGACTTGACTCTGCGTTTATTTGTGGGGGTCCTGCTGCCCACAGGAGGGTCCACCATCAGAAAGCTTTCCTCCACGCTCTTCTTACAGTACATATAGAACAGACCAGCGGACTTCAACAGGATCTCATCAAGGTTTATCTTCAAACTGTCACAAAATATTTAATTAATTTAGTCTTAAGATATCTAGGTGTGATATACCTCTTTTATTTTTGAAAATTTTGACAAATTCATACACTTAATTAACAATTATTAAGTCTTCCAAGAAAATCTAAAACAGTATTTTTCCTCTAATTAAGACAAGCATACATGTTTGTGTAACTAAAAAGCCCTATAAGAGTGTGACAAACATTTCAAATAACTTTTCTCATTATGAGTTTTTTTGTTGTTGTTGTTTTAAGCATATAAGCATAATTAAGTAGGTTCACATTCAGAACCAGCCTCCCATCCCCATTTCTTTGACAAAATAACCCCCCCCCCCCAATTTCTAAATGTACTCGCATTTGTGTATTCAGAACAAGATTCTAATTGCAACCCCCTATTTACTTTTTCTGTTTCTGTAAAGTAATTATTTCTGAACCTATCTGTTCTTGTCCTTTATATATACAAGGTGTCCATTCAGAACACTTCTGCCCTTTACCTATTAATGACAGAGTACACAGCTGCTGTGTCTGTACATTCCATCAGCTGGGGCCTACATTCCTGTAGTAAGGCGACACACATGAAGAGGTCAAAGGTGTACTGGCACTCAACGTCAGAGGGAAGAGAAGATCTGGACACACCACCTTAAATATGAAAATCCTCAATTGGATGATTTAAGAGTGTAAATCCATCGAGACATAACTATTCTCAATTGCAAGACAAAAAATGATACTTAAAGGTCCAAAGGGATATATGGTTGATTTTAGAGCAAACAGTCTATTTTTAGATTGAAACTTAAAACCAAAATCTAAGATTATAACCCTTCATTACAATGAACCTTTAACCTTGATGTCTAACCTTGACTCTCAAACTCTCGCTTGAGTTCCTGTCTCCGAGTTTTCTCTGCCTCCATTGATGTGAGCTCGAGATGGTGACTGCTCAATATCTCAAAACATCTAAGAGACTCCATGAAGCTGAACTCTCGCTTAAAACCCAGCAACAGCCATCTGCCATATATAAATATAAAAATAATGAATTATCACAAGTAGACATGTTCTAATACTTGTTTAATGCTGCCGAGATATGGAGATTGAGTTATAGTGCACATCTTTATTTGTTGTACATACATATAAATTTCTATGCACATTAACTGATTACTTGGGTGTATGTTTTCTTGTATTTGAAGCATGTTTAAGTTTAAACAATGAGTGTTTCTCTAAAATTAGAACTGACTTAAGGTGTATTTTCCTTACTTTAGGTTTTTCTGTCATGTAGTGTTAATCACTTTTTCTTTGCAACAATTTTATTTTTTCATAATTGCATCGAGTCTCTCTGCTCACAAAAATGTCAAATTCATATATTTTTTAATGAGGTAATACACATATGTAAAAATGTAAAAATAAGACCAAAATTTATTAAAAATTTGACAATGTTTAGATCTTAATAAATCAAAGGCCTGAAGGGCCTGCGAGTCGACTCGCTCGAGTTTAATGAGCTTTTTCATACAACTGGACATCATACCTTATATTCAGTTTATATTGCATCAAAGAGATTGAATATGTACGTTCAATTAAAAAATTAAGGGCTTCAATGCCACCTCACATGGGATTTCTGTAATTTATTTAAAGTCTGGGTTTGTAAATACATAAATAAGTTTACACAATGTGACAAAAATTTTGAATAGGAATCTGAATACATCTGCTTAAATTTGAAAGGGTCTCAATATATCCCACACCTCCAAAAGTAAATAAAGGTTAAGGGTTTATCTCCCACCTTTCTAAGTCAACTGAATTATTAAAAAGACTTCACTTCAGAATTTTTTAATCATAATTATCCTAACTCTAAAAAGATCTCAGTGTTCCATTAAGAAACAAAAAACTACAATAAAGTGAAAAAAGGGGGAGGGAAAATCATTTTAAACCAAAAAGGAGAAAAAATAACAGTGAAAACAATTTTAGCATATAAACATAAGCTCAACAATCTCTAAGAAACAACCAACAGAAATGGAAAAAAAAAAAAAAAAAATAGACATCTATGGGTAATTTTTTTTTAGATCCGCCTAACTATATCAGTTTTACTGTAATAAGCATTATGATTATGTTTATGTTAAGTAACTAATAATCTAATATTTGAAAAAGATGCATATATTTATAAACCAAGACCAAAGTACCTGTAAATAACATCACCATGATTATCTTAGAAAATTTTACATTGTTGGCCTATTTATCGACATTATTGTGTAAAGCAGCACTGCATGCCTGGATTCTAAAAATAAATTTAAGCACACTAGCTGCAGTTGTCAGTGTTATGGAGTAATTAGGTCAATGGTTCACACTGCAAACCTGGATTCTAAAAATAGATTTTTCAAGCACACTAGCTGCAGTAAATGAGTAAATAATCTAGGTCAATGATAAATAAACTTCAGATGGGAAGATTAGATCCGCCTAACTAATTGCACATATATTCATACACAGTAATTGTAAATTGTTCAGATATTTAATTGACTTTTTCTTGAAAAAAACACAAAAGACATAAATAATGTAACAATATGAAATTTTACACTATTTATACCTCTTAAGTTTATGCAGTCACTCAAACAAAAGCATTTTTTGCTAGAACTATCGTATTTGGCGTATGAATCACCTTGATGAATGAGTGATAATTTTAACAGTTGTGGCAATTTTTACAGCTGTGTTAACAAGGAGTAGCTCGCTCCGCGAGCCGACTCAAAAAAAAAATGCCAAAGAAACCACTGTGCCAAATAATGAAAAAAACAAGTTTATGGATGGTTATCATAGTTATTTGTAATTTATCAATGATTTAACTATGCAAAAGTTATACATATGTAATATGTATTCAAATACAAGAGATTTCATGTAGTTTCCTGTACCTTGTGTGTGAATACCTTCCACTTGTGTGCTTTTTTATCTGTAACTTGTGAGTGTGTGTTACAGTGGCTGCAAGGTTATTGTTGACAAACCAATCTTGTAGAATCGTTCATGTAACGTGCATGATCATTCATGTAATGTGCGAGATCGTGCGTGTATCAGACTCAATCTTTTGCGGTTTTAATCGTGCATGATCATGCGTTAAGAAACGTGTAAATTTCGTTTTGTAAGTTTTTATCGGAATGTTATTTATTATACAACCATTTCGCTTGTCTGTTGTTTTTTTTCAATCCAAAAAAATAAATGAAGCGCAATTTACATAACTGAAAGCAGAACAAACTAATTATCGCTTGGAAATAAGCAATTCAATAAGTCATACAATATTATGTTCTCGTCAAATAGCGTCATTTTTTGTGATAAACAGTACTTTGATGTTTAAGGATTTTTTCTCTGATGTTAATTATGTTTACTGCTAATTATGGTCAAGATATTTCTAAAATCAATAGATCAAAAATAGATATTTTTACAAATAAATAAATAAACAATTCTCAATGCTTACATAAATATTTAGTTGGCGAATGTACACATACACGACATTATTGTCGGGGTTTCGTTTATCAGTGTTTATCTCTGAAGCTTACTTTTAATTATTTTTATAATTTCTGCAAATAAATGTTTTGTAAAATAATTGTTGATTTTAGAGATTCACAAATGGAAACATGGATATAACTTATAATTTAATTCATTTTCATGCCATTTTTTCCCCAAACTTATCACTTTCTGCATATTATGAAATCCAATTCAATCAAAACTCACTGTCCACCTACATGTACATCTTCTGATAGAACGAAAAAAATCGGTTTTCTTAAGTCGGAGAATTATGTAAATAATTATTTGTAATCTAAAATAATTAGTAAGTTTTACATGTATTTAGTTCCTGAAATATTTATTTATATTTTTTTTTCAGTTTTCAAAGTCGATGAAATAATATCAATAATTATTTGAAATCTAAAATAAGTGTTAAGCCTTACGTCGTTTTGAAAATATCCATTCCTAAAGAATTTGAACTATTTTGCGTGAAGAATCATGCATTTGCGTTAGCAATCGTGTAAGATCATGTAATATGTAGAATCGTGTGCATGAAGGATCGTTCGTGTAACAGATTTTATCGTGCGTTAATCGTGAGGAATCGTTCGTATAACGTGATCGTTCGTGTAGGTTGTCAACAATAACGTTGCAGCCACTGTAACCTGCCCTTTAGGTGTGTATTTCAGAGAAACTGTCCTGTGCTAAGTGTGCCAGGCCTTTCAACTACTGATACCCTGTACTTTTACCCAGCTAAAATCATGAATGTACCTCCAAAAATAATTGTTGAAGGAGAATCTGATGACATTTTTAATTAAAATCGCTACAACAAGGTACCTCCTATTTTTTGTAAACGTACAGCCTCTTTTTTATCTTTTCGAAAGCCTCGGTGTGCTATACTGTAATTTAAAGGGTTTTTATCACGTCTCAAAATTTTTTGATATGACAAAGTTTACATGCTATTAAAATCATATATTTCAAAATCTTTGTTTGAAAACTAATATTTTTGATGTTTCAGCGATTCAAAGTTTGAATTTCTCAATATGCACATTTTGATCGCCGATGTTACGCGCCATTGCTCTGATGTCATAGGTGTCAATCCTGGTCAAGTGAAGTACTTATTGTGTATACAAAACGGCTCATTTGTTGTGTCTATTAAACCTGTTAGAAAAAATAATTAAGTGATAATTGAATAATTGACAGCTTGTAAGGTATAATTTATGGCTTAGTGGTGCACAAAAATGAAAGGTTTTAGAAAGAATTTTTCCCCACATTTCCTGGACTTGGTTGAGAGCCTGAAAGGGGAGCCTTTCTCTGCAAATGCGATGGCGTTTACATGGTTTATCTCCATTCAGAACAATCATTTTTGCCCGATCGATCACGATTTTTTTTCTGTTCTATAAAATACATTAAGGACAGATACTTTAAAAAAAATTTAGAAATGTCAAACATGCATTTTTAAAAAGTCGCACAGAATATAGTTACTGTAAGAATGTTGTGAACTTCTTAATGGCGTACGGCGCCATTGAAGAAGTGTCATTTCTAGTACATGATATTCACTGCTAGAACAGATAGAAGATATACATTATTTATAATTAATTAAAATAATAATGAAGGAGAATTTAAAATTCTCATATTTATAAATGTTTATGAAGTTAAACTTTAGTAATTCGTGCTATTTAGTTGAAGTCCCGAGTTGTCAAAGGCTTCGTCTTCGGTGACCTCTCTCCAATTGTTGGCATATTTTCGGGTTATTTCTCTCTGCTATACGTTCATACCTAAAAGATTGACCGTCCATAACCAAAGGAATATAGTTGATGTCAAAATTTCAACCGGCCATACTGTGTATTCTTTTAATTTAGTGTAAAAATCTATTCAATATATTTTTTCTTACGATAAGCTTTATAAGTTCTTTTGACCATTGACACCTATGACATTTCAGTACCACGTGACCCCTATCTAATTAGTGGAGATTTTCACTTCGAGGGCCCTATATTATGGGCGTTTTATCGTCTAATTACGGCCGTTTTCAACATTATTTCATAATTAAACGATAATTATATGTTTCAAGAATATAATTATAGTGTTTTATTTTTAAGAAATTTAGATATGTGATAAAAACCCTTTAAGTATGTGCTTTTCAGTACCTAATGTGTATATTTCAATTTAATTTAAGCACATACAGTCAAACTTCACTATCTCAAAGTCAAAGGGACTAAGAAAAAAATTCAAAATATCCAAGGATTCAAGATATCCCAGGTAAAATACTTAATGAATAAGTGGTTGGGACTTCCAAATCACTTAGACATATCCATGGTATTCGAGATATCAATGTTTGAGATACAAAAGTTCAACTGTATTTATATGTGTTCTGCCGTGTCTAATCAGAGCTCCAGATAAGGTGCGTATTTGCAGAAATATGCATTGAATTTTTCAAAATACGCATTAAAATTAAAACAGGGCATACAATTACGCATTAGGAATCATAAATATGCATTACGCTACGAAAGTACTGCGTACGACGGATTGGATGTTAACTAATTATGTGAATTGAAGTCAGCTCAGTGTTTGAATTTTTATCAAAAGGAAATTTTGATTAAGCGTATTGGGAATAACCTAGGCCGATATAGAGTTCGAGAGAAAGATTTGAATATTAAATACTTGTACTTTGTCTAAAAAATCACAGATTTCCACTGTTCATATAACATCCAAATTTTTTCTTGACGCGTACAGGTCGATATTGTCAAAATTGGGCAAAAACATGCATGGTGTATAATTTATTCTTTATCACTGTTTATTAAACAGTTCTTGTTTATTTAGCTTTTTCTGTAGCAATAATATCATCTAAAGTCCGCCGACAACTTTTATTAATGGTATGAAAATAATATTGCTTTTTTGCCTTTCACATGCTCCTGTGCTATAAATAGCACCACACGAACTTTTAATGCAAACGGGAGTAACTCTAAAACTTTTACCTCGATGCCAACAATTTATATTGCAAAACCTAAATATATATTTTTGATTTAAAAAACAAACAAACAAACAAAATGGAAAACAACGGGGCTGGATATTTTGCTACGCTCGATATAGGCCTAATCTTAAATGAAATTCAGTGTGCCCCTGGTAACTTTGCCTATCGTATGGTCTTTCTGGTAAAAAAAAAACGAAATGTTTGTCAGTTATAGCAAAAAGCTGACAATTTTTAAATTTCATTAACCTTATCAGGGACCTATATACTAGGTATATAGTATATAGGTCCCTGACCTAATTGATAAATGCAGAAACTGTCCTTTTTTTTTTTTTTTTATACATTCCTCTTTCAAAAACACTTTTTTCGATAGCAAGCTAAAAATCTTGCTGAAAACGTAATACGGCGGTTACTCGAACATTCTCGCCGCCATTTCTGATCACTGTCCAACATTAGATGTTAAAAGAGAAATAGATTAACAAAATACTCTTTGATTATTTTGCTGAAAAGCAAAATCTGCATTGATTTGAAAATCAGGGAGTAAATACACTTTGAGGTAAAAAATTATCTGGAGCTCTGCTAATGTGTATCTCACACTGTCTCATGTATGTGATATCCTGTTACTTTATATAGTCTTGTTCCGTATGTACTAAGTTGTTTACCTATGGCAGAAGAGCAAGTCTCCGAGATCATTGGCCTTTAAATGCTCTAACAAAGCAGGATCCATCTCTTGTAGGAGTAATACAACCAACTCTGCAACAGATCAATTAAATTTTACATTTCAAGAATACTGTAAATGGTTGAAAGTGTGACAATTTTGATATATTAGAAATATGGCAAGTGAAAACTTTGACAATCTAATAACATTTAACAGCCTGAGAGCTCTTTAACAAGAATGTGAAAGATGACAAGTGGAAACTTTGACGATGTTTAGTTATTTGTAAATTTTCGTCAATGTTTCCATGTTGTTAAAATTTCCACTTTCACAGTAGACATTTCACAATTACTACACAGTAGTGAGGGAGATATGAAGATTTAATCACCCTTGAAAAATGTTCCCAGAGGGTGACATACATGTAAATTCCCTTATTAGTATTACCTGGGTAAAAGGAAAGTATTAAAATGGTGACAAAGTTACTGATCTTTGTTTACAGTATTTTAATGGCAAGAGTTACTGAATTTTATTCTGAGTATTACAATAGACATAGAATCTTTGTTCACAGTATTACAATGGTGACAGAGTTACTGATCTTTGTTTACAGTATGACAATGGTGACAGATAAATTAATCTTTGATCAAAGTATTACAATATTTAAGTTACTAATTCTTCGTTTATTACAAAACAATAGTAACAGAGTAACTTACCTATTTTGCTGACCATTCCCTCCTCTGTAAACTCGTGCTGAATTTTCTGTAGGTAATTTCTGAAGCACCAATAAGCCTCTACCTAATACAGGGAAAATAAATATGATTTTTTGACTTGATGCATTCTGAATATATCATCTGTCTGGACTTCAAATGTTAAGAGCTTTTTCTTGCCTCTATTATCCTTTAATCTTTGCCAATTTTTTCGTGTCTGTTTATTTATGATAACTAGCAGTAATTATCAAAAGGGAAATACTCAAAACATATTGTTTGACTGCAGCACACTTAATTAACAGAATATTATACACTAAAAAATTATACATATATGTACAATAAGACTGATTGCAATCCAATGGAATGTTCAAAATTCATTTCAAATATGCTATCTAAAATAAGCATGCATATATAGGATCCTACTGAAATTGACATCACCAATACTTTGAGAATATAACATTCATTTGATAACTATGTTTTAATTAAGACAAGTAAATGGAAATAGAAATCATCATTTTTTGATTTTGCACGAAACAAAACTTGGAAAATCAGTGCATAAAGAGTTCAGTGAGGGATACAGAAGAAGTTTAAGGTGAAAACAGAACAGGTAAGAAAAAATAACTGACCTCTGAGTCAAAAACGACCAGAAACTGGGCTAGAATATCATTCATTCCCTGAGCATATCCAATTTGTGGGTGGAAAGCCACGAATGTCAACAGGATGTTGCGTAATACTGTCAAGTTTGGATTCATTGTACCCCTACAATAAAAGCAAAAATTAATGAATTTCAAACATGAAACATTGTCCAGTTACATATATATGTATCATCATGATCAAAGAAACTACAAGCTCTCAATAAGACCCTTTTTTCCATCTTAACAAGTATGCTTTCCATTTGAAGAAATTTTATTATGAACACATTGAATAACATGTATATGAATGTATTGGATTCATTATATCAATTACTTAATTGACCTTGACATTTTTTTTTTGTTTTTATCTATTCATGAGAGTACAAATCAATTTGAATCAAATAATTTCTCAGTGTTAATCGTGCACTGACTTGAAGTAATCTAAGTCTCTATCTGTACGTGGAACGTCCTTGTCAATGACTCGCAGATGGTCCAACAAGTTTTTTACGCTTATCTTCTGTCTGTTCACATACACCTATAAAAGTAAAACCAAAAAACTGTGTTATTGTAAATAAATAAATATCAAAACATTAGACAGAGGTTTTCCATTATACGAAATTCCTGTCAGCATGCTTGCCAGTTAACCTTTCAGCAGGGTGCACTGATTCTCAAAGAGTTTTGTGTGACATAATCTGTGTACATTATTTCTAGATCTATTACATTAAAATACATTTTGTAAATTGTGAATTATCTTTCAAACAGAAACATCATCTTAAGTTTATAAAAGAAAGAAAGAACCGTGGACGTTAATTCATGATTCCAACCTATGATTTACACACTCATAATTAAGTAAGTGTACTAAATGCTCATTGTGAATAAATACACAATTCCCATACTGTCAAAAATGAAATGTTTCATTTATTGTACATACTGTATCAAACAAAAACATCAAAACACAATATCATGAATACAGAGGACATGTATCCTGTATCTAATTTTTATCAGCTGTTCCGTTTTAGAGTTGTGATAAATTATGGTTTTGTTTTATTAATTAAGGGACAAAGATAGATCTGTTTATGACATACTATGTACTAATCATTGTTTGATGCCTTCTTTGAGATTTAAATATCTAATTAATAACAGTATAATTACTGGTTTATAAAAAATTAAAATAGTAACATGTGAGTTCAATTAGTGTATCAATTTAAAAATCATTGAATTTGAAGAGTTTCCTCTATGAATTAAGGAAATGCTTCAAATATATATTAACAACTTCTTTCAAAATGATAAAATGTACTTGGAAAAACGGAAGTGATTATTAACAAGGATTAGCTCTGTACATACTCTCAAGGCTGTCATGTATGCCATTTTAAATTTTATCTGTAAAACTCCACAAGAGGGCAAATATTGTAGTAGAGTGTACTTTAAAAGTGTCTAACATGATGTATAGGCCATTGTATGACTATGTTCCTTATATTTTATATTATATAACATGTATCACAATCATCTCAATAATAGAGGCATTAAATTACAAGAAAATCGTTTATTTTTATCATCAATTCTTAATAAATAGATTAAAAGCTTTTGTAAATTTTCCAAGACAAAACTACCTTCAAGAACAAAAAAAAATCATTTAATTAATAGAAGCATGAAAACATCCCTACAGCATTACGAAATATACACTATACCTGAGCCTGAATTTTCATGAAGTCGATTTTCTGTTGCATCTCTGGAGATGATACATCAATGTCAAAATTCCTGGACAGGACCTTAAAGTCCGGCTTCTCCGCCTTCATTTTCCCATCCATTAACATCTTTTCCATCATTTCAAACTCTGAGATGTGGTCCCCAGGGCTGTGGTCTGGGCTTCTAATCGTATTGTTCTGGTCCTCTATCTGGTAGCGAGCCACCAGTCCTTGCTGTAGCAGCGTAGCCCCAGGGTGGGCATTCAGGACCAACATGGTTTTCCAGCGTGATTTCATTTCATGATACTTCATGATGTAATCTAGAAGTAGCTCCTCCCGCTCTCTAGTAGTGGACGTACAGGGATATAGACCGAAGAGAAACTGCCAAGCTTGTTTACGAAGGTCTGGCTCCACCCCACCCATGAATATGCACTTCCTAAAAGCGTGTTCATCAACAAGTCTACCATCTTTGTCAAAAAGTTTCTCAAATGTCTCGCGAGATAATGGATCACCTCTCCTTTTTACGGGAGTTGGTAGTGACTCATTGTCGTCAGTGGGGAGGGCTTTTGAGTTTACTTTTAAAAAATGTGGTTTTTTGCCTGCATAGGAGCCTAGTCTCCCTCTTGTAGTAGTTTCATTGTCTGAACACATACATTCTGATTGGTCACCTTCATTCTCACTTTCTTGTGACAAGGAAGGTGATTGGTTCTTTGAGTTATGGTTATGGCTTGAGCATGATTGGTTACAAGAACATGAAGAATATGATGCAATGTCTTGCTCTAATTTGTCAGACTTCTCTGAAGTTGGCACATTACTCTGTTGACTAGAATGTTCACGTTTTTCACAACCATTTCTTGAGATGCTGTCTGTTGTTTTTTGACTAGAGATATTTACAGAATTTTGGTTTGATGTGGCACAACTGACACAGTTTTCAGGTTGGGGCCCCTGGGAGGCATCTTTGGTTTTGTTCTCTGTTTCTGGAAAGTCTATGAATTCAAAGGAGTCATCAACACTACATGGCCTAAAAATGAAAGAAAAACATCAAGTTCTCTTTTAAATTATTTATCCAGATTCAGTCAAGGTTGTACAGGGATTTACCCATGGGGTTGTATTCCATACACCTTCAGGGTTCAATTAACACCTAACATTTTTCGGCTTAAGTCTGGCTACCCGATACGTATTGCAAGTTATTTTTCCAATATGATACATTCTTGAATATTGATATGTATCGATATATCAATATATTGACACAGCCCTAGAGGCATCTTAGCTAACCTAAGGGAGCGGAGTGGACCAAAAATCCTTAGCTAGCGAAGATGATATGCATGATACTTAATATACATATGAATAACTAGGTGTCACACATATTGTTATATCAAGATCCAGGCACCTGTGTTTTGGGTCAACAGTAAGAATGGATTCATGACTTGATCATGTTGATACCATGTGGATACAGTTCAGTATTCTAAATAGACAGACCATTTTTTTTTCTATTCTATAAATATATTTTTTTTATTTTGCATTATTTAACTCTCTTTCAATTGTAACAAATATGTCATCATGCTCAGTACGTTTTAAATCAACCACAGACTGAAAAATGACACGCACCTTCAGTTTCAATTACTGAATACGTTGGACATGACAAGGGTAATAAAAATTTGCATACAAATAAAGACTCTAATTATCAGCTGTTCGTCGCACACGTTTCCACGTCACTCACGAAGATTCGCTGATTAAAACGAATAGAAAGTTAATGTTTATCAGAACTCATTTATCACTCAAGGTTTGGAGAAAATGATCTTTACCTCTGAACTAGATCCATCTTCCGTTGTCGTCCAACCGTGCTTTCTTCTGTCATCATCCGTCATAAATACGGAGACATTTTCTGCGAGCAATTTCATTGGACAAAAATAACTTCTAATACACTGAAACGTTTCCTAGTAATTTGCTGAAGTATAAAAATGTGTATATTAATTCTTTTTATTACAAATGAATATACAATTTTCAAGTGAAAAGCATATATTAATTTATACATCGTGGTATTTTAGCTAATCACTAAAGAAATGCTATTCTCTGCGAAGCATGAAAACAAGCAGTCACTGAAACGAAAACAGTTCCCGTGAATATTTTACGGAAGGCGGAAGAAAATCATGATAACACACTTGTGTCTTGTGCTAGGTAATGCTTGTAGACTCCCATAAACACTGTCTATTATATTCTTAACCGATATAGTTGTGACATACACTAGGCCTAATTATTTCAAAGTGCAAGAAATAGAAGACCGAGATGATTGAATAATGTTAGTACACGTGCACTTGCCTCAAAATCATATGATTATTTACATTGCGCAACTGATTTTTTTGTTTCATGTCATACACCTTTTCATACATGTCAGTTGGTGCATGTGATAATCAAACCCGATAGATGTGTAGTTCTTGCCAAAACAAAATTTTGATTGCATAAATTATGGGTATTGAATCAACACATTTTTAGGGCCTTTTGGCTATAGTATTGATTTGAATGATGATTTGGCCCAAAGCATTTTTCTCCTCGTTGGTTAAATGTAAAGTTTAAAGATTTATTTTCTTTATACAAATTTGGATTTCATAAGGTAGTCTTACAAGTATGTCTTGTACTATATACATTCAAACCTCATTTAAATGTAACAGAGTTAAAAGTGGCTATGTGTTGTATATAGTGAGGCTACGCTCCTACTAGCACTAGCTAGTGGGTTAACCCTTTAGCTCAGTCGGTAGAGCGTTGGATTTTAAATCTGAGGGTTGTAGGTTCGAGCCACAGTGTGGACACCCCTAGCTAATCGGTCATATAAATATCTTGAACGGAACAGGACCATGCAGGATTAAACTTTGAAATATCCCAGGATTCGAGATAAACAGGGTATATAACAAAAAGAGTAAGTGGTTGGGACTACCAATGCACTTTAGTTGTTTTGCCTCTGACTAGAATGACACTCAAGTCATTGGAGAACAATCATCATGTGCCTGTATGCCTTCAGTATTTCTTTGGGTGGCGGAGTTGCAAAATTTGGAAGGCAATATGGTAAAAAATGTCATTCAACTTAAAAGAAAAAAAAATCATATGAGTGCTATTTTCACACTTAAAAATGTTTAATTGTAATTGATCTGGATAGGTTTGTTTGTCTCTTGACAAAACAAAACACTTCTTACAGCCTTGCCTTCCACGGACTTGAACAATTAACTCGTACCAATATTTCTGTGGACAGTCTGTAACAATCCTAATAAGTAATTATCCCTGGTATTAGAGATAATGCCTTAAATTGTGTTCTAGATAATGAACTTCAAATACTTACTTTTATTCTAAGTGTTTGGAAAATCTACCTGCCAGTGGATTCAACATGTTCAAATACATCTATTAATGAAAGGAGATAATCTAAAAACCAGAGTGAAATTTCTTCCAGAGGAGTAAATACTAAATATTGATGGGAAGTTTTATCTAGATTATTCCACTGGGACAGACTGACAGACAGATTGAGGGACAACTAGACAGACGGACAGACAGACAATGAGAAAATCTTAAGTCCCTATTCGGTTTCACTGGTATGGTACTAATTAGAACTATATTTGCATGACATGATGATTTATACCACTGTGATTTGCTCATTCTAAACCATATCCTTTGATGATGAATATATAGAGGATATTCAATGTTTTGTACTTGGATATGGAATTAATTTCACAAGTGGGACAGGATTTTTTTTTATATTTTCACAAGTGCGAAGCACAAGTGAAAATATCTAAAAATCCTGTCTCACTAGTGAAATAAATCATGTAAATTCCATATCCAACTACAAAACATTGAATTTTCTGTTTATTACATTTTCCTTGATTTTCTCTTTGCCTCTGTCTTTTCTTAACACAGTGTCATAGTTCAGCAGTTGAGATGTCATAGCTTAGCATTTGTGAGATTGAAAACATTGCAACAGATTTTAGCAACATATTTGGGAAGAAATTTGCATTTGTAATCTCTGTCAAGATGGTTTAGTGACTATCTCAACTTTATTACAGGCCAGAAATTATATTCTACTTACTTAGATATCTTTCACACTGTGACAGAATATAACTTTGGTATCCTTTCACACTGTGATAGAATATAACTTTTTTTATTCAATGAATAAACCACAGTATCTCACTGTTGATTGATTAATTGTATGTTGTTTTACATCCAGTTAAAGAATTTTTCACTCATATAGAGACATCTATTTCACTGTTGAAAATGTAATATATTATATATTTTTGTTGTAGGCCTGGCATTGTCAACAACTGCTGCCACGGATCCAGCCTGTCCCCTATGGAAACAGTATGTAGACACCTTTAATGCTGGCAGTGGGCGTCAGCCTGTGAGAGATGGTGGGGTGAGGTTTATGTGTAAATACCATCCAGAGAAGTGCGAACAGCTGGACTGTGAGGGAAGGTTCAGCAATGCATTAGTAAGTAAGAGGGAAGGTATTCATATCAGTATGGATAGTTTTCAGATGATATATGTTTCCGTCAGAGTTATTCCCCTTGCCTCCTAATATAGATCAGCTCTGGCAACAAAACTTTTTTCCAAACTCTAACTCTGTGCTTAAATATCCTCATACTAAGTGATCAAACTCATCTCAGAAAGGCAGGGTTGGCAAAAAAGTGGGAAATACTCATATTTCCCAGAATGGTGGGAAATACTAGTAATTACCTGGAATTACTGGTATTTCCTGGGAAATGCTGGGAAATATGAAATAGCTGCATATTTCATAATAATTTTAATCATATTTGTAGGGATATAAACATGAAGTACACCTTATTGGCTAAGATATCTACCTGGTATCACTGTCCCTGATTAAAAAATTTCTGGTTTCCAAGTTATTCATTTTATCCTGCAACTACCCCTTGCATTGACCATATAAAGGTAACCTAATAAACCAAAGCTTTATTCGGTCACTGCCCTAATAAAGCCTTGTGCATGTATTCCGACATTCTAAAAGCATTGTGACATCATGAATATTGCAATGTTTACGCCATGGCATCTTAGATTCAACTGCAGAGATGTACCTAAATCGATTGAAAATAGCTCGTTTTGAAGGTCATGTAAAAATATGTTGCAGGATAAACAAAATACATCGATACTGTCTTGAAATATAAGCGATATTTGGGCTCGGGTCGAAAACGTGATAGAGGGCTCGGCAAGCCTCGCCCTCTATGACGTTTTCTTACCCTCGCCCAAATATCGCTTATATTTCAAGACAGTAACCATGTATTTTATATTTATATAATCATAACACAGTATATTCATGGACTAGACATCAGTGTCATTTGTTTCATGCTTGAGGCAGATGTAGTCTATAAAGGGCCATGAAATGAACCCATTTAGATCCCTGGGTTTTTTTTTTCGTTTCATACTAATTGTTAGGCCATTATTTACACACTGAATTGTCAACGGATTTTTCCGTTATTTCCCGATCATGACAAGGAGCACACGGCGGGTGTGACCGGTCGGCAGGGGATGCTCACTCCTCAATGGCACCTGAACCCACCTCTGATGTTTGGAGGTACGTGTTTGCTCTGCTCCTATTTTGTATTGTATAATGGACTTTTGAGCTTGGTTACTGTTCGTTATCTCCATATATTTCATACAGCCAGGGAAATGTGTACTGCTTCAGAATGCTTATGGGTAGGGGACCTGGAGTAGTGATTACTCTGAATATGTTAAATTGCAGTTTGAGACATATTCAAAATTATTCATCTTCTGTTTTTATGTTTATTTTATTTCTGAATTTGGTTTAAGATTGAATAAATTAAAGAAATAATAAATTTAAACTTTGTATTTCCCAGTATTTCCCAATATTTCCCAATTGAGAGAAAATTTATAGTATTTCCCGGGACGGGAAATACCGGTATTAACCACTGGTGATTCCCACCACTGATATTTCCCGGCCAACCCTGCAGAAAGGAGTGATACACAGGAGTATACTTAACACTCTCAATGTTTTACAAAATCAGTGATCAGTTTTACATAAAGTATTCAGCAGTTAAGCACTCTTAGAAGATAAACGTTGAAGTTTGTTAAATATGGATGATGTTTTTAAAAGACTTAGTGAGATTAATATAATGTGAAATAATGTTGCATCATAAATTTTTTTTTTTCTTTTATCTAATGTTGTCTTTAACACACAGAAACTGTAGTAAGAGTAAATGCAGGTTAAACACCATGACATAATGCATATTTCTGACCTATTGCCTTTGTAGACAGGGACTTTCCAGTATTGTTTGAACATGGTCATGAACCACTGTGACAAACCTATCAATATGGATGTTAGCATCAGCGTAGATAAATTCAACTTTAACTTCGCTAAGCGAGTCGCACACAATACTCGATTCCCTCTGGCTCTCAAGAATCAGTGTAAGGCTATTATTAAGACAATTGTGTAAATCTTTCTCAACATTTCAGTCTGTTTACAAAAAAAAAATAAGTATTAGGCTTTAGGCGTGGTTGTATTGAAGTTAAATCTGACATTCTGTTTTTTTATTGAATCTTGAACAGCTTTCAGTCTTTCCGGAATTCCCCTTCGTGAGTATTTGGAGTTCACCTTGGTGAAGCTGAATGCCACAGCTGTCAGAATAGGAGTAAGTATCTGCCAATATAAGTACAGTAGAACCTGTCTAATCTGACATGCACTGGACCACATACATGTATCAGAAAAATGTCAGCATGTACAGGATGTCAGATTATACAGTGTAAAGAACATGGAAAACAGTAGTCTAAGAGTAGGAATGAGTGGCAAAGGTCAGAATTCACATTTAAACAGACTGTATGGTGTCAGAATATACAGGTTTTACTGTACCTGCCTCTCGTTCATACTTTATATATATATATATATATATATATATATATATATATATATATATATATATATATATATATATATATATATATATATATATATATATATATATATATCAAATGAGGAGGAATGAATATATTTCTTGCTTTCCTCCTCAAAGATCATGCTCCTAATATATATAAGGAGATACAGCTGTCATTAAACAATGAATATGTCACAACAATTAGCTGTATGATTCAGACAAGTGAGATAGTTCTTATCTAAATGACACATTGACTAAGAGCCCCATGGCCTAGAAAGGATGTATCAAAGCATATGATTTAATTTGATGTTTCTCAGAAATTCACAATGTATTTTTTTTCTTTCATTATGTAGATGAAGCTCTCAACAGAGTTGTGTATCCCAAACTTGGGCTGTACCTTTAATAAGAAGATTACTCTTATACCAGACAATATTGTACCTGTGTCAAGATGTAATAAAACAACCAAAACACCACTGCCAAAGGCACCAAAATGTGGCAAAGGAAAGACTGGTGGTGGTGGTGTTCCATTCACAACTACCACAATGCCACCACACACCACATACAAGTCAGGTATAGTTAGTATTGTGTTCATGGCGGGCATTAAAATGCCACCACATACAAATTAGGTATAGGTGTTGGTAAGTTCTAAAATACTGCCACACACCCTGTACATTCAAGTGCAATATGTGTAAATGTTGGCAGTGATAATGCTTGGTTTTCACTACCTCCTTTAAAGATTCAATCACATATTCACATGGAAGGCAGAAATGCAACTGTACTATATTTAATTATAATAAAGTTGATATTGATTATATTTTTCCAAACAATCCTCATAGCCTTTAGAGACATTATGTGGAAATTAGGGAATTGATAAATAGAAATGTATTTTATATCAAGCTGTGAAAAATAGATAATGTTTTTAAAAAACCATGGAAATGGAAAAAAGGTCTTTTCATTGATAATCAATATTTATAAAGAGTTTTTTTCATAAGTAAATGTTTAACTTTACTCAGCTTCCTTTGGAAAGAATTGTTCTATGACTGATATCATGAATAATCCATGTGGAAGGAATGAAGTGTGCAAACAGGGAAGGTGTGCCTGCTTCACCCCTCGTTACCCTTTGTGTCAGTACTCCAATCTGTGTCAGACCGAAGGTAAAACACTTCTAAAAGTTAAAATTATACTTTTAAAGATTAAAATAATGAATTTTTTATCATTTATTTACATGATAATGTTATACCAACTTGTACATGTATCTCTATTTTGCAGATTTTGTTTGGATTTTTTTGTTTTGATTGTTTTTTCTGAGAATATTTTTGCATGATATTTTTTTTTACCAGATTCATTCCTCTTAATTAACTATTGAAACACTAATTACTTGATTTTGTATTTCTTTTTAGCATCTTTAACAAAAATTATTGTTCATTTTTTTGTATTCAGAGATGAATTTATGTAGAGGCACTATTGATAAGGGAAGTAATTGGGGGAAGAAAATATTTTTGTAAAATATCCTTGGAAATTACTTTAATAGCAGAAAAAAATGAAATAAATTTGAAAACAATTTTTATTACCTCAACTGGTCAGAGACCAGAAGAGCTAATGTATGGTGTACATCATCTCTGTCTAGCTCTCTGTCTGTCTGTCTGTCCATCTGTAAACAATTTTTCAAAATGCTACTCCTCCTACAGTTTTTGTCTGATTTCAATATAACTTGACACACAAGTAGACTATACTTAGATACATATTCTTATTAATCAGTTTTTGATTTGGATGAACAGTGTTGCCATGGTTAATAAAATAGAAATTTCTGTGTAATATCTCAAAATGCTACTCCTCCTACAGTTTTGGTCAGATTTCAGTATACTGGCACAAAAGTAGACTACACTAAGATACATATTTATCTCTGTAGATTTTTGATTTCCACAAATGGTTTTGCCATGGTTACTAAAAATAAAAAAATATCATTCTTTGAAATACTTTAAAATTGGTACTCCTCCTACAGTTTTGGTCTGATTTCAAAATAACTTGGCACACAAGTAGACTACACTAAGATACATAATTCTGTGTATTGGTTTTTGATGAATGGTGTTGCCATGGTTACTAAAAACAGAAATTTCTGAGAAATACTTTCAAAACGCTACTCCTCTTTCAGTTTTGGACTGATTGCAATTAATCTTCCTGCAAAGAGACTAAACCAAGGATCATTCTTCTATTTAATGCTATTGCAAGGTTTCAAGTCCAAGTGCTACTTTTCTCTTCCTTTGTTATAAATACAATCCAGTAGAGCTACAGTCTTGTCAGAGACTTCTGGTTAGGGTTATTTACTGTGTTCTGGGTTAATTGCTTCATAAAAATCAACAAAGTTTAAAATGAAACATTTCTACTTCCTGAAATTATAATTTTATGACACATTGATGCAAGGGCTACTAAAATTAGAATGATATGTGGAATTCAGGTCCAGTTGTTACTTTTCTGTCAATTTAAGAATAAACAATGGAAAAAAAATGTAAGTCCATTATTTTTACAGAGGCTTTTTATAAAGATATTAAAACAAATGGGGAAATCTAATTAAAAATCATCATGTGGTAATCCTTATAACTGAGTGATGTAAATGTGGAAACTGTACTTCCAAAATTTCAGTAGATACAATGTATATTTATTAATTTCATTTATGCATGTGCTGTCAAACTTCATTATCTTGATCTTGATGGGTTGAAAAATTAGTTATGGGGGACTTCAAACTCACTTTCATTTGATATGCCAGGACTAAAGATGCTATTCAAGATTTTAGTGTTCCAAATATTGAAGTCCATTTTAATTTCAATTGTATTTTTCACCTATTTAAAAGACCTTCATATTTTTCTTTTAATTAGATTTTTTTACTTAATTCACAGAGAGCTGTGCAAAGCACATAGTTCCTCCACTTGAATTTGGGCCCAGTAGTCCTCACAAAAGCCCTCGGAACAACTCATCTGGAGGCCCCACAGACAGTAAGTACCCAATCAAAGAACTTGATACATGCCCCCAGTCAGTAAGCAGCTTATCAATGAACACTTTATACAACGGAGTCAGTGGGTAAAGTAGGGAAAAAAATGTGATTAATTTGAAGGATAAACCACAAACAAACACTCCAAATTGTTATGGTTCCTTCATTTTTGCAGTTTGTAAGACATTGGTGGAAAATAACATAGCATAAATTTTTGTTATGAAATTCATCCATTTGGTACTTTGAATCCTGGTCTTATCATTTGCATATTTTTACTTCAAGTTACATTGTTCATCTTATGAACGTGTATAATGTCAAATGTGTTGATTTTTTTTATCCGTCAGAAACTGCTCTCATTGTTGGAGGAACTTTGGGAGGAATCATATTCATCGTCATAATCGCGGGAATAATTCTCGTTATGTTGAAGAAGCGTGGGGCGAATTATAGAGGGCGCCAACTGTTATTAACGGAGGATGATACAGATGGTATTATATAAAGAGAAAGAAAAATAGGAGCACCAAAGTGGAACGTAAAGATTTGAGGAGATTTGATTGGCTGTTTCAATGGATATTTAGAGATCAGCATCAAATGCTGAAGTCTTGCAAAACTATATTTTTTCAATGGAGATTCTACTCTCACTCTTCACTTTACATTGACTTATTTTAAATTCACTCTTATTTGCAATAGATGTGTAAAATTACATGTGATTTGAGGTACAAGATTTACTATTACCCCTGGAAATGCTCATTTAAGTATATTTTTTGGAAGATAAGATCTCGGAAATTTCTGTTTGGTCATGGATCATGCAATATCTGAAATTTATTGTTGAAGGACTTTTCATTTACATATATACTTTTAGAAGAGACCTTATTTTGGTCATGTCAAAGTACATGTAGTAATGCATTTTCAGCAAAGGTATTTAATACTGTGAAGTTTATTTTTGTCAGTGTTTAATGAATATCATGATTCTACAAAGATCTGTTCTTTTTCTTTCTTTATTTTTATTTCCTGATTAATTTATATTTGTATATTATTTCTAGTTTTGTTTGTGGTGTATTTCTCTATTTTTCTTGCACTGTATATTTATCTCTTGCTTTCTGATTATGATCTGTGGAGATATTTTCATCATCTCATCTTTATCATCAGTTTTATCATCTTCATCATTGGCATCTTCATCATCTTCATCACCAGCCACAATGAAATAGTAAATATGACTCTAAAATCATGCTTTTCTCTTAGAGAAATATCACATATATATGTATGTACTTTGTGTTGCAGATCTTTATGATAAAGATCTGTGTAAGGCAAACATTGCTCATCTACATATGTATGAACTTACCAAACATCTTTTACTGTGATATTCTGACTAATGTACATAATACATAATAAAACAATATAGATGATATTAAGAATTTACATAGTTCAGCTCAAATTTTATCCAAATAAACAATATTCATTTTTACTTTTTATAAGGAATCATTTTTTTTGTTTTTTGTTTTCTTTATTATAGAAAAAAAATATGGGGATATTTTAAAGTGCTTCTTCACAATGCCAAGGTTTTGTGATATCATTCCTCTACTTAAACCGTCAACAAAATTCGCCATTTAGAAGTCAGGCTAAAAAAATACTATTTCATATGTTCCCGGTCTTTGACTGGGAACCAATCAGAAAACAGCTTTTATAGTAGGTAAGTTTTGTAACAAATATAACTTGCCTTTAAAATGGAAAGTGCCAAATTTGTACAATTTGTAACTTAGCTATCTTTGATAAAATATTGAAGAATAATTTTTGGAAATCCTTCTCCTTACAATCACAACTGATGTGTAATGGCTTTGGGCAACTTAAAAACGAAAGGGATATTCTGATTGGTTGGTTTATAATCAATCATTACATCATGTGTAACCACAAGCTCAACTTTTAAACAGTGACTTTTGTCAAGGATTTGTGAAAAGGAAAGATATCACAAAAACCTTGATATTGTGAAGATGTGGAGATTTCCATTGTATATTCAGTAAAATACCCTTATATACACTATGATACACATTTCTAGAAGCTGAAGTTTAATTAAGTGCACAGCATCCGAAATACATGTTGTTTTTATGGCCACATCTTACTTTTGCGAGTGAATATCTATGTTGTTAACACATCACATCTTTTGATTGTCATGTGTATTTAATTTTATGTTCTTTGATTTTTTTTCTAATTAAGATTTGTATGTACCCCAGATTTGACATTATTTATGATTTTTTTAAAAACATTTTTGTGTGCATTTTTTTTTTTTTGCATTCAATAAACACTTATTTCAAATTAAGAATGAACATTCAAAACTGTATATTTGATATACTACATCTTTTGATTGAAATAATTTTTACTTCAAATATCATAATAATAATTCTGATCTTTTTGCCTGTTTTTATCTTGTGAACCAAAATGAAACCAATATTTTCTGTTTTTAGTTAAAGACTTTCATTTGTAAATAATGTTACCTTTTGGTAAATTTGCTTATCTATATACTTATAATAGATTTGTACATACACTGTATTGTATTTGGAATTCTCATATTGATTTTTTGCATATCATTAATATACAGTGGCATATAAATGTCTATGTTTGTTTTACTTATATTGTTTTATTTCCATGTTTAGGAATTACATTCAATGAAAAATCAAACACCTACGTACACTTACCTTGTATATGTCATTTTTTTCTAAGCTTAAATCAACCAAACTTTTCTGTCAGAAATTTGTGCTTAATAGGAAATTGTAAAAATTACATAATTACTAAAAAGTACCATATAACAGGAATTTTTTGTGACAAACCATTTTTGACATTTTTAGCTATGGTCTTGGAAATGCTAAAAATAAATGTTGCTACATGTAATTATTAAATCACAATTAAATAGAGTTATCTTCAATATCAATTAGAAAATAATTAGTCCTACTTTCAGGATAAAATCACCAAATAACCTGTTATAAGGTATTATCTGTGTTTTACATAAGCCATTTGTTATATATAAGCCATGCACTTGTAAGCCTCAGTATCAGCATCCATTGATGTATTGTAAAGGTGATGGTTTATTTAATATGACGTAAATATATCTGCATAGCCATAGTGAGTTCACAAAGTGAAAGAATATAAATAAATGCTTGTTAGAATAAAGTGTAGCTCAGAAAGTCATTCCAGTTTAATGTAAACGTACTTAATGAGCACATTCAAAATTCCTTCATATCTGATTTAGAAAATTATAAATTAGCCCGTTTTGAGGCATGTTTCAGTATGTTTTAGTATTTGTTTCATTTTGAATAAGAGAACAAGGAAACACAGGGAAAGCACTAAAATATGATTGCCATAAATTAAGTACGTGTACAGTACGTGTATTTCAGCAAATACAAAACAAATACAACAATGTTCACAGGAAAGAGTTGGTGTCTTTTTTGAAGGAAATTGATAATAAGATTCTTTCTGCATGAGAAGTTTAGCATGATTTACACAAGCTGACCATGTCAAACTGTTAAAAACACAAACAAAGGTGATAGTTAATATAATTCCTTATTTAAGATAGCAGTAAATTAACTGTTAGTAAGAAGCCTTTAGTCTAGAATTTTTCATATGGATACTTTGTTTTTTATTTATTATGCATTTGCTTTCTTTTGATGCTTTTTGTGTATTTATTGCCCCATTTGTTATATTGTAATGTATGTATTTTTGTTAAGAGTTAATTGAAAATGGGATTGATGTTAAAATGGCTTCTTGAGAGAAGGATCATTGCTCCTGAAAGTTTTGGATGTTTGCAGCGATAAGGTTGAGTTTTCTGTTTTTCAAACTAGGTGAAAATCGGGTATCTTTAGCAAATGTCTGTGTTTAGCATCAAAAAACTGTTTTTTGTGGACATTTCAAGTTTACTAATTGTTAAAATGTTGAATTTTTTTAAGCATTGAAGAAGAAAGTAACTTTTTTTGGAAGTTAAAGTATCAATTGAATAGGATTTTTATTGAATGGTGTTTATCTTGATATATGATGCACATATTTTCTTTAATATTTTGATGGGTATCATATAGAATCGTTTGAGAAAATATGTTGATTGTGATTGCAATGTTAGGAGAAATCTCGGAATTATTCCAGCTGTATAGTTTTCGTTTTATTCAGGCTATAATGAGAAATATCTATATTTCAAACCTGTAATGCTTATTTGATATACATGTAGTTATACTTTGTATTATAAATCTCTCCTCACAAATTTGCATAATACATGCATACAGGACACTGATAGTTGTTTTTTGTACAGTGGCTGCAAAAGTTGTTTAACTTTTTGTTTTGTTTTGATGGAGTTGTGAACTGCAATGAAAATAAATAACATTCCTTTGAATAAAATTGTGTAAAATACTTTATTGTATGTTATTTTTTTACGGAAGACTTAAATGTCAATTTATATCACATAGTATGGTAATTAAGTATACTAAACTTTATAAGAAACGCACCACAAAATAAATTATTTTCTTGCGAAATACATTTCATTTTCAAATTTTTTAATCACTTAAAATATCCTTGATATTCACAGAGTTGGAAAAAAAACAGGCAAGATTTTGACAGCAACAAATAAACCATAGCGGTTTTATTTTGTTAAAAAGTCAGACATCTCGTTCGTGCTATCTGATAACAATTGCTAATACTTTCTTTAGTATTTGGTTTTTTGAAGAGCCAGGTTCACATTACAAAAGGAAAACTGGAAAGCATCCTTGCGTTATACGGATAGCTGCTTAAATCCTTCCAATCAATGAACACAACCAACATTTTGGCAAGTTAGGAACATGCTGGAATACCTAGCTGCGACAGATGTTGCAGACGTGCTTCATCGCCACCATAGAACTATTGCGCGCCCCCAGACAAAGATATTCGGCCACATATAGCATATATGGTCATCGGAGGGCGGGTGCTTCAAGGGTAACTACAATCATACGAGATTGCAGCATCTTCGTGCAAAATTGCTAAATGAAATCTTGAGATAACGAACAGTAATCAAGCTTAAAAGTCTATTGAAACAATACAAATTGGGAGCAGAGCAAACGCGGACCTCTAAAAACATCAGAGGTGGGATCAGGTGCCATGAAGGAGTAAGCATCTTCTGTTAAACTGTAAGACTCGCCGTATGAAGTGTGTAAATATTTGTTTGAAAAACGTCAGCAAAAGACTACAAAACAACAATCAGAGAAACTCCCTGGAAGACAAAATCCAAGGATCACCTGTCTGCCTGAAAATGGTATATTTTTCTAGGCAAACTTGCACAGATCTTATTTTCATAGGGTTCTGATATCACAGAACACACTGAGTCTCTGATTCGCAGAAATAAACTGCTTTTGTTTATATATGCTTTGATATTAATCTTATTACTCGGTTTGAACTGATTCGATGGTGCGTTTTTATGCCCCGTAATCGAGGATTTGGGGGCATAGTTTTTGCTCTGTCCGTGCGTCTAGCTGTCTGTTTGTCTGCAGAAAATTAAACCTTGCCCATAACGTTTGATTGGTTGGAGCTATGGCTTTCATATTTTACAGGTGTATTCCTTGTGACAAGACCTTTCAAGTACCAACATATTTGACCTCGAGACTCTGATCTTGGAGTTTGACCCACTTTTGCAAAATTTTACCAAACTTTAACCTTGTTCATAACTTTTGAACGGTTGGTGCTAGGGCTTTCGTACTTTACATGTATATTCCTCGTGAGAAGACCTGTCCATGGGTACAAATATTTTTGACCTTGGCTTTGGAGTTTGAACATTTTTTAAAAAAAAGCTTTAACCAATGCCATAATTTTTGAATAGTTTGGGCTAGGGCTTTCATATTACATGTTTATTTCTTGTGACAAGACCTTTCCATGGGCCAACAAATTTGGCCTTATGACCGTGACCTTTGAGTTTTACCCAACTATTGAAAAACTAAGCATTTTCCCCAACTTTTGAACTGTTGTTGCTAGGGCTTTCATATTTCTCAAGTGTATTCTTTGTGACAAGACCTTCCCTAGGGTACCAACAAAATTGACCATTTTACCTTGAAATTTGACCCACTTTAAAAAACGTTATGTTTGGCCATAACTTTAAAACTGTTGGTGCTAGGGCTTTTATATTTCCCAGATATATTCCTTGTGCCAAGACCTTCCCTAGGGTACCAACAATTTTGACCCCTTGACCTGAGAGTTTGACCTATTTTTTAAAACCTTTAACCATGGCCATAACTTCTGAACGGTTAGTGCAAGGACTGTCATATTTCACAGGTGATTCCTTGTGATAAGACCTTCCCTTGGGTACCATCAATTTTGACCCTTTGACCTTGGAGTTTGATTTGCATTTGTGAAACTTAAAACTTTGCTATGAGCTGCCATACGGGGCATGTTTCACAAACATATCTTGTTAATGAATGTCAGTATATCATTAAATTTCGCAGCAAGTATCTACCGACAACAATATATAATTTTATTAATGTGTCTGGAACATGAAAAAGTACAATTCTATATCACAATTGACAATTTAAACTTTCTAAACAGAAATTAAATGCCCAGAAAAGCAACTATAATTAGCAGCATTAATCAAAGCATTATAGTTCTGTGAATTGCGACACCACACGTCTTGACCAGCATTAAGGCGGACATTGACATCCTGTGTAGATGAGAGATAATCACTGTCACCAAGGTATGAGTGAATAAGTTCGTTTCCATCTTTTACCATATGAATGACCATTGGATGTGACTTTGTTGAAGAGATGGTCATGGAGAAGTGGTAAAGTCCAGAGACAGGTGCCCGAAAAACGCCATGCCGAGAATCGAAACCATTACCGTCGTTTGTGATCACGTTATCAAATTCGATTGTTTGAAGGTACCCAATATTTACTCCGCTTGATGATGATAGACACGCTGTAAACCCAATTCCATGCTGTGGTAGTTTAGCTGAAGAATCTGTTTGGAAGAAAGAAAAAAAAAGGATTACACGAGAAAGCAGTCAAAATTTCAGTAGTTTGCAGCTGCTTGTTGCATGACTGTCTGAGGGATTTTTATCACGACTCAAAATATTTTGATATGACAAAGTTAAAATGTTATTAAAATTATAATATATAATTATCTCTCCATGATTTTGAAACGTTACATGTGTGCATTTTAATTCAAAGAAACTAACAAACATTTGTAAAAAAAAAAAAAAAAAAAAAAAAAAAAAAAATGGAGAGAAGACCCAGAGACAATAAAAAATGTACTTTTTCCCAAAAAAATTCCAATGTTTAAATGCGGTGCTTCATTGTCGCTTTATATATAATAAGGCACATACATGTATACGGGACAAAAATATTTATTTTATTTATTTGGAAATATTTGAGCCAATTGAGGATGAATTATTTCTTTATTAAATGGTACTTAACCTTTTAAATTCCTACCACATACCTACCACACGCATACTGCGTCGGTCGCAAATACCGAATATATCACTTTGGTCAGAACGAATCAAAGCGGTTATCCTGCGCGCAGCTGTTAAAACGACCAATGATGCAAAGTTCATGACTCTGGCTCGAAGTTCTGCGAATTTCTCCCTTCTCCCTTGTCATGTTCGTTTGGTGACTTTTATCTTCACAATAAAAGCTACATATTGTTTAATTAATTAAGCCGTTAATTGGTATCTATTTGTATTTTTGTCTCTTTCATCAATTCTATTTTTTATACATTGTTCATTGTCCTTTTAGAATAATTGGCAGTTAGAGAACAAATTCAAGGCGCTCGGACTACCGACATTGCAGATATTGTTGTTTTCGGAGTTAAATAAATTTGTAAAACGGAAACCGAAGTATGCGATTTCTCTTGGTCACAATTGGTGTAGAATCTCCAGGATTATTAATCTCGGGGCTACTGCTTATATTTGTAGTATTAGATCCGATTACCTTTGTACAGTCAAGCGAGTACTCCTAAATGCCTATGGAATATTATCTACTGCATGAAAACATGGAAAATCACAAATTAAGTTGTTTGATAAACACATTGCAGAATTAAATTATAAAGTACTGCATACATTAAATAGCAATTTGAGTGTGTGCAAATAGAATTCAAATAAACGAATGTTTTGTGACAACTCTGGAGATAAGGAAAATGGCTCAAGATAAACTCCACTGTAGGTTCAAGATAAGTTGGAAACATTGTCATTGTTTCTTTCTTTTTAATGAAAATTCAGATTTTATTAATGTTATGAATATAATTAATATCCTTCATTACATTGAAGTTTTTAAATACAAGATGGAATGTAAATTAACAAATTTAACTTGTACCAGAGATTCTTTGTACAATTTTGTAAAATCATCAATTAATGTAAATTGCAGATTGTTCATGTAATAATGTACAAAGTAATAAAGTGCTTTAAAAAGTTTGTATATATCTGTTAATTTCAATATATGTTGCAGGTCCACATAAATCAGTTGTAGTATCTGTGTTAGCATGGGAACTAATTGAACTCTAGTAAGGAGTGGAAGGTGGCCCACCATGCAATCAAGGAAGCACATGCTTTAAACAAACGTGTATATATGTCATGCCTTCTTTTAATTATAAATATGTTAAGAAAAATCCATGTCTTGATATACTAACATATAGCTAAAAATGCTTCAACATATACGTATTTTCTCCATTTCTTCTGCTTTATACGTACATTATTTATACATTATATCGATATTATCACTTTAACTATTGTATTTAATGTAGCTTATCTATATGTTATCTACATTTTTGTTTGTTTTTAATTGATACAAGATAGAATAAAATTCTCGAAAAACTTTATTAAATGACGGAGGGATTCATCCATTCCAAAAAAAAAAAAAAAAAAAAAAAAAAAAAATAGATTTAAAAAACCCTTCTGACGAACATAGGTATCAATGTAGGCCAAATCAAATTTATCCAGTAAAATTTTCTTTGAATTGTACTATAAAATGGTTTCCTTTAAAATATTAATATCTTACTGCATTTGGCCTCGAGCGCTTGCAATCTTTGCTCCAGCATCCTAAATTCTCGTCGTAGTTCTACCACCTCTGTTTGTCCCGTTGTTGACAAGTTTAAAGAGAAGGAAAAAACAATAAAAGTTGAGAAAAAGAGAAATATTCCATTCATTTTTGTGGGAGATTCCTCTTTAGTCTTTATAATTACCATGTACTCAACGGAAGATAAACTAAGAAAGACTGTCGTCTAATTATGACCTACAACCAGTTTTATATCTCTTTCGAACAAGAATGAGGTCGTAGTTCAACGGTATTAATGTTTCTTATGTTCCTGTTTTGTAAGGTTTTGTAGGTAGTATATATTGGTGCATGTTGTTTAACTTATCAATCGACATTGATTCCCTGCTGAATATTGTTGCTGCTGCTCACAGATATGCCCAAGAAAATAATGTTTAATAACATTACTGTCAACGACTCTAAAATAATTCTCAGCACTTCATATTGGTATGTTTCATATAAAAAAAATATTTTTTTATTATGGGATATTGCAGTTAAATAAAACGGAATTTGCAGTACAATTCCCTTAAGAACCCCTGACAACATAAGAAGTTTAGACATCGAACAGTGATAGATCTCTGTAATTGATATTTGGAAAATAGTTCTTGTGTATTTCGAAATTCTATACCTGATTTACACAACTTCTTGAATATTTTAAGCACAATACCTCTAAGTTTTTTTTCTTCACAGTTGTTTTTTTTTTTTTTTTTTTTTTTGTTTTTTGTTTTTTTTGTGAGAAGTAAATTTAAGAGGTTGGTGGAACATTAACTGGACCTTGCATCATTGTTCGAAAAGATTTTTTTAAGGTTTTGGAGTCCAGTATCAGTTCGACAACTCCAATTCACTTCTCTTGACTGGAATGTTTTGTTTTTTTTTTAAACTGAAACATCATTTTGTTGTATTAAAATGTTTTTTTTAATTATTCAAAGTGTATTGAAAAATACTTTTTCTGTCTGTTATCAAAGGTAATTAATTTAAGAACCATTTTTACCGGCTTTGTTTTAACATAGATTACGATTCTGTGTGGAAATACCCTCAAATGTGTCAGTAAGTTGAACTTCTCATGAAATATTTTTACCCAAGTAATATTTTAACTTTTCCCAAGCACATTTCGGGTACACAAAGATTCGATGAGTTCATTTATATGAAATATGGAAATAACGAAAGTATTCAAGCTCAAAGTCCATTTACATACAAATCGGGAGCAGCGCAAACACGGACCTACAAGAATATCAGAGGAGGGATCACGTATTTTTCAGTTTGCCCGATCGTGACACGGAGCACACGGCGGATGTGACCGGTCGACAGGGATGCTTAGTCCTCAATGGCACCCGATCCCGCCTCCGATGTTTTTTGTGGTCGATGTGTTTGGTCTCCTCTAAATTTGTATTGTTTCAATGTGTCAGATTGATTACTGTTCGTTATAATCTTCATATGTCGTGTACAATATTTTAATGGAAAAATATAATTTCCGGGGAACTGTACGTGCAAGTGTCCTCTGTATAATCCGTCTTATCCCCTCATATGAAATACATTCCTAATGAGAAGCTCATATCAGGATACACAGAACTCTGAAGTGCAGTCAGACCTTGATATCTCGAACTCAATGGATTGGAGAAAAACACTTTAAGATATATGGGGGATTTGAGGTATTGAAGAAAAAAAAATCAAGGAAAAGTGATTGGGACTTTCAAATGACTTCGACATGTCTTTGTTATTCGGGATATCAGTATTCGAGATACTGAGGTTCAACTGCATCTTTTATGGTCATCGTTTTCTTGTGCAAGTGAAAAGGTACATTGTATGTTGTAAAGTCACAACATCTTTTGGTTGATATGTACATTTTTAAAATTTTATTTTTGTTTTTGTCCTAAATAAAGATCTAAATGTACTCAAGATTTGATGTGTATTGCTGGTGTTTAATATCGTTTGGATTTTTAAATTTATTTTCTATTTATTTATTTATTTTTTTTTTTTTGTGTGTATATAACACTGATCTCCATATTTGCATGAACATTCACAACTATATATTTGTGTGTATTACATCTCCAAACAAAGTTATTTTTGACTTTATATATCGTCTATCCTTTTGTCTGTTTTTATCTTTAGCTAAAGAGGTTCATTTCCAAAATCTGTTAACTTTCGGTAGATTTGAACACTTAGATTGCCTAAAGCAGATTTGTACATATTGTATTTGGAATTTTCATGTTTATTTGTTTTGCATATCATTAATAAAAGGCATATAAAAATGTCTGTGTTACATTTGCATGTATGTTATTTTATATTCATGCTTAATAATTACACTGTGCATTCAGTTAGAGATCATGTGTTGATGTATGTATTTTCCCTTTCTACATGTAAGCTTATAGCAACTAAAATCTATGGTTAATAGGGAAGTTGAAAACTTACTTGTAAGTACAGTACAACAGGGAATTGTTCGTGATCATCTAACTTTGACATTTTCAGCAATGGTTTTGGCAATACTAAAAATGAATATTGATTATTATATTTATCAAATAAAAAAAGTGTCGTCGCCCGCGTGGCGCAGTGGTTAGAGCGTCTGCTCTAGAGTCGCGAAGTAAGGAGTTGATCCTTACGTCGCGGGTTCGAATCCCACTGTGGGACGTGGAGACCGGTCCTTCGGATGAGACCGTATAAACCGAGGTCCCGTGTCGCAGTAGGTGCTGGGACGAAAAAGACCTCTCACTGCTCAATGGCCGTAAGTACCGAGTATAGGACAAAATTTGCAGCTCTCCACCGGCAAGTGGTGGCGTCTCCATATGAGTGAAAAATTCTCGAGAGGGACGTTAAACAACATACAAACAAACAAACAAAAAAGTGTCCACCAAAAGTTATCTCTCATTTGACTGAAATAACCTGTTAAAAGTATTATCTGTTATTGACATGTATGCCAAATACTGTATGTAGTAAGTTAGTAAGCCTCAATTTCTACATTCATTAATATTATTGTAAAAGTGATGGGCTATTTTATCCCCCCCCCTCCCAAAAAAAAAATCTTCATATTCATAGTGAGTTATCCAAATGAAGGATTCTCGTATACACAGAGGTACACATATTGTTCACCGGAAAAGGCAGCAGGTGTCTTTTTGAAGTAACAAGAAAGTTTGTGTATACATATTGAATTCTTTTTTACATGTTCACCTGAGACAAACTGGAAAAACGCAATGAAACTTGAGTGGCAGTTCTTATTTAATCAACAGTATCCATGTATTTAAGTTAACAGAACGTTACAATGCAATAGTCATAAGAAACCTTCGGTTTATAACTTTTCATATTAGATTTATGACAAAAATATTTTCTTGAGAGGGAAATCATCACATGCGAAAGTTTTGGATCTTTAGCAGTCATAAAATTGATTTTTCTGTATGTAAAACAAGGTGAAAAACTTGCAAATTGTTCAGTTAATTGTTTTTGAAAAAACAACTGTTCTATTACGTTTTCAACTTTGCTGCCAGTAATTGATGCACTTTTGACTTTTTGAACGTTAAAAAGGCAAATTAATAACCTTTTAGGAGAGCTCAGTTGAAAAACTTATTTAAAAGGATTTTTATTCTTAACCAAGTTTACAAATGAGACACATATTTGTTTTTAATTTTGAAAGATCAATATATGATATAGGAACATCTGAGCAACAATGATTGTGATCACGATGTTTCAGAAATACTGGAATTATTACATCTGCTTAGCTTTCGTTTTATTCAAACAAAAATGAACATATATCCGGTCTATTTTTAACTTTAATGCAAATTTGATAAATACTCAGTATCGTCATTATATTTCTCCTGACAAATGCATAATACATTTATGGTATGCCAAAAAGTTTTTTTTATTTTTTTTTTTATTTTTTTTTTTTTTTTTTTAATTTTTTGACCACTGGCTGCAATACATTGACATGCTTAGACTGCGCTTTTGTGATGTGAAGATGTGAATTGCAATGAGAATCATTAAAACATGCCTTTGAATAAATTTGTATATAACACTTTAATAGATGTTGCTTATTTTTCATTTGAAAATAACAAATTAATGTTATCTAGGATGAAAAAATATACGTGTTTATTATCTTTATTATTTTTAGCAATGATTGATACAAATAGAAAATATATGTAAGGATGAAAATGCAGTTCTATAAAATCATTTTTAAGATTGGTGCTGTTTTTTATTCCTAGCTAGAAATTTGATGCCCAGAAAAGCAACTGTAACCACCAAAATTGATCAAAGCATTTGCAGTTTGTGAATTGCGACACCACACGGTTTGACCAGCACTAAGCCTGACATTGACGTCAGTGGTGGATGAGAGATAGTCACTCCCGCCTTCGTATGTACGAATAAGTTCTGTTCCGTCTTTTACCATCTGAATGCGTATCGGATGTGACTTTACCGAGTATATGGTCATGGAGAAGTGATAAAGTCCGGAGACAGGTGCCCGAAATGTGCCATGCCGTGGATCGAAACCATTGCCGTCGTTTGTGATCACGTGATTGAATTTGATTGGTTGTTGGTAGCCAATGTTCACTGCAGATGGTGATGATAAACACGCAGTAAAACCAACTGTTTGCTGTATTAGCTTGGCTAAAGTATCTATGAGGAAGAAAAAAATTGACTTCACAAAAAAAGTACGCATTTATTACTGTACTGTCTAAAAAGCGTATTACGTGAACAATAAAGCACCTGTTTCCTTGTCAACAGCATTTAAAAAATGTTTTAACAAACTTCTATTTAAAGAACATGTACATTCACATAAACTACAGGAAATTGAACTGAACATATCATTAAGTCAAAAGAACATGACAAGTTTTAAATAGTAGATAGTCTTCTCCTTATACAAAACTTATAAAATTGCCAAAATACAAGTAGAATTGTAACAAATAAATAAGTAGTGTTAAAAACTGAAAATTCTTGATATTCTTGGATATATAGTTAGTCGATTGATAAATTCCTTCTTCTTCTGAACAGCCAAAGAGGGAGGGGGTAACTTTTAGATACGACTCTAACAATTTTGTCCTAAATGTGCATACGCATTGAATATATAGTCATGTATAACATATTCAAAAATAAAGAAAATTAAACGAAAGGAATTGGGGGGGGGGGGGTGTTGTACGTACTTAAAAAAATACCCCAAAATTAGCTGATAGTGTGAATTCCATAATTTTGTTTATTTGTTTGTTAAATGTAATTTATGAATATAACTTACGTAATTTTAAATGAAAATGTTAAAGCTAAAAAATTTTAAAAGTTCCACAGGATGCAAATCTACTATTCATTTAACTAAATTTGACTGAAAGTCTACTGAAATGTGGCTGAATGGCAGAGCTCTGTCAGTCAGTGACCTTTCCAGACCTTTCTGTGACCATTCAATTCACTGAATGGTCTAGGTTCATCCTGTGTTCAGCTTCGATCAAATAAATTAGATTTGTCAGTGTTAAAGCTAATACGATATTAAGTTTATATGTTAAGATACGTATTAATAAGTGAGAGTATATTTTATGAACTGTGTTTCTTATTATATGAAAAACTAGTGATATACATAATTTTATGATTTTGTGTATTGCGTTTTTGCAAGACCATTTATTTATTTACCCATTTATTTATATCATTATGTATTATTTGCTGTTTGATATGGAAAATATAACCTGCGCTGAACTTTTAAAACAACTTTTGTTGTTGTTTTGATATACGCAACCAAGGTTTAGACATTGAAAAAGTTCTAAAACTTATATTGGTGAATATTGATACTCATTGGCTGTAAAAATACACTGGCATTTTTGTACATTTTTACAGCCAACTCCTGCCAATATTCACCAATATGAGTTCAATAACCCTATTGCATTCAATGTTGGAAATGGTATAATTGTACCTGTCTTTTAAATTCTCACATTATTAAAATGACGAAATGAGTCATCAAACATTCAGAACAATAATCCTATCAGATTAGATTTAAACATTACTTATAAGATATATGAATGTATTTATTTAGCCCATTTTTAAATTCTGAAAAAGAAATAGTATTGACTATTGCTTACTGTTCATTGCTTCAAGCCCTTGTACTCTTTGCTCTAGCATCTTTAATTTCTGTTGGAGTTCCAAAACATCTGTTTGTCCTGATACTGACCCATTTAAAGAGTAAGTAAAAGCAAGAAATATGGACAAAAAGAGAAATGTCCTATACATGTTTGTAAGTTTCTTTTTCTTTCAGTGCATGTGCCTCACCAAACACAAACTAGACCAGACGGCTAGCCGATTCTGCTCCACAATGACGGAATGAGGTCTTTACCTGTATTTCACCTGTTTTTGTTTGTTCATTCTTCCATCGTGCAGTTTTGCTGCATTGTATCTAAGTTTTTTTTTATCAAGGTTACATTTCCTTTAATTATGGGAACTGTTGTAAAATTACATGTTTTCGTGGGGTCAAAATTTGGAGTTTGAGGAAAAATAGTTTTTTTTTTTGTGGGAAATAGATTATGTTGCTGACAAAGAAATGAGTTGTTATATACGTTGTGATGGACATAAATTCGTAGGTTTCTGTATACCACGAAAACAGCGAAGATGATCTGCTATAAACTTCGCATTTAAAAAAAAAAATACCCAACACTGATTTTCATAGACAACTACAGCGCAAAATTCAAATGAAAAAAAAGGATTTCGAAACGGTGCTTGCTTTTTCGAAGATGAATATTATGTCTGATCTTGATAAGAGGAAAATTTGACACAAAGAAAAAAAAAGGAGAAATTTATAATTACAGGATTAAATAAAATATGAGGTTTTTAGGAAAAATAGCCCCTCCCAAACGCACCCACCCCCACCCCTAAAAGCCAATTTGTAAGCACTTTAAATTTATATTTAAACTTTTCAATTCTGAGCCGATTTCTTCTTTTTCCTAGCCAATGTGCTCAAGGTGATGTGACCCATGGGTTCACTGTTTGATTTAAAAATATATTTAAATTCTCAGTATTATAATGTAGACCAGTTTCTATTATAAATTTCCTCTAAAATTAATATCTATTAGGTTAAATTGGTAGTTCGGACACTTAATGCTTCAAAACAAACTGGCTTCGAATTCATGAAATGCTATTACATATTTATTGATTTTTAAAACAAACAAGTCTGAGTTACACATGTACCTACGTCTATAAGGACTAGACTACGAAAAACATGAACCTAGGCATTCAGGCAAAGAGAAATGATGTTAGAAGGCGAAATGAAATAACACGACAAAAAAGTATGGAAAGGAAAAAGAAAGAACCAAAACTGGCTTATCTACATAAAGAATTTATTTTATAAAATTAAGACAATTCTTTGTGAACCTGCATTGTTATCAATGCAATGTTATCAACAGTAAGTTTATGGTCCGGTAGAATTTTAATCATACATGATGATAGAACTTTTTGCTTATCTGAAAGACAGGTTAGATTATACTTCGTACTCATTAATAATCAACGATAAAAATAAACTGTAGTCAAATTTACTCTATTCTCCACATAAACGATAAGACATGTATTACAAGTTATCGCTAGATAAACGTCAGAAAAGGATTTTAGCTTTTAACATGAAAGAATAGTAATTTAAAAATTAAGAAAATATGAACAAAAAAAGCCCTGGAAGTTGGTGAATTAAAGGCTATAGTGACGCCAGAAAAATTACATATGCAAAAACCACCATAATATATACATGTTTGTATATGTACCTATTTCACCCTACCTACATGTATCTCACCATGCCTGTCTAATATATACCACACCATACCTATCTCAATATACACATGTACCTATCTCACCCTATCTCTCTCACCAAATCTATTTCAAAACCTTATCTCACCACATGTATATTAGATTTATTTCACTATAAACATTTTCAAAATCCCTTCTCAACAGTCATATCTTACAATACATAACTTTCCATACTCGTTTTCTTATAACCTGTGGTTTTTATACAATCAAAAAAGTTAATCGGACATCAGCACTATGATCAACTTTTTTGCTTACAAAAGTAACAAAGGTTTCAGTAAAAGTATGATCTTTATCAACAGGTACTCTGATTAAGCCATGGCGAATACATTTTTATCGTGTTCTCAAACTCAATAACGAAAAAATAAATAAAACATCATCAACAATAACAACGTGTCGTCTGTCAAAAGATGCATCATTAATATAATTATGAAATATTCTCAGTATTAGCAAGAATTTCGAACAGTAAAATTATAAAAAAAAAAAAATGCATAAAATTAGATTTTTGAAAGTCGTAGAATGCAATCTGAATAAATGAAAAGAATTAGAAAAAAATAACTCTTTATGGAAAAAAAATATTGAACCTTTAAGTTTCTCTGTATTAGCGATGTAGCAATTAAGATAATCATATCACATGAGATATAGAACAACTATTATTGTTAAGAAAGAATATGCCCAGAAAAGCAAGAATACTGTCCCTCGTTATGCAAGTGAGTTGCGTCAGTTGTGCATGCATTTCGGCACCAGACATCCTGCCCTGCTTCCACTCTTACATTGACTTGTGCTGTACCTGCGTTGAAATCGGTCGCACCAGCCCACGAGTAAACCAGTTGAACACCATCTTTTATGATTTCAATCCAGGCAGTAGAGTGCTGCACATTCACAAAAGTTACGATAAACTGATAAATACCACTAACAGGTGCCCGAAATACTCCATGTCGTGCGTCATATGACCCCCCTTCGTTAAGAATTACACGGTCAAATATGATGGTCTGATGAGGGCCAAACACTCTAGGCGAGGAATATCCTAGACACGATGTGAACGCAATTAGTTGTCTGTTCGTTGCCCCCGTTTGCACTTGATGAAAAATAAATAATGTTAAATAATCGCACCATAAACAATAAATATTGCTTTATATTTTGTATAATAAATGAAGAATACCAGATTTATTAAGGTTCGTCATTTCTTTGCACACGCATTTAAAATCTTGCTTCAACACTTTTGATTCTCGAAAGGAAATCTAATGTATAAATCTTATGTTCACAATTTCAGAATACAAAAGTTGTCGAAGGTTGACAATTATGTTTAAATACTTCACCGTTTTATTAGAAGAGTAAAATCCTTCTATCCCAGTAAGACTCATCTCATCAGAAAGTCAATGAACCATAAGATAACCCCTGTTTATATTCAGATAAAAAATGTTTTAATGAAAGGTGCTCACATCTTGCTATTTCTGACTGCATTAATCTCAATGTAGAATTCAGTACATCCATGGCTGTCTTCATATCACTAATGTCCTTTGATAATTTCACAATGTCAGTATTCAGGTTTGGTGATGTGGAATTAATCAAATTCATAACTCCAATTAATGTAGAAAAAATCATTGGGAATGAACTCATGTTTTTATCTTCGGTTAGATCAGACAGTATTAAACCTTTCCTTATATCAACAGTATTAGAAAAGAAAAGAAAAATTTATGAGAACTATTGGCTTTCAAAAAAATCTTTTTTGATTGATAATTTTGTTCTCGTAGATCTTATTTTCTGTTTTTGGTAAACAATCTCCTTGTATAACCTTACTCAATCGCAATTCACATTTAAACATCCATCAGGTAAGACTAGCAACTCCAAAATGCGTCCATCTATCTTTTGTTTTAATATTAACAAAGTAACACGCACTTTTTTCTTTGAGAGTAAGTGTTATGTCATCATTTTACTTAGCATACTGTTTCCCTAGTCAGTATACTCTTTTGACTGTAGGAGGCCATTACTAGACTAAATGCTTATAAATAATCTGCTCCAACTTTAGACACTTACATTTAATATCGCTGAGCATTGAATAAAGACATGTTTAGATTGCGCAACGATTAGAAATTACAAGAATTGGATCTTTGATAGCATAAGTGCTGATCAAGGACTTATGTGATAAAAAGAAAGGCATCATTTACTATAAGACTTTCCCTGAACCTAAATATAATTGCTTTTTTGAACAGAAATTAACTACCCAAACCTTTAATGTCTCAAGGAAATATGGAGATAACGAACAGTAATCAAGATCAGAAGTCCATTGAAACAATACAAGTCAGAAGGAGTGCAAACAGGGACTCTGAAAAAAAAAAAAAAAACCCATCAGAGGTGGGATCAGATGTCATGGAGGAATAAGCATCCCATGTTGACCGGTCACACCTGCCGTTTGCTCTTTGACATGATCAGGTAAACGGAAAAAATCGTAGACCATTCAGTGTGAATATAATGGCCTAACAATTTGCATGAAAAAACCAGTCAACGTTCTACTTGTATTTGTCTACAAGGTCATTGTATTGACCATAGAATTAACGAGGCTGTTGATATCCTTGTATCATCAACTTTTCAATAGTGTAAATCGTTTTAGAAACTGTTCGTAGGAAGAACTTGATCTTGCGTATCTAATCAACAGGGAGATGTAAAGTCCATATGCAGTTGATAATGGTAAATTGCTACATCTGTAAGGGAAGTGGACGACAGAAAAGTTGAAGTTATCATAAAGTATTGTTGTTTGTTTGCCATTTATGTGTTTCTCTAATAAAATATCCAAATATGAAACAGATGTGGCGGACACTGTGGTGTCTATTATTTCGAGTTAAACTGATAAACTTCAAGTATTCGTTGGAATGCATACATGTACTTCTGTATTCTGCTTTCACTTCGTTTGACTTCTGTTTAAAGAAATTTTTACTCCCTTATGTGGCTAATCTTTTTGATACTGTGATAGAGTTTACGAATCTTGAGCAAAAACTCGATAAATCATTTTCATATTCTTCTCTCAAGTTGAAAAACGGGGGAAAACGATAATTTACAGTTTTAATTTTACGAAACAGCTGTGGTAATGTTTACTAACATTATCTTAAAATAAGGTTTGTTAATATGCATGTGTTTTTGGAAAAGAAAAACAAGTGTCAAGTAACGGCACGGTTAATGTAGCAATTTCTTTGTGCCCCGGATGACGTCAATATCATAACTACTGTTAAGTGCATACTTTCATGTATCAATTATAAAACAAACGTTATTTACGTGTGTGTGTGTACATCAACAATTTCTTAAGAATATTTAAATTCCTGGATATCTTTATTCCATATCAAATTTAAGAAACGTTATTTTTATTTATTTTATTTCATTTTTCGGTCTCATGCTATATTCACGCCTTACATAAAACCAGAAAAAAAGGTAAACTAGTCAGGCAGCATACTTAAATATTTCACAAAAATGTTCTGTACAATTCGTGATAAAAGCTTGAGATTATGTTTCGGTAGAGTAGTACATTACAAATATTTTTGATATTAGGCTACGTGGTTGGAGCAACCATAGACGATTTTCGGCAGCCATTTAAAAAAAAAAAAGACCGACGTGCGCTGCATTTAAAAGAACATTATTCTTAAACTATAGCACCTACCGGATAAAAAAAAACATTATAAATGTATCTGTGTATGTATAAAGAACATTTTACCTCATTTGAGAGTAAGGCTCCAGTGGGTATTTATGATACAAAAAAATGTCCGTTTGTTTGTGTCTGTTGTCTTCGTTGACGCCGTCATTATGTTCCCCAAACGAAGTTTGGGAACATATTGTTTTTACTCTGTTTCTTATTATTATTATGTTCCCCAAACGGAGTTTGGGAACATATTGTTTTTACTCTGTTTCTTATTATTATGTTCCCCAAACGAAGTTTGGGAACATATTGTTTTTACTCGGTTTCTTATTAAGTCTTCCGTTCACAACGGAAGACTTATAGTGATTGTATTGTTTCTTTTTATTATTATTATTATTATTCCTCCCAAATTTTGTGAGCGCGATTACTCAGAGATGGTTTGATAGATTTTCACAATTTTTCACATGATAGTAGGCTGATATATGAAGTTTATATAAAATTCCGTTTTTTGAAAAATTCACTTCCGGACCGAAGTTACGGCCGAATTTCCAATTTTTAAATGGACTTTTGTCCGGAATTTTTCTCGAAAACGGTTTGAGGTAAAGATGTGAAATATACAGGGGTATTAGATCATGACATTCTCTTTGTTTCGAAGTTGTTTTCGTGTGTTTCCGGTACTTCCTGTCCGAACCGGAAGTGAACTTGTGTTTGGTCAATTTTCAACTTTTTTGTTTTTTAATATTTTTTCAAGATATTATTATGTATAACAGAGGTTATTCTACAAATACTAAATATATAATTTGTTTTGAAATCAGATTCCACATTTTGCAGATTTTCGGTACCCTCATTTTCCCTATTTACCTAGTGTGTAGACAATGGGCAAAGAAAGATAACTCTGACTTGTAAGTGAGAATAGAACTTTCGAGATAAAGGCGGAAATAGTATCGATGACGTTAGAGACATATACACTCTCCATATCAAAATATTTAGACGTTCTATATTCACTCTTCAAAATTTAAGAGGACGTTGGTTACCGCTTCCAGTGCATGTAAAGTTTGAAGTTGCCAGTGTAGTGTAAGTCTGTATTGACAGTTAGTTAATTTACACATGAATATATCTAAAAAAATTAATATATATATATATGCTAGGTAGCTAATTCAAGTAAATATATTATAAGCACTGAATATACATTTATAGTGATGGACAGGCATGCAGTTTTATCTATTTCGTATATTAAGTTCAGAATACGATAGTTATAAGCCTTCTATAATGCAGACGATTTATTATTCTTTATGATCTGAATGCGAAATTATCCCGATTTCTGAGTTTTACTTTCGATATTAAAAAATATTACATACACTCAAAAAAGGAATTAAGCGATAGAAAATTGTAATACAGTACTGTTTTAAAGCCTTTATAAATAAATTGATATCTGCCACTGAAAAGAAAGAAAATCAATCTATAGATTAGATTTGGTTATTACATATATATTTGATAAAAGGTTAAATTATTTATGACACATGATCTATACTCTAAATACCCAAGGAATTATAAAAGATGTGAAAAGGCGATTCTTGGATTCTTGTGAAATACTCAAAGAGTTAAAGAGTGTGTGAAATAATGGTACGCTATATGTTTCTTTTGGAAAAAAAACATGATAAAAAAATTGTACAAGTCTGTTGATATGTGGGATAAGTATATCTGAATGAACACAATTTTATGCAATGATATATAATCATGTACATGCAACTGACGTCCGTACTTTTCCTTGTAATTCATAAAATTATCTAATTCCTTTGAAGCCCCCCCCCCCCCCGTCTTGAATTTGAATTATATATTCGTTTTAGATTTAAATCTGGAACATGTGAATAACATTACCATTCACATGTATACAGAATTTCATATTTTATAATTATGAAATGTTCAATTTACATGTCTGAGAGAGAGAGAGAGAGAGAGAGAGAGAGAGAGAGAGAGAGGAGAGATTCCCTCTTAATCCCGATCCAGACCAAAAATTAGTTCTTTATCGGTCACACCCATTCTTTATTAGATGTTTTCTGATTTCATAGTCAGTCATGGTCACATCCTGTATATTTTTCAGCTTAAAAAGTATCACACGAAGTGCACGTGTGTTAATTGACCTGTCAATCAAAATCACTTGACGCTGTATGTACTGCAATTAAGTAGCCTGAGTTCGAAATGATCTTGAAGTATGATCTTTAAGTAAATCTGCTGCAACAAACTTGTGAAAAAAAATAGAATAAAATAAAAAATAAAATATCTCGGTATTATGAACTTCGACTGTGGGACGTGGAGACCGGTCCTTTGGATGAGATCGTATAAATCGAGGTCCCTTGTCGCAGAAGATGCTGGCATAAAAAAGATTCCCCACTGCTCAATTGCAATAAATGCCAAAGTATAGGACACAAAGAGCTAAAGCCACGAACCATCAAATTTGGCCCTGTGTTTTTCACAAAAATAAAGTTTTGATTCAACAAGAGTCCTATACATTAAATGTTAGAGGACAACATACTTATTTTCCATACGTAACTTATTTTGTTAAATAATGCGCCATTAGGCACGTGCGACGGTTGGAACATGCGATGGTGTGATAAAAGCGTTAAAAAATGCCGATTTTTCGACAGATTTTTCCAAAGTTAGTTGTGGCCACAGTCAAGAACAACTTTTATACTTAACATAGATATAGATATTGCCGATACAAATCTTTATGCTTATTATCGTTGTTGTTCGTGGGTGTGGCCAATATGAAATTTGATTTTATATTTAAATTTTGATGCATCAAATAATCACTAATTTGTGAATCAATCGTTAACATTTAATTCATACAACAATAAAAAATTATAAATTTCACAAAATATGCGAAAAAAGCAATTTATTGTTCGTTTAAAATGCTTATTGTGGAAAAAAACCTCAAGAATAAACATTTTCTAAAACAAATATCTGGCAAAACATTTTTTTATTGTGAATACATGTAGGTCCATTATATATGACGTTACTAATAATTCGTCAGTTATGACGTCATAAAGGCTCTAAACTATTTGGAATGTTGCTGAAAAGTTTTTATGCTCTGGGATGCTGTCATTATTTGTATGATTTAAGCCCAACTGGATGATACCATCAGATTATTAATTATCAGAAATTCACGCCAAATTGTTTTCTTCACTGCCCTTAACACACCCACCCCACCCCCACCCCCACAATGCCTGCTATTTTAAAGCTGTTATTAGACCTACAATTTTATATTTAAGCATTTTTTTAAATATATATTTATTTTTATTTATTTATTTTTGATATTCTTGCGACAAGTTTAATAATGTTGTGCATATACATGTATATTTTTCAATATGTCTGCATTTAATAAATTCGAAGAGAGGATATTGATGATGCATGTGTACATATAACACATAAGTGATTTTGTCATCATTTGTGAAACATAATTCAGTTACACCCCAGTGAGCAAAAATGCATAAAAAGTATCAGAGTATGTCTTATAAATCCAGTATAAAATGTTTATGCATCTTTTACTGTGCTCCAAATATTTTATTGTTACTATCACAATATAAACTAGTTATAATTGTAACGGGGACCGTTACAGATGTTCCCCAAACGCTCCCCAACTCCCTTTTGGTGTCTTATTTCCTGTAAGCTTCATTAAATAAGGCAATGAAGTATATTTTTGCATTTCACGCGCGCGCACGTGCATGCATGTGCAGGATTACCATGTCATCCCGTCTGTACTATAAATGATCTTTATATTCTCAGTATCAAAACATTTCGTAAAAAAAAATATATAAGTGCCGGCTATATCAAGCATATTGGTCATCTTAGCATTGTGCACATGCGCACCTGCATGCATGTTCATAATGACCATGCCATTTTGTCTACACTTACAATATGTCTGTTAATTCTTAGTATCAAAGCTTTTCATCAAAAAATATAAAAGTTACGGCTATATTAAGTGTATTGGTCATTTAACACATTGCACGCGCGCGCATGTGCATGCATGTGCATGAAGGTCACATCATCTTGTCTACACTTTTAATATTTCTATATATTCTTAATATCAAAGCTTTTCATAAAAAAATATAAAAATTACGGCTATATTAAGTGAATTGGTCATTTAACGCATTGCATGCGCGCGCACATGCATGCATATGCATGCAAGTGCAGGATGACCATGTCGTCTTGTCTACACTTTTAATATATATAAATATTTTGAGTATCAAAGCATTTCATCAAAAAATATCAAAGTTACGACTATATCGAGTAAATTGGTCATTTTATGCTTTGCACGTGCGCGCACGTGCATGCATGTGCATGCTGACCATGTCATCTTGTTAACACTTTTAATATATCCTTATATTCTGAGTATCAAAGCATTTCATCAAAAAATATAAAAGTTACAGCTATATCAAGAATATTGGTCATTTTATGCAATGCACGCGCACGCAAGTGCATGCACGTGCGCGCAAAATGACCTTCGTTCCGCAAATCTACATAACATGCCTAGTAACCCTAAAAAGGTTTCACATCAATTGGATGTATAGTTTTCGAGATCACTCACGGACAAAAAAGTACCCAGGAAGAAAAATAATAATAATAATAATAATAACTAGTTATAATTGTAACGGGGACCGTTACAGATGTTCCCCAAACGCTCCCCAACACCCTTTTGGTGTCTTATTTCCTGTAAGCTTCATTAAATAAGCCAATGAAGTATATTGATAGTTTTTTGCATTTCACGCGCGCGCACGTGCATGCATGTGCAGGATGACCATGTCATCTCATCTATACTATTAATGCATCTTTATATTCTCAGTATTAAAACATTTCATCAAAAAATAAATAAGTTCCAGCTATATCAAGTATATTGGTCATCTTAGCATTGCACGCATGCGCACCTGCATGCATGTTCATAATGACCATGCCATTTTGTCTACACTTATAATATGTCGGTTTATTCTTAGTATCAAAGCTTTTCATAAAAAAATATAAAAGTTATGGCTACATTAAGTATATTGGTCATTTAACACATTGCACGCGCGCGCATGTGCATTCATGAGCATGATGTCCACATCATCTTGTCTACACTTTTAATATATCTGTATATTCTTAATATCAAAGCTTTTCATAAAAAAATATAAAAATTACGGCTATATTAAGTATATTGGTCATTTAACACATTGCACGCGCGCGCACGTGCATGCATGCATGCATGCATGTGCACGATGACCATGTCGTCTTGTCTACACTTTTAATATATATAAAAATTTTGAGTATCAAAGCATCTCATCAAAAAGTATAAAAGTTACGAGTATATCAAGTATATTTGTCATTTTACGCTTTGCACGTCCGCACACGTGCATGCATGTGCATGTTGACCATGTCATCTTGTTTACACTTTTAATATATCCTTATATTCTGAGTATCAAAGCATTTCATCAAAAAATATAAAAGTTACAGCTATATCAAGTATATTGGTCATTTTACGCATTGCACGCGCACGCACGTGCATGCACGTGCGCTCAAAATGACCTTGATTCCGCAAATCTACATAACATGCCTATTAACCCTAAAAAGGTTTCACCTCAATCGGATGAGTAGTTGACGAGATCACTCGCGGACAAAAAAGTACCCAGGAAGAAGAAGAAGAAGAAAAATAATAATAACTAGTGCTAATTGTAACGGGAACCGTTACAGATGTTCCCCAAACGGCTCCCCAATCCCTTGTGATGCCCCATTCCCTACAAGCTTCAATAAATTAGACAATACTTTTGTAATATAGATGGACACTTTATTTTTAAGGGTATTTCACTGGAAAACTACTCCGATATAGCCATATGGGTATGAGCCAATCTAATAGCTACATTTTTTACATTAATTATCTTATAGTGTCTCACAATACATACATTTGTTTTAAATATTAAAGAATTTCATTGAAAAATAAGAGAGATGTAACCCTTTAAGTATTAGCCAATCAAAATTCAGCATACGCGCATGCATGGCCTTGCATTCAATTTTGATAGTATCATAATGTAGGAGCTCTATGTGCCTATCCATGTCTTAAATTTCATCCTGTTTTGTTAAAAACCAAGGGAGTTAAAGACATTTAAAGTTTCAACCAATCAGTTTGCAGCACACCTGCATGCGCGTGTTTTCAAGAAATTTCCTATATAACATGTTGTAGCACCTTATAATATATACTTATATTCTAAATTTCAAAGTATTTTGTCAAAAAACAAGGAAATTATTGAGATTTTTGTATCAGCCAATCAGAGAAGAGCGCACATGCATGCGCGTGAGTTCACGCTAATTTGACCATGTTGTCTTGTCTAGACTACTAATATATCTTTATATTTTGAGTTTCAAAGCAATTGATCAAGAAATATAAAAGTTACGGCTTCATCAAGTATATCAGTCATTTCACTCATTGCACGCGCGCGCCCGTGCATGCATGTGCGCGCAAAATGACCTTCGTTCCACACACCTACACAACATGCCTATTAACCCTAAAAAGGTTTCATGTCAATCGGATGAGTGGTTCTATGAGAACACTCCCGGACAAAAAAGTACCGGAGAAGAAAGTAGAAAAAAAGAATAATAATAATAATAATAATAATAATAATAAGAAACAGAGTAAAAACAATATGTTCCCAAACTTCGTTTGGGGAACATAATAATAAGAAACAGAGTAAAAACAATATGTTCCCCAACTTCGTTTGGGGAACATAATAAGAAACAGAGTAAAAACAATATGTTCCCAAACTTCGTTTGGGGAACATAATAATTTATGCTCCTGATCGTCAGATAGTTGGGGGTAGTGGTTTTAAATCTATTTAGACAAAATAAAGAATAGAAATAAATAAAATAAAGTACACTACATATAAATTACTCTTAAGTTTTTTTTTTTATCTGCCACCATTTCTTTATTGCGACTGTAAGTATGCAGTTTTGTTTTATCTAAGAATTCAGCACCATGAAATCTCATAGAGAGAGAAAGAGAGAGAGAGATTCCTTAAAATGTTTTTAAAACTCAAAACAATAAACCAAGAATATATTCTTTGAAACGTATGGGCGTAAGTTGTTTATAGCTGGTTATTTATACCCAATGAAGAAGATTTTTTTTTTATAATACATGAAATAATAATATTTTTTAAATCTATTGTCAGCTTATTCTGGTATAGTACACTTGTACCTCCTTCCTCAGTATTAATTAATTATTAGTATCATGATATGTAAAAAGGACTTATCGGGGGTGGGGGGTAGATCCAAGACTTCCAGTTGAGGTTGAAAAAAAAGGGGGGGTCACAAACTAATGACAGCAAAACTTGCAATTAATGTAATTATTTAAAGTTTAATCCCATAAGTTGTCTTGAATTTAAATTTCTTTATTGTTTATTAATTGAAATCAATCTAGAAATTGAAAATTGCTTTATACTTTCCTACTCCTCTCATTTTTTTTTCTCAGTGAGAAGGGGAGGGGTGCCTGGTGCGGCGCCACCACTGTGTACAAAAACTATTTCATAAAGAAAACTGAAAAGAAAATATAGGGACAGCTCTTATTGTTTCTGAGGGTGTTACCTTTTTAAGCAAGATTTTGTTGAATAAAATCAATCTTGCGCTGACTGCAGGACAATAAGACAAGGATAAATGAACACCCGTACATGTCTTTCACTTATGACTGTGACCCACATCATGGCCGTAGGAACCGGAAGGGGGGTGATAATTTTGCCGATATATAGATTACTATCATAAACATAGATACTATATGCTTGTGCCCCTCAATAAAAACGTCTGATGACCTTTTTTTTTTTTTTTTTTTGCTTGTCAGGAAATTTTTGGTAGTGCCTCCTCAACTGTCAACTGAAAATGTATGGCTGAGCCCCCCCCCTCCCCCCCCCCCAAATGAATTTGCTTCCTACGGGCCTGCACATATCAGCAATATAAATGCAGCTCTACTCTTTTTATAAACCATAAAAACCATTATGTGCAATGAAATCGAAAGTAAGAATTTTACACTATAGTTACGTATGCTAAAAACGAATAATTATTATGTACATTTACATGAAAAATAATCATATAATTTTCGCAGATTTCTATCTTTACAAATTCCTTGCAATTAAGATATTTGGGAGAGAAATATTCAAATATTTTGCAAGAGAAGGGGGGGGGGGTTCTAGCAAATATCGATAAATATAAAATAATGAACAGGGCTGATTTATTTTCTGCTTTAGCCTTAAATTAGTGATTTTTAACAGGTTTATCTTTTTTTTAAGAATATTTTTTTGGAAATGTATTCCATATTATTCCAAAGAAACTCACATTTAGGGCGACAATGTTTTGATGAGTTTTGTTTGCTTAATAAACCATTCTGATAAGTTGCGACACCCCTTTTCAATTAATCTATGTCTCTGTTTCGAAAACGACGTTCAAAATATTGTTACAAATGAATATAAAGGGATTAGAAACAAGTCTTTCCAACTTTTTACTTCCTCCCTTTTTCCAAATCATTTAGAACTTTTATATGTTAAAATACTCGCAAGTTAAGGATCTAAGAATTTCGCATTAAAAGTCTATTTCCATTTAAACAATTTTTTTTGCAATTACTTCTATCCATTTATTGAATTACATTGTAGTTCTTCAGTTTAGAAACATTCGTTTTAAGATCATTTCAGGTATCTCGTTTTTTTTTTCGGACTGCCCTCTTCCCCACTTTGAAAAACAAACTTCGTGCCTGGACGCGCATTCCAAAGATCAGCTAATATTTGCAGGCGTGTAGGAAAAAGTCCGGAAAACTAAGTTGGACAGGCTATCGTCATTTGAAGCAAGTCGTATGTTTTTTTTTAATGATGTTCAATACTCAATACTTACATGTAATTAGGAGCGATGCATCGCACAAAAATGTGTTCAAGGGATAGAAATACAATGTTCCTTCTTAAAAATTATATTAGCATAGGGACCAGGTAGAGTGAAAACTTTCCTAGACAGTAACACAGATTATTTTTACTGTACATGTATCTATAAATTTCAATCAGTTAAACACGCAGTTGCCATCAAGACTGCGATGTGAAATCAATTTCCAACTGTCCTTAATTGTCTTAAATTAATTATGAAGTTTATTAGTAAGATAATAAATATCTATCCCAATTAATACTAGTTTTAATTCAAAGTCACATATGTAAAATCGCTCAAGGTAATTTTTCCGCCCTACGACGTTACGTTTCAAAAAATGACGTTCTACTAGCATTTTTCTTTTAAAACACCGTCATACTTCAAACTCTCTTTTTCAAAAAATATAATCGATATCGAAAAAAGAAAAACGGCAAAGAAAAGCTAAAAGTCTACACTATCAATTGACAAAACCCCGTTACTTTTTGAGACAGGGCCATTTTTGATGGTTCGTGGCTCTTGCTCTTTACAGTCTCCACCGGCGAGTGGTGGCGTCTCCATGTGAGTGAAAAATTCTGGAGAGGGACGTTAAACAACATACGTATAATCAATCAATCAATCAATCGATTGCTGAAGAATTACTGTAATTGAATAATTTGTCTTATAGGTATGTTGTCAAATCTTGATATTATAACTTTACAAAACTCTTTACTGACTTTACGTTTAATGTGATACTAACTTAATTCATTATATTTTTTATAACACCATCACAATTATGCCAGAACATACACACAGTGAAGTTTATGATAGTACGGTGTTCGTTCGTCTGTTTGTTTGTCTTAGAAATGATTGCAAACATTTTTTTTTAAAATTGCTAATGATATACGTATATCTCTTATAGGTGCCAAATGTATTATACAAGATTGATAATGAAAATCAAAGTACCTTAAGTACTGAAAGGACTTTTTTCCAGTTATTTTTTTCTTTCACAGTAAATATGATATGTATGTTTTTTACACAGAAAAAAGCAAATTCTTACAGATTTAGAAGAACGGAAGACTTTTTTGTTGCCATGGCAACAAGAGTCTAGTTATTATTATTATTATTATTATTCTTTTTTATTCTTATTTCTTCTCCGGTACTTTTTTGTCCGCGAGTGTTCTCGGAAACTGCACATCCAATTCAGTTAAAACCTTTTTAGGGTTACTAGATATGTTATGTAGATTTGCGGAACGAAGGTCATTTTGCGCGCACGTGCACGCACGTGCGTGCGCGTGCAATGCGTAAAATGACCAATATACATGATATAGCTGTAACTTTTATATTTTTTGATGAAATACTTTGATACTCAGAATACAAGGATATATTAAAAGTGTAGACAAGATGACATGGTCAACATGCACATGCATGCACGTGCGCGCACGCGCAAATCGTAAAATGACCAATTTACTTGATATAGACTTAACTTTTATATTTTTTGATGAAATGATTTGATTCTCAAAATATTTATATATATTAAAAGTGTAGACAGGATGACATGGTCATCATGCACATGCATGCATATGCATGCACGTGCGCGCGCATGCAATGTGTTAAATGACCAATATATTTAATATAGTCGTAATTTTTATATTTTTTGATGAAAAGCTTTGATATTAAGAATATTTAGATATATTACAAGTGTAGACAAGATGATGTGGACATCATGCACATGCATGCACATGCATGCACATGCGCGCGCGTGCAATGTGTTAAATGATTAATATACTTAATATAGCCGTAACTTTTATATTTTTTTATGAAAAGCTTTGATACTAAGAATAAACAGACATATTATAAGTGTAGACAAGATGGCATGGTCATTATGAACATGCATGCAGGTGCGCGTGCGCGCAATGCTAAGATGACCAGTATACTTGATATAGCCGGAACTTATAAATTTTTGATTAAATGTTTTGATACTGAGAATATAAAGATACATTAATAGTATAGACGGGATGACATGGTCATACTGCACATGCATGCACGTGCGCGCGCGTGAAATTGAAAAAACGACCAATATACTTCATTGCCTTATTTAATGAAGCTTACAGGAAATAAGACACCAAAAGGGAGTTGGGGAGTGTTTGGGGAACATCTGTAACGGTGCCCGTTACAATTATAACTAGTTATTATTATTAAGTCTTCCGTTCACAACGGAAGACTTATAGTGATTGTATTGTTTCTTTTTATTATTATTATTATTATTATTATTATTATTCCTCCCAAATTTTGTGAGCGCGATTACTCAGAGATGGTTTGATAGATTTTCACAATTTTTCACATGATAGTAGGCTGATATATGAAGTTTATATAAAATTCCGTTTTTTGAAAAATTCACTTCCGGTCCGAAGTTACGGCCGAATTTCCACTTTTTAAATGCACTTTTGTCCGGAATTTTTCTCGGAAACGGTTTGAGGTAAAGATGTGAAATTTACAGGAGTATTAGATCATGATATTCTCTTTGTTTCGAAGTTGTTTTCGTGTGTTTCCGGTACTTCCTGTCCGAACCGGAAGTGAACTTGTGTTTGGTCAATTTTCAACTTTTTTGTTTTTTAATATTTTTTCAAGATATTATCATGTATAACAGAGGTTATTCTACAAATATTAAATATATAATTTGTTTTGAAATCAGATTCCACATTTTGCAGATTTTCGGTACCCTCATTTTCCCTATTTACCTAGTGTGTAAACAATGGGCAAAGAAAGATAACTCTGACTTGTAAGTGAAAATAGAACTTTCGAGATAAAGGCGGAAATAGTATCGATGACGTAAGAGACATATACACTCTCCATATCAAAATATTTAGACGTTCCATATTCACTCTTCTAAATATAAGAGTACGTTGGTTACCACTTCCAATGCATGTATAGTTTAAGTTGCCAGTGTAGTGTAAGTCTGTATTGACAGTTAATTTATTTACACATGAATATATCTAAAAAAAAAAAAATTAATATATATGCTAGGTACCTAATTCAAGTAAATATATTATAAGCACTGAGTATACATTTATAGTGATGGACAGGCATGCAGTTTTATCTATCTCGTATAGTAAGTTCAGAATACGATAGTTATAAGCCTTCTATAATGCAGACGATTTATTATTCTCTATGATTTGAATGCGAAATTATCCCGATTTCCGAGTTTTATTTTCGATATTAAAAAAAAATATTACATACACTCAAAAAGGAATTGAGCGATAGAAAATTGTAATACAGTACTGTTTTAAAGCCTTTATAAATAAATTGATATCTGCCACTTAAAAGAAAGAAAATCAATCTGTAGATTAGATTTTGTTATTACATGTAAATTTGATAAAAAGTTAAATTATTTATGACACATGATCTATATTCTATATACCCAAGGAATTATAAAAGATGTGAAAAGGCGATTCTTGGGCATGGATTCTTGTGAAATACTCAAAGAGTTAAAAAAAAAAATGTGAAAACGCGATTCTGTGTGAAATAATGGTACGCTATATGTTTCTTTTGAAAAAAAAAAACATGAAAAAAAATTGCACAGGTCTGTTGATATGTGGGATAAGTATACCTGAATGAACACAATTTTATGCAATGATATATAATTATGTACATGCAACTGACGTCCGTACTTTTCCTTATAATTCATAAAACATAAAACTATCTAATTCCTTTGAAGACTCCCCCCCCCCCCCCCCACCCCACCCCCGTCTTGATTAATATTTGGAGACGTTCGTGCAGCTAGGCATTTGAATTATATATTCGTTTTAGATTTAAATCTGTAACATGTGAATATAATTACCATTTACATGTATACAGAATTTCATATTCTATAATGGTAGATTTGTCATTATGAAATGTTCAATTTACGTCTGAGAGAGAGAGGGGGGAGAGAGAGAGATTCCCTCTTAATCCCGATCCTCCTATCCATTTACATAGAGCAAAAATTAGTTCTATATCGGTCACACCCATTCTTAATTAAATGTTTTCTGATTTCATAGTCAGTCATGGTCACCTCCTGTATATTTTTCTGCTTAAAAAGTATCACACGAAGTGCACTTGTGTTGACCTGTCAATCAAAATCACTTGACGCTGTATGCACTGCAATTACGTAGCCTGAGTTCGAAATGATCTTGAAGTATGATCTTAAGTAAATCTGATGCAACAAACTTGTGAAAAAATAGAATAAAATAAAAAATAAAATATCTCGGTATTATGAACTTCGATTGTGGGACGTGGAGACCGGTCCTTTGGATGAGATCGTATAAATCGAGGTCCCTTTTTGCAGAAGGTGCTGGCATAAAAAAGATTCCCCTCTGCTCAATTGCGATAAGTGCCAAAGTATGGGACAAAAATTTGCAGTCTCCACCGGCGAGTGGTGGCGTCTCCATGTGAGTGAAAAATTCTGGAGAGGGACGTTAAACAACATACGTATAATCAATCAATCGATTGCTGAAGAATTACTGTAATTGAATAATCTGTCTTATAGGTATGCTGTCAAATCTTGATATTATAACTTTACAAAACTCAGATACTTTAGGTTAATGTGATACTAACTTAATTCATTATATTTTTTTTATAACACCATACACAATTATGCCAAAACATACACACAGTGAAGTTTATGATAGTACGGTGTTCGTCTGTTTGTTTGTCTTAGAAATGATTGCAAACATTTTTTTTTTAATTGCTAATGATATATTACGTATATCTCTTATAGGTGCCAAATGCATTATACAAGATTGATAATGAAAATCAAAGTACCTTAAGTACTGAAAGGACTTTTTTCCCAGTTATTTTTTTCTTTCACAGTAAATATGATATGTATGTTTTTTACACAGAAAAAAGCAAATTCTTACAGATTTAGAAGAACGGAAGACTTTTTTGTTGCCATGGCAACAAGAGTCTAGTTATTATTCTTTTTTCTTCTTATTTCTTCTCCGGTACTTTTTTGTCCGCGAGTGTTCTCGGTAACTGCTCATCCAATTGAGTTAAAACCTTTTTAGGGTTAATAGGCATGTTATGTAGATTTGCGGAACGAAGGTCATTTTGCGCGCACGTGCATGCACGTGCGTGCGCGTGCAATGGGTAAAATGACCAATATACTTGATATAGCTGTAATTTTTATATTTTTTGGTGAAATGCTTTGATACTCAGAATATAAGGATATATTAAAAGTATGAACAAGATGAAATGGTCAACATGCATGCGCGTGCGCGCACGCGCAAAGCGTAAAATGACCAATTTACTTGATAATATCGTAACTTTTATACTTTTTGATGAAATGCTTTGATACTCAAAATATTTATATATATAGAAAGAGTAGACAAGATGACATGGTCATCATGCACATGCATGCATATGCATGCACGTGCGCGCGCGTGCAATGTGTTAAATGACTAATATAATTAATATAGCCGTAATTTTTATATTTTTTGATGAAAAGCTTTGATATTAAGAATATATATATATATATATTAAAAGTGTAGACAAGATGATTTGGCCATGATGCACATGCGTGCGCGTGCAATGTGTTAAATGACCAATATACTTAATATAGCCGTAACTTTTATATTTTTTGATGAAAAGCTTTGATACTATGAATTAACAGACATATTATAAGTGTACACAAAATGGCATGGTCATTATGAACATGCATGCATGTGTGCGTGCGCGCAATGCTAAGATGAGAATATACGTGATTTAGCCGGAACTTATATATTTTTTGATGAAATGTTTTGATACTGAGAATATAAAGATGCATATATAGTATAGACGGGATGACTTGGTCATCCTACACATGCATGCACGTGCGCGCGTGAAATGCAAAAAATGACCAATATACTTCATTGCCTTATTTAATGAAGCTTACAGGAAAAAAGTCACCAAAAGGGAGTTGGGGAGCGTTTGGGGAACATCTGTAACGGTCCCCGTTACAATTATAACTAGTTAAGGTCTTCCGTCTTCACGGAAGACCTTATAGTGATTCTACTGTTTCTTATTATTATTATTATTTTTTTCCCCAAAATTTTGTGCAAGCGATTTCTCAAAAACTATTCAGTGGTTTTAAATGAAACTTTCAGGAATTATGCGTCGTCAAATGAACTTTGTTCATCAGAAGGAGAATTTGGAAAACTCGCTTCTGGTGCCAAGTTATTGACAGTTTTCTGATTTTAAAATGAAATTTTGTCCCCCCTTTTTTTCAAAAATGGTTTAAGATATGAACTGGAGACTTGTTAGAGATGATAGGTTATGTCTTCTAGATGAGGGGAATTACCTTTTTGTGCGTCGTCAATACTTCCGGTCGTTACCGGATGCGAATTTAAAAAGTCGAATTTTTAAACTTTTTTGTTTTTCTATATTTTTCTTTTATTTTAATAAGGTTAATAGAGACTCTTCTGAAAATGCTTTATATATAATTTATTTTAGAATTGATCAATCCAAACTCTAGATATTTGCATTTCTAAATTTGAAGCGGGTCCAAAATGGCGGCTGTCTCTGTAAACTACGATAAGTAGGTCAGAATCTACGGAGTCAGCCGAGCGTTTGTTTGAATGAAAGTACCATAAGGATCAAAGAAATGTGAAGGAAATGTTGGATTGTCACATCACAATTACGTTGCAATTCTGTTTCGCAATAGAGTTTTAATCCGGGGTTTCCTCAAACGTCTACTATAATTGTTCTTGTCTGTATCTCAAAGTAGAAAAACGACATGACTACAAGTGGAAATACGATAACTACAACCTTTTGTTTTACACCACGGAAAAAATTATCCTAAACCATGGTTATAAGTAAAAGCTTTTCAAGAAACTTGCCTGACTAAAGCAATCAATATATAGTAATTATTACGTGGCCATTGTTTTTCCCCATGCAGGCTTGTGTCATATTAAATGAACAGAAAAGACAGAAATAAGAAAACCATTTTTTTAAAGATTGTTTAATGAAAATGATTTAAATATTTTTTTTTCTAAAAGATGTTGTTATTGAACATAAATGGTATCAGATTCCTTGACCGTCGCAGGACGAGACATGTTTTTGGGCGAAACATTCTAGTCTTCCCATGAATGTGTAACTAATGGGGATAGTCCACTTTGGGGGTAAACAGGAAAATAAAACTTGTAGAAAATCTTACCTAAATCACTGCTTCAGTGTTACTTATCCATACGATATATAATAAGTACAATATGATAAATATACTTTCTCAAGCTCGATATTCAGGTCATAAGAACATACATTTTGAAATTTCATTGAAACCATCACCATTCAATAGAAAATACATTCCGAAGGATATGCGCGAATATTCACCCGTGACATTTCGCGCGAAATAATGTATCGTGATCAACCTTTCGTAGTAGACAAATGGTCTGATGCAGAAGTATATAGAAGTGCAGAAAAAGATTACATGGACATGCCTGTATATGGAATTACATGAAATAAAAAGTTGAATACATAAAGAATAAAAGAAAGTAAACAGTATCAACAGAGAATGGCCAAAGATATGAATATGAAACTTGCTGAGGTGATAGAGCATCAAATGTAGATATATTGATCGACAATTAATTTTCGTCGTTCTTACTTCCGGTCGCAAACGAAAGTGAATTCAAAAATGTTAAATTTGCAACTTTTTTGTTTTTCAATATTTTTCTTTGGGATTTACAGGGGTAATAGAGAGTCTTTTAGGAGTTTTATGCATGTTTTCATCTTTTTGATTGAAAAAGTTTGCAGAGATTTTTATAAAATTCACTTCCGGTCGAGTGATTACCTGTCCTCAAAATTATAATTTATTCTCACAATATTGCTTGGCAACAGTAAACGACTGAAGTCTAAAACTTTCAGGTCTGATAGTCAGTCATCAGTTTATTTGAATCGTGAGAAAATCTTGTATCGCCGTTACTTCCGGTCGTGACAGGAAATGATGCAAAAAAGTGAATAGTTAATGGTAAGCTTTCTTGGATTTTCACGCTGAATTTCTTTTATCACTTTTTCAGAGTGAATTTTTGCTTTTATTTTCAGAATCGGACGGAAGACCTCTCATTGCTCGCAATGAGTTTCTAGTTATTATTATTATTCTTTTTTTCTACTTTCTTCTCCGGTACTTTTTTGTCCGGGAGTGTTCTCATAGAACCACTCATCCGATTGACATGAAACCTTTTTAGGGTTAATAGGCATGTTGTGTAGGTGTTCGGAACGAAGGTCATTTTGCGCGCACATGCATGCACGTGCGCGCGCGTGCAATGAGTGAAATGACTGATATACTTGATGAAGCCGTAACTTTTATATTCCTTGATGAATTGCTTTGAAACTCAAAATATAAAGATATATTAGTAGTCTAGACAAGATAACACGGTCAAATTAGCGTGAACTCACGCGCATGCACGTGCGCTCTTTTCTGATTGGCTGATACAAAAATCTCAATAATTTCCTTGTTTTTTGACAAAATACTTTGAAATTTAGAATATAAGTATATATTACAAGGTGCTACAACATGTTATATAGGAAATTTCTTGAAAACACGCGCATGCAGGTGTGCTGCAATCTGATTGGTTGAAACTTTGAATGCCCATAACTCCCTTGGTTTTCAACAAAACAGGATGAAATTTACGACATGGATAGGCACATAGAGCTCCTACATTATGATACTATCAAAATTGAATGCAAGGCCATGCATGCGCGTATGCTGTATTCTGATTGGCTAATACTTAAAGGGTTACATCTCTCTTATTTTTCAATGAAATTCTTTGATATTTAACACAAATGTATGTATTGTGACACACTATAAGAAAATTATTGTGAAAAATGTAGAAAACATGTGCAAGCACATGCGCTGAAATTTGATTGGCTAATACCCATATGGCTATATCGGAGTAGTTTTCCAGTGAAATACCCTTAAAAATAAAGTATCCATCTATACTACAAAAATATTGTCTAATTTATTGAAGCTTGTAGGGAATGGGGCATCATAAGGGATTGGGGAGCCGTTTGGGGAACATCTGTAACGGTTCCCGTTACAATTAGCACTAGTTTTTGTTGACATAAACTTTCTTAAAGTTTTCATCATCTTCTCCAGTAGCACTGATCCTGTTTCAACCAAATTTGCCATTAAGCATCCTTAAGTAAAGGGATTTCTATTTTTTTTTTTTAATAAAGGGCCAAGTTCTCTTTCAAGGGGAGACGATAAAAACAAATTAAAAAAAAATGATAAATAATAAAAAAAAAAAATTGATGGCGGATATGATAAAAAAATAAAAATTGAAAAATAATCAAACTTTGATGGCTTCTTTTGAAGAATCTTTGCAAGAACCACTACTCCAGAATAGTCAGAAATTAGGTAAAAGATTCTTTATAGAACATACATTCGTATTTGATCAAAATTATTGCCACCAGGGGTATGGTGAACCACAATAGCGTATAAAAGTTTCGTTGTCTGAATATCCAGGAGAAAACTTTAAAAACTTCTTTACAACAGTGTGACTATGTTCAGTGATATCAATATGCAAGCATCAATTGGTAGTGCAAATTCAATTTTATTCTAATCATGGCCCCTGGGTATAAGGTTACAATAAGGGATAAAAAATTTACATGGGAATGTATATTGAAAATCAATATAAAAAATTTCTAGAGTGGCAGGGCGATCCTTTATAAAACTAAATGTAAACATTTTGAAGTTGTGTGGATTCTTTTTTTTTAAATTGTTGACTCCGGGATAAAGGTGGGCAAAGGTGGGACGGAAATCAGAGATTAAATTTTATATAATGCACGTACTATTTATAGTATACCAGAAAAGAAAACTTTTAAATAAAATTCTCCAGAACTTCAAGACAATTTTATCCATAATATGTGGTAAAGAATGTCAGTTGAAACAGCTAAAGTCGAGTTTACTTAGGGTTGATGTGCATTGTGGCCCACATACTCTTTTTAAAGTAATTACAATGGATCCCTTTATGGGAATGGCTGGGTCTACTAATTGATCCAGTCATCTTTAAAAACTGATATTGCCACTAGCTCTAGGACACTCGACTTTTTTTTTGGGGGGGGGGGAGTTGTTTTTTGTTTTTTTGTTTGTTTTTTTTTTTTTTTGGTTTTTTTCCAGATGCTTCTCATGTTTCTCGTTCAAGAAGAGCTCATGAGGCTACGGTCTGTGTCTTATGTTTACTTCTGCAATGACTGCTACCAACTGATATGTCAGAAACTGGAAATAAATTTCTTGAATTAAAAACATCTTGCAAAAAAGGTATCAATCATATCGCCATTTTTAGTACTGTTTAACTGTATTGTGTGTATTGACCTTCCTTCTTTATTTGTGGCATCAATCATCTCCAAGGTCTCTTAAAGCTAGCGTAGAGCTTACAATCTTATTTCATGCCTTAGATCACATAAAGTTTACACATTTTACATTTTTTGTATTCCTGTTAGTCTTTGAGATACGTCAAAACACCTTAATGTATACTAATAAATTTACGGCATATAATACCAAAAGGATATTTTTGTTATTTCCATTGATCAGATGCATAAATATAAGAATACATATATCAAGGAAAACAAGGGAACTGTTGTCCTTGATAATGACCAATCAGTTCTTTTCTGGTTGATGGTGGATGGTAGCTGGAGCAGAGATAATGCAGGAGTTCATTAAGGCCACACAGAAAAAAAAAAGATCATCAATATTAAACAAAAAATGTAGAGGCTTCGATTTCTATAGGTATTTGTTTCCTTGAATTATCTTCAGCAATTCCTTCAAAAACTCAAGCATATCCTCTTAGTTCTGGTCCCGGGGCCATAAAACTTAGATGAGCTCACTTTTGATCTCAGTCTCACTTTTTCACTATATATTCCCTTTATAAAAGTGAGACTGAGATCAAAAATGAACTCGTCTAAGTTTTATGGCCCTAAAGCCTGGATACTATGTAGCTTGTAGATCATTCTGAAGTAAACTCTGTACAAAGTGTGAAGAGAATCGGAAAAGATAAATTTGTAGGATAAAGTCATAAAACGTTTTTGTTATGTCAGATCTTTAATGCCATTCATAGCAATATCAAACAGCAAGTATACAGGCCAAAAAGTATTGCTATTATTTCAAATTCCTAGAAATACAAAATTTATCCTACATTTCACTAGAAGCCCTGAACATGGTTTCATGAATTTTACAGTTTTGGAAAAGAAACGCTTACTCATGATTACCATGCACTGAGTTTGTCTGCTAAATATACAGGGGGAAAGAATTAAAGAATGTAAGCATTTTAAGTATATTACCGATAGAGCACCACCTTAACACCAGAACCCCTGACCCAGGGCCATAAATTCTACAATTTTTGGAAAGGGTACAATGATTATTACCATCATGCCAACAGTTTAACTCCTTGATATCCAGAAGATGTATTTCTAATCTTGTTTACTGTAAGTGAACTCGTTTAACCTTTAGAGAAGCCATCGGAAGTAACAATGCATGGCTATTTTCAGTGTAATTTCCTGGGTGTTCCTATGAGTGGGTCCTTATTTTGCTAGACTTTCTGTACATTTCCTAAACAAAACTTGCTAAATTTGTGTTTAAGTTCAAACAAAACGTACTTTTCAAGATTAGCTAACTCATCCGGTCTACAGATTAGTGCATGTATTCTTTCTTTATTAGAATGTATATTACTAAGTACTGGACTTTATTGTTTACCTCGTAATTCAACAGGTTTATTTATAAAAAGATCTGATCATCAGCGGTGAAACTGAGCAACAAAGGACACAGTTACTGGAATTATTATAATTAAATTATTTAGCTTTAAATATTGTTTCTGATTAGTTTAACTTTGAATAGTTTGATTTTTGTAGCTGAAAATTAAATGTCCAGAGAAGCAATTGTATTCTAACCCATATATCACGACATCTGAGCCCTGAAAGTTGTGACACAACATCGAAACATGCGAGACCGTGCATTGTATCCATTATTATCCTTTGTAATTAAGTGATCAAATGCGATTGGTTGATGAAATCCAAGATTTATTTGATTGGAGAGACACACAGAACGCGTAAATCCAATTGCTGAATTTATAAATCCAGTTATCACAAACTAAAGGCCATCTTAAGAATGTAGGTCTCAGCATCACTTACTTACAAAAGTATTTAAAAAATCTGGAAACCTTGACAATGTGGAGAGATTGACAAAAATAAACGACTTATTATCATCATAGTATCACTCTTATACTTTTTAAAGAGGCAGGGCAAATACAATTGAGTGTAATTCCGCATTTTAATATAACCACGATTGAAGTATGTATAATGTTATCTTGCTGCTTATTGCTTCGAGTTCTTGCTATCTTTGTTCTATACCATCTTCCTTTTTTGTCGAAGTTCCACGGTGACCACATCTTCCTTTCCAGCAGTGAACAAGTTTTTAGAGAAGGTTAAAGTGAGAAATATGGAAAGAAAGAGGAATGTTCCATACATTATTGTGGGAATTTCCTTTCTTGTCATGGTGCATGTACACCACCAAAGATAACCGAACTAGACTCTTACTGATTTTTTTAATACAGTGATTTTGCGTTATCTCATAAAAACTAATGTTGATAAAAGCACACTTCTTATCAACTGTACTAGTTTATTTTAATGTCAGTCAGTTTTTCCTTGCAATGTGCTGTTTTGCTACAATGCGGACTGAATTTTTAATCGAGTTAATTTCACTTTAGAAAACTACTATATTGCATTGACTATATTGCATTGATATGTCTAGCATGCATTGATACAACTTGGTACCGGAATTGATTTTGAAAACATTCTTTAACACCTGTGTTGGGTCTCTCTCTCTCTCTCTCTCTGCATGTGTGTGTGTGTGGTTCTGAAAGACTCCGAAAAAAATATTTCATGCAGCATTTCTGAAATTAATTTCCATTTAAAGATGTAATTAAACAAAAATACTGAAATAAATAGTATGAATATTTCTTGACCACATTTCACCTTGAGTCCTATTTTTGGATAATATTGGTCGAAGAATACAGTTGAAACTAAAATTGCATTATAAATTCCTTGTGTTTAAAAAGTAGAAAATTAAAAAATATTTTGGAATGTGGTTAGCTTATCATCTGAGGCCCAGTTTTTTTTTTTTTTTTTTTTTAATTTTCAAAGCAGACATAACAGTCTTTTCAGCTGCAATTACGCTCATTAATAAAATTCTAAAAAATAATTTTAACAGCCCAGTTCTCTTCCACACGATAATTGAATAGCTTTGCATTTCATTAAATTTTATTTTGGAAATGTTTATACTTGCACTATAGTAGTCGATTTAGTAATGACATATAATTGTGCATAAATATACAAGAAAAGATTTATTTAGAAAAAGTTGCGAAATATCCATTCCAGGTATTTTCTTTTTTAAACAAGCATGTACAAGATTATAGTTAAATATATTGAGAGTTATTGTTTGTGCAAATATGTCCAAGGTCAAGCGTCGTCTATAATAGAAAAAAAATCAACTTTTGCGAAGGCACAAATCAAACAAACAGCTATTATTGTGGTCATTGTCTTTGATACAAGACGTACCTTTGTTTATACAGAGATATGTATATAAAATCACACATTAACCTTTACCTATCACGTGAATAAACCTCAGGTGTGATAACAGGTAGAATTTGAATAACAATAGATTTATCATGCATTGTTGTGCTTCATAAGTAAATAGGTAATCACTAAGCAGGAGTACTCTTATATGCTACGCAGAACGTTGATACACAGAATGAATGTGAGTAAAGATACTACATGTTTTTTTCTTTTTTTTCAAAATTTGTCAAAAAAAATGAGATATCTTTTTTTTTTGTGAAGGCATAGATGAAGTACACCTCTGCATTTATGATTTAATATACATTATCTTTTTTTATGACAAATGTAAATACTTTTTTATGCGTGTATACATAAGATTTTCATATCAAAACCATTTTCTTATATAGTTTTTTAATGCATATGTCTTTCAAAACTTACTAAATGGCAGCTTATGATGGACTAAATAAAAACAGAATGTGAAAAAATTCCTGCTAACTGCCACTTAATGTATTTTCTTCTATTGAAAATTGAAGAGTGGAGAGAAAAATTATATAATTGCCAAAAAAACTTGCATTCAGTTGGATTTTTTCTTTAAAATTTTAGATAATACTGGGTACTGAATTTACTGAATAATTAGGTCTTCATTCTAATTCACACCGTGTCTGAATAAAGACCTGAACCCCGAAAGGCTTATTGATGTTTGTTCAACCCCCTGCTACAACAGGAATTTTTAACCCTAATTCGAACGACACTATATAAGTATCAAGTAGCTAGAATCGGTATCAAGGACTCACAAAATTAAGCCCCAGTATCCCAGGAAAATAACTACAAAGGTAGCGATTCATGTGACAAAGGATGGCGGATGCTGTTTCGGAGTTGCTGTCTTCCCAGAATTCCCTGACGGATACTGAGAGGATCTTAGTGATCGCCCTTCTTTCTGCACTTAGCATCATCATTATATGTCTGATCACCTTGATTGTTTTAACCTGTAGGAACAATATGAAAGCCAAGTAAGTGTTCAACCATGTGCTTAGTAAAAAGGCATCAAACAGGCCTGACATGCTGCCCCAAAGATCAGTCATTCCTCATATGCTTTTCTCCTTAAACCATGAACAGACGTTTCATGCTTCCCTTAATGCCAAACAAATCTCTCATTTCCGTTATTTCCCGATCATGACAAGGAGCACAAGGCGGGTGTTACCGGTCGGCAGGGGATGCTCACTCCTCCATGGCACCTGATCCCATCTCTGATATTTTTGGAGGTCCGTGTCTGCTCTGCTCCCGATTTGTTTTGTTTTAATGGACTTTGAGCTTAAATACTTTTGTTATCTCCATATTTCATGCTTCCTAAAACCTTAGATCTTTATGCTTTCCCCAAACCCTAAATGCAACTCTCATGATTCGTTTAACCTGAAACAGAAATTTCATGCTTTCCTTAGCGCTCAACCAAGTATTTCATTCTTCTTTAAATCTCAAACAAATCTATTACGTTTCCCATGTACGTCAAAAAAGCATGCTTTCTCAAACATCAAACCGATCTCTCATTCTCCCCAAACCTCAGTCGGGTCTCTCATGCTTTCCAAATCCTCGGTGATACCCTCCATGCTTCCTTTCACCTTAAAAAAGCTTCTCATGCTTACTTTAACCGTTGGTGCCTTCGTTTGCCTAAAACATATTTTTTCCTACTTCATGAATGTTTCACTTTTTTAATCATTGGGTAGAAACTTATGCATATATTAACTTCTGCAAAATAGTGAACATGAATTATTTACAATTAGCCCTTTCACTGACTGCAATACTGCTCTTTTGCAGAGCAAATTAATACAATTTTGCGACCTTTTAGTTGGCAGATAATTAAATGACGTTTATCAAAGAATTGCTATTCTGCCATATTTCACCTAAAATATATAGAATGCTCTGCAAAAGAGCTAGTACAGCAGTTATCGTGAAACAGTCTATTTTGAATTTAATGGTGTTGATATTGTAATGTAGTAATTTTGGGCAATTTATTCTTGATTTTTCAGAAGTGGGGCATACAACAAATCTATATCAAGGTATTTTTAAAACTTAATCTAATTTTCTTCGCTAAAATTGAGGGGGAAATCAAACATATTCAATTGTTAGTAAATACATTTTATCTTTCTGCCTATTGACTGATTGTGTATTACATGCATCCGTTTTGTCTTATTTCTTTAAAACGTATTTCATTTTAATTATCTATTACTTGAAAATCTTTTTATAACTCAGACTACATGTATATCTGGCATAATAGGTTTCAATCACTGCAAAGCTACTTTGCTGTTGCTTTTTTAATTAAATGTAGTTAAGTTTTCAAAATTATTAATCAGTGGTTACCAGTTTATTTCGGATAAAACTGGTATTTCAGGTACTATTTCTTCTAAATAAATCGACTTTGATGAAATACTTAAACAAATTTGTTAGCTTTCACAAGTCTGAATAATATATAAATCTATTAGGATATAAACGCGAAAAATGGAAAAATAAAAGGCATTATGTTGCAGTGAAAAAAAGTGTATAAAATGGAGAAATGAAATAATATGACAAAGATTAATTCTGATTTATAGAAATAATATGAACCAAAATTGTCAAGCTCTTTTGATTCTATATCAAATTATCAAAAAAAGATTATATATGTTTAAAATGAAAACATCACTGCCGACATTCTGCAGTGTTATCAGCTGTAAGTTTAGTGACCTGCACTTTAATCATTTGTGATGACAGGACTTAGTGCTTATCTGACACACAGGTTAGGGTACATAATTATACGCAATAATGTTCCATGCGCGGATCTAGAGGGGGGGGGGTCGGCCGGGGTAGGGGAGGGTCCCCCTGGAATTTGCAGAGTTATTAAAAGTATGCATGCAGCGAATAAAAAATGATAATGCATTTTTAGGTGTGTTTTTTCTTTTCTTTTCTTTTTTTGTTTTTTTTTTTTTTTTGTTTTTGTTTTTTTGTTTTTGTTTTTTTTGCTTGTCAAGGAATTTTTGGGTTGGAATTTTTTTGGGACTGGGATGGACCCCCTGGCAAAAATTCTTGGATCCGCGCCTGAGTTCTTAGTACAATGGGCCCTTTTTTACAAGTTATGCCTTAGGAACGCCAGAAGAGTCATGCCTAGCCTGTTGTATTATTATTCTGATAACGATTCTAAAGGGATGATTAAAATAAAAGTACTATCAAAATGAATATTAAAACCTACTGATATTTTTCCGTTTAAAAAGTGAACATAAGGGAAAAAAATAAAGAATTTGATAATTGGTTAAACATTTATAAATATAAAGTATGCCTTGCATTATAATTATATACATTTTGATTGGTAGAATCCGTATGTATAGCGTTAGCACAAATCTTTGAAATTAATTTACTGAGGTAAAACTGAAAATACATCTTTGAAAGCTTAAAACGGATTTTTTTTTTTTTTGGGGGGGGGGGGTATAATTCAAATCTAAACATGAACATTCTGTACAAGCTTAATACGAACCTGTGTGTCGTCATGATAAAAAAAAATACAGTAATTGGGGAGGGGAAAAATATAAATTTACTTTTGAACATAAATTTGAATGGGCTCCAACCATACCAATATTGTTTCTGTGTATATGTATCTAAATTAGATCTAATAAGTGATATTATTTAATTTTATGTAGGAGAAGCATTGGGAAACCTGTCCTAACTGGGAGAAACGTCAAATTATCTGTTTCCAGACTGAACTCTCGTTACAGTGATGGGAACTTCGCAGCAAAACGAGATTCTTTTATCAACAGAAATGTAACATCAAATCCTGTTTATTTCGAAAACCAAACTTTTCAGTCAAACTCTCCAAGAGAGAGTGAACAGTACTCAATACCAAGTGGAAGCGGAAGTGACGATGTATTTACTTTACATAATGAGAACCCATCTGACTTCGTAGAGAATCTTCAACAAAATTCTAGTTTCTTCTACTAGTGAAAACAAGTGCTAAGCAATATTACAATGATTTTTAAGCGATGTTCAAATTTTGATACAAATATTGAGAATCTCGGACTCGCTAAAAATGGATCAAAAATATATCATTAGTTCTGTGAAAATCCGATTTATTCTTCTTGACATTTATCATTATTAGGAGAAAAATAATGGGGGTCTAGAACGATGTGAAAGACACTAGTGTTTTTATCATCATTTGCCATTGTTTTGTCAATAGAAAACATACCAGAAAAATCCACCAATATAGCTTCATTACCACACAAGTTCTCACAAGGGACGCAAAAACCCGAAACAAATATCATCTCATGTGACTTCTGATAAGCTCTGAACTATTTGTTTATGTCACTCTTCGGTTATGTGCTTGAATTATGTATACCTATATTAAGTTATTACTAGAGGAAGAGTATATAATGAGTGTATGATAAAATAAGAAGGGTGTCTATTTTTTTATGAGTATGAGAATAATCAAGTGCTCCAGTGTCATTTATCACCTCATGTACAATAAATAAACAACAATCTTTAAATAAGTGATTATTTGAAAATCATTTTACGATAAGATCACGAAAGCGTGATTTCGGGCGTCATTGTCAACTGCTTCCTATACAAAAATGGATCTTGATAGATGTCATTTCTTGTAACTGGTCATCTATAAACTTACTTTGTAAAAAATCATTCTAATTCTACATACAGGTACTCTGAAATTGATTTTTAAAAGATACCGATCCAGAGTTCCTCATTGACATTATCTATATAGTCTTTGGAAACTAGGTCTTCTTATAATCTGTTGGAATTTCGAAAGGCACTTATTCTGCTCCTTTAATAGCTGACCTGTTTTTATATTCCTTTGAGGCATCTTGCTGCGACCTTCACTCGACTGTTTGAAATATCGACGACGTTTTTGTAAATTAACAATAGATATGTGGACTCGATATATCCCAGTGAACTCAAAATATGACATCACAGAGTCTGTCACATCTGTTTCATATTTGTTTTACTGACTAGAGACGATAATGGTCTACTAATAATTTAATTGTTAGACAATCAGATGACATCAGGTTTTTCAATTGTTAACTTCCCTTATTTTGTAGCAATATCCGCCATCACTTGCATATGTTATTTATGCCTCCCAACTCTTCTGATACCCAAAAGCGTGCTCTGAATACGATCAGGTATAAAACCTGGGCAAGCTAGGAGCAAAGAAGTTGATGTAACAAGAATTTCAACAACACTGTTTAAAGTCAGCATTTTTGCAAATTCTACCCTCGTTATAATGACCTTGTTTGTAAATACAAACTACCATTAGGTCGAATTTTGTTTGACAAGTTCCATACCATTTTTCAGGTCATTGCTTTTATACTAAATTTGACTAAGTTTACTCCATCTACCTCAATAGATAGGGGTCACGGCGGGTATGGGTGGTCAACACGGGATGTTTACTCCTTCTAGGCTCCTCATGCCACATGTGGTATTTATAGGGGTCCGTGTTTTTGTCCTGTTTATGATAGGTTTTGTGTACTGTATTTATGAGATTGATTGCTGTTCGTTTTCTTCACCTCTTACTTTTGATTCCAACATGAGAAAGGAGTTCCTAATTGACAATATTTATGTAGTCTGAAGACTAAGTCTTCCAATAAACTTTTGGGACTAAGATAAGAATAATTCTGCTCCTTTATTTACAGACTCAATTTTTATACTCATATGAAGCAGAATTTCAGTTGAAAAAATGAAGAAAAAAACCTTCAACCTGATATGAAAAAATATTTTGTTGTTTGTCAGCACATAAGACCGTCACCAGACACTTCCATGCTCATCTGTCTTGTATTCATCTCAGGACCTGTCCCCATGTACAGTTGTTCTTTTTCATTTCCTGCTCTCCATGTCTCTTTTGGTCTCTCCCCGGTTAATGTCCATCTCAATGCAACCCTTGGGATGGAGGTGGGGTACATTCTGCATATGTGTCCTATCCATATCCATTTTCTTTTCCTCATTTCCTTATTAATAGAGGAATAGTGTTAGTCCTTTTGTAAAGCTCTTCATTTGGAATGGTACAGAAAATGCATAATACTCTGCGAAGGCAACGGGTCCGGAAGGCTTGTTTGAAATGGCTTTGTAACTTTCCATGATTAAGCACCATACAGGAGGACCCTAAGCACACTACTATTGAAATTGAAACTTTGGTATTCATGCTGATCTTTCCTGACCTCCAGATGTTTCGCAGTGCAAGATATGCTCCTGTGGCTTTAAAAATCAGATCTAGTACATCTACCTCAGAGTTCCCATCTGTGGTGATCTTACTTCCTAGGTAGACAAAGTTTATGACAGTTTCAAATTTTATACTATAGGGTGATGGGTTCCGCTGATTTAGTGTTGACCTTCATGATATTAGTTTTTGTGTTATTAATTTTCAGACTAATCTTTTCTGTTTTCCTTTTTATTCATATTTCAACTCCTTATATCCCCGTGAACTAGAAATGAAGACACCACAGAGTCTGACCTTCAGCTGATCATATGGGTAAAGTGCATGACATTTTGGTTATCTACCTTGGTATCAGCAGATAATCTATTTGAAGCTATTTATACAAAATGAACCATTAATATACCCAAGTTGTGAATATCAAGTCTCCATAGTCAGATATTATCGTATACTCTCTGATCCTATAACCGTGTTTTATCCATTCTTACTTATAGATAAAATTAATCATATAGTAACATGTTTTATATAAAAAAAAAATGCTTTATATCTGCCATTTGGAGAAAATACCTCAGATTAGATTTCTTATAAAAAAAATCTTAATACACATATCTAGTTATGAATTACTACTTTGTGTAATCGTGTACCATGTTACAAGGACGTTTTGATGAATCAAAATTTATGGTAGAAAGGTATTCAATTTTGACTGGGTAATAGGGTCATATAACAGGAAAGGAGAAGAATGCGACAGACCAGACCAGGATTCGAACCATGCATATGGCCCCCTGAATCACTAATCAGGTGCTCTATCATCGGAACTATCTGACCACCAGCAATTTAACCTTTGTCCCTTCTTTAACGTCTTTGCCCCCACCAAAGACACCAACCCAGGTTCTTCCATGGAGGTATTTCAACATGTCAAATCCTAGTCACGACACGAAATGTTAAAGGAAAGGAGAAAAATGCGACGGACAAAACCAAGATTCGAACTGAGACCCCCTGAATTACTAGTCAGGTGTTCTACTAACTGTGCTACATGTATCTTGCCACCGGCGATCAATCATGACCAACTTCCACAGACATAAGGTCAATTTTGAAATCATAACAAGCTTTTTTTCGCTTTCTTAATGCAATGTTTACTTTTATTTGAAATTTATAACTCGAATAATTCACACATATGCTAAACGGTGGAAAGTGTCGCCCGCATGGTGCAGTGATTAAAGCATTTGCTCTAAAGTCGCGATGTAATATGTATCCATACGTCGCGGGTTCGAATCCTACTGCGGGACGTGGAGACCGGTCCTTCGGATGAGACCGAATAAACAAAGGCCCCGTGTCGCAGTAGGTACTGGCAGGTAGAATATTCCTCAATGCTCAATGGCCATGAGTACCGACTATAGGTCTAAATATGCTGCCTTCCGTAGTCAAGTGGTGGCATCTCCATATGAGTAAAAATTTTCGAAAGGGACCTTAAAAAAACAAACAACAAACAAAAGACGAAAAGAGATTGTGATAAAGCTTAGTTGAAATTTAAATCGGCGCAAATTTTAAATGGCCATGTGGAAAAACGCTTAACATCGACAGAAAAAAATATCTAGCAAGAAGCTAGGAATATGTAATGTTTGCGTTGTATGAGTCAACCTAATCCATTTTACACATAAAAAAAAATATTATCTTATAACATATCAGCATCACAGCTGCATAGCTCTCCGGACGTAATTTGTAGACACTATATATACCCGGTATATTTTATTTTGCTATGTGATTTTAGCGTTAATAAAAGCTGGATACAAGTATTTCTTGTTTTTTCATTGCGCACTGTAAATTCTTCTATTAACCCGAGAGTATTAATAATTAAATTTTATGCAGCAAGTAAATATTTATTAAAACGTCTATAAACTTCTTATACAAAATATAATCTTCAAAGAAAATCTTTTACCATTGATTTTTCTGTTACTTAAGAGCTTAAATTTGTTTTGATTAAAAAACCGATCCAACGCAATATGCATTCAAACATCAATCAGATAGGATTAGCAACACCAAAATGTGTCCATCTTTTCTGATAAAATCTATTCAGTAACAAGCTTTTTAGGAGTGTGTGACATCTCATCATTAAAGTCATTATGCTGCTTCTTTCATTCTACAGTACTGTAGGATAAAGTTATTAGACTGAATGCATAAAAACACTTTTTACTTTTTGATATTTTATTTCATCTAATACTATTAAACATTGCATAAACTCGAAGTACACATATCCAGATTGCACAGCAGATGAAAGGATAGTGTCCCTTTTTGTTAGAATAAATCTGGAGATGACGAACAGTATTCAAGTTCAGAGTCCATTTAAACAATACAAATCGGAATCAGAGCAAACACGGACGGACCTCCAAAAACACCAGACGCCATGTTCAAACGAGACTGTTGATATCTTTGTTTTATTAACTTGTTTGTCGATAGCTTACCTCGTTTAAAAAATTGTTCATACATAAAGCACGCCCTTGCATATCGAATCAACTGGGAGAAAAAAAACCTCATATGCAGGTGATAAGGGTATATTGCTGCATAAGTAAAGGAATTTGACGGTTGAAAAATTAAGTCGTCACGTTTATCATTGAGCTTTGTTGCAAGGATGCCATTAATGTCTTTTTCTAGTAAAATATCCAAATATTAAACAAATGTGTCAGACTCTGTGATATCTTTTATTTCAGGCTCAGTGGGATATATCGAGTGGACCTATGAACGGAAGTAACTATTGTGAATTGATAATATGTTGCCGATATATCTATATGTCGAGTTGACGGCCACAGCAAGTGTTTTTTTCTTCTCATGTAGAAGTTTTTGAATACATTTTGCTTCACATGAATACAAAAATAGGTCTGCTAATAAGGGGTGCAATTGGTACTCATGGAAATTCCAACAGATTGTTGGAAGGTATGATGTCCAAAAACTACATAGATTTTGTCAATCAGAAACTCAAGCATCTTTTTTATATCAACTTCTGAGTACTTGTGTATAGAATCAGAATGTTTTTTAACGAAATAACTTTTCAAATGACCAATGACAAGGTAAGTATATTTACGAGTTCCATTTTTATTGAAAAAGCAGCTGTTTAGGATGTCAAAAAGCTTGGACTTGAATTGATCATGGGGAATGGAAATTAATGTTAGAAATAATATATTTTTTTTAATTCTTGGTTGGTTTATGGTATATTATCTGATGAGTTTCAATGCACCATGTATGATAAATCCTTTGATCTAGGAGTCTTTTTTTATTAGATTATTGATTAGAAACCCTGTCCTAATAAAAAAAAAATGATATGAACTACTATATGTACGATATTTAGCATGTAAATGTCTTCATAATACAGTACGTCCTGACACATAGATCATATATATATATATATATATATATATATATATATATATATATATATATATATATATATATATATATATATATATATATATATATATATATATATATTGATCCTGAGTAAATTGTGCTTTTATAAATTAGGCTGTATGGACTAGGATTTTTTTCAAAATATTTTAAGCCACGTTATGTTATAATAATGACATTTATCATATGCTAGTGCATGGGAGTTAAAACATGTGATTAGCTTGTATTTAAAACATGTGTTAAAGAGTCATCTCCCAAGGTTGTGGATGATAGAGTTTTATCCAAGGAGTCGTGTGTTTTATATCCTCGAGCCTTATATCCAACCAAAAATCATGGGAGATGCTTTTTAACACATGTTTTACAAAGCTATCACATGTTTTAAACTGCTTTTATACATGCATATGAATCCAATGAACATTTGATAAATGTCATTATTATCACATACACGTGGCTTTTTTTTTTTGTTAATTCAAAGGACGTCCTTTATTTGCATAAAAGAGTTATTCTTGCTATAATGTATTTTACTATTTTAATCTACCTTATGATGTTTGACAAACGGATTATTCCATAAATGTATCTGTTGAGCACCATCTTGATCTTCTCGTAAACCATGACTCAATTTCAAATGGAAAGCAAAGGTTAGTGTTGTATTTAAACAAACTTTCTAGATTTAATACATCTCTAATATAAAGAATACTTTGTCATTTTGCTTGAGAAAGGTTTATTCTCGCCTTAATCTCTAATCGTTCTCAATTTTGAAGTTGAAAATTTAGATATTTCTTTTTTTCCCCTATAATAAACCTTATACATAGAACAGTATTTGAGCTCAGAAATGTTTCAGAACAGTTATGTATTAGTTTAAATATGTTCTTAAATCATAAATCCAGAAAAACACGAATATTGTCCATCATGATTCAAGCGACTAAATCCAGTCGAAAACGCGTGACGACACCATACATCCTCACCAATCTCCAACTTAACGTTGACTTGTACAGTCCCCTCGCTGTGCTGACTGCCATCACTAAAACTATAAGCAAGCCGACTTCCATCTTTAACTATCTCGACCCATGCTGAACTACCGGCTTCATTGAGATATGTAACGACAAATCGGTAGACCCCAGGTACTGGTGTCCGAAATATTCCATGTCGCGGGTCATATGCTCCGCCTTCGTTTAAGATGACGTGATCGAATTCAATTGGTTGGTGAGGTCCAATCGTTTTGGGGGTTGCTCTAATGCAAGCTGTAAAGGCAATGGGATCTCTTCGATCGGATGAGGAGTTGCCTTATGAAATTTGAAATGAAAAACACAATTTCATATATGCAGTATATTATATATCATTTTTGGAAGAAAAAAGATAGAAACAAGCGAATATTTCAATGGTCATGTTTGTCATTCTTTTTTTTTTTTTTTTTTGGTTATTCTAAATACATGTACCCTTAACAAAAGTATTTCATGTTCATTAAAAACAAAATGACAAAAGAATTGCAGTAAAATGGCGATTGCGGAGTGTTATTTATTTATCAATTTATTTAATTTTATATTCTTACATTTCACTTATAAATAACTGTTTTACTTTTATAGAGAATAGAAGAAATTAAAAAATGGTTTTTTTTTAATTCACAAATCGATGGATGTTTAAATATTCTATATCTGAATGCATGTTATCAAATTTAAGACATTACTAGCATTGATTTGATTCGAACCTCATAATTATATTGTCCTTGCACGAATATGACAAGTATGTTTGAGTAGTACTTCTCCAAGTTTAGGGAATAGCAGCATATATAAATCTTTCTTTTGTTCTTTTCGAATCTTTTACATTTCTAGTCTTATCATGTTTGTCTTCTTTACTTTTAAAGTTGAAATGATCACAACTTTCCTGTCACTTGTAATTACATGTACCAAAACGTGAAGTGAATCGTCCAGACGGTCATTCAAAGGTTACCTATCCCTGTCAAATTATCATCAACAGACAACAGAAATTTTGACACTTTTCTTGTTGACCCAAAAAATCTTTGTACACCTACATTTTAACTACTATTTATTAAAAATGAATCAATTCTTTACGCAATTTTGATCATAGATAAACTTTCATTGGATTAAAAAACCTTCATCTTAACTGAATACAATGTGATTTATGCATACAACGCTACATCCTTAAAAAGGCTTTCTGTTAAAGCCCCATCCAGAAAAATTGATGGCAAAATTTTCATTTCTATCACAGAACCCGACTTCCTGAAAATCAATTACTGGAAACGGATATTTCTACGCGTGAAATTAAAGGTGTACATCATACATCCTCGTGAAAAACAATCTTTTGTCGAATAAATTGTTATTTACAGAAAATACCCACTTTTCTCCAATTTAGCTTTAATAGAAATAATCGTAGAATTCAATTTCATGATAAACGTTTTAAAGCTACTGATTTCTTGTTTGATGGTAGAAATATCGGCTTGTCTGTCCACTGATGTCAAATTCAAAGAATTAACAATTCCAGTTATCCCAAAAATTAAAATCGTTCGACAAGAAATAAATTGCATGTCTGGGCCAGAGTATAGTCTCAGTGTATTGGTTTAAAAATTCTTAAATATTAACAAATTGATTTTCATTATTATTATTATTATTATTATTATTATTTTTTTTTTTTGAGGCTCATGACATAGTTTTTTCACCAGATAAAAAAAAAATCTAGTTGTTAACCGTAACATGATAAGTATTAAATTACTGATAAAACGCCTATTGCTTTAGGTATTCATCACAAAGTAGAACCAAAAGAGGTTGAAACTATCAAAACTCAGGCATGGTTATGTGGAGTACTGACTGGAATGCAGACTTTGATGTACCACGTTTACTTTCTTTGACGTTTCGAAAAATTAATATTTTACTCCCCGACAAGGCTGGTGTTTAAGAGTGGTGTTCGATTTAAACCATAGTTACCATTGTTGAATAGCTTTTGAGCAAAAATTCGATAGATATGCAGTAATGGACAACTTTAATTTTAAAAGCAAATTATTCAAAACTGTTCACAAATAACTTTCAAAATACGGTAAGTTATGTGTATTTCTAAACAGACGCCCAGGTCAAGTTAAGTTTAATGTAGCAATATCGTTTTGTGTTTTTCATGTATTGAAATATAAAAGACAAAAAAGGAATTCTCTATGTGTATCAAAATATGAAAGACACAAACAAATGCTCTATATGTACAAGTACATGCTGTTTAAAAAAATCTTAGTAAGACATATTTTGAGCAAGGGAGGAGAGATCCAATATAAAATGCATATATCATTGTGTTTTTCAATAACTTTTTATCTGAGCAAAGAAAGATAACTCTATCATGTACATATATTCATAAATTTTAAATTAACATGTTAAGAGGATGGAATGTTAATCATGGTATTTTTAATGAATTCCATTAAAAAATATGGCATCCTTACTCTACCCAGATGTTGCACATGTATGATGTGTGTTTTTTGTGTTTTGTTTGTTTGTTTGTTTGTTTGTTTGTTTGTTTTTGTTTTGTTTTGTTTTGTTTTGTTTTTTTTTTGTTCTGGAATGTGATATATTGGTACACTACATAAGTTTTCATTGCTGCTATGCTGAATGATTAACTTTTTTTTTTGGTTTGGTAACATATAATAGAGCATAAATGTCAAGCTACGTGAGGAAATCTGTAGAATGCAAATCACTGTCATCCAGGCAACTAAAATAGGAAACAGAACATAGTTAAGAGGTCATGTCAGATTGAAATATGTACATTTTTCTTTAATGTAATCATACGTATTTATTTTCTGCAACTTGATAGAAGCAGTTAAAGATATTTGGATCATCTTTTAACTGATACGAACATTAATTAAAGAACAGAAATAGGTCTTTAAAATAATTTATAGCCGCATATTATAATTATAAAATCTCAATTTTCGCTCCTTGTTTTACACATTAGGTTATGCTTGGGATCATAGTTTAATGACCATAAAATTATTTTCCATAAGAATCTGTAATAGTTTTGTGGTTTACAACACATGTCAAAATCCATTTTACAAGCTAGGAATAGATGACTTTTCCGTTTATAATAGTTACGTTAATTAACACATGTAATAAATCAAAATGATTGGATGAGAAATATATATATATATATATTTTGAAATTGTGTTTGTGTAGCCAGAATTCAGTTCATGCCAACATTAGAAAGGTGTTGAGAAATCAAAAATTGACTGACACTTTCCAGATGTAACTTTAGTGTTATTTCATAATTAGATCATTTCTTTGCCAATACCTTAAAGTTCTCCATCCCTCGGTTTCCCAGAATGAATAAAAAATTGTGTATAAATTTACCAGATAAATTGATGACAATCCATGCTATACTGTATGTGTACTTTAAAAAGCGGGCTTCATATTTTATCGGCTTTGGCGCAGACAAAGATGCGCTAATTCATGAATACCGCTAAGAAATCATTTATAAATACAATATACGGCACGGACATTTATAGCGCTAATTCATGATATCGCCAACAACTCCATACCCAGTGATTGCACTAAATTTTGAATACGCCAATTTATGTACACGTACAGTATTTTACACTCTATTCATAGTCGAAATTAGAAAAATATACATTTATGAAAATATGAATCAGAATTCTTTTTGTGTTTTAACTTCAATTTAGAAATTTAGTAGAATACAAAAATATTATTACTTTGTTTTGAAATGAAATAAACTTTGAGTCCTTGATAGTCATATGCACTTTATATTGCTTTCTTGATTTAACTATGAAGTATCGTACCGACCTTTTCACCTGATGATGTAAAACGCACGATTATAATCGCAGCAAACCACAAATTAATGTTCAATCGACAATAAACCTTGGCTGATTTTTGGAACTTTCGTAACTTTCTCTGCTACTAGAAACGATTCTAGCTGGATGTTAACGGGATAAGGTATTTTTCTTTACGACTTTATCAGGAGGCCCGGGTTCGATTCTCGTTCGCCGCGCTGCGTCAAACCTAAGACGAAAACATAGGTAGTGACTGTTCTTTCTATAAAAGAGCAAGGCTAGAATGAAAACAAGATTATGCAACTTCAAAGTGATTTTAATTTTGTTACATAAAGTCACAAACCAAAGAACAAGTTAAAGTTCTTAATAAATGAAAGATGATCGTATATTTATTTCCGAAAATAGTCTGAAAAGTTAAAGTTCACATATCCCATTTGAGGGGAGGAGATACACCAGAGTTCAGTCTGAGTCTATGTTATTTCTGATCTACTGATCTGGCCGTCTCTTCCTGTTTGCACCCTTTTATACTTATGTCCAGTCTCCAAGGTACTGGTGTATAGCAACACCCGTGTCCAAGCAAACTCTTGGTCATAGTTTATATCTCACTGATCCTATTTAGCCACTTAGGGGATATGTTGGATCAAAGTTAGATTGGTCAGTGAAAGGCAGGATAAGTTAGAGATCCGCTTCCAATTGCTAATAAGTCCTAGTGGTTTAGGTTGATGGCCTTATTAATCCAGAAATAGAAATGTATTCCTTTAGATGAATAGGTGAAAGTCGGAACAATAGGATAATCCGATAATCAAGTCTCCTTTTGGAGGATATTTCAAATTAATTCCATAATTCGAATTTACAAAAGTATCACATTTAAGTATATTGGTTCTTAAGACAAACACAGGGATTATTATGCCCTGTGATACTTAATTGTCAGTAAGATAGTATTTTTATTATAAGACAACTCAGCTACAGACATCAGTTAAACATGAATAGATAAAGCTTAAAAAAATATATAGTATATAATGCATATATAAACATATTAATAAACATAAACATTAGTATATAATTGTGTTATACTTCGCCAAGCGCCGGGCATTAAAAGTGAAAGTCACGGGTCTTTTAGATGAGACCTTAAAAAACCGAAGTCCCATGTCACGACAGGCGTTGGCAGGATAAGAACCCTTACTGCTCACTGTCCTTGAGTGACGAGTATAGGTCTAAATTTGAAACCCTTCACCGGCAGACAATTTCACAATTTTAAGTCATACGTCACTACTTTAAACCAAAACGAGGAAATGAACTCTTGATTGTCAGTTTCTGTGTGCTTGAATAAAATAATAGCAGGAATGTGAATATGTTAGTAATATACGAGTAATATACGAGTATTTCTTCAATACTAAAATTATACGCTCTTTATGAAATATATGAAATATGCCTAGGTGTATGAAGAATTTAAGGTCATACATTCATGAACATTTTTAACAAGAAACACTTTTCTTATTCAATTCATCTACAGGCGGAATCAATGATATGTTTGACTCCACCCTTATTATACATTATTCTATTTTAATTTTTAATAAAACCACGTCGACAATTGAATTACTGAGAGATGTTAAATTTATTTCACGAACTAGATAATGAAATTAAATACAGTTGAATTTAGAAGACGTTTAATTTTGTCGTGTATATATTATTTTCTCTTCACTGTACTTTGGAATAAGATGAGGATGTTGAGGCTTAGTATCCTTAACATCTCATTATCAAATATCTAATATCTTAAGAAATGTCGAAGTTGAAGGTGGTCATGGCCTAATTCTTTATTCGAATGATAACTTTGATATCTTGAACAATCGGATATTTTCAAAAGTTAAGTCACAGTGGAGTTGTTATGATGTTTCCTCTCTAATGATTTTACGATAAAGGTACATAAAATAGAGTGCGATTGTCCTCGTCAACTGATCATTATAATTTTGACAAGATAAATTTTAGTTTTAATCATATCTAAGCGTGTAAATAAATTGTCGGACAAGATGCAGAGCGAGAGGCGCTTAGATATTATAACCGCTTATTAGAAATTGAGATAACATTGAGGAAAGAAGAAAGGAAATATACATAATAGGGTCATATAGAGTCTGGTAAGAAAAAAATTAAAAGATTACATTACAGATTATTTTTGTTTAAGATTTGTTTTCATTTACACCCTTTAATGACGTGGAAAATTTCATTGTGTGTGAGTAGCAACAAAATCCCTCTCTCTCAGTGAACTTTTACACTTGAGTGGATCAAATATAAAATGTATTTGCTGGTTGTTTCTAGAAGCATCTGTATGAATAATTAACGAATATCAATTACAAATATGCATACAAAATTGTATTGTTTTATGAACATCTTTCTTGATACATGTATATTCATTTTGACAAACAGTTGGAATTTATTTTGATTTACGTTTTGAGTTTAGTGTTACAATGGGTGTGATCTATTCCACGAATTATTTTCATGTAAATCAAAATAATTGTCACAGACTTCGTCATATATTCATCATCTTTAACAACATACCATTGAAAATATAAAAGAGGTAAAGTCACGTGTTATGACGCCTACATAAAGAGTTTGCAAACAAAAGTTAAACCGATTACATTTTTTTTTATCTTATAAAGCCATTCACCCGAAATCCCCAGATATAATTGTGAAACATGAAGGTTGTATATCTTTTTAAAATCCTTTAGTGAATTATTTAATTTTATTAGCTTAAGGTTTTTGTTATCAATTAATTACATATTAATTCCAATCCCTGCTAAAAGTGAAATAAAATTTCAAAGGAAGATTGTTGCCACATATAAATCAAATATATATATATTTTTGGGACGTTTTTTGATTACATTACACTACGTTTGAAGTGTAAATTTATACATTAAATATCATTCTACATTTCTGTAATGTAATTGAAATTATTTAATGTGACATATAAAAATATCGTTCAAGTTTTATATTAACTTTAAAAGTGCTAAATTATCCCTGTATCTCTCGCAATTTATTGATTTATATAAAAAAACTGAATCACACAAAAAGTATTTCAATGCTTAAATGAATATATTGACTTTATTGACTTTTTGATTAAAATGATATGTACTTAGTTTGACCATTAACATATGATTAACACCTTTATTATTCGAAAAGTAAGTTATACAATCAAATATGATTGACAAAACATGAAAATAGCCAAACTGATCAAGTCTGTAATGCATTTGACACAATAAAATCAAGATTTTTGGAATAAGAAAAAAAGTGTTGTTTTTTTTAAATTTGATTATGTGTTACCATATTTTTTTGGGAATTTTTTTTTTGTTTCTGATTATTCTTTTGTTTTTATTTTTGTTTCCCTATTTTTAGATCATATTTTGAGATTATCAAACCTCTTTGGATTTTTTTCTTCGGTTGCACTGATCACGGTAGACTAGTGGTGGGGCGTTCGCTTCGTGATCGGGAGGTCGGTTCAATTCTCGTTCGCCGCGGCGCTTCAAACCTAAGTTTTAAACATAGGGAGTGACTGCTCAATGGCTCTTAGTGCCGAGAATAGGTCTAAACGTGAAGTCCTTCACCGGTGTATGGTGACGCCTCTATATGAGTGAAAAATTCTCTGCTTCCATTGCAGTTTTACAAGAATTGTACATTCACTTCATTGCCGAAGATCCCCGTAAGAAATTTGACATAACTATATAATTATATTTTAACATGTAAACGTAAAAAAAACTTCGAATATAAAAATCAATGTAAGTAAAGCTGATGATAAGCAAAGCTAAGAAAACAGTGAGTTACTGATGGTATAGCAACACCTGTGTCCAAGCAAACTACTGGTCATAGTTTATATCTCACTGATCCTATTTAGCCACTTAGGGGATATGTTGGATCAAAGTTAGATTGGTCAGTGAAAGGCAGGATAAGTTAGAGATCCGCTTCCAATTGCTAATAAGTCCTAGTGGTTTAGGTTGATGGCCTTATTAATCCAGAAATAGAAATGTATTCCTTTAGATGAATAGGTGAAAGTCGGAACAATAGGATAATCCGATAATCAAGTCTCCTTTTGGAGGATATTTCAAATTAATTCCATAATTCGAATTTACAAAAGTATCACATTTAAGTATATTGGTTCTTAAGACAAACACAGGGATTATTATGCCCTGTGATACTTAATTGTCAGTAAGATAGTATTTTTATTATAAGACAACTCAACTACAGACATCAGTTAAACATAAATAGATAAAGCTTAAAAAAAATTATAGTATATAATGCATATATAAACATATTAATAAACATAAACATTAGTATATAATTGTGTTATACTTCGCCAAGCGCCGGGCATTAAAAGTGAAAGTCACGGGTCTTTTAGATGAGACCTTAAAAAACCGAAGTCCCATGTCACGACAGGCGTTGGCAGGATAAGAACCCTTACAGCTCACTGTCCTTGAGTGACGAGTATAGGTCTAAATTTGAAACCCTTCACCGGCAGAAAATTTCACAATTTTAAGTCATACGTCACTACTTTAAACCAAAACGAGGAAATGAACTCTTGATTGTCAGTTTCTGTGTGCTTGAATAAAATAATAGCAGGAATGTGAATATGTTAGTAATATACGAGTAATATACGAGTATTTCTTCAATACTAAAATTATACGCTCTTTATGAAATATATGAAATATGCCTAGGTGTATGAAGAATTTAAGGTCATACATTCATGAACATTTTTAACAAGAAACACTTTTCTTATTCAATTCATCTACAGGCGGAATCAATGATATGTTTGACTCCACCCTTATTATACATTATTCTATTTTAATTTTTAATAAAACCACGTCGACAATTGAATTACTGAGAGATGTTAAATTTATTTCACGAACTAGATAATGAAATTAAATACAGTTGAATTTAGAAGACGTTTAATTTTGTTGTGTATATATTATTTTCTCTTCACTGTACTTTGGAATAAGATGAGGATGCTGAGGCTTAGTATCCTTAACATCTCATTATCAAATATCTAATTTCTTAAGAAATGTCGAAGTTGAAGGTGGTCATGGCCTAATTCTTTATTCGAATGATAACTTTGATATCTTGAACAATCGGATATTTTCAAAAGTTAAGTCACAGTGGAGTTGTTATGATGTTTCCTCTCTAATGATTTTACGATAAAGGTACATAAAATAGAGTGCGATTGTCCTCGTCAACTGATCATTATAATTTTGACAAGATTAATTTTAGTTTTAATCATATCTAAGCGTGTAAATAAATTGTCGGACAAGAGGCAGAGCGAGAGGCGCTTAGATATTATAACCGCTTATTAGAAATTGAGATAACATTGAGGAAAGAAGAAAGGAAATATACATAATAGGGTCATATAGAGTCTGGTAAGAAAAAAATTAAAAGATTACATTACAGATTATTTTTGTTTAAGATTTGTTTTCATTTACACCCTTTAATGACGTGGAAAATTTCATTGTGTGTGAGTAGCAACAAAATCCCTCTCTCTCAGTGAACTTTTACACTTGAGTGGATCAAATATAAAATGTATTTGCTGGTTGTTTCTAGAAGCATCTGTATGAATAATTAACGAATATGCATACAAAATTGTATTGTTTTATGAACATCTTTCTTGATACATGTATATTCATTTTGACAAACAGTTGGAATTTATTTTGATTTACGTTTTGAGTTTAGTGTTACAATGGGTGTGATCTGTTCCACGAATTATTTTCATGTAAATCAAAATAACTGTCACAGACTTCGTCATATATTCATCATCTTTAACAACATACCATTGAAAATATAAAAGAGGTAAAGTCACGTGTTATGACGCCTACATAAAGAGTTTGCAAACAAAAGTTAAACCGATTACATTTTTTTTTTTATCTTATAAAGCCATTCACCCGAAATCCCCAGATATAATTGTGAAACATGAAGGTTGTATATCTTTTTAAAATCCTTTAGTGAATTATTTAATTTTATTAGCTTAAGGTTTTTGTTATCAATTAACTACATATTAATTCCAATCCCTGCTAAAAGTGAAATAAAATTTCAAAGGAAGATTGTTGCCACATATAAATCAAATATATATATATTTTTGGGACGTTTTTTAATTACATTACACTACGTTTGAAGTGTAAATTTATACATTAAATATCATTCTACATTTTTGTAATGTAATTGAAATTATTTAATGTGACATATAAAAATATCGTTCAAGTTTTATATTAACTTTAAAAGTGCTAAATTATCCCTGTATCTCTCGCAATTTATTGATTTATATAAAAAAACTGAATCACACAAAAAGTATTTCAATGCTTAAATGAATATATTGACTTTATTGACTTTTTGATTAAAATGATATGTACTTAGTTTGACCATTAACATATGATTAACACCTTTATTATTCGAAAAGTAAGTTATACAATCAAATATGATTGACAAAACATGAAAATAGCCAAACTGATCAAGTCTGTAATGCATTTGACACAATAAAATCAAGATTTTTGGAATAAGAAAAAAAGTGTTGTTTTTTTTAAATTTGATTATGTGTTACCATATTTTTTTGGGAATTTTTTTCTATTTGTTTCTGATTATTCTTTTGTTTTTATTTTTGTTTCTCTATTTTTTAGATCATATTTTGAGATTATCAAACCTCTTTGGATTTTTTTCTTCGGTTGCACTGATCACGGTAGACTAGTGGTGGGGCGTTCGCTTCGTGATCGGGAGGTCGGTTCAATTCTCGTTCGCCGCGGCGCTTCAAACCTAAGATGTAAACATAGGGAGTGACTGCTCAATGGCTCTTAGTGCCGAGAATAGGTCTAAACGTGAAGTCCTTCACCGGTGTATGGTGACGCCTCTATATGAGTGAAAAATTCTCTGCTTCCATTGCAGTTTTACAAGAATTGTACATTCACTTCATTGCCGAAGATCCCCGTAAGAAATTTGACATAACTATATAATTATATTTTAACATGTAAACGTAAAAAAAACTTCGAATATAAAAATCAATGTAAGTAAAGCTGATGATAAGCAAAGCTAAGAAAACAGTGAGTTACAATGGGTTAAATTCGTTTGTTTGGTTGAATTTACATCATTTTGGGAATTTTTTATTCATGTTGGAAGGCCACCATTCGCCATTGAAGTTTAGTCCTGTACGCGGTAATTTTGACCTTTAAGGAGTAAAAAATCTTTTCCTTGTCAGGATCTTCTACGATTCTGGACCACAGTTAATTTGGTCTCGTTCAAAGGACCGCTCTCTATCTTCCACTGTTGGACTCGAAGGACTCGAACCCGTGACATAGAGATCGACTCCTTACTTTTACACACTAGATCAGAACGTCAACTGCGTCATGCTGAGGACCAGTGAATTGAGCAGCACTCTCTTACGTCTAAAAAAATTAATTCTGTAATATTAAATTCACTATTGTAATATTTAATTCACTACTGTAATATTTAATTCACTACAATTGAAGTAAATTCATGGCATTAAGAAGGGTTTTTCATAGATCTTTATTTAATCAAACTTTGATATCACTTGTCCTCCCTTTTAAACAGATTTACTTTTCCATTATCATGGTGACTCTTCTGGTGATTTTGTTTTACAATTGTTTCAAATGTTTAATGAATTATTATAAGAATATTTCTGTCGTCTTTCGTAAAATCTTCATTAAGGACCGAAATTTAAAACAAATGCATCAGTCTACTTCATTCGGGACCAAAAGCAAAAAGCTGATTTTACTGAGTGTCTCTAAAGTATACACACTGCGTGCCGATAAAATTCCATTTAAACATTTCTGGAGATTATTTATAAGTTTGGCCGACAAAAAAATAAATACCCTAACTTACAGAATACAATAATGGAAAAGAAAGAGGAAAAAACATGATCTTAAAAAAATTATTCTCCAAAGAATCAATTATGTATCAGCATTCCTTCAGTAATGGGTGAGATGTACTATCCAGCGCATATAGAGTTATATAAATGTAGGTGGTTCCCAATGATTATGATATATGTTATAAAAAAGAGGACGAGTTTATATAAGCTTGCACATGGAATTTAAAAGGTTGAAACGTATAAAATACACAAAAATTCTAATTAGAATCCCTTTATAGGAAAACATTTCTTCGGGGTTGCATGAATGTATAAATAATATGTTCACGTACCTTTAGCAAAAAAAAATGCATTTTATAACGACATTATTAACATTTCAAAGTATGATGACGTAACTGCTAAATAATTACTGGAAAAAATGCAATGTAAATGAATCCCATTCTTGATTAGGATTTTTTTCCCTGAAACGCAGTACCTGTTTATTCCCAAAACTATTTAGTCATTATATGAAAGCTTCTGGGTTTTTTTTTTCATGTTTTCACATATGCATACACGTGCCAGCATCCAGAAATACACAGAAAAGTTTAAGTTAGAAAGTCATTATACGACATATAAAAAATCATAAAAAATTACATTTTTTACAAGTCATTAATATAAATCATTATTCACTTGAAAGAAAGTGATATTTTTGTCTATTCTATTAAAATATAACGGTAATTTAATTATGTCCATAATGAATTACACTAAGAAACACAGCCAAGCTTGGAAAGTAGCAGGTAATCTGAATCATTTTGAATAAATTAATATACACTTCAACACTTCTCGCTGAACGTGTAAATAATGTTTAATAATAAACGGCATCCGAACTTGGTTGATTTCTTACTTAAATTCAGCTTCATGACAAAAAATGGTATCATTGTTGTGCTTTCTGATACATTTTCTCTGAAACATTTCTCAATTAACATACAATATAAATAGATTATCTTTAAAATGCTCGATCACGAATACCTGTCCCTATTGAAACAAATTTCTGTAAGGAGAAATGACAGTTTTTCACACAGAGACATTTCAATTACCTTTTCTCAAGAAGCCATTTTATTCAATAAGACATTCATTTGAAGGAAGTAAATAAAGGTTGGTGTTCATATATTAATATACAATTGAATGAAAAAATAAATTGCAAGTTCTTCAAATCTTAAAACGCTTATTGATTTTTTTTTTTTTTTTTTTTTTTTTTTTTTGATTAACTTATGGCAATTTTGACAATTGAGGTAGTTAATTAATGAAAGTAATATAAAAACTGGCAACTAAAGAGAATATATAATAGAATTATTTTTCTCCCTTTCGATTGATTGATTTATGCTGTTTTACGTTCCATTAGAGAATTTTTCACTCATGTAGTATCTTCACCGTATGCCGGTGAAAGGCTTCAAAGTTAGACCTATATTCGGCACTCAGGGCCAATGAGCAGTGAGGGTTTTTTATCGTGCCAAAACATACCAGGACACGGGACCTCGGTTTTTAAGGTCTCATCTGAAAGACACGTGACTTTCACTTCTAATGTCGGGTGCTTAGCAAAGGAACAGTCACTAGCTATGTTTAAGTCTAAGGTTTGACGAGGCGCGGCGAACGAGAATCAAACCCGGGCCTCCCGATCACAAAGCCACTAGTCTTGGAAAACTATCGCTTTTGAAAAAGTTTGTATATATGATTACTGCGGATCACTGCAACCAATCGATAGCAATATGGGAATTTAAGACATTATCATGTTTTCGTTTCTGTGGTACATTTTGTTTTGGCCTGCAATAAAAAGCTCAAAAGAAGGCTGTCTCCTTTCAAATGTTTATAAAGTCTGAAGTCTGGAATAATCATGACTTGTCTCTTTAATTCCCTGTTTAACTGAATTATAAAATATAAAAACACTGGTTTAAAATAGTCACATTATTATACATAATGTATTAATGACAGTAACCTTTCGATGAACAGTAGGTGAAAAAATACACAGTAAATTGTCATCTTTGGTAATGGGCCTTTATGTAACCCCTTCCAGTTTTCTAGCAAATAAAAACGAAAAAAAGAATTGAAACCAAATACAGAAAAAAAACAAAACAAAACAAAACAAAAAAAAAACAAACAAAAACAAACAAACAAACAAACAAACAAACAAAGCAAAGAAATGAATCAAAAGAATCTAAGAAAATTTCGAATGCATTAACTTGCAAAACGCCAAGGAATTTAAGATAATGATTGCCATCTAAAATCCAAATCTGTCAAAAAGAAACAAGAATGCACACAAACGAGACAGATTCTTTTTTTTAAATTTTTATGATTGAAGTTGTAAATGCATTTTTATGTTGAACTTCTTACAAGTACCCTCCCCTGCATTGTTTTTTTTACAATCATGTCGTCATTGTGAAAAAAATTCTTGCTATCTTGCTGTTTTACCTTTTTTCTGGATAAACCAAGTAAAAAGACTAATTTTATTACTATTTGTGGGGGGGGGGGTGAAAAAAAGTTAAACTATTTTTCCTGCAATGTGTAATGATAATGATTGTGATTAAGAACTTTCAAAACCAAAAGAAATAAATGTTAGTGCTTATATGAAAAAATCTGTACCATGTAGGTTGTCAATATATCGATTATAAGAAAAAATAAATATGTCTGAAAGTTTTTACTTTCAATCAGAAAAGCGACAAAAAAGTTACTCGTACCAACCCGTATTTATATCCCGATAGATGTTTTAAAATAATACCTTATTGCTTATATTTACATTTGTGACTTATTCATATTATATATTAGCCTGGTTATAACCTTTGATGCGTGAAATGTTTTATTTTTTTCAAACTCAACGGCACGAGATTGAGCTATTGATTTCGCGTCGACCCTTTATGACGTCACTGAGACATTACGTCGAACGTTTATGACGTATATGTTTATACGGATATAGATACGCGTTGTTTTTAATAGTGTTATATAAAAGAAAACATTTGCAAATGTAAATATAAGAAATTATATATATGTCGGATACAATGTCCATTTCGGATACAATGATACAAAATGTATATCATTCAATAAACCAAATATACTTGATGTTTCTTTTAATTTAATTTTTCTTAACGTCAATGAATAATTAGGTCTTCATCACATTCGCAATAAACTTTACTCGATCCCCTGAAATTTTCGAATGGACTATTTGACGAGTCTATAGAAAGTCCATTTAAAATAAATTAAAACCTAGGCTTTTGGATATCATAGACAACTGCTTCTTCTATAAAAATGGAAAACTGATACTGTAGATTCCTTATTTTATGCGAGTACTTAATATTGCAAAATGGCTCTTAAGCGTCAAATCGCGAGAGCAATAATTCGCGAGTGGGCAGTTGATCAAAAGTCTTTATATGAATTTAAGTTCCATAGAAATAAGAACGAGCAATTTTTTATTTCGAGAGGACTGCTTCTCGCGAAATTACGCGATGATTAATTCCTCGCGTAGATTTAGGAATCTACAGTATTTTCATATCTTGTGATTGATCATCAACGAAATTAATTTGTTAAAAACCACTCTAATTCTACACACAAGTACTTTAAATTTGATATTAAAAGGATACTGGAGTTCCTCATTCACTACATCTGTCTAGTCTTTAGAATCTATGTCTACCAACATTCTCTTTGAATTCAGATTGGTACTAATTGTGCTCCTTTATTAACCGACCTGTATTTTGTATATTTCTATGAAGAAGAATTCAAAAACTTGAACCTGAGTTTTAGAAAACAATTGCTGTGTCCTTCAACTCAACATTCATATATATATCGACGACCTTTTTTTAATTAACAATAGTCACTTCAATTCAGATGTTGACTCGATATATCTCAGTGAATTTAAAATAAAAGACACCACAAATTCTGACACATGTATTCCATATTTTGATTTTTACTGACTATTGACAACAACCGCCAACTAACAAAACTAACAACTAAACTGTACGATAAACGAGTTGCTCGTTTGCGTCAGCTTATCCGTCGTCAACATTTTTATTTATATAGTAATATTCCACAATCATCTGCATTTCGTATTTGTATCTCCCAACTTATTCGATATTAAAGGGCATGATCTGAGTAAAATCAATTTTTAAGCCAAGGCGGGATTCTTACAGATTGGCTGATGTCAACAACCTCGATTAAAGTTAGAATTTTGTTAATTCTATACAAATTTGTGTTGTTTGATTGGGGGGGGGGGGGGATCACTGTTCAATTTTTCACTTTGTTCACTTTTTAAAATTTAATTCAAATAAAATCATTCAGGTAAAAAACGATATGGCAAATATTTTTACACCTTTATTTTCATTATTATCAAGATGAATTAAAAAATAATAATAATGCAATATAAGTTCATTTTTTTGTTCTTATTTTAATAAGTAAATCATGATCAATATAAAGTCAACTGTTTCATTTATAACTGTTTATTAAGGGATTTTTCAAACCAATCAATAGTCTTAAAGGTGTTATACGAAACGAAAAAAAGGTCAAAATTCTTAACATGGTGATTTATGTCAGTTTTTTGTAGAATTGAGTAAAAAAGCTGATTCTGTTTTTAACTAACATATGAAACATACGTGTAAAAGTAAGATGAAGATGGAAAAAAGGGAAAATCAATCAAAATAAGGATCTTACATAAACAAAATCTATTTATCATTGATCAAACACATTTTTTATCAACAGAAATGCCGGCATCGAATTTAAATCTAATGATCCGTCTTTACGTACTCAGAACTTTTGAAAGCTGTATCAGTTTAAAGTTATATTTGCAATGGAAATGAGACTATCAAAATAGATTTGACACGATTTCCCTACACTTGTCGTCCCAAGTCACGGGCAGCACTTAATAGTAATCAGTATATGGTATTCTTTAAAACAAAAACATACTTAAGCCATTTAATGGTACGTGTTCATTAAAAGCGATCATATGGCTTATGTTTTATGTTTTATTGCGTCTGTCAGAACCGACGGTTACATTACGGTAGATCAAATGAACGTGATTCAAAATTCGGCTGTCTGAAGATTTCCAGATTGTTATTGTGGTGATGTTGTCCATTTTTTAGACCTAGATATCTGATTGTCTAAAAAGAATGACATTTTAATTAATTTTCATTCTATTTTTTCACTTCAAAGTTACGCTAAATACATATAGTTACATAATTTATTAAGCTTTTCCAACAGTTTTCCTTCACATCATTATTTTATATTAGCTCATTAAAATAAATTTTAGCTTTAAATTTAACAAATGCAGGTAACAACTTCAATGGTCAAAGTAGATTAACAGGTCAAAAAGGAGATAAGTCCAGAAATAATCTTTTAAATTAAGATCTGACGACATGTTCCTTGAATATAAGCAATTCAAGTGATCTCCAGAGAATCATATAGGAAACTACCATCCTCTGGAATCCTGCTTAAATGCTTGGTTATGTACCCCTGTTTTTTGTGAGGAAGCTTAATAAAGTAACCTAACGTCACAAATTCTTGGGCAAAGGGTTATATCGTCTGACCTTTAAAAGGAATAGGAATTAAAATTTTTTAAAAAAGATTTTAAAAGGTAATCTTTTGACTTTGAAATATACAGGGTTTAGGGGAAAATAACATTATAAAATTTAATTCGCGGGTAAAAAACATTGCAGAGATCAAATTTCTGATCGGCAGTTTACCGAGAAAGTGCTTTTATACCTGAATTGTCCATAAAGAATTAATGAACAAGACAATGACAAATAGTCCGTTAAGTCTGTCGTCAATCGTGAAGTACTTCCACTCCAAAAATTATTAAGATGTTTTATTTCTCTATGAACTTCATAAAAATCTTTGGCTTTTAGATATACGTTATATGTACATGTATGTGCACTGTCATGGCACATAACTGTAGATATGAAATAATCTACTTTATAGTCTCTGTGACTAAACTAAAAAAAATGGTGACTGGGGTATGTGTCTACTTGATTAACCTTTAAAGGCAAAGGTCATGTTTCAAATGAGGATTATTTTTTCAAATAAATAATACTTTAATGTTCTTACAGATACACAAAGTCATACATTTATCTGTTTATTTACGTTTATAAATGCTTTGAATATCGTCTTTAACACCGTAATTACACAGTACATCACTTAAGAAACCTGAATAAAGTAAAACATACATGTGCATAACAATTAGATATCGAGACGAAACTGAATAATTACATATGTCAAGATGCAATATTTTTGTCATAAAGTTTGTTTCAGGAAACGTAAAATCCTTTTATGACTAACTTTATATGATCATTACATAAAGGCTTGTGGTTGTTTTCAAAGGTTACCATTGTCATCCTTTTTCAATAAAAAGAGAATATTCCCTGTTTGCGAAATGAGAAAAATATGTTTCTTCGTAAATTTAAATTTGGGTCCTAGTTAGTGAAAGACAGGTGATTTATATTCGTTCCTTTGCAAAATGATTTTGTTAGAAAGCATTAAGATTGTATACACAAGTACTCTGAAGTTGATATTAAAAAGATGCTTGAGTTTCTGATTGACAATATCTATGTAGTTTTTGGAGATCACGCACCTGAGTTAAGGCTAGGTATAGACAATTCTATTCAATGAGATATATGGAGATAACGAACAGTATTCAAGCTCAAAAGTCCATTATACAATACAAAATAGGAGCAGAGCAAACACGGACCTCCAAACATCAGAGGTGGGATCAGGTGCCATGGAGGAGTGAGCATCCCCTGCCGACCGGTCACACCCGCCGCGTGCTCCTTGTCATGATCGGGAAATAACGGAAAAATCCGTCAACAATTCAGTGTGTAAATAATTAGTATGAAAAACGTCAGTCAGCATTTGACTCAATGATAAACTGCATTTGCTGACAAGGTCATTGTATCGACCATAGAACTTACGAAATGATGACTTTAAACGAGACAACTGATATTCTTGTTTCATCAACTTATTTGTCAATAATTTACCTCGGTTTAGAATTTGTATATACGTAGAGCATGCTCTTGCGTATCGAATCAACTGAGAGATATATACCCCGTATGCAGGTGATGAAGGTATATTGCTGCATAAGTAAGGGAAGTTGACGATTGAAAAGTTAAAGTCATCACGTTTATCATAAAGCTTGGTTGTTAGATTACCATTAATGTCTTTTTCAAGTAAAATATCCAAATATGAAACAGATATGTCAGACTCTGTGGTATCTTTTATCTCACGTTCACCAGGATATATCGTATCGACATAAGAATGAAAATAGCCATTGTTAATTGAAAATACGTCGTCGATATATCAAAATGTCGAGTTGAACGCCACAGCAAGTGTTTTCTTCTTTTCACGTACAAGATTTTGGACAAATTCTGCTTCATATGAATACAAAAAAAGGTCTGCTAATAACGGGGCGCAATTGGTACCCATAGGAATTCCAATAGATTGGTGGAAGACCTGGTCTCCAAAAACCACATAAATATTGTCAATCAGAAACTCAAGCATCTTTTTAATGTCAACTTCAGAGTGCTTGTGTGTACAATCAGAATGTTTTTTAACAAAATAATTTTGCAAATGACCAATGACAAGGAAAGTATATTTACGAGTTCCATTTTTATTGAAAAAGCAGCTGTCAATGATATCAAAAAGCCTGGACTTTAATTTATCGTGGGGAATGGTTGTGCATAAAGTTGAAAAGTCGTAAGTTTTTAAGCTGTTGATTTTGGTAAAATCTTGTGATTTCAAATTTTCCAAAAGTTCCTTGGAATTTTTACGAGTTCCATTTTTATTGAAAAAGCAGCTGTCAATGATATCAAAAAGCCTGGACTTTAATTTATCGTGGGGAATGGTTGTGCATAAAGTTGAAAAGTCGTAAGTTTTTAAGCTGTTGATTTTGGTAAAATCTTGTGATTTCAAATTTTCCAAAAGTTCCTTGGAATTTTTAAGTATCCACATCTGATTTACACCACTTCTCGAATATATTGTTGCACAGTTCTCTTGAAGTTTCTCCTTCACCACTGTTAATATCTTAGTGAGGAGTAAAGATAGAGGCTTGGTTGAACATTTACTGGAACCCACTATGTATCTTTGTTTGTAAGGATTTTTATGAAGTTTCGGAATCCAATATAAATATGGTAATTCGAATTCATTTTGGTTGTTTGGAATATTAAAAATATTCAAAACTGACATATGACTTTGAAGAATTTCTTCCTGAGAAAGGGAACTATGAGTATAAGTTGGATTACCACTTGTAGAATTAAATCCAAGTTCCTCTAAAATACATTTAATATAATGAGCCTTACAAACAAAGACAATGTTGTTGCAAATAATCTAATTAAAATGCCTAAGGACTATATCTATTATGCAAAAAAAAGTTAAAACTTATTGTCTAATACATACTTGGTACCCACGACATGAGATAGGCAGCACACATTATGACGTCATTGTTCTTTACTGCGCAAGATTATAATGGATATCAACAAAAATGTTTCGGCGCAAGGGCATGCTCTATTTTATGTAACTGAAACAAGTTATATTTAGAAGCAAAATATTCCAAAGTTTGCTTGTATTGCTGCACAAATATCAACAGCTCGGTGTATAATTTCTAGTTGTAAAGTTTTAAGTTGAATAAGGGTAAAAATGTACAGTCTGGTATAAGTTTCCTCAAATTCCGATCAAATGAAAAAATGCCTAGGATTTGTGCAGTAGTTTTATTAATCTATAGAATATTCTTCTTAGCATTATACAATTTTTATGTAAAAATAAATAGGAAAATACCTTGCGCCGAAGCTGTTTTGTTGATGTGTTTTATAACCTCCAGTAGGTAAGATCAGTGACGTCATAATATGACGTCATAATGTGCTCTGGCTATAACATATCGTGGGTACTAAGTTTGCATAAGAAAATAAATCAACACTCTCTCTGAATAATAAATATACCTCTTATGCGTTTATATTAGCTCACTTGCATAGAAACGCCTATACCTAGCCTTAACTCACATGCGCAGGTCTTCCAACAATCTGCTGGAATTCCCATGGGTACCGATTGCGCCCTCTTATTAGCAGACCTATTTTTGTATTCATATGAAGCAGAATTCATTCAAAAATTTCTACATGACAAGAAGAAAAGACTTGCTATGGACTTCAACTCGACATTTCGTTGTATCGTCGACGTATTATCAATTAACAATAGTTACTTTCATTCATATGTCGACTCGATATATCACAGTGAGCTTGAAATAAAAGATACCACAGATTCTGACACATATGTTTCATATTTATATATTTAACTAGAAAGAGACATTAACGGTAACCTAACAATAAAGCTTTATGATAAACGTGATGACGGCGGGTGTGAGTGGTCGGCAGGGGATCCTCACTCCTCCATGGCACCTGATCCCACCTCTAAATTTTGAGGTCCGTGTTTACTCTGCTCCAAATTTGTAACGTTTCATTGGACTTTCGAGATTGAATACTGTTCGTTATCTTCATATCTAATTGATTTATATTCGTTCATTTGATGAAGTTACAGAATGTCAATTGAAAGAATGAAATTCATGATCAGAAATATAACGATATCGATTTCATACCTTTAATGGTATGATAAGATGATGTGATACAAAAGTAATACTATTCAGACAAGGAAAACTTTCATGCATACATTCTCATTAAAAACTACACATTCTCTTCAATAATTTTAATTCTAAAAACTCTAATGTTATTCTATTCATGATCAGACACACTATGATCTTACACCATTAATGGTATTATAGGATAATGTTAAAAAAAGTAATTCTACTCATACAAGAAAAGGAAAAAAATTCATACATACATTATAATTGAAAACAAGACATTCTTCTCAATAATTATAGTCTACAAAAAGTCTAATGTTTATCTATTGGTAAATCAGGAAGTTAAGTGCATGTCTACATTTTCTGGAAAACGAGAGGATCTTTTACGACAATAATCACCTAGTGTAATTTTATTTTATTATTTACGAATTATAAACGTTTACTTTAGACATGCTGATTGACTTGAATAGTTTAAATAAAAACAACCACAAAATGCCAAACATTAATTTAAACAGAACACATCCTTACGGATCAGTAAACGAAGTATATCTAATTAAAAGGGTTATTTAATTTTTTGAGAAAGATTAGTGTGTTATGTTGTTCACTGTTGGTAAAATAATTTCTACTTAATAAAATATCGTGCAGGTAACATTCCTTACAACATCGTCTAGACCAAGGTTGATCTCGACCTTTTGCTTCCGAGATAAAATATGAAATGTGAAAAAATGCACCTAGCAATAAAAATGACAGTTTGTCTCTCGGTGACTTGTTAATTAAGTAACATGTCACATGAGGCAATTATATTGCAAACATATTACCTATGAAGGAAGTTTTTGCATGCAATGAACAATGACGAAAAATAAAAACGTGGAAGTTGAGTCAACTGAATAAGGGATCATAATTAGCAACTGTTTAATTTTAATTTTGTATTAATTACACTACTTATTTTTTCATCAATTCCAAGAATTCAATAAAACAATATTTTCCTCTTAATTATATTTAAGAGAGAACTTTAAGGGAAATATCTATGGAAATACGTAGAGTGAAAAAGAGAAAGAAAAAAGTTATTTTTTGAGATATTAATAAAAAAAAAATCAGTAGTGTAAATTACTTAATTAAACACTCAGGCGAGTCACCTCATTGTGTGAAGTGAATAATAAATTAAAAATAAATCAAAAAGGTCTGAATCCAGCTCCCGTGGAATAAGATTTTAACAATTTGTACTCCATGCATATAAGGATAAGAGCAATTCTAATATATTTCATATGTTTAATATATTTCTAAATAGTTTATCATTACCTTTTAAATACTCTTTATATTTTTGATACGGTGTATAATGTAGCACTAATAAAGATCTAATTCATGTCTGTATTAATCTTTGATTACAAATGAATGTGAAAAATCTAGCTCTATGTCAAAAGTTGATTACAAATTTTGAACATGATTGAGGAAATATCTATTTAAGACTGTTAATGTATTTAAATGAAACTAAGTTTCACAGGGGTTGTCAAACTTATCTAGGAGTCTTTCACACCTGCAAGATTTATTTTAAACATCACGTATAGGTTATTGGTATTTAATTTCTTATCTATATCCATTTCCTCATTAATATCACATTTATGAAGTAAAAACTGTTTCATTCATCATCACGGTGGCTGAAATATAATTCATCATAATCTGGAAATTTTTATATGACACAGGTAAATAGAGTGTACCTTTCATACATATTACCAACAAGAAAATATAAGATAATCTATTAACTTTTGTAGACCTGTACTCTTATCATTTTTTCTAATCGTGTATTAAAGAAAAGAAGCAATTCTAGATAATAAAAAAAATAATAAAATTATGACAAATTTTCTTACTTTTCAAATAACTGGCAGGCATTTGTGTCTTTTTTATTCAATGGTTCATGCACGTGAAGAATATGATAATGGTATATGCAATTTTCAGTTAAAATTAGTATTTTGTTAAAATGGTGCCCTGTTTCGTATTCCTTTCAAATAGAATTGTGAACGAGAAGTCTTGCTTTATAAATGTTATTCTTTATTTTTGTTTTTAAACTTATCATAAAACAAACAAGCTAACATTTGTAAAGTAAATTTTCTAACTAAACAATAAAAATATTTAAAAGTGAGCTTTGCCTTACTTCACATTACTCAAATAAAACATAATTAAGAGCTCATCACAAATAGGACATCAAAAACGTCTTTTTTATGTAAATGCACAAAAAATAATAAAATGAAAAATAAATTTAAAAAATTCTAAATGACGTTTCTCTCGGCTTGTTTCTTTATGTATTCAATGGCACGTGGCACATGCATAAAAATGGCAATAAAACTGCAAAAAGTTGTTAATTGGCAAGTCATTAGAAAATAAAATAACTTTTTCAGAAAATAATGGTTCTAAATGTAGACAGGAAAAAGAAATCTCAACAGATGTCTTTCAAATTACAGTTCTGGTATAGGATTTTGTGTAAAAATACATCTATGTTGGTACGTTTTTAGAAGACATGTATTATATTTTGTAATTCCACAGAGTGGAAAAAATATGAATAAAATAAGAATTGGTGCGTTACTCGTTAACTCAAGGAAAAAGCAGCAGAAATTTAAAATTCATATATAAAAAAAAACTATAATTAGAATTAAATGTCCTCGATATTAATTGCTTTTAAGTCAATGTGTTCTACTGTGCTAAACGTGCCATTAAATTTGGATTCAAAATAGTAAGCAAAAGCAAACATTGAAAATGCGAATGAAACGTATTGCACTATAGAGTTAAAGGTTTAGAACATGAAAGAAATGTTAACAATGGTTGAATATTTATAAAATTTGATTGAAGATAAAGATATGTTAACGTTTGATGTATGATTAAAGTGACTGTCGACAACACTTATTAAGGATTTCGAAATATATATATGGAAATACCATATAGTTGTTAACACACAAAATTTTGGGAACAAGATATTTATTATGCAGAAATCTACAATGGCTTCCCATGAAACCTGTCAACAAAAAGCGACCTGCATGGTAGCTTAGTCGGTAGTGTGCTAGCTATGTGATCAAAGAGTCTTGGCTTCAAGCCCTGGCCACGATAGAATGATACTAATTAAGAAATGTAGCTATTGTTACAGTGTACTTCGCTACGCGCTCGGTTCTCTTAATTGAGTTTGTGGGTCTTTCGGATGAGATCCTGAGTGTCGAATAAAGGTCTAATTGTGAGTCCCTTCACGATGACGGTTCATATGAGTGGTATAATACTGCAAGATTCGTACAATCACCAAATTAGCAAAACGTAAAAATGAGCACCTTAGGTGTCACAAGAAACCTGTTGAAATTGTACTTTTACTGAAATTAATTTCTGCAAAAGTTATTCTGGTCATGCTCATTGATTTTTGTGATTCAATATGCTCATGAACAGTTTCTGTCTGAGACCTGAGATTTTTTTTATCACCATAATTTTACCCATGCAAAAATATATGTCCGTGTTATTTTGTTTTCTTTCAAAATTCGATACGCAAGAGCATGCTCTACGTATATACAAATTCTAAAACGAGGTAAATTATTGACAAACAAGTTAATGAAACAAGAATATCAGCTGTCTCGTTTAAAGTCATCATTTCGTAAGTTCTATGGTCGACACAATAACCTTGTCAGCAAATACAATTTATCATTGAGTCAAATGCTGACTGACGTTTTTCATACAAATTGTTAGGCCATTATTTACACACTGAATTGTCGGCCGGTTTTTCCGTTGTTTCTCGATCATGACAAGGAGCACACGGCGGGCGTGACCGGTCGGCAGGGGATGCTCACTCCTCCATGGTACCTGATCCCACCTCTGATGTTTGGAGGTCCGTGTTTGCTCTGCTCCTATTTTGTATTGTTTGATGGACTTTTGAGCCTGAATACTGTTCGTTATCTTCATATATTTCACCTAAAATCAAAGACTATATCAATTCAAATACGTATGGAAGAAAGTAAAAATACATATGGAAAAAATTTGTAGAAATTAGGTATCAAAAAGGATGACAGCGCTTAAGCACATGCCAAAATTGCGCAAAAATAAAGGACAAGATAGGCTAAGACCCCTTTTTGGCCCCTGGTTTGGGGTGTCTTTTAGAATGATGCAACACTTTATCAATAGAAACCTGTTGTTGTCCCTGCCACAAAATGAGTATTGGTTCTAAGTTATGGGATACACAGAGGTTTCAGGAAGGTCAGAAAATATGTCAATTTCCGAATTTTCTCATTTTTATGCAAATTTTCATCGATTTTACAGCAAATTTTGTTTCAGAAAACATAGAGCACAAGCTTGCCTATCTACCAAATTTATATATTTCATACACTAGTATCAGATGCATCTTATAAATAAAAATCTCAGATAGGCAAGCTTGTGCTCTATGTTTCCCGAAGTGAAAAGTATCTCAAATTTGACGAAATCCCACCAGAATTGAGGAAATTCGGGAAAATGTCCTACTTCTGCACCCTCTTGTGGCCTCCGTTTAAGCTTTGAATAAAAAATAAGTGCTGGTTTTAAAACAAGCATCATTTTAAGTTCTTAACTACAAAGTATCACAATTTTAACTGTGTTCTGATTTTTACATCAAATAAGGGCCAGATTCGGCCGTTACCATACCTTGTTCTTTCAAAATAAGCATTTTTCAGGAATGGTCAACATCTAATCTACAGCTTTACGCAACTACATTAAATAAAAGTATATATTTACGAAGTACAAAGCTGTTTTCAGGGGCGGGGGTTAGCAAAATTTCTTGAATCTTTGTATACGATAATGAGGACGCCCACTTTTTCACTGACTTTATACATAGTTTGTCTATTTTCTACGTTGAACAGTTGTTGTATATGTGCATTAATAATCTTATGTCAAAAGGAGATTAATAGACAAACATGCCCTCATTGTTTAAAAGCGAAAAAATAAACGCTTCTTCTAATACATTCCCTCTCTTTGTTGTAACCAAGGGTTGTGGCATGTTGAATATTATGTCATCACGTGATTTCTTACCTCAGGTAACTCGGTGAATACTAAATTCTGTCACGTGACTTGTAGGATAGCATATCTTGTGCTAACTAGTACACTGTGCTCGAACACGTTGAATTGTCACGCATCGATTCAGAATATTCTTTACTTACATGGACGTGCTGATATTGTTAATTTCGTTCTGTAAGCTTTGTAAATAGTGTACTTGTGCCATAAAGAATAAAGGGGGAGATGAGAAAGAGTAATTTCGTATTTTAATACATGTCATTGTTATTTATCTAGTCTAATTTTAGACTCATTCTTACTATATAAGCTCCACGTCTAATGCATACTTAATGTTTAATCAAGGGCAGGTATAAGTGTAAATTTTCTAAAATTGGAAAGCAGTAGGGAAAAAAAACATAGGATTATTTTATTGTGATACAATCATTTTAACATTTAAATTCGGTGCCAAATTGACAAAATTCTTTAGTAAATATACAGAAGTGAAATAAGTAAAAAGACCCAAAACCCAGCGGTAAGTGCAGTTATCCTGTTCAGAAACAACTTCATAAAGAACACACTATTGTCAAACATCTATAAATATTTTTGTCAAAATACATTACCTTTTTCTTACATGGTCCTTTAATTATCATAACCTAACTCTAACATAGATTTAACGCCTTCATTGAGTCAATGTGTAGATATTACTTGCTGAATGATAGTAGATCAATTAAAGAAAGGTCAGACTGAATATTATTTGATAGACAGAGTTCTCCGTCTATTTGATCAATACCTAGCGCTCACAGCAAGCTGACCGCTCAACAAAGGATGCTCACTCCTCCTAGGCACCTGATCTGGTATGTCCAGGGGTCCATTTTCTTTGCCCTCTGCACGATTCGTTTTGTTTATTGGATTATGAGATTGGTCACTGTTTTTTCACGTCACATTTTACAGTAAGCTTTTTTTTCTTTTTCCTGAAAAAATTGTGTTTGCTTTGTGGTGTGACACTATTTGAATCTTAGGTTCTGAAAGCATATCTAGAATAAAGCGCCAAGAAGTGTTTATGACAAATAAAATGAAAAAAAATATATTTTCCATTAAAAAGTGAATATTCATTTTCATTGAAAATATAATATGCACATATTAATTTTTTTTTTTTTTTTTTTTTTTTTTTTTTGGCTTACTTACAAATTACTACACTTTAAAGAATTGTTTATACTGAGTAAACTGGAAATTCACAAAGTTCAACAATCGAAAATCACTTTTTTTTAAAATTTAATCCAAAATAAATTATTCATTTTCGTTTATGTGTGAAAAATCACTGTGCAAAAATGCAATATTAGCTATAGACAGCTGTTGTCACAAATCATGTACTATCCTTAAAACATGAAAAGATGAAAGTTTTTGTGGATTGATTCAAATTAGAAGATACCGGTATACATCTTCAAGGTGTGTTCATACTTTTTTGGAGCTTCGATAGCGTGGATTAAAGACTGATGGATATACTTGCACAAAGACGTTGCTCCCTATAGCATGGTAATGGCGGAATAACGAAGTGCATCTGCAATATTAGACCTGTGGTTGCCTGTGGCGATGCAGATAAGAAACACTTTTAAAAGCTTTAAGCATAATTACGTGTTTCTATATCATAATGAATAACCTTTCCGTGTTTGTGTCTCTCTCTTGGCATAAATCTCAGAGTCAGTGTGCATCGCTTATGTCATATATATTTAATATTTTAAGACTAAATCCTAAAAAATTCTCCTATATCTTCATTTAACTTCATTAAAATAGTCGTGACATTAAAAAATTACTTTGAGACAGTTTCAGTGTTTATTATAAGCAAAGAAGCGATTGCTGCGCTTAGAAATTAATACCAAATGTCAGAATATGAGTGTATTTTATATGGGTATGGTAATTGGAATACATTATACATTTTGAAATTACTGGTACATGTAACTGTGAATATGTAATTGTCACCTTTAAGATAATTTGGTTCAAAAATATATCTTCATATCATCTAAAATCTGAGTAATGGTTTTCGTTTTAAAAGGATATGTTTTGAAATGAACTCGCTTTTAAGTATTGGATATTTTTTTAATATACTGTAGATCATTAAATGTTTGCGAGATCCTACTTTCGCGAATAGATACTTGATACTTATAAACAGGACACAATTTTCTTGAATTCTGGTTATTGCTGAATATAAGCTCAAATAAACTTATACGCGAGAACTATTTTTTTTGCGAGTAAACAGTCTCGCGGTATTATGAAATAATAAAGTTCTAGCGAATAAAACATGATTTAAAGTATGTGACATAGCTTAAATCGGAAAACTTTTAAAGGTTTCTTAGAGAATTACATTTATTTAAAAATTTGAAACTTAATTCAGTAATTCATAATCTTTTCGGCTTTTTTGAACCATGTTCTAATTTTTGATAATGGTGTTCGGGATATCAAAGTTCAACTGTATTTCATGTTTCATAAGCGTGTTCAATGACGCTTAGTTATTTTTAGAAATATTTTTTGACGTGGATATGTCGTAACAAATAGCAATGTGGCGGAACGAATTAATGAAGGAAATTATCCGTCCACTGTATAACATTGAAATTCCTTAATCTAAACTGCAAAAACTAAAATTAATCAATATATATTAAAAAGCTACCTTATAATCAATGCAAAGAAAGCAATTGAAACAATAAGAAAGAACGAATAGACTATGAATCAGAAATTAAAAAAAAAATTTATTCCACAATCAGCTGACAAAAAATAACATGTTATCAATTAAATTTCCTAAAAAAAAAATAAAATAAAAAATAAAAAATTAAAAAAAAAAAAAAATAGGCCCACAGATTAGGTGCTTTGAGGGAATGTAAAGAAGCAAGAAAAAAGTTCCTCTGAATTTTACCTCAAGTCTTTGTTTTAAAGTAAAACAAAAAGTGATACCAATCATAAATGTATATTTCGACAGGAAATAACTACTTGACATAAAAGTGTAATTTCCTCATTCACAGAATTCATGGTTATTTGAAATATTTAAAAAAAATCTCATTTCTTGAGTAAAATGGAATGACGATTAATAACCTAGACAGATCCACTCATACGGAATCAAACTATAGCTTGAGCAGAAGGACAACAGAAATACTAGTACGTTTAGGCATGGATAGAATTAAAAACAGGTTTCGTTGTTAAATGAGCATTGTTTCACAGCATGGATTACAAATCCTAGAATTACTTTTCTTGTCATTGGTCATTTGCAGAATTACTTTGTTAAAAAACATTCTAATAGTACACACCAGTACTCTGAAGTTGATATTAAAAAGATGCTTGAGTTTCTGATTGACAATATCTATGTAGTTTTTGGAGACCAGGTCTTCAAAGAATCTGTTGGAATTCCCATGGGTACCAATTGCGCCCCGTTATGAGCAGACCTATTTTTGTATTTATATGAAGAAGAATTTATTCAAAGTTCAAAATCTTACACATAAGAAAAAGAAATCTCTTGCTGTGGCCTTCAACTCGGTGTCTTGATATATCGACGACGTATTGTCAATTAACAATGGTTATTTCCATTCTTATGCTTAAATTAAAGATACCATAGAGTCTGACACATCTGTTTCATATTTGGGTATTTTACTAGAAAAAAACGTTAATGTTTATCTAACAACAAAGTTTTATGAAAAACATGGTGACTTTAACTTTTCAATCGTCAACTTTCCTTACTTATGCAGCAATATACCCTTATCACCTGTAAATGGGGTGTGTATCTCTCAGATGATACCCAAGAACATGCTCTACGTATGAACATTTTCTCTCGTTTAAAGTCATCAATTCGTAGGTTTAATGGTCGATACAATGACCTTGTTAGCAAATACAATCTATCATTAAGTCATATGCTAACTGACTTTTTTCATACTAATTGCTAAGTAATTATTTACACACTGAATTGTCGATGAATTTTTCCGTTATTTCCCGATCCCGATGACAAGGAGCAAACGGCCCGTTTGACCGGTCGGTACAGGACGCTCACTCCCCCATGACACCTGATCCCACCTCTGATGGTTTTGGAGGTTCGTGTTTGCTCTGATTTGTTTTGTTTTAATGGACTTTGTGCTTGAAAACTGTTCGTTATCGCGTTATTTCATGTAGACAAAATTCCGAAATCTATTACTTTAAGCGACACTTTAAGTTAATGGGTAACCAAAGTTATTGGAAACAAGGGAAGATATCCACTGTTTGAATATAAATCATATATAATTTTAAAGGTAGAAATTGACATAAAATGTAATTTACTCAAATTTAATTCTTAGATTTTCAGGAGAAATAAACCCTGCAATTTGAAAAGTGCTACTTCAATCAAAAATATGAAAGCATTATGTATTTTTTGAATATTTCAATATTACGTAGTAATAGAAATCCATCAAAATTTTCATCAAAGGATTCCTACATTTACATAACCAAGTTTTTTTCGCTATATTTATTTGGAATCTGAAGGCTAAAGGTCGAAACAATTGACATTCCCCCTTCCAGTTGCAAAATGTATTTATAAATGGAAGATTTTTTGCTGCTTAAAATTAACAAGTGTCAAAATATTGAATTTTAAATAGAACATAAAATTGAATTTCTCTCAGAAAAATAAAATTGTGGCCACATGAATATTCAATCTTCTGTATTTAAGAACATCGTGATTTAAAACAGAATTTCAGTTATGAAACTGCTGCTAAAAGGGTATTATTTACTACAAGATTTGGTGATAAAACAATCCCTATCAGAATAATCACCAATTAATGATCATAAATTAATGTTACACAAATTTGTTTATATATTTTTTTTTGGTTTGTTTTGTTTTTGTGTTGTTGGTTTTTGTTTGTTTGTTTGTTTGTTTGTTTGTTTGTTTGTTTGTTTGTTTGTTTTCTTTCTTGTTTTGTTTTACTGAGATAATAACTGAATGAAAGATAAGAAACAATGATAGAGTGTTCAGATATACATGAATATTTATCAAGGGAAGCTATGAAGCTTCTCAAATACAAACACATAAGTGGGAATAAATACAGTAGTCGGCAATGTCAGTGAGTTTTAATTAAGAATATTTTCATATCAAATATTTCAAACAATATGTGTAATTAGTTCTTCATTGCAAATCAATATATTTTTTTTAATTGATTTTTTTTTAATTAATTTTTTTTTTTTTTTGAAATAAACAAATATTCAAAATATGGTCTAAAATTAATTGTTTCAAATAAAACAAATTGTTAAAAAAATGCTCACAAAAAATGTTGCTTATATTGTTTTCCATACTAGTATGTCATATCTTGAATATTGCATTAATTAAGATGAAGAAAAAATTAAGCTTGACATAAGATTAGATAATTGTTAATTTGAATAATTAAAGTTTTCTTTTATCTTTTTTTTCAAATTCTTTAAGTCGAAATTTGCATAATCCAGACATTCGGAACATTCTCTTGCATACCAATTTAATAAACGTACTTAAAAAAAAACAGTTTGAATTTTTTGCTCCCGGTTAATTATAGCAACTGCTGACGTTACTTTTCAAAATATGAAATGTATTTTGAACTGAAATTTACTGATTCCATCGATGACATAAGTTTTCAAGCATACCCTAACAAAACTTTACTATATTTAACTCCTATAGTTAACTTTAGTAAAACCTTTGATACCTTGTCTTAAATTTGATAACAGTTATGTAAAAACTTGGAAATAATATGTGAGTATACAAATAATAGACTAGTTTCATTTAAATATGTGTATGTATGAATTGAAGAACAAAAAATATAACAAGCTGAAGTCCATAGTAAAAATACTTTAATTTACTATAGTAAAAAAAAAAAACTTTGATACTATAGTAAACTATTAATAGTTAATTATAGTAAACTATAATTGACTATAGTATTTTTGTTTTCCATGTTTAAAATCCTCACTGTCTTATAGATCTGAAAACCAAGTCTTAAATTGAAGCCCTTCATTGGCAACCGGTGACCTCTCGAAGGAAATAAATAACCCTGCAAGGGGCGTACAAACACAATCAATCAATCAAGGTTTTCTTATGAAATGTTTAAATAATACAGTGACTGCAACGTTATTGTTGACAACATACACGAACGATCACGTTACACGAATGATTCCGCACGATTAACACACGATTAAACCCGTTACACGAACAATCCTTCACGCACACAATACTACACGTTACACGAACGATCAAGATTGCTAACGCAAACGCACGATTCATCACGCAAAATAGTTAAAAATATTTAGGAGTGAATATTTTCGAAACCAAATCAATCTAAATAGTTATATTTTAAATTATAAATAATCATTATAAATAATTATTGTTGCAATTCATTGACTTTGGAAAACTGTGTAATTCTCCGACTTAGGAAAATTCTTATCTTTTCGATACGTTAAGACGTAATTCATGATCAATTGCTGCATGTTCTATCAGATGATATAGGTAGGCCGTGTATTTTGATTCTATTGGATTTTATGAATAGATACATTTATCAATAACAGAGCATCTAAGCTAGGTTCCATAATTCATAAGTGGAAATTTAATCAGAATGTAGATTTTAATTTAAGAAAGAAAACAGGTAAATACTAATTAAATCACCACTAATTTCAGCTAAGAGCAAAACCTAATATTACTCTCAAAATGAATCAAATATCATCTCTACGCTGGTATAAGGCTAGTACATATATGTACCTTATAAATCAGACGAAAGGTTTTGGAATGATATGTGGTTTTTACTTTTAAAAAAGATCATACCTATATCAGTTGTGAAATGTACCTTTAAACCATCTTTATTTAAAAGTTGTTAAGTTTGTTAGATTTTTCTAGGAATTATTTTAACGTTTTATAAAACCCTTGTGTATAGGGGAAAAAAAACAAGATTGTACATCTATTAATATATATCACATAATGAATATTCTTCTTGTATGCGTTCATTACTATGTTTAGACATACATTTTATCATTTTTGTCAGAATGCATCATGAGATACTCATTAAATTTTTGTAAATCTGTGTGATATGGTTTTAGGTTTTATTTTAAAAATACATATATTAACAGAGTTTCCATGAAAACTACAGTTGCAGTAATAGAGTTTCATATTATTTGTACATGTCGTACATACATGTATGTATCTTTTTTTCTGTAAAACTATCCGATATAGACCAAATGTATTAATGTAAAGAATATTTCAAAAATCATTAAGTAAGTTCATGATTTAAGAGTACTTAAGCTGGACTTAAAATGTTTTGATTAATTAATATTTCATGTAAACCACATCTAAATTCAGTGACAGATAAAGATTGTTATTAATTTTGTAATACAATTTAAACATTTTATAAATAGAGTAAAGACAAACACATTTTGGATCGTAAAAATTTATAACACTTGTCAAAACATGAATTAAATGTTATGTTGATTTTTACAGAAACTGTTTCCAGAATATTTGACCTTCTATTAAGACATCAGCGTTTATTTGGGATCTTTTTTTTTTTTTTTTTGAAATAAAATAATTTAACACATTCTTTTAGGGACAAAGGAACATCTCCATACATATAAAGTATATATATGTTTCAAAATCTGTGTGAATTTTTATTTTCTCTGACCCACAAATCTTTTACCGTAAAAAGTTTATTTCTGTATGCGTTATCCATGTTATGATAACACCTTTAAATAACAACGTATGGAAGTATTGACAGCTGAGTGATTAATTCTATGAATTCTGTATTTATTTTTATAAAACACCTGCTTTTCACATCAATGTAAATATTGTATTTATACTTTGTATCCTAAACAACTTGTACATCATCCACTGTTTGTATTGTCTGCGATGTTGATTTCACTTATACAGTCAAACCTAGTTATCTCGAACTCAATAGGACCGAGATATTGGAGGATTCGAGATATCCATGTTAAAATAGTTGAGTCATCACTTCAACATATTCCTGGTATTAGGGATAATGGTGTTCGAGATACCGACGTTCAACTGTAAATAGTGTAAATATGCTGAAGTTCATTTCCTTCTAAAATACCTACAATTTGAGACATTAGGGAACATACATAAAAAGTTACTACACCTGAAGACAAGAGTCCTAGAATTGGTACAATTACCGGTACTTGAAATATAAAATGTAAAAACAAAACATAATTTACGACAATTTTGTACCTATCTTAATCCATCAAGAAAATTTTGTCATTTCTTTTGTCAAGAAAATTTTTCTTAAAGATATTTATAAATTACTGAAATTATTATCATGTTTATAAATAAAGTACATGTGCATATGTTATGACAATTTTATATTCACATGTACCAAAATGTATATGAGTAAATATTCTCTGAAGAGAGTATGAAACATTGAATATGACTTTCATAAAAACAATTTTTTTTTCATGAATAGGGCTTAGTAATTTTTCATCCGAATTTCTGCAAGGTCATGAAAATTAACAGAAGGTCAGAGAGTGCTAGATTCTTCCTCATATTTTTGTAAAAAAGAATGGCCTGCAACACTAACGGTGCAAAACCCAAAATAGCAAAACGGTGCTGAGGCATGAAACTGAAGGTGACAGATAAAATTTAAGCCACTTTTGCAATTAACTTTGATAATTGATATTTTAAAAGGAAATGAATTTAATTGTTACTGACATGAATAATTCAGATTTCGAATTGGTGATCAAATGAAAAATTAATTTATATGCAGTTATTACAAATGTAGACAAGGTCATGCAGCCCTAAAAACAGATAGCTATTGACAATTTGACGAACAGAAATACATTACATTTGCAGAACAAAAGATCATTCTAAGACTAATTGTCTCATTTTTGTCCATTGTATATCAGGTTAGTGTCCGGTCTACAGGGGATGTTTACTTTTCCATGGCACCTGATCCCACTTCTGATGCTTTTAGAGGTCCGTGTTTGCTCTGCTCCCAATTTGTATTGTTTAATGGACTTCTGAGCTTGATTACTGTTTGTTATCTTCGTGTTTCATTTATAAACAATTGACTCGTAATTTTAAACTCGGTATAAGAAGTCCATTAACTTTTACTGATTTCTTCTATAGCTAACACACCTTACATGCATAGATAATTATAGTTTTACCATGTATGCTGTACATCTGTAGTGTTTTATTTAGCAGGACATGTACATTCAATTTTGTATCGATATAAATTGAATTATAAAAACCAAATCTTTATTTGATTGAAGAGTATTTGTAATCTGAAACCAGATTTCACATTTAAAGATTCTTGGCTTGAAATTAAAACCCTTTACTTTAATGTACTACACAGATCTCAGAAAGTAATTATTTGATGAATAGTTTATTTTTACCATTTTTGTTTTTCTGACACTACTTATATCTTTTAAGTTCTCATACTCTATTAAAATGAACATTTTTAATATAATATAGGGTATCCCCAATCAGACCCTGTGGTTTTTCAGATGTGGATAAATGGTAAACAACTATATTACAAATGTAAAGCAAAGGTGGACATAATGAATAATGATGAATGGTAATCAATCTTTAGATCCTGTAAACCATAGAAATCGTGAATAGGGCAAAAACACAGACCCCTGAAAACACCAGAGTTGGGATCAGGTGTGCGTAGGGGGAGTAGGCACCACTGTCGACGGGTCTCATCCGCCGTTAGCCAGTTGTATTTATCAGGTTACGGAGAAATTCATAGTCAATTTAGCATAACAAAATAGGAGTAAAATGAGTATGAAACATGTAAATCAAAATACGACCCAGTGGTAATTAGTATCTGAAAACATGGTTATCATAGACTTTTATGTGTTAACTTAAATCGAGATTATTAAAACCCTGTAACGTGAACTTATTTTTCAGTATCCTGATAATACCCAGAATTAGTTGGGAGACATAAATACATTGTACCATATGCAGGTGAAGTTGCTTCAAGATTATAAAGGTTTAACTGCCCTAAAGGTACTTAGAATCTAGATTTCCAGAACATTTTGCGAGGTGTATGAATATCATTGTAATAATTAATTTTGTTAAATGAGTTATGATAAAGTCAGAAGAAAACGTAGGTGTACACATTCACCTCATTCCAAAAGATGATGAAAATAACACTCAATAATGTAAATATTAATTTTCATGCAAAGTATCGACGCAGGTTATCATCTTGGATTTCATAGTAAAAGTAAAAAAGTGAAGTATTTTTTCTTAGCTTTCCTTAAATGGAATTGGAGAGTTCAAGATGTTAGAAATAAGCACGGGCCATGCAGTCCCTATAAATATAAAATGTATCAGGTGCCATCTTTATATATTTCGCTTTCCTTAACTTCACTCTAAGGATCAAAGAACTTGAAATTAATTTCGTTGACAAAATACAGGGAAAAAAATATAACATTTACGATAAGGATTAGAGTCTTACAGTTATACATACATGTAATTTAATGCCAAATTATTACCACACACCACAATAAAAAAAAAGTAAAGAAATATTACTTCCATCCAAAATATTTTAATTACTGTCAAACAATACGTAATCAATATTTATATAACATCAAAAATGGATTCTGATCTGTCACACGCGTTACATATATATTTTGTTAGTTGTCGTTTAAGACTTATGGTTGATATATGTGTGCTAACTTGTTTCCTCGTCCTAAAGATTGTCGAGGAGCTTGGCCCGTCTTGCAGACACAGGTATAATTAATTGCCTTCACCCTACCTGTTGCAGGTAAAGGTACCACAGATTTCCGGGGAAAAAATGAATTGAGGCTCTAAATGGGTCGTGCCATTTAAAAAAGAAAATGATTTCATCTCCACAAAGTAAAAAGCTCTATGAACGATTTGTTTCGTTTCTATAAGATATTTTAGAAGATTTTATTGAAAAATTTTATGGGATGCTGGAACAACAAAATTGTTCTCTTGTACAGAAATATATGATAGACATGTTTTGAACATTTATACATTTTCATTCTTGCCTAGGGGTTTCTTTAATTCCAAACCCGATTTAAATTTCTATACGTGACACTTATGACACTGTAAATTTCTTTTTGCATATAAGGAACACTGACGTTACCTTTTTATGCATATTAATTAACCACTAATTGCCGCGCGAGGCTTCCCGACTTCATTATTTCGTTCACATTAGACAGGAGGTTGTTTCGAAGTCTCATCTCCGAAGTACACACTTATTATTTTCAGTTTCGTGAAATATAGTTGGGTGTAGTCGGTCAGGGCTCCAGTATATTGCAAGAAATTTCATCTATTCTTGTTTTGTGAAACATGGAAGAAGTTACAACTTAATTCCATCGATCAAACATATTTTCTTCTGTTTTAAAGAAGGAATTATGATCACACCATAAATCAATATTATAAGAATTATATACATATTTATAACATTAGAGGAAGTTAATCTTTAGAATTTATTTACTCAACTGTTGGATATATTACAAGTGTCTGGAACAATATCACAATTAACTTTTACAATGTTTCGTTTTGTGGTATTCTTGATATGGACCTGTCTTGCTTTACGGATACATTCGACACGCCTCTTCGATCCAACACCCCGGAATGCCCTCTGGACTTACTCATCACTATTGGACAATGGGGGCTCAGTTTTGGATTGTGGAGGAATTAACGTAAGTTTACAATTTCGCTACAGGAAACTGCTTGACAGAATCAAACACAGTATTCGACAGTCTTTTTGGTAGCAGCGAATCGCAGTTATATCTGGTATAAATATGTGAGGTTAAGTGAGAATTAATCTATATCATATGAGTGAAGAAATCTGAAAAATCGGAATTGTATAGAAATACATATACATATCAGGTAGTTACCAGAAAATAAATCTACACCGAAGGAGGTCTCTCATAAAAAAAAAAATGTTTGATAGTAGAAACTTATATGATATAAAGTTTTTTTTTATTTTATTTTATTTTTTTTTTTTTCCAATTTCATGGTTAAACACCATTTTAGTTACGTTTGTGTAACAGAAATAATAAAGAATGTACAAACTTGTATAAATTTGAAAAATAGAATATCGATGATTAATCGAATTTTGTTTATTTACAGACAGGTGACAAAGATAAGTTCTATAAATGTCATTAACTGTGGTTAATCAGTTAAAATAACAAAAATTAGAGGGGTATAAAATTCAATCCCAGATAATCAGCTCCTTTATCATCATTTATATTTGAAAGAAATTCAGATTTCGAAGTAAATTATATTTTGAAATACTTCATTGTCATTAATATGCTGATGTCACATTAACCTGGTAATTAATTCCAGTAAATGCAATTAAGAAAGTTTAGGACGTGATACGAAGTGTTTTAATTATTTTGTATTAATTTAACGACTCATATATTTTTTAACATAATTTGATCTCGGCGTGCTGTTTTTAAATTGCCAACGAAAACCAACTGTACGTGTTGCGAAACATACCATCGCTACAAAAGCATTTACAATTTATATAAGGACAGCCCTTTGCCACAAATCATTATCTAAAGAGTATTTCATGAATAGTTTTCTTTTACATTTACTGATCTTTATATAAATCAACATAACCACATCAGTGGAATCATACGGTCACTTGTGGTTAAATTAATTGTATGAGAAAACAATTAATCAAAAATCAAACCAGCTACTGAATTCATTTTGCATCGAATAAATGTCATATTCATCAGAAATGTTTAAAAAAAAGACAGTCAACCCAACCCCCCAACCCCCCTCCAAAAAAAAAAAAAAAAACACGAGTCGAGTTAGTGCCGGACGTCATTTGAAAAAAAAAAGTAAAAAAAAAAAGAGTAAAAAAAAAAGAAAAACAATCTCTTCACAATGCAATTCCCCTTTTTTGTAGGCGTTTTAAAAAGAAAACACCTTAACAAATACTAGTGTAAATTTATGATTTATGTCAAGAGGAAATACATCGTTAAAGGGCCTTGTACAATTAATTATCTTACAGACTTATGGAGTAAAGAAGATAAACTTTTATCCGCCCAACAGAAGAAAACTCTGATTCGACTCTTAACGGATACATTTTGTCTCACGATATTACAAATTTAAAAAAAGAAATAAAATTACGAGTTCTTTTCTGATGGAGCATCTGCTCTCTCTCTCTCTCGGGAAGGAAGGGTAGAGAATATTTTATTTATGTTAAAATGCTTTTCAAGTATGGGTATATAAAAAAGAAGACAGGCCAACAAAGCGTGGAAAAAATGTTTGTTTAAAAATTGATTTTGATTTTTATGCATTTGACGAAACAGGCATTTCGCACTCCTTGTTCGTCCATCTTTATATCTATAAATAAAATACAAAAGTGTGTCAGCTGAAAGTACTTTGAACTCAATTATCAATCCTGAATATTTTCTTTGAATTATATGTCTACATTACTAGGCATGCACTGAATGCTAACGATGGTCTGTGGTCTGTAAAACTTAATAACATGTTCTGTAAGTGTCAGATGCGTGCAGAAAGAGAATTGTATTTTATTCATTATATGTAGAAATGTTATCATTTTGACACCTGTTGATTGATTTTACCTTAATTATAGAAATTTACGAGCACTCCTCATATCTAACATTTTAACAAATCACAATAATCAATTCTGGAAGAAAAAAAAGAATTATGTGGATTGGATTAAGTAGGATCTCGATAGTTCTGGGGGAAAATAAACTGTCATCGCCCAACCCAAAATATTAGTTTGTAGCAATGTTTCGCTGATCACAAAATCCCACATCATAATTGTAGGAGAAAAGTTGACAATTTTAAAGAATTTGACAAAATTTAGGCGAACTAAATTTATCATTATTATTCAAATGTTAGTGCAATTTATAACTTCTTTTCCTACCGTCAAGAATATGTTTAATTAAATTTCATGTGTCAGAAGGCAGGGGACGTAATGCTTTAAGAGGAATTGCAGAGACGAATTAAAATATAAAGTATTCCACGTAGGTAATCGTTTTTAAAAATGAGATAGCTATTACCAAAAACAATTTAACTATTAAAGTCTCATTGCTCTTGAAACTTCAAAGCCTCTCACTCCAGATAAAATTAAATTAAGATATTTTAAAATCAAGCAGACCAAACAATGATAATAATATGCATGGAAATTTTATTACAGAGGCAATGGAATGTAAATGGCGGGAAATGTGGTGTCTGCGGTGATCCCTGGGATGGATTACGTCTCCACGAAGATGGCGGCAAATACGCACAGGGAACTGTGGGAGGAATATACAGAACCGGAAGTACTGTTCTGTTTACGATTGAAACCCCAGAAAAAATTGGAGGAGAAATCAAATTTAAGCTATGTGACCTCACAGAAAAGGGTAAAGACCTACACCAGAGCTGTTTCGACAAGCATGTTCTTCTGTTTGCGGACAACAGAAAGAAAAGTCATCGGGTGAAATCTCAAGACACTTTCGTTGATGTTCATGTTCAACTTCCGGCTGGGCTTGTCTGTCGGCACTGTGTTTTACAGTGGACGTTTGTACAAGGTAGGTAACCTACTCATGTACACCTTTTTTAATACATAGGTATATGTTTAGAGGACCTTAATCAGATATATATGGAAACAAGTCGTATCTTTCCATATATTTTTTTTATAAATAGAAATGACAAGTATCTTAAAATTAGGACCCGACCTTTCCCCCCTTTTCACTAAGATATCGTGTTTTGAGGTTTCTATCTTAATGATATTATGATCGTATTATCGTTTTTTTGTAGAATATATATGAACTACTTTTTCTTTTCATTACTAAACAGGCGCAGATCCAGTAATTTTCCCCCCGGACGGGGTAGGGTAGAATAACCTATTTCGTGGTGGGGTGGGTCCACGTTTTCTTGGGGAGGGGGGTCCAAAGTCATTTTTATTTGCTTATGGAATAGATATTTAATAACTGCAATTTCCAGAAGGGGGGATCCCCCGACCCCCACCACTAGATCCGCGCATGCTACATGTACATGTACCATGAGATTTTTAATTAGTTTGATTCAAATTTTATATTGTTTTAAAATTGTGTCGTTATACTCGACCAATAAAATAGTTTTCAGATAAATATATTACCAGTCTCCAGTCAGATTCGTTTAAAAAATATACATATTCCAACAAATCTGGCATTCGGCTCTCGAGTCGCATGTTAATGTGACATATTATATTATACAGAAATGCTATAAAGGGATAAAAACAGCATGCTAGAATTTTCGAGGCGTGTTTAAATCCAATTAAAACAGACAGAAAAAGTAAATTTAATTAGTTAAAGAAATCTTGTACTGTATATAACTTGACAGATATGTATGTTTTGTTATCTTGTGGAGAGAATTTTTTAAATGTTCAAATTTAAATATAGAGAAATACAACATGCTTTTAAACGTTTGCAGAATATTAATCATGATGAAATTATTATTTTATTTTATTTTTTTTTTTATTTATTTATTTATTTTTTTTTTTTTGGTCTTTACGATTTTTGCGTATATATCCTTATTTGTTTTTAAGAGGAACTATATTATTACACTAAAAATAATTTAATCCCTCGTCTTATAATCAAAAGAGTAATAAAAACTATTTTTTAACTTATTTATATTAAATTAGAATTGCTGCGCCGTCAAAAAAAGTTTCATTTTAAATTCAACTTTCAACATTCTTACATCGAAAACTGGGTTTTTTTCCATTTTGTTTTTCTTTTTTGTTTTATTTATTTTTTGTTTTATTTATTTGTTCTTGTTCTGTTTGTTTTGTCCGAGATAATAAGATTTAATGGCACATAATACTACAAATGCAAAGAATTTATATTGGGCCAATAGATAGAGAACCTTGACGCATAAACAAATGAACACAATATTTTGTGAATTGGTAAAATACTGACGTTATGTTGTATAATCATCACATGATAATTACCAGTACTAACTTAATATCTAGGTAATTTCATTTCTTATAAAATGACATGTCTCCAGTTTGTAGACTCTTCTACCGAATGGAGACTGTTTTGACATTACAGATGTCACTTTTATGCAACTGTTCGGTCTTCATCTTGCATAATGTTTCAGAAATTAGAATCGTGCTCTTCTAATTACAGAAGTAAGACCCATACGGCTTTACGTTTTATATTCGCATTCATCAAAATACTGCGACAGAATACTAAGTAAAACTTTTTTCCCTAAGATGCACCAATGTAATATGAGCGCCGGACTCGACACGTTGCTTGAAGACAGATTGTAATTAATTTAATATGTAACAAGTTTTAAAATGCAAGGAACTATGTCCATCCAAAGGGCTCCTGACGATAAACACAAAAAAGCTTTTCCCTTCCTCCAAGTGCACGTCTTTCATAATTAGCAGCGTATAAAACTATATGTTATATAAAATTATGCATATAACATCCAGGTGCCGAAAAACAAGTTTTGAAATCTTATTTTTATTCTAAAGAATAAAAAATAAACAAATAAATTTAAAAAAAAACAGCTCTTACACTCATTTTTGCAGCATAAAAATAATGCAAGATTATAAAAAAATGAAAGTACATAATTTTGTTTTTATTACCGGTATTTCCAAATGAAAAAAAAGGTTTTAGTTAAATACGAAAAAAGAAGCTATTTAAATTCTAAAATTAATAGGTTAGTTATTTTTATGAAGTAAATTCGTGCAATAATTATTTCATTAAATGATTCCTTGTCTCTTGTAGATAATGAAGAATGTCCTAAATGTGTGGAAAGAAGAACAATCCGTAATTGTGCAGATATACAAATTACCCCAGGAAAAATCCGACAAAAGCGCCAGGTCCAAGGGTGGAAAAACCAACAACATGATCAAACAAACCTTGGTAAGAGAGTGGAATGGCTCGGGGTTCAGGCAAAAAAAGCTGCAGCCGCTCATGCAACCGCCAAAAAACCAACAGTGATGAAGGATGCAGAGATTTATAGAACAGAGCTGAAAAAGGTAGAATCAATTGCTCCGAAACCAACTCCTCCAAGACACTTGAACGGTAGACAACAACATTTCTATCAACTTCAACATCAGAGGGCGCTTCATCGAAATCAAAATCGGCAGTTTGGTCAGCCACAGAACTCTGGTCCTTCATTGTATGGTCATAATTCCGAAGTAATGTCTAGCAGGGCTAACAAACATAATTTTAAGCTCACGCAGCAAGCAAGACCCAAGAGACCAAAGAAAAACCAAGTAGAACCGTCACCCGCGTTTGTTAATGTAGACTCAAAACCAACACAGGCAGCACAGCGGAATCCATTGCCAACACAACAGACTCAACAGCAGTCAAAACAAAATAAACAGATCAACAATCATCGTCATAAACAACACAAAGCAGCTAACATAATTCAAAACAGCGCAAGACCTACGAACCAGCCCATACGTCAGTATCCCCACAAGCAGCACCCTAATCAACCTATGTACAACAATAATCAACAGCAACATCAAAATCACTTCAACCAACGTACCCAAGCGATACCGCATCAAAAGTTTGCTCGCCAACAACACTATCAGCAACCTAGTAATTACAATAATCAATGGAATATGCAAAGATGGAACCCAAACAATCACAATTCCCAACGTATTCAACGTCCAAGAAACTCACTCTCGCAAACATATCAACAACCCCCGAAACCATCTCCTTCCATGGATGCTGTCGGGGGTGCATTCAGTTCGCAGTTTGATAAACCATCTGGTGGGCTTTCAAGCATGCCTTCAGAAAACCCGCACAAAAAACCATTCAACGACATGGTAGCAAAGACACATTCTGGCGGATTCCTATCCTCTCAAGAAAGCTTGATACCGAGGTCCTCAAATCCAAGCCCTTACAATAAAGGTAGACGACCTCCAACTCCTTCTTCATCTGGACTGTATCCCACTAATGATGTTGTACCCTCTGTGTCTGCGGGGAAACCCCCTCTCAGCAACTTTAAAGGAGACACTCCAATTTCAATAGATCGCCCGGCTAGGGGTATGAATTCTGATACAAAATTTGTAAGAAATATCATTCAACCAGCTGGATTTAAGGACATTCCTCATTTAGATTTTGTACATGCTCCAGAAGTACAAAGACAACGCATAGGCCCCAAAAATATTCAGAAACAGGCACAACCCACTACTCCTTCTCCAAAGGACGCTCAGTGGATGGCGCAATCGAATTATGTGCCTAAACCCCAGCAAACATGGAAAAATAATGTTCCAAATCAACAGACATGGCAAAAACCAGCATTGGAAGGAGGGGCCCAATCAACGCAGACACAACAGTCTTTTGTTCCTAACAAAAAACCATTGCAGTCACAATTAAAACTAGAGCCACAAAACATGAAGCAGCCAATTAGAACGCCAACAGAAGTTCCCATAAAGGTTCAACCTAATCCACAGTGGTTTAATCCACAACCAAGACAGTCTAAACAAGCAAATATTCAGCGCATATCTAGCCAGCAGGGTTGGCTTAATAATGTGGCTCCAACTCAAGCATCAATCAAAAGACAGGGTCAGTCACAAAATCAGAAGTGGAATAATAAACAATCACAGGCATCAAAAACACAAACACAGGGCATTCTAGAAAAAGAACCACAACATAATATGAATTTGAACAATCAGATGCAGAAAAGACAGCCGATGCCACAACAAAGCTCAAACAATCAGCCTATGAACCAACCAGCTAGACATATTCAACCAAATCAACAACAACCAAGAAATCAGTTTCAACAAATGCAACAAAAAGTATCTGCAATTCAACAAAATCCCCCACAACATTGGCAGCAACAACGGAACGTGAATGGACTTCGAACGCAAGGAAATACTAATACTGAAATGGTACACACTAGAGTTCAACAGCCAACACCTTCAGAAATGCCTTCACAGCAACAGCAGTGGATGAGGCAGAATTGGCAAGCACAAGGAGTTCAACAATCCAATCCCTACCCATCTGCAGCACCTATTACAAGACATCAGGCAGAGAATCCGCCATACAGGGTAAAGAATAATAAAAAGCCTTTTACTTTGAATGCAGATCCAAAAGCGATGCGATGGAGCCCGAAAGTTGCAAGACAATTTTTTGGTGGACTTACTGTATACGATCCAAGTGGGAGTCCATCAATAAAAAAACCGAAGGCTTCACCACCAAGTCCTCCTGTAGCTCAAAGATCCATCTCTACTCCTGCTCCAGCTGTAAACCCATCGCCCCCAGTTGCTTCTTCATCCGTTAACAAGTGGAACACTGCACAAGCACCAGCTGCACCAGTTCCCAATCAGATCCAACAACCTGCCGTTCAAAATGCTCCATCCCAGATAAATAGGAGTGCCATTCCCCCAAATTATGCTCAACAGCAACAAACTCAGCAGACCCAAAATGTTGCGCCGCCTAGACATGGACAGCAACAAAACCAGCAACCTCAAAATGCTGCACCCCCTTCATACATTTCTCAGCAACAGCAACAAGTTCAGAATGCACCTCCACCCTCACAAGTACAACAATCACAACAGATTCAAAATACTGTTCCACAAACACAGAATACAGTACAGGGTCAAACCCAAAAGAAACCCACTAAAATCATGACAAATAAACTAGTGTCTGGTAAAAACATCAAAGGAATTAATTCACCATTATTTGTTCTTCAAACAAAGGCAGAATTAAACAGGCATTTGGACAAAACGGAGTCACTTTCCAGTACAAAGAGCACTGATCAAATGCTGAACATTGGGGAATATGATACTGGGTTTAAAGGCAATAAAAATCCTTTATACGTTGTTGGTGCACCTCTCAAAGTTTTTGACCCCAGTCCTGAACCTTCTCCACATATAGAAATCATTCCAAGTCAATCAAGTCGTATAAGTCCAACGCAGAACAACCCACCACAGAACCCATACACACAGCAAACAGTTCTTCAAAGTCAACAAAACATGCATTCCCCTACAACTCAAAATCAATCACCTCAACAAGGTGTTGTTCATGGTCAACAACCACAACAAAGAATGGTTTTAGGTCAACAAAATCCAATTCCAACTCCTGCTCCGACTAATGCCCCAACCACTGGTGCCTCACGTTTAATTAATCCATTCCTAGGTAGTCCACGTCCTCTTCCAAAAACTCAGGAATTAATCGGTCAACGTAATCTCCCTTCTACAGGACAGCAAAACTCACAACCCTTTCCTGGTTTTAATTCAGCTTTGGTTAGGGGGGGCCCTAACGTAGCAATGTCAACAACTCCAAACCCAACAGCAACGCCAAAATTCCGACAAGGCAGTTTGGCAGCGATTGGAAGAGGAATGACTAAAAGTAACTTGCAAGGTGCAATTTTAGCTGCAGAAACAACTACTACAAGATCTCCACCAGTTATAAATGCTAGACAGCAATTTTTCTCTGCACACGGAAAGGGAATGTTCCGGCCAACATTTACTCGTAAATTGCCTCAACGATATCCACAGTATCCTCCAAGAAACATTCCACAACCATTTCAATCAAGAATGGTACAAAATAAACCCCAAACTGGAATTTCGCAACCACGAGTAAGAGGGCCTCCAGAGAAAATGACGACATTAGATGCTTTGATTAGGAGACAGCCAACGTCAACCACAACAGAAAATCCTCAAAATCAAGCACATTATGTTCAAAATAACAAGAATAGGTTGACCAACTCAAGACTTTCTAGAAATATGCAAACACTATATTCAAATATACAAAGACCATCTAACGTTCCACAGCAGATTCCACAACAATTTCCTCAACGTCCTTTGTCGAACCCACAGACTTCTGGCTCTCAGTTGAGTAGCTGGAAAAATCCTTCTCCTCAGCAGAATCCACAGTATGTTAGAAGACAACAATCTGGACTTTCGCAGAGGTTTAACCAACCAGGTAATGTTAATCTAATGGCAGTCACACCAGGTCCAACATCAAATCAGGTCAATGTTAGAAAACCTAGTATTTTAGCAAAACAGAATGTTCTCTCACCAACATCTACACCAATGGAACAACCTAATCCTGTATCTAATCTAAAGCCAGAAAATATGCTTGGATCCAACACTGTAGTTAGTGGACCTAAGCCACAAAGAGGCCCACAACAACCGCAGCCCAGAGGACCACAACCTGCTCCACAAAGTATTCCAAAACCAATCGTCAGAGACCCTCAGCCAATCAAAGGGCCTTACCAACCTCAGATGCTTCAAAAACCTTCGCTTAGCCAGAAAGCTTTTGAGATGGGCAGCAGTAAATCTAATGCATTTAGTTCATTTTTAATGACAGGGGGTCGTAAAGCAGGTGTAGCTGCAGCAAATGCGATTGAAAAGCCGCAACAAGGTTTACAGAACTCTGTTAAACGAGCTGAATTTGTCGCACCTGGCGATGCAGTAAGCCCTGCAAAGAAGTCGAATACAGTTTATTCAAATCCTTTGCAGTATCAAAGACAAAGAAGGGGTTTTGGGATTGTATCAGGAGGTCTTTCATCGTCGAAAATTGATCCAATCACTGTAAAAAGGGCGCAACAACGCCTTCGCCCATCAGAGAGTCCAAAACTTTCGCATCTTGGAAAAGTACTAGGAAGAGAACAGCGCGCACATAGGCTTGGCAGCTACCAAAACGTTCTCCACAGGGCAGGGGTAACCCCAGACGCCGGAAATAGCAAAGTTCTATGGTCTGTTCATACAACACCAGCAGAATCTAAGATCATCTATCAAGACGCCATTCAGAATCAAGCTATCGCTGAAAAGGGGGCTCCAGTACCAGGATACTACAGAAGAGATCTTGCTGTTGAGAAGCAACCACAGTCCGTAGTGCCGGAAGTGAAGGCCATAAATACCAAAACGCAACAGTCCGCAATGAGTGGACCCTTGCCAATGGAAATGGAAAAATCCCGTCACAGTGTTAGGAATAACGCATATCCCCAAGTAAAGCCCAAAGCGGTCAATCATCGATCAAATCAGCAGATGCCCGGCTCGCAAAACGTGTATCCAAAACCTGTATCGACAGGAAATTCAAATCCTCATGAAGCGCCAGCTAAAATGGCAGTTGTTGATCCTCCCGTTCAAAGAAAACAAATAAAGAAACAAAACCCTCAACAACAACAGCAGCAACAACAACAACAGATGTTACTAGAGAAACAGCATCAGGGGACTGAACAAAAAACAACGCCACAGCCTAAAGTCAACTTCCGCCAGGCGCAGAGGTATCAGCCACAGCAATTCTTTAGATTTAGATCTTCTTCGTTTGGAATACCACAAATCAGACAGGCAGCTCCCAAACCTACAAGTGGTACCGTTGTTCAATACAACAGAACTCCATGATTTAATTTTAGGTTTCGTTGTTATTCATTGACAATCTTTTGAAAGTGGTCTTGTTTCTCTTTTCGAATTTTCGAGATTTTATGTGTGGACTGTGACGTCACATTATACAAATGGATAGCCGAAGCTAACGATACGAGATTAGAAAAAGTGGTTAAGAAATAAGATTTCTGTTTTTTGCTCTGTTCTTTTCAAAATTTTAATTCATTATTTTTCTCGTAAAGTCATGAAAACATTTTGTGATATACTTGTGGAGTTTACAAATAAATGGCTGGAAGATTACCGGATGATGATTCGGTCTTTTGACGTCAGACTGAACGTGACGTAATCATAGTGAGTGTGAATGCTTGTTGAATTTGTTGCTGTTTTAGTGTTTGTAAATATTTATTGATTTCGTATATAAAATGTTAAAGATGAAATTAACCTGTTATTTTCATTCTAATAGAAAGTTAAAATGTTTTTTCTTAAATCAAGGAAAATACTACATGCATGATTACGCTTTTCAAAAAACCGTTTCACCTGGAAAAACATGAGGTGAATAAAATTTAGTTATGGTATTTTTTCCGTTTGTCCTTAGGAAAGGGAAATGATTGTAAAACTTTTTTTTTCAATCATGTTTTTAATATAAATTAAAAGATCTTTCCCTCAACAACCGATGTCATTAGAATTGAAACCTTATTTCAAACTCTTAAGTCATTCGAAAACTCTATTACATACTTTATTAGGAAAATATTACGTAATTTAATATTAAAGAAATGAAATGAACCTCAAATAATTTTAAAATATCTTAATTTATAACACAGTAAAGTTTAGATGCGTGGATACTCTATCTTCAAACATTAGTTTAGATAAGAATGGGTTTTTGCTTTCATTCTCAGAGATCAGACTTTTCATGGATCATGATTTTTTTTCTTTTGCAGTATAAAATAATTTTTTCTAGTACTGAATGATAGATAATCATGAGTGTGTCAATGAAAAAAATACTGCGGCCTAAAGAGGCCCTGCAGAGTATAGAAATAGAAATAATGGAATCTTGTGCATCAGAATTAATTCACAATTTCCAAACACGATTTTAGAAATGCCTGTAATGCTGTAAGAACCTGTCCTAAATATTAGTAATAAAATATTTTTGAGTTACAAACATTTTACATTTATACCATAAATATGATAATTTAATCGACCGTTGAATATCAAGAATACACATGAAGGGAATGCTTATTCCTCCTGGGCACCTGATCCCACCTCTGGTATTTCCAGGGGTCCGTATTTTTGCCCTGTTCATGATTCGTTTTTCTTACATGAATACGTTATTTCCCGATCATGACAAGGAGCACACAGCGGGTGTGACTGGTCAGCAGGCAATGCTCACTCCTCCATAGCACCTGATCCCAACTTTGATGTTTTCAGAGGTGTGTGTTTGCTCTCCTTCTGATTTGTATTGTTTGAATGGACTTTTGAGCTTGATTATTGTTTGTTATCTCCATATTTCATTTATGAGATTGATCGTTATTAGTCCCCTACCGGTGAAACCGGAGTGGACAATAGGTTTCCTCTGAGTCTATCCGTCCGTCTGTCTGTCTGTCCCACTTGGTTTTCCGCACTTTTTTCCTAAACGCTTGCAGATATTGAGCTGGTTTTTGGTATGTAAGTGTATCTTGATGAGTTACAGATCAAGTTTGCATTTTGTTCCGCTTCATTGATTTTTGACGGAATTACGACCTTTTCAATTTTTAAGGGTTTACCGCGATTTTCTTCTAAACGCTTGCAGATATTGAGCTGATTTTTGGTATGTGACTTTACCTTGAATACATTTAGATCAAGTTTGCATTTTGTTTCGCTTCAATGATTTCTGACGGAATTATGGTATTTTCAATTTTTAATGGGAACCAGATTACACTAGTCTTGCCGGTAGGGGACTAGTATTGCTAATGCAATACTCTCAGAATGCTTGTTCTTTTTCAATATTTTACTTTCTGAAAAATATACTTTTGATTTTTTTTCTTAAGACGATAAAAAAATGAAGGAATAGTAGACAGGTGCTCGTATTTTATATCTGAATCTGTCATTGTAAAGAGCCCGGAGCTTTTCTCCTATGCAAATAACGGAAAGAGTCATACAGAACAATACCTTCTTGTCATATAAATTGTTTATGACATGAAATTAATTTCAGCGCCTGTGTGAACTAAAATAGCGATTTTAATAACTTTTATACATATCTCTCTGTAATTAATTCAAAGGAAGGATATTTTCTGATGGAGGTAAAGTATCGGTCCTACACAGTACAAAACAGAGAGAGAGAGAGAGAGAGAGAGAGAGAGATGTATCAGATGCTGTTTTGTAATATATAGACTTTCTGAAAATCAAGTTTAAGTCAGGGGAGGGGAAAGTCTCTGTCATTGGTGTGGAAGGTCCGCAACATAAACATCAATAAGATATGTTTAAAATATTTGAAAAGGAATGCTAGTATATCAGTACCGTCCAATTATACATCACAAAAGCTCAATTTACTCAGCAATGACAGATCACAGAATAATTAACTACATGTATCTTCCAATGTTCAATAACCAGCTTATTTGAATGTTAAAATAAGTAACTTTGATCAATTAGGTCGGAGATCAATTACATGTAATACAACATCGCGTAAATTGTTCTTTTCTATAAAGTTCAAATATCCATCTAATGACAATACATGACTCGTACATAAATTCATACAATAATCATATCGAGGTGCCTTAACAGTGATGCTTTATTAAGCTGAATGCATGGGTGGTGGATCCAGGATTTTGCAGTGGAAATTTTTTTTACGATGAGATTCGTTACTGCGTGTAATATCGGGGTTTAACGATTTCAATTCACTTCAGAAACTTCAATAAAGATAAACCACTATTATAAAGGAATATCCATCAAGTTCATTCCCTCGATATTTACAATCTATTAGGTTACAGGATACAAGTAACAACTAGTATGCATGTATGATGATAGATGAGGCGTTCATTTGAGAGAACAGGGTAAAGTAATATTTTTGAAAATTTAAAAAAAAGATTTCGGTTTCAGGTTTAATTTCTAGTATTGTTGCTAAATAGTTTAATATAACTTGTCATGGAAATTGGAAATAAAAGATTTGCATTTAAAAATTGGGATAAAAAATATTTTCTAATGATTATGCATAATCATACTGATCAATATTTATTTAATAGATATCAAAAACAATTGAAATCCTATGAAAAGCCACTGTTCCATTACAAAAAAAAAATTAAAAATGCTTAAATGCAAAGTCTAGGAAATTGTTATTCTGTTAAATACTTTCATATGTACATTTAAGTACAGTTAAAATCATGATTTTTACTAGTCAGAAACATTCAGTCTGTAGTTAAATATTTATATACAGTCACTACATTGCTATCCTGACATCCGACCCAGAGACACTGAGTTTTATCATCATAACTCAAACACCACGGTTTCTTTATCCCATGTTGTTTTGTCAGTGAAACTGACAGAAAGTGACCGTCTTTGTCAATCATCTGTACAGTGCCTGTGTTACATTCACACACAAGGATGTGCGACAGTGCATCTGTACAGATTCCCCAGGGATTTAGTGGAGACCCTGAGGGTGGTCCTGTGTAGGAGAAGCGATGTCTTCCCTCATGATCTGTAACCACTACTGACCCGTGTCGTGAATCTATGGAGTTACACAAAATAACATCTCCATTATGGTTCTCTCTGATAGAAATTAGATCACTGAATAACTTTTGACCTCTGTTGTTATTTTGAATGCCGTGGATCTCCTGTCCAAAGCTGTTATAGCGCATTACTTTGTCTTCTATGTACCCTTCATCCAAGTCATACCTCTCCAGTCCAACCAGCAAATCTCCAGTGGAGGGACAGCAATAGACTGAAAATGGATCCCAAGGGTCAGTTTTCTTAATGAGTAATGAACGCGTTTTATTGTCTACAGACAGTTTGTAAATGTTGTTACACCGGTCTATATAAATAAGTTCTCCTGCAATGGACACTGTGTATACGTCATTACTACACGGTCTAATATAGGTCAGTCTATAGAGAGAGGAGCCTGTTGTGTCAGACAAGACAAGTTGACTCCTATCACTCACCCAGACTTGACCTGATGTCATACAGTAAATGTTGAAACATCTGCTAACATCTTTCACTATAATTGATTTACGGAGCAATGGTGTTGATGTTTGCTTCAAAACTGGCTTATTTCTTTCTTGTCTATTTTCAGCCTTTGCAATTTGGATTTCTGATGAAAACTCAGTCACATCTTCCATTCTGATTTCTTCACTGACAGAGAGGACTAAAATCTGTAAAACAGAGACAGCAGATTTCTGTTTATGAATGGGAATGAATGCTTTGAACCGGTGTCAAGAATATATTTTAAACTGATAATCATGCAGCAAAAAAATCTGAACCAGCCATTCTGATAGCTTTTTATAACTGTATCAATACCTCTTTGAGTTTAGTGTGTTTCCACTATACACATGTATTATTGGTGTTTCTTGTGCAATAACCACTGAATGCTGATCAAATGCTGTCCTTGATGTAGATGGTCCCTGTGTTCAGGATTGCAATCTGTAAATATTTAACATATAATTTACATACATTACACATGTTGCAATAGAAACTGAAGCTTCAAATGTAGATCTGATTTAATATACATGTATCATATGCAGTGAACTTAGAAAAACAACAAATTCATGATAACAAAAACAACAAGAACAAAACAGAGACCATTTTGCTTATGTTAATTAAGTCTTGATCTTCATTTGACAGTTCTTTTTAAGATCATTCCTCCTTACTTAAATGTCTTCAATATACATGTATAATATACTGTATTCTCCCTATTGAAAGCCCCTGTCCCTATGAGTGCCAATTATCTGATTTTATCAACTGTGAATAGGAGCCACCTTCTTGAAATAATTCTAACAATGATATTGAACTATGCAGGATTTTCTATTAAGCAATGACATTATAAATTTAATTTATTCTTGAAATGACATACTTATCTGATTTCTCAATATGTCTGTAACGCATCGTTTGTGTCTTTGTAATACATTAATGTACAGTGTAGTTTGCTGTTGCATTTATTTTGAGAATGTATGGATATACGCCAGTTTTAAAATGCATTGTAGATGGAGATGGTTTTCTAAAAGGGTGTTTTTATCAGTTAAAAATCTGACATTTTCTGAGAAGGCCCTTCAATATGTACATGCAGTAAATTTCTATATATTCCTTTGTAAAATCAAGATAATATTTTGTGGTCCTACTCCTACTCCCCCCCCCCCCCCCATGATTACCTGAGTATGCCTCCATATAAACATGACTAATCATGACTATGCTGTTTTTTAGAAGACTTAAAAAGATGTTCCCTAAATACCATATGCAAAACTTAGATTACCCATTGTGGCCACATCCTACCCCTTGGAGTCATGATTTAAAAAAAAATGAATATTGTCATGAAGCTTTCACAAAAATCTCATCTTTTCTGGCCCAGTGGTACTTGAGAAAAAAAAATTAAATGAACTCATCCAATTTTCATTATTTTTTAATTATCTCCCATCAGAAGAGGGTGCAGTCCTTCATTTGAACATACTTGATTTCCCTTCAAAGGATACTCTTTGACAACTTTCAGTTTATATTGCTCCAGTCACTTTGGAAAAGAAAATGAAAATGTGAAAAGTTTACAATGGATGAGAACAGACAAAGAGCAAATTCTGATCAGAAAAGCTCACTTGAACCTTACATTCAGGTAAGCTAAAAGCCTAAAAAAGATCATTTTTATAGATCATACACGCCTGAATCATGTCATTAGTGAGGTAAATTCATGAAAAAGACATTAATGGTAATCTAACAACCAAGCTTTATGATAAACATGATGACTTTAACTTTTCAATCGTCAACTTCCCTTACTTATGCAGCAATATACCTTCATCACCTGCATACGGGGTATATATCTCTCAGTTGATTCGATACGCAAGAGCATGCTCTACGTATGAACAATTTCTAAAACAAGGTAAATTACTGACAAACAAGTTGATGAAACAAGAATATCAGCTGTCTCGTTTAAAGTCATCATTTTGTAAGTTCTATGGTCGATACAATGACCTTGTCAGCAAATACAATTTATCATTGAGTCAAATGCTGACTGACGTTTTTCATACTAATTGTTAGGCCATTATTTACACACTGAATTGTTGACGGATTTTTCTGTTATTTCCCGATCATGACAAGGAGCACACGGCGGGTGTGACCGGTGGGCAGGGGATGCTCACTCCTCCATGGCACCTGATCCCACCTCTGATGTTTAGAGGTCCGTGCTTGCTCTGCTCCTATTTTGTATTGTTTAATGGACTTTTGAGCTTGAATACTGTTCGTTATCTCCATATATTTCATAGTCATGTAGTGACCACGAATGAGGTGATATGATTACCTAGTTAGTTAATTCAAATGAAATTTAGTAACCAGGTATCATCCTTTTTTCCTCTTGGATTGGAATGTCACACTTTCACTTTTTTTAAACTTGACATATGGCACGTGACTGCTGGATATATTTCTGGCAGTTGGGAATTAATATCTGGCAATATGGCCTCGGCTTTGCATTTATATTTTGATGTTTATAGCTAGATCATGTAGGAATCATTTATTACAGAAACCACTTTTCATTAGAATATTTTCTTATTTGTTCTAAATAAAAACATAAGTTAAATTAAAGTTTCAAATGCTGTGGTGACAGAAACAAATTAAACTACAATGTAGTTCTCATTCAAAAGAAACCAGTCCACACAGAAAAGCAAAACTAAACTGACAAGAATTTTGTTTCCGTTCTGCTAGTCCGACGGACTATCATAACATTTAAATTAGCTGGCCCAAGTCTTAAAATGACTAGCCCCGGGCGTCGGGCTACCATATATTTCAACCCCTGAGAAATGACATCAGATTTGTTGTGTTTGCATCACATGTGATGTTAGCACTGATTTGCTCACTGTTCAGGTGAAATTAAGAGTTATTGCCCTTTAGTCAGCGTTAAAACATGATGCTGAACATTATATTACATTAGTATATGTCATGTGTTTTATTGTTTTTGTTTGTGTTTTTAATTACTTGCTTTGCATATTAACATATTGTCTATAATATTTTCAATTTCGGAGATTACAATGTAACTAAACAAGTGAACCCTCACAGCGTCTTATCTCGACTCGTTACAAATTAGTACCATACACCAAAATTTTAATTAATAAAACATAAATTTGGGGGAAACTTGAAAGCTTATTTATGGTGGCATTTTTCTGCATCCCACATGCAAGATAAAATATGTTATCATGTCATAAGACATATGACTTATTTATGTCAGCATGGAAAATAATTTTGTTGACATGCAAGTTACCAATCTCTTTGGAGAATCTAATTTTAGTATTGGTAAACTTACTTACTACCGCATCATACAAGCAAGATACAACAGGAGTATATTGACATGCGACTTATTTATGTCAACATGCAAGATAATTATGATAACATGCGAGTTAATTAAGTCAACATGTGAAAATCATATGTTATGTTGACTTGCAACTTATTATCTTACATAAATAACTTGCATGTTAACATAATTAAACTTGCATGTTTAAATTGACAAAAATAAGTCGCATGTCTACATAATTATGTTGCATGCTTACATAAATAAGTTGCATTTCTACTTAATTATCTAGCATGTTAACATAATTATCATGCATGTTGAGATATGAATAAGTCGCATGTTAACATTGCACGTTGCTTGTATGATGTCGTATACCGGCGTTTCACTTTGTAAGTATAATGTATGTTTACCAACATTGAAATTAGATTCTCTTAAAAGATTGATAACTTGCATGTCAACGTAATTTTTATGCATGTAACATGTAGACATAACTATCCTGAATGTTGTTACTCTTTTCTTGCTTGTTAACATAATTTACCTTGCATGTAGGGGTGGGGGGTGGGGGGGGGGCAGAAATATGCCTCCATACTTATTAAAACAATAGCTGAACGAAGAACTGTTTTCTTTAGACTGTTAGAGGAAATTCTGACTCCAAGATTCCTAATTTTAGTTTACCTATTGAATATTCCTAAAAATATGTTATAGGCCTATTTACTTTTACAAAAAAAATACCTGTACTTTAAACTGATTACAGAAAGAAATTACCTGTAGACTAGTGATAGAATAAAAGCCATTGTAATTTCAGTGAATGTCTGCCGTAAAAAAGCGTCACTGTCATGGTCGTCTTGTTTGAAAGCGGATTCTGGACATTTCGACACCACGACATTTCGGCACCACGATTATTATGCACTACCAGATATTGGTAACAAATGTTACACTCACGTGTTCTTTTATTTGAAACATTCATGGATTCTATTTGATTTGTACACTGAATCTAATTTTTATTGTTTTAATAATTGTCTAAAACAAACTAATGATTAATTTCCAGTCAAAGCGCCCCCTAACAAAACCTTCCCAGTCAAAGCGCCCCATGATTCTGGTCATAGAGCCCCCTGATTTTGGTCAAAGCTCCCCCTGATTTTGGTCAATTTAGCGCCCCCTAAAGAAATTACAGGAAAATGATGTTACCAAACCGCCCCCAAATATTGGACAAAGCGCCACCAGCTGATTTTGGTCAAAGTGCCCCTAAGAAATTTTACAGTAAAATGATGTTACAAAACTGTCCCCAAATATTGGCCAAAGCGCCCCCTAATTTAGTTCAAAGTGCCCCCTAAAATAATTTTATAGAAAAATTCCGTTTCGAAATCGTCACCAAGCTATGCCCTCCCTCCCCCCCCCCCCCATATGAAAAACAGTGTAATAATAATGATTTCTTGGAGAATTACCATATGAGAGAACTCTCATATTTTTCTCTAAATTACAGATATCATGGACATTGTGAGCAACAAATAATTGTACAATGTTAAAAACAAGAGCTTTGAATCATAGTAGTTGCTCAATTAAATAAATTTTCACACTTTGACGAAAAATATGGGAATTTCGTTGTACTTCAATTTGCCTGAATTTATTTACCAGTAAATAACAATTTACTATATAAAAAAAAAATTGATTGCAAACTTTAATTCATACAAGAGTACATTGTAAAAATTGAATCATCATGCAGTACTTGCTCAAATAAATATACTTCAATTTCTAATTACTACATTTTAATTAAATTTGTGTCTGAACATAAAGAAAATAAGAAAAACAATATAAAATACGAGAGTGATATTTGAATATACTATTGATAAATAAATAATGAAAATATTATTGATATAAGTAATGAATAAATTATTGATGAATAAATAATGAAGAAAAAGGTTTCGTATGAAAAAATATTTCGTCTTTTCCCCTTAAAAATAGGTTGTAGGGCACCTTGAACAAAATCAGGGGGCGCTTTGACCAATACTTGGGGACGGTACGGTATTTTTACAACAATTTCCTGTAAAATTATATTAAGGCCGCTTTGACAAAAATCAAGGGGGCGCTTTGACCAAAATCAGGGGGATCTTTGACCAATACTTGGGGACGGTATTTTTACATCAATTTCCTGTACAATTATAGTAGGGGGCGCTTTGACCAAAAATCAGGGGGCGCTATGACCAAAATCACGGGGCTCTTTGACCAAAATCATGCGGCGCTTTGGCCGGGACGGTTTTGTTAGGGGGCGCATTGACTGGCTCCCTCCCCCCCCCCCCCCAACAGTTTATTTAATCATGTTTTATAACAAACAAAAAATCAGAGCTCTATGAAATTCATTTTTAAATGAAACATAATTAAAGACAAATACAGTAATTTATGGTACGGAATAATAATAAGAAAAATTTTGTATTTTTATGTACAAATACAAAATAATACACGAATTGAATTTTTCAATTATTTATTTATAATTTATTTATTTATCTATTTTTATTTATTTATCCTCTTTAGAGAATGGGGTGTTCTCATTTCTAAAGGGAGTGCAATCAACTGTGATGTGAATTTCTGGGGGCAAACACGTCACTCGACGGGGAATACCAGGGTTCAGACGTGGGCGCAAAATGCAAGAGAAATATATTTCTTCTCAACTTGAATTTGAACCCGAACCCTCTGGCATATGCCGGTCTAGTGCTCAACTAGGATATATGGATAAGTAGTACCGGTAAATATTTTCATACGCTAAAGTGCTGAAAAATTAAATTGCATTGAATTGCTAAAGAATATGAGGAAAATTGGAGAAATTCTATGTAGCGTAAGAACATTTAGGTAAAATTGTGGACACAGAAAGGTGGACAGCTTGACAGGTCCACAGGATGACAAGTCGATGGCTTGACAGAATGTTTGCTTGACAGGTCGACGGGTTGACAGATAGACGAGTCGACAGGTTGACAGATTGTTTGCTTGACAGGTCTACATGTATTCAAGAAGAAAGGTCGACGGGTTGACAAGTTGATAGGTCGACAGGTAGACGAGTTGACAGGGCGACAGGTAGACAAGTCGATGGGTTGACAGGTCGATATGTAGGTTGACAGGTCTCCAGTTGGTATGAGCACTGACCCTAATCTCTCAGGTAGGTTTTTAGGACTAACCCTTATCTTTCCGATGGGTTCGAGGACTAACCCTGAACTCTCGGGGGGGGGGGGGTCGAGAATTAACCCTAATCTCTCAGGTGTGTTCGAGGACTTGCTCTAATCTCTGGTGGGATCGATCAATCGAGGGTTTTACAAGACTAACCCTAATGTTTTGTGTTTTTTCGCACAAACCAAAGCTTATTAATTCGAGAGGATGCTATAAGGGTAAAATAAATACCGAAAGGTAGTCAACTTTCGACCTGTCAACTTCTCTTTTGAGCTATAAAGTTGTTGGCTTGTCGACCTTTGTTTTTAAAAGTGAAAATAGTATCCCAATAGCATGAATAGGGTGTCAACTTTCGACCTGTCGACCTTAGTTGTGATGGGTAAGATTTAGCAATTTGTTGTCGACCTGTCGAGCTTTATTTTTAGGGATAAGTGTTTACCATTTATGTGACAACTGTTGACCTTTAGGATGACAATACAGGCTAAGTGTCAAATTGTCAACCGTGCTCTACCAATCGAGCTAATAATTAAGGGTTAATCCACTAGCCCAAGTTAGTACATGTAGGAGACCTTGCACCACAGACTACCTCATAGGAGTTTAATGTGCAGTGCCAGACCCAGAAGTTCATATGGGCGGGGGTGAGGGCCAAAGAGGGACGGTACATTAGGGAGGTTCGGGGGAACCCGCCACTGATGTGATGAGAAAGTTCAAAACTATATAAGAAAGCAATGCATCACAAACTTACTGAAACTACCACAATTCCAAAGGAAAAAGACCTATATAGATGTGATGGGAAAAGTTTAATAAAATTTATTTGCAATTGAATTTAGAGATCTTTACCTGGCGTTAGAAATATATTATTAAACTAAATTTTTAAATATTTTTATGATGATTTTACTTATGAAAACTAATGATAATTTGTAGTTTTATGCTTTGGACATATTGTGAGCCATATAGACACTATAATGAATCGGATAGGCTCTATCCAATAGATTGGTATGATATTTTTGTTTTTATATATTTTATGAAATAGACAAGTCTGTGTAGACATTAAAGTATTTTATGGATCAGTTTTAGATTTATTGTCTAACTATTTTATTTTTAAAGTGTAATATTGAAATGGATTATTGATTATGTGTAATTCACGACAGAGTTACCTCCCTTTATGCAGCGTATCTGTTAACTGCGGATTGTAATAACTATATCGATAAAGGTTATATTAGATTTTTTTATGCTATGTATTTATTATTTGTTATTTAAAATACTTAGCTGTAAATGCAGTATACAAAAAAAAAAAAAAATAAAAATAAAAAAAAAATAAAAAATAAAAAATAAAAAAGGGGGGGGGCCTAAATTTTACTTATGTAAATCTGTATGCTTACTTATGAATCTGGTAAATACAGCAAGTTAACATATAGTTTTTCATCTCATAAAATCTGAAATATGAATTTATTTATTATTATATTATTAATACTGGAAATTTCTGTCGTGTCCCAATATTCTTTATACTTAGGTTAATATCATCGTCATATGCTACATAGCCGCTATGAATTTGAAAGAAAACGATCTTAATTTCTGTTCAATTGTAAGATTTGCACCATATATACGTAGGTATTATGCACAAATAACAGTCAATCCTTTTTTCTATCTATTCCGTGGTTAATATCTCAAATTATTTTTAATTAACACCAAGACTGTACATTGATACCCCTTTTTAATTAATTTAAAAAAGTATCTTAAAACGTATGAAAAAATAATTAGATTATGTATTAACTTACATCTGGTTTAAATAAGTAAATATAATTATGTACTGCACATAGATACAAAAGTTAATACATAAACTAATCATTTTCATAATTATGTTACCCGAAACTATTTGAATTAATTAAAAACTGTTTATGTTCACAGGCACATGACTCAGAAGACACAGATGTTCTGCCAATAACCGAAAGTTCGCTGGTTCAAGCCCCGCTTAGAGCACCTGATGCTGTGTGTCGTGTTTTAAGACGAGGCATCTTACCTGCACTGTCTCTCCACCCAACTGAATGGGTACCGGTTTACGCTAGGTGTTAATCTGCGATAGAATTTTCTGTTTTTCCAGGGGGAGGCAAATGCAGTCAAGGACTCTCATCCGCTTACTACGACAAAAACCGAGTATAAGCTCCTGCAGTATGAGCCTCATAACTCGGAGAAAGAAAAAAATATATCTGCACTGGACTGCAGAAGTCACGTGATTGTGTTTGACTGGCTTTTATTCCTGTATAAAGGTTACCAGAAATAGTACCTTTCCGCAAACATTTGCTGCAAGTCTTCTGCAAACATTGCTACAAACTTGCCTCGACATTGCTTCAAACTTGCAGCAACGAAACTAGAAAAATCATGACAACCCATATAAAGCTTTTGTAATTGCGGCAAGTATACGGCAAGCTTACAGCACACATTTTACCATGAAAGTGAGGTTTGCTGTAAGACTGCTGTAAACAATGGATTTTCCAAATATGAAAACCTTGCTGCTAGCTTGCGACAAACATTGCTCCTAACTTGTGGCAATCATTGCTGCAAACTTTGGGCAAAAATTTCAGTTATAGTTTTCGACATTTTGGTCAACACAGACTTGCTGCAAGTCTACAGAAATTATAACAGTTTGGTAAAGGAATTCTACTTAGATGTTATTAAGTTTCACACTTACTTGGGCTCTCCTAGAGGAAATATTATAATTAGCATAAATAATTTCATGGTTTTAAATAGTTCAGAGAAAGCCCTCTGGTCTTCAGCCCTCCGTGGCTTATTATAAGTACCGGATTTACACATCTGTTAATTAGTTAACTCGCCGTATAGAATTAAAAGAAATAAATGGAAAAATTAAAAAGTGTCCGCATGATGGATACGATCTCATGCTCTTCTGCTTCATATATGAACGCCTTAACCACTACGCTACAACGGCTCTTACATAGGGCATGGAATATACAACCTATTACGTTGACTTTGTTGCCTGACGCCACGTGCGCCAGACAGTAAAGGGATCATGATTTTTCCATGGTCCGAAACAAAGTGAGCATACTTCGTGACCTAGATTCTGATTTACACGTTTGCAGCAGAAAGAATCACATTACTGATGCGAAATAATGATGTGTTTACTTCCTTCAGTTTTGTAGCATGCACCTGTTTATTCTACGGACATGTCCGTGTCACATTTTTTCTGTGTTTCTAAACTACATGATCAGGCTATTTGTCCTCTACGAAAAGGATGACACAATCATTTCGCGCCAAATGTCACAAGTAAATTATCTTCGCGCCTTTTCTTGGATTGTTCTATTGAATGGACGTGATAACTTCTATGGAAATATCTTATAACCTGATTCTTAAGCTTCATATATCTTATTAACTGCAAATTTTATCTCATTATTTAAATAACACATTGTATTTGGGCAGACGACACTAAAGCAATGGATTTGCTGATTATTTTTACTATATATCCCATAAGTGGACTAGTCCAATCATAAACAAACTCATCCCATAGGTGGACTAGTCCAATCATAAACAAACTCATCCCATAGGTGGACTAGTCCAATCATAAACAAACTCATCCCATATATGGACTAGTCCAATATTAATCAAACTCCCTCCACCTAGTAAATGGGACATCCCTTCCTGATTCAGTCTGTTTTCCACCTTTCTTTCAATATTACAAAATAATGTACATTACAAAGTTAGCTTATCAAAAAATCCTAGAAAGTCAGCCAGTAGCATATTATTCCATGCTTTGTGATGAACAAGGGTTTCCTTTTAATACAGTGACAAGAGTATAGGCCAGTACCCGTTGAGGAATGGGCTTCACACCCGTAAGGTTCTTAGTAAAGAATCGGCTATAGGAAGAAGATATCATGATCTGTACTGCATGGTTTTCATTTCATAAACAATCCCACGGTATAAAAGAAGAAATGAGAACGGTCCTGAAATTGATTGAGAAGTAAAACTGTAACCGATTTTAAAACTGTACATGAAGATGTATTTTAAATTTCTTCATAATATTAGTAGGACCATCATCGCAAGTGAGTTTCGTCCGGGGGGGGGGGGGGGTATTCGTATCTTGTTTTGCTCTAGCTATAAAGTGTACAGTCCATTTACTTTGCGTCGTAGGGCAGCATTGAAGCATTTTTGTCTCAAACACTTCAAGACAATTTTCAACTCATTCATAATATTAGTAAGACCATCATCGCAAGTGAGTTTCGTCCGGGGGGTGGGGTGGGGTTATTAGTATTTTGTTTTGCTCTAGCTATAAAGTGTACAGACCATTTACTTTGCGTCGTGGAGCAGCATTTAAGCATTTTTGTCCCAAACACTTCAAGACAACTTTCCTAGTTAAAACTGTAAGCAATTTACCTCGTCGTCGAGAACGACGGAGAACAGACCAATCTACATATATAAATAGAGGCTGTCTAATAAATCTATCACTGACTAGAGAGTGTGCATGAAGAAGCGCGCCCTCTGGTAAGAGAGTATGAATTTCTTTAGAACGACTCGTCTAACTATCTTTATTACCAGAATTCCAATCTACGCAAGCGCACTTGTAGTTTCCTCCCAACGTAACTAGTCAACCCGTGGGCTAACTAATGAATGACCAAACAGTGGCATGTCTTAGATATTCTTTAATCTGTAATATTTGGTTATGACATTTTAAAAAGTCAATTGTACATTAAGTGTAATGAAGTATCTCAACTATGTCGCTCATTGATGACGGAAACGTTTAGAACGTCTCTTGCTTATACGTTCCATAGATATTGATTGATTTAGCCAGGCAATCTTTTTCAAAAACTATAACTTGAGAATTGAGTTATAACTAGTACATCTATTTTCTGAAAGTAGATTATCTTGATCATATAAAAAATACACTTTAATATTCCGTAAAAATTGAGTTCGGTGTGATGAAACGGCTTTATGACTAAATTCTAAATCATGTATTCCTCGCTTTTATCAGATTGGAATTCAACAGATCTAACAAAATTCGAACTTAAACAATATTTCGCTAAAAGAGAGAGAGAGAGAGAGAGAGAGAGAGAGAGAACAAGAGAGAGCATATCACAGTTTCATAAATACATGTATGCCGCGGATATTTTAGGTTTTTGTGAGTTAAATAATTTGATAATCTCTAATTAAATGTTTCAAACCACAAATGAATTCAAATTGTTCATGATTGAATTTAATGATTGACAATCTTTACACTGCTAAACTATGTTTTTTTAACCTAAATTAAAACATGTTTTTTGTTAATTAATCCTATTAAAAGAGATAATAGTATGCGTTTATTTCAGAACAAAGTACATTTAATTTAATGATGAAGTTCAATTAACAGAATATTCAAAATCTTCATTTAATTTTTGAAGAAAATGAGTCTATCTTACAATATTTCTTAAGTTAGGAGCTGAACTTGGCTTTCCATTCAGGAAAGAAAAATACAACGTGAAACATTTTTGTTAAATATTAAGTATGAGTTAGAATAGTGGATAGAAATATTGGAAAACAAGTATTTAAACAAATTGATTTCTTGGGGTGGGGGTGGGGTGGGGTGGGGGGGTATTTAAGGATAATTACAAGAGCAATTCTAAGTGCCCGAGTTCATGCGCTTCGCAGAAATGTAAGAATTAACGAGACAAAATAAAATTTTACTAGCTTAAATGATACTTAAAGATAATTTAAAGTTTAAAGATGGTTTAGAGACTAGTTAACAGTTGCGTAAAGCTGTGGCTTAAAGATGACCTAATAAATACAGAAGTTTAGACATAGAGCACCTACAAGCTGCAGCTTAAAAGTAGCTTAATGGTGGCATAAAGAAATTAACTTTTTCAAGTCCCCTTGAAGCCGTCTTAAAGCGAATGCTGAAGGATTTTTGTCCTGTGAATAAAACTGACATTTTTATGCCCCCGTATCGAAGATTCGTGGGTATATAGTTTTTGCCCTGTCCTTCCATCTGTCTGTCTATTTGTCTTCGTCTTTTTTATCTGTTTGTCTGTTTGTCCACAAAAACATTGCCCATAACTTTTGATTGGTGGAACTATGGCTCTCATAGTTCACATGTGTATTCCTTGTGACAAGACCTTTCTTTGGGTATCATCATATTTGACCTTTTCACCTTGACCTTGGAGTTTGACGCAGTTTAACAATATTTTATCCAACTTTAACCTTGGCCATAACCTTTGAACAGTTGATGCTAGGGCTTTCATACTTCACATGTGAAGTCCTTGTGACAAGGACTTCCTTTGGATACCAACAACTTTGACCTTTGACCTTGACCTAGGAGTTTTTTAACATACAATTGAAAAACTTTAACCTTGGCCTTCACTTTTTAATGGTTGGTGCGAGGGCTTTCATATTTAACGTGTAATTCTTGTGAGAAGGCCTTTCCTTGGGCACCATTAATTTTGGACCATTTGATCTTGACCTTGATGTTTGACTTACCTTTGAAAATTTTTAACGTTTTCCATATCTTTTCAATTGTTGTTGCTAGGGTTTTCATATTTCACAGGTATATTTCTTGGGACAAGAACTTACTTTGGGTATCAACATATTTGATTTGCATTTGAGAAAATTTAACCTTCGCTATAAGTTGCTATACGGGCCATCAGTGTTTCACAAACACATCCTTTTTTTCATTATTATGGCTTGACGCTACAAACATATATCAACCAAACTTTGTTTGCTATCTTCTTGTTTGGCATAGGAGCATACTGAAAAAAACCAAATTGACCACGTACAGAAAATCATAATTTTAGAATATACATTTTTGCCACTAATTATATTAGGAAATTCTTTGGAATGCATCTTTAACTAGGTGGTAATCATTGCTACACTTGGAACCCACTGTATACTAAACCAGAAGTCTCTGTCAGTAACTGTAGCTCTACTGGTTTGTACTTATGACAAGGGAAAAGAAAAGTAGCAGTTGGACTTGAAACTTTACAACAACAATAAATAGAATAATGATTCTTGACTAAGTCTCTTTTTGTGGCAAGATTGGAATCGGACTAAACCTGTAGGAGGAAAAGCCTTTTAAAAGAAATTTCCATTTTTAGTTCCATGTACCACTGCAACTTCATTCTTCAAAATCACAAAAAAGACAATAATAATAATAATAAAAAAAAAAAAATAATAATAAAAAGAGATAAAGACAATTATGTATCTCTGTGTAGTCTACTTGCATACCATGTTATATTAAAATCATACCAAAACTGTAGGAGGAGTAGTGTTTTTAAAGTATTTCACAGAAATTTCTATTTTTAGTAACCATGGCAACACTGTTCATCGAAATAAAACCGGATAAACAGAATTATGTATCTTAGTGTAGTTTACTTGTGCGCGAAGTTACATTGAAATCAGACTAAAAATGTAGGAGGAGTAGTGTTTTGGAAGTATTTTGCAGAAATTTCTATTTTTATTTACCATGGCAACACCGTTCATTGAAATCAAAAACCGATGCACTGAATTATGTATCTAAGTGTAGTATACTTGTGACCTGAAATCAGATTAAAACTGTAGGAGAAGTAGCATTTTGAAAAATCTTTTACAGACAGACAGCTAGACAGACAGACGGACGGACGGGGGAGACACCCTACTATCGCTTAAGCTCTTCTGGTCTCTGACCAGCAGATCTAAAAACGCTCAGTATTTACTAATAATAGGAGTAACATGTACCATCAAACAATTTGAGCCATCATAAATAGGTATTCGCAAAATAAATAGAGGATATTCAATGTTTTGTAGATGAATATGGAATTTATTTCACGAGTGGGACAGGATTTTTTGATATATTCACGAGTGCGAAGCACAAGTGAAAATATAAAAAAAATCCTGTCTCACGAGTAAATTCCATATTCATCTACAAAACATTGAATTTTCTGTTTGTTACATTTTTTTTTTTTTTGGATTTTCCCTTTGCCTCTGTCTTTTCTTAACACAGTGTCATAGGCTTGACGTCATAGTTAAGCGGTTGAGACGTCATAGTTTAGCAGTTGTGTGATTGAAAACATTACATAGCATGGATTTTAGCAACATATTTGGGAAGAAATTTGCAGTTTTAGCTCTATCAAGATGCTTAGTTACTATCTCTATCTTATGACAGTCCAGAAATTATTTTTTGCTTACTTTGATATCCTTTCACACTGTCAGAGAATATCATTTTGGTATCCTTTCACACTGTGAGATAGTATAACTTTTATTCAATAAATAAATCACAGTATTTCACTGTTGAAAATGTAATAAATACATGTATGATAACACAGAAAAGCTACACACAATTTCTGGCTTAGTTTTGTTTTTTTTAAACTGCTATCTCATTGAAAGACAAAGAGAATCAAAACTGCCGTAAATATATCTTTATGACGCTGTTACACAAATAATATAAAATTCGAAATTTCTTGCTACATTATATAACGTAACCATGGAGACAACAAAATAAAGGCTTAGCACCCATTAATTTCATGCAATTGTTACTTAACGATCTAAACAAAAGCATATCATATGCTTGCACAGACATCCTTAATATATTCTTGCATATATCTTGCTATAAATCAAAAAGTAAAGGAGTAAAAATGAGGTATTTTATTACAAAACGATTGATTAGCTGCAACAAATTAATATCGACATTAACGAGAGAGAGAGAGAGAGATATATATTTCACGATTCTTTCCAATATTTAAATTAAGAGAACCTATTTGATTGATTGATGGTGTGCTGTTTTACGTCCCATTTGAGAATTTTTCACTCACATAAAGACGTCAACATATACCGATAAGGGCTTAAATTTTGACCTTTACTCGGCACTTAGGGTCATTGAGCAGTGAGGACTCTCTATCGTGCCAAAGCTTACCCTGACACAGGACCTCTGTTTTTAAGGTCTCATCCGAAAGACCCGCGGCTTTCACTTCTTAGCTGGGCGCTTGGTGAAGGAACAGTCACTAACTATGTTTACGTCTTATTTTTGACGCGGCGCGGCTAACGAGAATCGAACCCGGGTCTACTGTTCACGAAGCGAACGCCCTACAACTAGGCTACCAAGAACCTTTTTGTTAACATAAGTTGGCAAGGAGAATTATCTATACTTATATATTAATAAATTTTGCAAATAAACCCCGAAACGGGTGCACCAGAGTTCTTACTCTGCTAAGAATACACTAGATACAAGAGATGTCCTTAAACTATATTAAGGAACCACTCGAATAGAAAGTATCGTACGTTAAATCAAAAGCCTACTTTCATTTTCTATAAACAGCCATGAAATAGCACAAACGTGGCGGTTCCGGTTGGCAGATCTTGAGTTACTGGCAATTTTTAATGAAACTGACAAAAAGCAATCGTTTATTTATTTCATAAAACGTCACCACTGAGTTATTCAATCAAAACTTGATTTAATGATATAAAAGAAATAAGTTGTGATAACTGATTAAGAAGGGAAATGTGCAAATTACTTTTGTCATTCAACGATCTTAATAATGACGGAAGCTTCAAGAACATCATATAGCATCGAGCCCGATGTTTAAAAGAAAAACAAGGCGAGCTGCATGAACGTAAATAAAAAAAAGATTTTGTTGTGAATATATTTATATATCGAAAGACTATTAGTAGGTTTTCCTAATATATTTATCGGTAAAATTTGTATATTCCTCACTGAGAGCGTCGTGGCAACGAACCCGAAGTACATTTTGTACTTCGTAGTAAACCTGCTTACATGAAAAGCGAATATTAATGAATAAGGTATTGTTCAAATACAATGTTTTGTGCTTTAATCAATACATTTCAGTTTTGCTTTTCTAAATACAACCTTTTGTATCAAATACTTGGCCTATTCATAGGGCGTTAAAAGCTAATTTTTGGGAAAAAAATAATAATAATAGAATAGAAAAATAGAATAGAATAGCTTGCCCTCTCCCGACTCAGGATGAGAAAAGTGAGAAGGTAGGTAGGTGAGAATTTTTTTTTCAGCTAAAATTTCAAAATCCATGCTGAATTTTCAAAATCTATTTTCCGGAATGCATAAAAAATTATTTGCTGGAGATTAAAAACAGTTTTGAATAGAGCCATTTTTAGCTAGTCGGTCGGGAGAGGGCAACCAAACAATTTTTTTTAAAATGGCCTGAAGTACAATATCCAAAACATAGTTTTACAGGTTTCACAATAAACGTCAATCAAAGAAATTGTTATTTTCCACGTTTTCACAAAAGGGGTGGGGGTGGGGGGTAGGGGGTGGAGTCCTACATCTACTTCATCTGGGATTTTGAACAAAGTATTTTCTTCCTGCTATAAGGCTGTCAGTAGAAACTACAATATATATTATTGGAATTTTTCTGTCGGTAGTGGTATAAATTCATTAATTTGCCAGCGCTTGCGAGGGATTTCATCTAGTTGCTCTAAAACCTAACTGTTGATTGAGATTCATTATCTAGAAGATATTACAATGCCCATTCCCAAAATGGACATATTTGTAAAACATCATGGATTATTATTCATGTTATATTTCTTCCACCACTGCTTGATGCAAGACCAGTGGTAATTTTGAACTGCAAGTTATATACGCATTAATTAAGAGTCAACTTAAAATATAACTTACATAATTCCAGCAAGATCAAATTGTATTGGCAACAGGAAAAAATTAACAGATTACGAAATATAAAACATGCTTATGACTGTCAAACCTAAAACACAATATGTAGCGATTTTTTTTTTTTTTAATAATTTTTTTTGCTGAATTATTCCCAGATATTTCATGTATTTCAAAATATTTTGTCCGGGCGATAAGCGTCCGAATTAACGAGGTTTCACTGTAGTTTTTTATAAGCTATATCTTGTTGTCATTTTTGCTATCTTGTTCATTAATAGAGGAATTGATACCGCAAATTTGATTTTTCAGTGCAATTCTGAACTCTGTTATATTGAAAAGGTATATGACGGGATTTACAAGAGAATTTACATTTGTTATGATATACAAAATTACAACAATATTTGTATTTATAGATTGGATCTTTGTAATGCTATCAAGCACAAGAATTACCACCAATGGGATTGTTAACGCAAATAAGGCAAGTAATAAAAAACTTATCAACTTCATTGATTTTACCATATTTCTACGCTTTGATTCCTGAATATGATCGGAGAAGTTTGTAGAGCCGTTCAAATAACGATATTTCAGATTGTAAATAGTTATACAATAAAATGTAAGCGTCAGGATTAAAAAAGATATTCCAAACGTTGTAATTATCCAACCAAGGAGGATGGTCCTCTCACCAAAAACAATTCTGTAATTACAAGTAGAACTTAGATCCTTCTTCGAAGGCGGGACTAACGAGGATGTTATCGCCACGAATATAACCCATCCGGTAATAAATACAAAGTACTTGCGCTTCTTATCAAAAAGTTTTCTGTTTAAGTCATTTTCAGAAATGACGAGAAAGCGATGTAAACTTATGCAAAATATTTGATAGAGAGACATCATTAAACTCGAAACACAGAGCACATTCAACAAAATACATAATTCAAAGAAACTTGAGTACATGTACGTTTGTAAAAAGACTCGAATACCGTTAAGAAATGTACTAATGCCTAGGACAAAATCATTTACAGACAGAGCCAACACAAGATATAAATATGTACTATGTCGTAAATTACGATTTGTACAAGATAGAATTATTACTAAACCATTGCAGAACATAACAAGGAAGCCAACTGAAGTAGCGCTCACAGGCACAAGCAAAGACGAATGCTGAAAATCTTGTTCAGTTGAATTTATCAAAGTAAGTGTTTCGTTGTCTGTCCATCCCTTTGCCTCAATATCTGGCACTCCGGACACCTTCTTTATTTCTTTAAGTTCTGAATTCTGAAAGGAGTTAGTTGTTCCGGTAACATTACTAACATCTCTTGTTCCATCAGTCCATGTTGTGACGTCAATTATTTCGTCATCGCCATTGGTGTCTGTTAAGATACTCAAATCCATTGCTGGGGATTTCGTAGAAGGTTCGCAAAGGACGAATTTTAATTGGAACATTGCTGCTAATAATATAGTCTTCAGTAATGTTTTTCCATGGCAACAATTCCACGCCCTGTTCTCGTCAGTTATTTTATTCCTCATGGTCATTTAGTCAAAAGCTATAATCTTTTCTGTATTGATAAAAACAAACAATTGAACGAGTGAGTTATGTTAGGCATATTTTTTCAAGTTCGAATAGATATATAAATAATAATACAAATTTAAGACGGATGATACTTTTTTCCCAAAAATCATGAAAATTACAACCAAATCTATTTTTTCACAAGTTAAATAAATAAAAAGCCGCATAAAGCCTCATTTTAAATCTCATTCAAAATTTCCCAAGAATTGTCCTATAAAGTGACGAAAAAGATTTTAAATGGTGATGGCAAAAAGGAAAAAATTGAACATCATAGAAAATTTACAATTTTTTAATATTTTAGTAGTTTGATAAATATATATGCATCATCTACAACCAAAATTAGTCCTAAAATATACACTTATCCATGCAAACATTTTTTGTTTCTATCTTGTGTCTTTACGTAACATCAACATATTTCTTGCATCTACTTAATTAAGAAATTTCATGCATACAGTATGTATTTTAATTATAGAAAAATAACAGAGGAAATATGGTACCATTATTTTCTTTACAAAGAGAGATATAAGAATAAAAAAAAAGAAATAATATCTACAAAAGTGGTAAATGGTCGACAGGGGATGCTCACTCCTCCATGGCACCTGACCCCACCTCTGATGTCTTTGAGGTCCGTGTTTGCTCTGCTCCTATTTTGTAATGTTTAATGGACTTTTGAGCTCGAATACTGTTCGTTATCTTCACATGTTTCATCTAAGACTTCTATTTCATTGCTATGTTAGATAAATAATCCAATACGATCACTCTTTAGAAGGCCAAAACATACTTTGAAAAGAAAAAGACAAGATGTCCTAGACACGATTTATAGTTCTGAACAATTCTGATTTCATAGCACAAGCGCTTGAATCAGATAAAAATATTCTTTGATTTAATCCAACAAAATATTCAAAATCAAAATAAAAATCATTAAATTATACTAATTTTTGATCCCATTTATTGAAAAAAAAACCATGGAAAACAAGGATTCTTACCTGTATAGTTTATGTCCACAAAAAGTGATGGACTGCTAGTGCTTCTAGGCTGACAGGTGAAATATGATTACTGCTGCAGTCTTCATCGACATTAATAAGCAGTGTTAATCATGATCAACTCTCTCAGGTTTTAGCCAATAAAATACCAAATGCGTATTCTCCTTGTCAGCAAAACATGCAATATTCAATTTATTTTTTTTGTAAATGCATACTTTTCCTTTTTGTTTTGATTTGATTTTTTATTTTTATGTTTGTTTGTTTATTTATTTATTAAATTTAATTATTTATTAATTTATTGTCTGACAAATATCGATAATTTGTGACTTTTATCTCATTAGTGATGCATACACCTTCTTTGTTATAGAATTTTATTCACATAAAGAAACAAAAACATACTCTAAAATAGTATCAAAAACAGATCACTTTATGATTTCCTCCTGTGCTTTGGAAGGATAATATGGCAGCTAACAATAAAATGCGATATAAGGACGACTTAGAAACTGAGCGCTCTTGGGATGTAGACAATATCATGTCAAAAGGATGAAATTTTCTCAATCTCACATAGAAATCGAATATGAAGGAGATATGATCAAATTTTGCATTGAGTTGATTTCGTATTGACTAATAATTATATAAATATGAGGTGATGCTTATGCATGTAAGGTTGATGTAATGTAATGTACGCAACTTTCTCCTTTTCAATGAAAACCCACCTGGATGAAAAATAAAACCATTGGGTTCCAAAGAATCTTAAATTCTAAGATATTGAGGCCAATGTTCAATGAAAGTTGTTGGGAAATTAATAAAAAAAAGCTCTAGTTTCTCAATTTTGATTTAATTGAATAACAATTTTCACTCGTCAAAAATGAATTCGTAAATAAGGTAAGCATTTACCCTTATATACCATTTTGAATTTTTCTTTAGATTTTAATCTATGTAAAGGTGCATTTTGTTTTTTGAAATATTAGCTTGTCTTTTTTAAGAGATGTTGTTTCCTTCTTAATTCTACTTTTATCAAAAACGGTTTTTCTATTATGGAAAATTTCTCTGAATTTTCATTTATTAGAAATTCTTTAAAATATACAGAATGAAATAGTTGGATATAACGAACAGTGATTGATCTCATAAAACCTATTAACAATACCAATCTGCGGGCAGGGAATAAAACGTAGACCCAAGGAAATTCCACAGAAATGAGTGGGTTCCTGATATTAAAGACTTCGCAGGTAGGTTAAGGCTTCCCGTATAATATCAAAGTGCACTCTGTGCCTTCACATCTCTGAACTACCAAAATATGACGTCATAATGGAAAATGACGTCAAGTCACTGCAAACTTGAGGTGTTATGACGGGGTGAGTGTCATGAACTTTACACTTTATTTCAAACTGCATATAAAATGCTAGATAGCTATTGCAGAATTCACGGGTCGTTAAAGGTTTTTTAAGTCATATATGTCCGAATATTTTAAAAATACACCGCTTACCTACTCTTGATTGAAATTCAGCTTGTTCAAAATGCTTATGAAAAATATACTTTTGAAATGTACTCTGTTTTATACCCGTAGTTGGAGGTAGAATTTATTTTGTGTGTATAAAAGAGTCTGGCGCAGGTGATTAATGAGGATTAATCTGAGAATTTTTGTGGAAATCTGTAAGAAGAGGTTGTTCTCTAACTGAATCTTGCTTGGGAAAAATGTGTGTTGGATTTGTTTTAATACGGATTACGATATTGTGTGGAAAATACCCTCAAATTTGTACGTAAGTTGAATTTCTCGGGAAATATTTTGTATCTAAGTAATACTATGACTTTTCCCAAGCACATTTCGGATACACAAGGATACGATGAGTTTATTTATATAACAAAATATTAATAATTATTGTGTTAATCAGCTGCGCCGAAGCGATTTATATGAAACACTTAAAAAAATTATAAATGACCGTCATGTGATCAACAAAGTCATGTGATATTATAACAAATATGTTAATATATAGCCGAGGAAACCCTCTATATAAATTGGAAGTATTTAAGTTCAATACTTATAAATTAAAACCAAAACAGACCTCGTAATGACATATTATGTTTAGAGCGCACTTTAAAGCTTCGGGAAGCCTTAACATAACTGCGTTTGAAAATTATAATGATCTCTTTGAATTTTTAAATAAGCATATACAACCTTTTTGAATGAAAATTAAAGAAGGACTCCTTAAATAGTTTTGTTTTCAGTGACGAACAAAAATTGATAGTTGATTTCATCATTTTGGCTTTAAATGTCCACAAATATCATCTTAGCTAAATGTTCCAAAGCACGTGCTCTTTTATTCTTTCTGGTTTGAAATGTCTGAATATGTGTCTTAAAACCGTTTCCCTGTCACGGAAAACGTCTCACTAATGAAAGTGATAAAATGTTGTTATAAGTTTTCATAGAGTAGTGATTGTGATCATGATTAAAGAACACTCGGTAGAGCACTCGTTCCCTGATCGGGAGGTCGTGAGTTCGAATCTAGTGACTAGTGAATCTCGCGACTGACCTAAGTCGATAAAAAATGGGTAGCCACTGTTCCCTTGCCATGTGCTTGGCCCTTTGAAGTGAAAGTTGCGGGTCCTTCGGATGAGAGCTTAAAAACCGAGGTCTCGTGTCACGGCAGGCGTTGGCACGATAAAGATCCCTCACTGCTCAATGGCTCTGAGAGCCGAGTAAAGGTAAGAATTTGAAGCCCTTCACCGGTATATGGTGACGTCTCTATATGAGTGAAAAATTCTCGAATGGGACGTAAAACAACAATCAATCAATCAATCAATCAATCATGATAAAAGAACAGCAACATGATTGTACTTACCGTATTTTGAACGAATGATGTTGCTATTAAATTATCGGTGGTTACTTTTTTTCACAGTAGCGGTCTTGACACTGAAAGCAAAAAGACCTAGGCCAATCGCAATGGAAGTTAACAGTCAATCTCTCACTAGAGGACATGCTATGCAAACGTACGTTGTTCGCCCTCTTGTAAGAGATTGCTTAACGGTGCCAAAACTGAGGACGGACAGTGAATACAATATTGTCTGGGAGCCTTTTGTCAGTATAAGGTACAAGACTGATGTAATAATCAAAATTATTGAAATACCTCATTAACTTGCCATTAAGGTTTAATTATTTTAATTTATGCTATAATTCTTTTAAGTTTTGTTTCTTACTTTTTACTTAATAAATTGGTAAAAATCCACAATTAAAAAAAATCACAGGACAAATTGATTTTCCTTTTTCTTTTATTAAGGAAATAAGGAGGTAAATGACTTTCAAGTGGGCATTAAAGCTCTGCAGAAAGGCAAATCATCATTGTAAATAAGGGGGTTGTTTTTTAGTGATCGATAGTACATTACACCTGTATAAACCTTCAGTGTATGCAATTTTGAGTTTCGTTTTACAAATATCATTTATTTTCTGTTAATAATGTCATTTTGCCCATGTTTTTTTTTTTTTAAACAAATTCAGAATGAAAATTGAAATGTTTAGAAGTCCAGTAAAAATTTACAGTGTAAATGTCTAGAAAGTTGACTAAATGCAATCTACAAAGACATAGCAGAGTAATATTCACGCTCAAGAATTTTCTAAACTAGGGGACATAGAAATTTGAAAATCGGACTCTTTAATTTTTTGATAATCCCAGATCATATAACGAGGGCACAGGCATTGGGACGAAAGAAGCAAATTATTGTGAAATTAACTATGAGAATAGAAGAACAGCTTTAGAAAGATACAAAAAGGACACTTCTTTCATTCTTTTTTGTTTTCAAATCTGGGATCGACACCTTTTCTTTCTTTTTCTTGTTTTCTTTTTTACATTACACATTTTTGATAATAAAACCTTGTCGTCTCTATGAGATATTTGTTAGTTTGTAAATATTTTCGACTGATACATAAAAAGAGAGAAGGCTTGCGGCTCTTTTCTCATTATCTTCCTCAACCTCCTTTAACTCAGCTTGATGGTTTATTTAAAGCATGACAATACATATAATATATATGCATCCATACTTTTGTAACGTATTAGTCTCTCCTTCATTCTTCCACTGATATTTTTTGTGCAACCAATTTGTAGTTATATCAATTTTTTAACATCTTCGATAAATTTTGTTCGTAGGTATCAGATAGCCAATAAGTGCAAAAAAAATGAAAAGGGTGGGTGAGGTATGAAATTCAAAGTGTCTATGAACAATGGTAAGAACTTCATTTAATAAGTACAAATTTGACAATTTATATAGTTTTATCATGTTATTATTCTTCAGTAATTGCCACTCTTTCTCCTGTTCAAATTGAAAAAAGAGAAAACAGGACAACATATATACCCAAATGTTTAAAATGTTCACTTCCGATCATTCTTTAGATATAAACATTGCAATTTCACCTAGTCATAGTTTGTTAGTGGACACGTGATGAAATTCATTTCAAAATGTACGTTTTGCTAGTATAATTTGAAGAATGTATATGTATGCATACGAATTTAACATACAATTAAACTTTTGGAGGGAAAATAACCCGTTTTTACCTTTTTCCTCCTGTCGTTTTCAACTGTGTAAAGTTTGAATAAATATTTTAAACATTTTCAGCTTCTTCTTTGAATTGACTGAACCAGATTCAACAGGTTGTGATAGATACATATAGTATCTACGGAAAAAGGGAAACATGTATTGCAAATTTCATGATCACTTACTCTAGACCTTGAGAGGGCAATCAAATTCATGCAAAGTAAAAAAATGTTCTGAGTACGTTTGTACGCTTGAATACCGATTTTCAATTTGGTGAAACTAAATGATGTTTTGTGTACAATTTTTCAGTGAAACCAAAAAAAAAAAACAAACAAAAAAACAAAAAACAAAAAAAGAAAAATACGATGTTTAACCACAGACTGATGAAAGTTTTATCTCTAACTGTACTTTTACGCAAGAGTGCAAATTTAGCGATATTTTGCATGCACCTATCAAATCACTAAATGAGCCAAAATGAAAAAGGTGAAGCAGACGAACAGTGATCGAGCTCATAAAATTTCAAAAAACTCAAAAAGGGCATAGAACATGGACGCCGAGAAATTCCAGAGGTTGGGTCAGATGCCTAGGAGGAGTAAGCATCCCCTGTTGACCGGTCACATCCGCCGTGAGCCCTATGTATTGATCAGATAGACGGAATATTCGTAGACAAATTTAGTATAAAAACAAGTTTAGCACCCCGGAATCATTGTCTTAAAAAAATCATATTTTATTAGCCTTTAATCCCTATCAGATCGACACTGTTTAGTAGATTTTGTTTTCATATATTTAAGGAATGTTTTTAAGTTTTGTGTGAGTTATTGGTGTGTAAATCACACAGACTTGTCGCTAGCGCTTCTTGAAAAATATGCCTACGTGCAAGTCTGTGTGATTTACACACCAATAATTTACACTAAAATAAAAACATTTCTTATATTTACATTTTACATGTTTAAAAGCACCAAAAATATACTCAATGTTTGAATTATTCGCTGCCCTACATCGTCATATTTTTATTAACGTCTCTGTAGCCTCATTGATACGCCACTTCAGCGCGAGGTTCTCCGTGCAGATTTCTACGCGTGAGTATACACGAAAATGGCATTCAAATCAATCTCACAGTTGGCTTAGTAGAAAAACACAGCAAATGTAAATATATTATTTTGAAAAGCAGATTATCATCAAAGGTTACAAATCGAATTTCGGTATGAAAAGATATAAAATACTTTAGGGGGGGAGGGGTGTTACCAATGCATGTAGTTTAGAAACTTTTTTTCTGAACTTTGAAAGCGGGGGATCACGATTGTGGTTAATGATCCCATAATTTATAAATTATCTATTTGAACTAAGAGATTTAATCGACTGCACACTTATAGAAATTGATTAGTTTTGAGGTTGTATGATAAGATCGAAGCTGCAATTCAATGAACATATTGTATTGATGCATATATTATGCATGGAGGAAAAAAAATAACCTAAAACCGTGTATTGACAAAACAGAAAAAAATGGAAACTATTGTCACAAGCTTCAAAATTCCTTTGCATTATAACTGTAATATTTTTATAAACATTGATTTTTAATGTTACAACGACAAGTTTTCTTATATTGGCTTGGAAAGGAAAATTAACATTATGCAGTTATTGACTTTTGAAGAGATATAGTCGAAACTATGCAGATCTGGTCAGGTTGACAGAGAACGAAGTTTAACAAAGGTTAACCAACACCTGACCAGGTCCCTGTAGTTACGAGTAAGCCGAATCTAAAAGTCAATAATCATTTTATGAAATGATCAGGAATTCTGCAACATTTCCCACAGTATAGTTATCTCCAATAAATTTAAACACTCATTATTTAATGTGTGGTGTAACCTTATATCATAGCCATACTTCAACAGTTACCAACTGTTTAAAAAAAGTGGAATACAATATTATAAAACAATACCCAACTATTTACTTAAAGATCTATAGTCTCTTCAAAACCTGGAGTCGGTCATTTTTACGTTTACAATGACGCATGCTCTGTATACGCACATCAAAATCAGAGAGGTTTATTCGGATTTTTCCTCTAAACAAACCATAGACTTGTTTAAAATTTTATCGTCCAGTCGTCGAAAAAAAATTAGGTAAAGTCTATGGTTGGTCAAAAGAAACCACTCGAGTAAACTACCTTGATTTTAATAGTTTAAGTGAATTCACTCTGATGTGCAGCTCAGGAAAGATAGTCTGATCCAATCAACGAGCATCAAAATTCCTGATCATTTAATAATTATAGATATCTATAGTTATCTCTGGACAATTTTTTATATTCACCTTAATCACAGGAAACTGTAGTCCAAAGTAAAAGAAAAGTGGAAAAAAAGTAGGATCTTGTTCTGCGTGTTACACAAAAAACAATCAGTCATGTATCCTTACGAAATTATAATTATGTAACAGAGACATTTATGCTGGGGATTGAACCCGGGGCCTCTGGCTTGCCAGTCCAGTGCTCTACCAATTGAGCTAAAGGGCTTACCCACTAGACCAAGCTAGTACAGTGCAGGAAACTAATTTTGTTACAGCATCGATGCTGATTTGAATGCTTCCTTTGCTTGCTGATTTGAATGCTTCCTTTGCTTGCTGATTTAATGCTAGTAATCCTTATTCTGATGCTGTTTTATAATTAGGTCAATGCTACCGGAAGCAGCATCATGCTACCGGAAGTAGATAATGAATTTCAGCATTGCCGTTTAAAGCAATAAAAGTGCTTTTTACAATTATTTTATCATAATATCTCACTATGTATCAATAATGTGAATACTTTAACCAGTCCTCTTTCTTTCTTTTTTAATTTTTTACTGAATTAAAGCTCATTGATTTTCTGATGCTAGTAGGATAATGCTGGTTTTATATAGGTCAATGCTGGTTTTATCCTATGCTTGCTGATGCTGATCCTGGTAATGCTGTTTTTTAAATGCTGATCCTGATGCTAGCTCGATCCTGATGCTACTAATGCTTATGCTGATGCTGGTTTATGTAACAAAATTAGTTCCCTGCACTGTAGGAAGCCGTGTATCTGACACAACCACAATTATATGTAATAATGTATTTGATCTGTAACAATAATTCTGCCAATGGTACAAGAAACTGACATCAACAATTATAAATCATGGATACTATGTGTGATAAGTATTCCCCCAAAAATGAAGAAAAAAAAAATTAATTTCTTATGTCATGTTTTAAGTTCAAGATTTAGATCATGACAAATGAAAGATATGGTATACTTTTGTATGCAATTTTTTTTTACTTAATTGTCAAGGTGTTAGTGTAATTTAAAAATAGTAATCTAATTTTATTTTGATTTATATAATCATCCATATTTTCACGCTGATCATACATTATCCTATAATAAATGTTATTTAATGTACATTCATTTGCTCAAAAACAATTTTTAAAATTTATCAGTTTAAAGTTATCGTTAGAAGTCTAATTAAAGATTGAAATACTGGCCAAAAAATAAAAAAGGCAATATTTATCGATATGTTTTTTTTTAATTTATTTATTTGTGATCAGGATTAATTTTGCTGTATTATGATAAATAAAAACGTAATAGTACGTATCACAGATTGGACATACTCTTGGCAGCATCCTAGGTTAGTGTTCAATTACATACCGGGAAAGAAGTTATTAAGCAAATATTTATGTTAACGTCACATTGTTAACGTGGAATTGTATTGCAATTAAGTATATAGTGAACATAGACTAAATAAAAGACTTCTAATAAAGGAAAACCGAGAGTAAGCTTTAGAAAGACACATTGATAAATCAACATATTACCTAACGGCGTCCGATATTGATATTGTTCGGGGTATGAAAAATTCAACATTTCGGTGATATATTGTTTCCTTTGATAATGTTTTATCTCGTAACAGTACCTGACAAATGAAAAAGATTAAGTAGCTCTATGTTTTTGTTGAACAGGAACTCTAGCTTATCTATTTCATCTAGATGTTTAATGTACTTGGGTTATCAATACATTATTAACAATCAAGTCATTCAGACAACAAAGTGATGTTGAAACGAAGACAACATACATAGACATGATTGTGAAAGAGATCAATAGAAAAAATAATTATAAATTTATTAATCTAAAAACAAAAAAACAATAATTGTAGCCATCAATACCTTGAAATAGGAAACAGACCCTTTTGAAACGTATTGATTATCACAATGATCTGCAAAATTTTGAAAATATATTCATATGTCATCGATCTTAAAAAGTCGTCGGTCTTAAAATATATTTAAGGACCACAGGTAGAGAGATGTATGTTTCTTTGGCGATATTCAGCAAATAGAAGAGCGAGGGGATATGAAAATCTTAGATAACTTTATATTTCTAGCTAATACATTCATACTTATATTAGGACATTTACAAGACGGATATTCTAAATTGAAATATGGTTACAGGTTGGATAGGAAAATGATAAATTCCTATACTGATTATAGTATTCTAGACTGTGTAGAAGAGTGCCTAAGAACCACGCGATGTAAGTCTGTTAGTTATTTCAAAGGAGCCAATTATTGCGAAATTAACTTTGAGAATAGAAGAACAGCTTTAGAAAGATACAAAAAGGACTCTGGGTGGATCTACAGCGAGAGAGAAGATTGGGACATGGTAAGGTTTAGGAAGCCACTTGGACTCCAAATTTTGCTTTCTTATCACTATATAAGTTCCGTATATCCGTGTTAGGACCGTAGTATAAAGTCTTCTATACGGCATTCATAAATATACCCTTATAACCGTTTTTTTTTTTTTTTTTTTTTTTTTTTTTTGGTTTTTGGTTAAAAGTGAGTTTTTTGGAAGTAAAATAGCAAAACACTATTGATGTTTAAAACTGTAAAAATCTGCAATTAAAGATGTAATTTATCACAGCTGCCTTTCTTGTAAAAGTCTTAAATGAGATATCATGTTAACTCGAAAGGTTTTTTGTTTTCCCTTCGAGACTTTCTCTTTTATATTGGGACTCAACTAATTGCCATTTAGAATTATTAAAATCAAACAGAAAAACTTCTTAAGAGGAAGAGCTGTAAAATATACACGATAACCCGACTTTCGTTTGGGCGCGATATCTCGAGAAGCCCTTGAGCTTTTGCAATGAAATGTTATACCACAACTCCATATGGCCTAAGGAAGATCCCTATTCATTTTGAGGCCAAAAGGTCAAAGGTCAAGGTCGTAAATAATAATTTTCTCTATGTGTAACACTTTTATTTCCGGCGATATCTGGAAGCTTTTGAACTTTTACAATGAAATTTTTACCGTAACTCTCTATGGCCCCGCACGCCTCTCTCAAAGTGTCCCGCCCCGTTTGTTTTTCTTTTTTTTCAAAAATCAATTGGAAATTTGTTGGTATCGATCACGCTCAAAGTTTGAGTTACTCCCCGTTTTTATTTTAAGTTTTTATTAAAAGTAGTGTGGCACTGTTTTTGGCACAGGAGCCTTATTACGTATAATACAGGTTGTCGGCTTACTTTATACTCTAATTACATCTATTACAACTGTATATTCAAGGCTAAATAAGACACCATGTGTTGTGTAAAATTTTGACAATATCGAAGGTGAATATATATATATATATATATATATATATATATATATATATATATATATATATATATATATATATATATATATATATATATATATATATATATATATATATATATAGAATTAGCGAGACAAAATTATGAATTCAATAAGATTTAGCGTAAATGATATTCAAACAGCTTTGACTTAACACGTTATTTTGAAGACTTGCTAAAGGATGCGTAAAGGTGGTTTTATTAAGTTTGGACATTAAACCACCATTAAGCACTTGCTTAATTAGCACTTGCTTATTTATCAAATAAAAATACATTGCATGTTTCCTTGTTATTAAATGTAGTGCAGCCAGCGCAATTCAGAATGATTATTATACACTGCAAGTGTAATTTTCAGCCATTTTTAGGGGTACATGGTCATAAGGAGAATATAGAAAATCACGAAAATGCTTCTTTAAACACCTTTTTTATAGACTTTATTGACTGAAGAATAATTAAAAAAATTATTAAAAATTAAATTCGTTTTTCTTCAATTGACATAAAAGATTAGATTCACATTTCAATAAATATACGCAAATGCGCTCAATATTTAATATTTTAGCGAAATGTTATTTTTATACACAAACCACTAAAAATCCAAATGAATAATTGAAAAAAAAAATAAGAAAAAGAGAACACTTCATTTCATAATAGACATTACAAACATTATACACCATCTTGAATAGATTTAGAACTCAGAAGAAATATCATCTAGATATTGTACAATTTAATAGTCGACTGAAGATTTCTTAGCAACTTTACATTCCTTCAAAATAGTTGCATGTCATTCACTTATCACAGTTGTGTATTTCATTAGCTGAGACAGTCTTGCATTCGTTCACTTAACTATGACGTCATACGACGTAGGTTCTATGTTAATGGTAGCTTAATGAAGTTTGGACATTAAGCACCTAGAAGCTGCAGCTTAATGGTGACTGAAAGGAATTAACTTCTATAAACCACCATTAATCCACCATTAATCGATTGCTTAAAGATGGTTTTTCGTCCTGTGGCAGTTGTGACCGGTCGACAGGGGATACTTATTTCTCCATGGCACCTGATCCTACCTTTGATTTTTTTTAGAGGTCCATGTTTGCTCTGCTCCCGATTTGTATTTTTTCAATGGACTTTTGAGCTATTCCTTGTCTTTATATATCATTAAGGTTTTGAAAAAAAATGTTATTTGTCTTCAAAATACTTAGATTATTATTATTTGTAAAATAATCATGCATAAAAATACATTCTACATTTTTGACTACTTAAAGATATTCATTTCTTTAAATTATTTCAATTGATATCATAAGTATCTATCATATTTTCGGCTTTCTTTCCGGAATGCTGATCTCCTATGCATTTGAAATTAATTCATGTAACCTTTAAACATAAACAGCTTTCCAGAATAAGTCAATCACATTAATTTGTTTTCCTTACGAACTTTATTCTTATTTAAAACCATTTAAAGAATCTTCAATGTCATGTCATATTTTCTTCTTTCAAATGTTATTTACATGCATGTACATTCCACCTGTATTCTAGGTCAATAAATATCTTTACGTGAAGTTTGTTCTATTATTCTTATGATTTGCAAACAAATTACACAGAAGCGTCTATCACTTACAATACTTGTACGTTCTATAGAAATTGACTGCTTTAGTTAGGCATACTGTTTGAAAAATTATATTAGTATTATCTAATTATTGAATTTTTGAGGTCAATATGATGAATCAGCCACCCTTGAAGTATAATATTGTACTCTTCAGGTGGCTAAAGTATCGTATTGACCTCATAAACAGCAATGATTGCATAATGTATAACAAAACATCACATCCCGTATTGATCAGTTCGAGACACCAATATCTGCCAGGTGTCTAGAATTGATTCCGAGAAATGTGGAAAAGTGTATGTATTAACCTCTTTAATAATAATGATGATGTTTTGTCTAGAGAACATAACCCGAATATTACAAGTTTCTGTTCATTTCCGGGGTCTATGTTCTTTTAGTTATACAAAATAATAAAGATACTTAGATAATAAAGCTTCATAAATAAAAATGTACGACAAGATGTTATTTTTTGACATATAAGAATCTTATTTATGAAAGACAAGAGGTAAAAGGGGAATCTAAGAATATATATTAATTGTCAACGTTGCCTACTTAATTTTCTTTTCACATTTCCTCTTCAAACAGGTAGGGATGGTGAAAATTACACATTCTATACTATATTATCCATACACTCATGTGCGCCTGCATTTTGAAGAGAGTGTTTTTTCTTCATCATTTGCAACCCTTGATGCAAGGTTCCTGTACTATTTTGCAAATTTTATAAAGATTTTCATCTTCCTGTGCGTGCCCTGTGAATATTCTTTTATTTTTGTTATCACATTTACAAAAACAATCAGTTATGTGCAGGAAAAAGATGCATCATAAGCTTTTTGGGGATTTACCGTGATCAATTAACTGAGTTAACATTGTTACGACTTTACCCGTCTCACTGGAGGTTTCTTGACATAATATCATCACTAACTTTGGACTTTGAAATTTTTTTCTTAAAAAATGATTTGATAATAATTATAGGCACTTGGATGAAATATCTATCAATTTAAAATATATTCATTACTTTCAACAAAAAGTGTGAATAAAAGACATGGTATAAAATTTTTCAAAATTTTAAACCTTATTTTCTTTCCAACAGAATATCACAGGAGCTTGTATGAATGCAAATTGTCTAGACAATCAGAAATGTAATCCGTTGTCTTTTGGAAAATATGAATGCTTTCTATCAGGTAGGTAACGGGTAATTTCTTAAAATGGTTTCCAAACTTTAATATACATAATGGAAATTAAATTATTTACAATTATACCTTGATATTTTATAATGATGTTTTGATTTATTTTGAAACTTTATTTTAAAACTTTTTTGAGATTTGTCTTAATAGAGAGGTTGATATTTCATACGTGTACGGGTACGTCTAATAGGGGAATTCCCTAAATTTCTTGCATATTACGTCATCAGTTTTGGTGTTGATAAGTTTTCTACACGTTCCTACAACTTGTATAAAGGCATCTACACGTAGGTGTAAACTTGTAGCTTTTTCAATAAAAACTAGTCAATTTATATGTGAAACTGTTATTGTTGTTAATTATTTAGGATGTTGAGTTTCATGAGCACTTATTTTAACCATGTTTTGCCCACTAACTAAAGTCAAACTTATGTCACGAAACTACAAAATAGTAGAAACAGAGACACCGATTACAGTCTCCACGTTTATGTTACACGTCAATAAATCTCAACAGACAAATTTTAAACAACGTGTACGTGAACGTCAAAGTTTTTAAACACGTACAAGTTTAAAATCTCAACCTCTCTAATATCTTAAGAAATGATTGTTCGGAAATATCTGCAAAACAATCAATAATTTCAAAGATTACATGCATTTATAAACATTGAAAACATAGAAATGTCACAATTTTAAAACCAGAGCAAATACTTCGATTCACTATAGTAATTACTTTGATTTACTGGAGTAAAATTTGTGATGGTTTGACGTACTTTTGTAAAAACTTAGATACTTTGATTTACTATAGTAAAAATTGTACGAATTCTTTTACTACAGTGAAAACTTTGATACTTCAATTTACACTTGCAAAATTTTAATACGTTGAACTTGTAAGTGAAAGCTGTTCAATGATTTTTAAATTGTTTACGCGTAGATTATGGTCTGTAGAATAGATAATTAAAAGTAATAGATATGTTAAAGATTATAATTCAACTGTGAACTCTTAAAAATCAAATTTATTTCAAAATATCAAATTCCTTACACAAATATTAATTTAGAAAAAGAAATTTATTTAAGTGATAAAATATATTTATCCTTTCCGTGACTTTTCATGTCCTATCAGTTGGCATTCAGTTACCATTCTGTCGACTGAATAGGTACATGTAATTTCATCCGTGAAGCTTTCGGAATTTTTTTTCCCTCTGAGTACCATTTAAAGAAACGTTTCTTTTTTTCTTTTTTTAAAAAAAAATCTGGTTGAAGAACTTCCCTTACATTTGAAGGTAGCAAAATAATATCTTTTGTATATAATGGTTGGATTCCTGTACATTATTGAAGTTTCTTTACCACTCTTGGGACAAACTTGGGGCTCTAAAAAGTTTTCTTACAAAAGCGTTCCCTGCTGAACTCCTCTCAAATTTTATGAAGTTACAAAGTCAATTAAACCTTTTTAGAAGATAAGATGCCTATTAATCATCTACACTCCTGAGCATTTCATGTTCAAATTGAAAAAAAGTATATTGAACAAAATAAAATTACTACTATTGCAACTTCTCCACTGGTTACCCCAAGTGCAAAGGAGAAAACATTCTGGAGTACAGGCATGACGGTTCTATGATAATATCTAGATTTAACTGTAGATTCATGATGTACTAAACATATATGATAATAAAGTTTTTGACCATTTCTATATTTATATGTTTTCACAGTTTATATGGGAAATTTAAAGTTACCCCGCCCAGCCTAGTAATATATACTGTAAGGAAAAAGAAACTCAGGATAAAATTTGAAGTGATTATATATTTTTTCCGAAAAATTTTCCAGTATTGTAATCTAACATTTAAACTCATCTTTATTCAACAAGTAACCAAAATTTCATCTGATTTTGACTGATAATTCAAGAGTTATTGAAGGTCAACTGACTGTGCCAACCAAAAGTGAAAATATGAAATTCTCATTATCACCAATGCCTACCTCACGCATCTGAAACTGCCTTGATTCTCCTCTGCATGAAGTTCATCAGTGCATTTATCTTTCTCACAGGGATATAATTCAACCCTTTCAACAAGACAGCCCCTAAGTTGGCCGAGGGTAGGTTGGTCATTCCGAGACCTTCAAACCCTACCGTCCAGTAAGTCCCACAGATGTTTATCCTTAGAAAAAGATGGACTGTAGGGAGGCCAGTCGAATGGGTTTATATGAATGTTTGCGAAAAGCCTTGACAAAATCTAGCTTCACTGGGCCGGGGGGTTACATGCTAAAATTAGGCAACCAAAATAGCGCAATCAGTTTCTTTCAGTTTTTCGGTTAATGTTATGATTATGAATGCCTACTGTATTAAGGAGGCTGGATCATAATATCAAAAGTATTGAGAATGATTTTTTTTATCAAGTATATTTTTAGAAACTACACACACAGCTCAATTAAAAATCAAAACAAAAAATGGGAGTTAATGCACTTCTTTTGCAATGTAATTACGTCTAACACATAAATCAATTTTTTAAAGTTTTTTCTACAATATTTTTTATTCAAATAAATTATGGGAACAAACAGAGTTTTATTTCATCTTGAATAGACACATTGAAATTTGTGGCAACAGAAAGTTTTCAAATTACTTAGCATGGTCAATTATTTGACCTTTCTGCATTCATAAAATATGATTTCTCTGGCATTAAAAGTTTAACAAGCAATAAAATCATTTGAAAGTAATGTCATTTTACCGAATTTAAGCAGAATGGTTAAAATTATATCATATATTCAGAAACGAAAACTAAAATCGGGGGTCTGTTATGTTAATTTTTAGATATTACTTATAAAATGTTAATTTCAAGCTTAAATTGGGGCTATTTTTCTGGACTTTCACAATATATTTGCTATATTTATCAGATATGACGACAGAATTTATCACAGTTGATTTAATATATAATTTAGGATCAGCTTAAAACGGTTCATCTGTGTGCGGGTTGCATTGAAAAGTAGGATTCCAAACTTAACAGTACTGTAAATACTTCGGAAGAGGAAACATGATTACTGTATACAGGGTTATTTTCGCCCCGTGTTATTTTCGCCCTTTTACACTTGCAAACAATTTTGCCCCGTTTTAAATTCGTCCAATCACAATTCTGTTTAAGAAATTATACTGCCTTCTTTGAATTCGCCCCGTCTTAAATTCGCCCACTTATGTCTAGGGCGAAAGGAGCGAAAATAAAACGGAGGCGAAAATTTCCCTGTATACAGTATTTTCTTCTAAAAATCCTTCCGCCACAAAATATAGTTCCTCACCTAATGCTTTTAGCATGGAATTTAATCATTCGGTTTTAATTGAATTTAGTTTAATTTGCATTGTAGAATCTAAATTTATTGTAAGAACTAAACAATATGCAGAATTTTTTAAATAGAGGTCAAGACAAAACTCTGCTCAAAAGCTCAGGAACAAATCTTTTTCATAGTGGTTTCAGTGGTAGTGAGATGGCGATCACACAGGTAGCAGGATGGATAGCCCAATCTAGGCTTGGCGTTGTTACCCGCCAATGTCATCGTCAGGATTAGTTGGAGAGATTTCTATTTCTTCTATGACGACGGAAAAAAACTTTCTATGATAAAAATCTACAACAAACTGTACAACAACCAGTTGATGCCTTTTTCTTTACTTAGGCAGTGCAATAGCCAAACCCCATTTAACTTCCATCAGCCGTACCATGATCGCAAGAAATTCACATTGTCTGTAAATATTAAAAAAATTATATGTATACCCCCAGTGCATCAAGTGGTATTACAAACTGTCATCATAAAATGAATATGCGCATGTTTTTGGCGTTTGGCCATTTTCCCTACGTGACGTCATACATTGCACGGCTGAGTAATTCTGAACACCAATTTCAGTGTACAGTTACAAAGACACCCCTATGACCATTTTTTACAGTATTCGGTCATACAGTCATTTTATGTTACACTGCATTTCCTTTTCCTTTCGGTATGTAATGGTGCTTTTTTGCAACACGACATTATAAACACAAAAAGTAGCCACGATTTTGTTAACAAATAGCAATGTGATTGATACAATATTTAAGGTAACATTATCACTGAAGGTAGTACACACTGAGTTACCTGCAGAATCTCAATTCGGGTGTTCTCTTCCGGAATGAGTTCGTTCAAACTACAGTTATGTTATATGTCACCTAGTCGCCTTGGACTACTATAAAATATTTCAGAAAAATAATAATATTGCGATATAGAAAATTAAGGACAGAATTATTGAATGTAAATGTATTTTTATAAAACAAAATACTATGTGTTCTGTTGGATATGTTCGGTTTAGGAACTAATTTTATTACAGCATCAATGGTGATTTTTTCCTAATCCTTTGTTGATTTGAATGCTTCCTTTGCTTGTTGATGTAATACTAGCTATCCGTAGCCTTTCCTTATCCTGATGCTACTTTTACTGTTTAAAGACTAGGTCAAAGCTACTGGAATTAGCACCATGATAGGGGAAGTTGTTACATGTAATTGATTTTCAGCTTCACAGTTTAAAGCATTAAAAATGTTCTCTATATATTTTTATTAATATGTTAGATAAATAGACTAGTTATTCTTTTATATGTTTTCAATTTATTTTACTGAGAAAAAAAGTTGTCTAGTTTCTGATGCTATTAGGACAATACTGAATTTACGCAGATCAATGCTAGTCATGCTAGTTCTATCCTTTGCTTGCTGATTCTATCAATTTTTTATACGCTGTTTCTGATGCTTATTTGAAAAACAAAAATTTTCTGGGTTCATGTATTTATTAACTCTAAGCACACGGATAATGAAGACCTTATTAAAGCAATGACAATTATAAAACAAGATGAAAATAAAATATGCATAATTATAACAAGTCATCACTTTAATCATCCTCAGACTTAAGATGGACCGACGCTCTTCTAAAATAGATAACTTCCCAAGCAAATAATATTTTAAAGAAAGGAAGTCTTGTTGATGGATACATTGCTTTTTTACAAGCACAGATAAGAATGTGATATTCCGACTTCAAAAGCAACGCTTTATTATGTTTTTAAATATGAATTTCAAATTTATGACACAAAAAATGATTTTCATATATGTCCCATATTTTTAATTTAATGTCCTGATTTTAAATTATTACTCTTCCTATTCTCTCTGTCAACTTTTTTCATATTATGAACAGATACAAAATTCCTTTTAAAAAATAATAAACAGCGCTTGATACCTCATACTGTTTTCTAATTGAATCTAATGTTACATTTGTTGATGAAAACCAATGTTTGGAAGTTAAAAAAAAAATTATGAAAATTAGAGCAGAGGTCCATTACTCCTCATCAATTCATATTCTCATCAAATTAAGTAAAAGTTGACATAAAGTAGTCACCACTTCTTTATCACAGATTAATTTATCATAAAAATATGATTTTTTTTTAAATTAAGTCATTCAAAAGAAAATCAAATTAATAATCTGCTATGTAAAATCAAATAATCTTACATGTATATAATTTCATATAAAAAATTAAATAAATGCAATTTCATGCACCGGACAGAACACACATGAAATTCAATACAAAATAGACCGATTGGAAAAAGAAACGCAGGGTAATATAATGTGCGAAAAAAAATTGACTGCATAGCTGAAAATTATGAAAAATGGTTTGTGGAATATCTTGAATAATGTATACTAAAATTGATGTTCTAAATTACTCAATCTTGTAATGCAAGACGCCAGATAAGGAAAGTTGAAAAAACCAAAAGCACGTGCATATTGATGATGACATGTTTATGAAACGCATCTTGCAATACCACTAGATGCACTGGAGGTATACAAATCGTTTTTTCGATATTTGCAATCAATTTGAATTTCTTGCAATCATAGTACGGCTGAGGGAAGTTCCATTTGGTCTGGCTATTGCATTGCTTAAGTAAAGAAAAGGGTAAGGTCAAGTTACTGTGCAGTTTATTATTATTTTTCCACCTTAGAAAGTCTTATCCTCGTCAGAGAAACTGGTAGGATTTCTAACCAAACGTGACGGTGACGTTATCGTGTAATAACGCCAAGTCAAGATTGTGTTTCTCATCCTTCCACCTGTGTAATCGCCACGTCACTAGCACTGACACCACTATTTATACACTAGGCAATCATATTCGCTATATTCACCCTAAAACAGAAATAAATCGATTGCACGATTTTGGTTTGTGAGTTCATCAACTTTATGTCGGTCTTTCTCTCATTCGCGCACGTGCGCGTGGAATGCCTAATATTTTGGCATATTAACCTCCGGTCCATTGTAACTAGAGTTTATCAAGATTTTCTCGCAAACAATCAAATTAACCCACTCAACTTTCCTCCATAAAGTCCATCTTTTTCTCCAGTCTGACACTAACTTGTAGGGTTTGAAGGTGTCGAAATGCCCTAGGTACTCTCGACCAACTACGGCTGCCTTGTCAAAGGGGTTGAATAATAACTCTATGAGAGAGATAAAGGCATTGATGAGCTCAATGCAGAGGAGCGCAGCTCTGTTAAGGCTGCATAAAGGGGGCGGGGTCTAATTTATACGGGAAATGTCTACTATGACATCACACAAATATAGCAGTTCCTCATAATAACAGAAAATGAAATAATTTGCGGCTTTTAACTGCATAAGAGTGATGAACTACATCAAAACTTACCACTGCAATCATTTTGTCGCTAGTTAAATCCCACACAGCAAGATATAGACAAGTCACTGATCGCAAAGTACTTGTCGACATGACGTCATCATAGTTAAATTTGACGCATTTTATGTGCAGTGAGACGTGGATCAAATAATTTTTCCACAGTGAAAAACGCATTTTATTATTGAACAGAACGTTATTTGCAAATCTTAGGTAGACCATTAATACAAATCTGAAACCTTTGTTTAGTGCCATTATTTAAAAGCTATCGAGGGAGTGTATTGAATTAATTCTATAGTGTTTTAGTGTACAAGGTGTGCATGTTTCACGCCGAGGTGCCTCATTATATCGCCTTTTCGCAAGGGCATACGCTTAATAGATCTTGACCATATTTTGAATATGCATAAAGAAACATTCCTTAACTTGAAAAGTGCTGCTGCTTTCCTGAAATTGAGAGCATTACTTAAAAAATAAATAAAATACATGGTAAAGGTCACATATATTTCGACTAGAGCCAAATAACTTGAAATATAAACTAATAAAATGCATATTCTATTTAAAGCAGCAGCACTTTTCATAAACTACAAGTTATATAGATATAATTTATCACTAAAATTTTTAATTCTAACTAGGGTATGCCCTTGCAATATTGAAATTTGTTTATGTCCTACATACAGTACACATTACATGCATTTATCACGTGACTCTCAAATAACGTGACAAAACTAAATTCCGTACAGAGCGGGGTATACAATGTTATTTCAATTAAAATCAAAGTCATAGCGGATAATATAGTAGCTTTACAAAAATAAATTCGGTTTAAAAAGGTATGTATTTATAAACGTTTATATTCGGTTGATTTCTTCGTAGTACGCCTTAACAGTCCTGCGAGAATCAAGGCGGTGACAGATGCGCAAGGGAGAGATAGATGATGATGAGAATTTTCGAGTTTCATTTCCGGGGTTATACCGTCATATGAGTTTCCATAACTCATGAATTATCACTGAAAATCAAATAATATTTTGTTTACTTGTTGATTGAAGATGGTTTTAAATGTTAGATTTCAATATTGGAAAATATGTTCGAAAAATAACAATAAATCTCTTCAAAAGATTATCCTGCGTGTCTTTTTTCTTTTAAGTTAATATAAACATGCATGACACTGAATTCATATTCATGTACAATTAAATAAATTCTGTAAACATATGCATTCATATGGAACACCACATAAAATTAAACACTTAGATTATCTCTTAGGTTTGAATAATAGAAAATGCTAACATTATATAACATTGTATAACTTTGATATTCCTATGAAAGCATTCATAAAAAAGAGTTATATCCTTTAGCTGAAAAAAAAAAACGTCATTAATAATTGCTTGATTTAATGAAAAATACGTAAGCTTTTAGTTTGTGAGATTATTTTCATTTACATGAAACAAAAGATAAACTTTCAACTTAACTTTTAACTACATGGACATTATACAAGTTATTGATTAACATAGTTCTATAAATTTCCTTTTTTTTTCATTTCACTCAGTTTTACATATATGCTCTTTACCGATAATCAATGAAAAAAGAATAAAATGTCGGAAGAAATTTGTATTTTACTCACTTATACTAATTAAAAAACACCCAAACTTCCATTCTCCATTCAAACACTTTTTTTCACTCACTTTAAAATCCATTCAAAATCACAATCATACACGATAGATAATGTACGAAAACAGACTTGAAATCCTTAAATCTAGGAAATACACCCAAATTAGTAAACTCAGATAATAGACAAGGAACAACTAAACCCAAGATATTCTGTCTTCTCAAACAAAACAAGATCGGCATGACCAGTCCTGAAAAAATAACACAGTCCTATTAAGAGATCCCCCCCCCCCCCGAATGTCGACCGTTGAAATGTCACTGACAGGTTACTTGATAGGTAACTGACCTTTCCAAGTCGTTACTATAAGAAAACTTATACTAAATAATGCTTGAATAATTCCTAAACAAATATTAACCTAGCAAAGCATAAAATATAAAATATAAAGAATAAAATACACGTACTTAAATAATACATTCCTGAAATATAAATAAATTAAATATAATTTATTACCTGCAAATATATTACAAAAAATATTTTACCAATAATAATACATATATATACATGTCAGATTTACACAAAATCAAACAATGCTAAAAATTATAAACATTCTTCAGATATAAATATTTAGCCTTATAAACGTCCTGCTATGAAAACATATGGTCAGTTATGTGCATCTGTACTTGCTTGCTATTTGTAGACTGTGGTATTCCTTATGTAGAGGGAGCTGATATAAATAGTTCAGACAGATGGGATGCAATTGGGATCCGGAGACAGATGCATCTGAAATGTTACAAAGAGTTTAACCTAACCGGATCCGGGCTTTTCAGTTGTCCGTCGAGTGGAAAATGGATAGCGGATTTAAGATGTGGTAATATTCAAATAATATTTAATATTAATGCAAAGAATTCAACCTCAGTAAGTTTCATTCCTTGAGATCGGTACTATAAGTACAGATAGATATTGACCTGTGAAAAACAAGTGAAGAATCAAAACCCACAACCATTTGTGCTATTTTGGATATTTTTTGTATGGTTCTTATCACCCACTTTGACAGATTCTGAATGGAAGATTTATGAAGACAACATATACATACTCCAAGAATTGCATCTTAATTGGCAGCAAGCCAAGGTACGCTTTTGCATCGTTCGTATTTATATCTTCTATTTACTTCACTTCAATGTACCATTTGTTTTTAACATTTTTGCTTTTGGAAATTTAATACAATTTTAAAATTCTAAATGTATGCTTTTTGGTTGATATTATTTTGTTTCTTAAAGCAAAATATTTTCATCTTAAATAATTGACCTTTCATTTTTTAACTTACATAATGGTATTGACAGGAAAAGTGTGAAGAATATCAGGCGTATTTGGTAGAAATAAACTCAAAGAATGAAAATATCTGGATTACAGAGAAACTGGTGAATCCATTCCACGGAAAGCCGAGTAAGAACTAACAAATCTTTTCCATAGAAATTGAATTTCTATCTAATTAACTTAACATTTTCTTATCAGAATTACATCATCAGCTCACCGTAGCTGAAAGCTCAAATGAAATTTTCTGATCAAAATTTGTCCGTTCTCTGTCGTCGTTGTCGTCCTCATCGTTGTAATAAACTTTTTTTAATAAGTTCATCTTCTTCATAACAACTAGGCCTTATTTAAACCAAACTTGGCACAGAGTACCCTAAGGTAAAGGGGATTCAAGTTTGTTCAAATGAAGGGCCACACCTTCTTCCAAGGAGAGATAATTACGAAAAAGTCAAAATTGAGTGGGGTCATTTAAAAATCTTCTCAAAATCACTGGGCCCGAAAAGATGAAACTTATGTGAAAGCTACTTGACATAGTGTAGATTCATGTTTGTTCAAATTATGACCGCCAGAAACATTGGGAACTTTTTATTAAGTTTTCGATCTTTCTAAATTCTGACAGATAGAATTACTGTTTTCTGGATCGGTGCCAGTGATATAAAGCAGGAGGGAAGTTTTACCTGGAGCAAGAGCAAGACGTTACTTAAAAATACAGATTACACAAACTGGAACAGAGGAGAACCAAACGACGCTGGTAGGAATGAGGATTGCGTCCTTTTATCACTGGATTTAAAAGGAAAATGGAATGACTTTCCATGTAAATCGAAGCTTCCTTTTGTTTGTGAAAAAGAACTGAAATAATTCTAATGAAATCTATACATTTCTTTAAAGTTTGCAGTTTTGATTTTTTAAAATAATTTTATGTTAAGTTTGGTCAGTTTATGTTACAGTCCCTGAAACGTTCTACTTTCCCATTTTTCCGTTCGCTCACCGTTCGTTCACCGTTCGTTCAGCGTGCGTTCACCGTTCGTTCACCGTGCGTTCACCGTTCGCTCTCCGTTCACAGTTTTGCGTTCACCGTTCACCGTGCGCTCGCGTTCACCGTTCACAAAGCGTTCAGCGTTCGCTCTTCGTTCCGTTCACTTTGCGTTCACCTTGCGTTCAGCGTTCACCTATCGTTCAGTTTTCATTGCCATTCGGAACTCCGAAGTGAAAGGACTTATCTTTTTGTAGTTAAGGAGTTACAGTTTTTTTTTAATTTATTAACTAACATATCGTGTTTGAGGAATCATTATTTCATGAGGAAAAATATCTACGATATATATTTTTATTATTTTAACTTAGCTGTTAGGTTATTTATTAAATTACTCTGGAAAATAAATGTTGTTACAAGCACATTCTGTACCTATGTAGAACGATGCTGAAATATTAAAGTTAACTAAGGGCAATGTGCAAATACTTCAAGCACTGCAACATTTTGTTGTTTTGTTAAAGACGACAAATCATTAATGGAGATATAATTATTCAAGTCAAATAATTACGCAGCAAAATTACGAAAATATTTAATTCTAATACTTTTTTTTTCAATTACTACGGAAAATATAATAGAACTAGTACTAGTTCTGAGAGTTATACATAGTACTGCTTATATCCTGTTAATTTATTATCTTTAGAACGAATTAAATTGATAGTGTGGTTAAAGGAAATATTTATTTAAAATGTAATGCACTACAGAATTTCTCTACTGTAATAAGTAAAGTATATAGTTATAGAGAAAAAAAAACTTTCTTCACCGTAACTTAATATGTTTGCTAATCGATATGATTAATACCCCCCCTTTCCCCCTAAATCGATGACTTAGTCAGTACCATATTTCCAGAATGTTTTAATTAACATTTAAAAAAAGCTACGGTCTTTTTTAGAAAAAAAATTTCAGTCTCAAAACAAACATGCATCTAAAAAAGTCACAAAACAATAGTAGATCAAAATGTACACGTGTCGGCGGTGGTATTTGAAATTGGCAGAGAGTATGTTTCACATTCAAGTGTTAATGCCTAATGTATTTTACTAATTTATTATTCAAATGTTGGAATCAAATCTAGAAATGATAAAAATAAATGTTATAACTTGTTGGAAATACTCGCACTTCGTCTTCGATGTGACGAAACTTTCACACCTGCACAGTGTCGAATGATTTTGATTGACAGGACAAGCACGTGGACTCCGTGTGAACTTGAAGCAGGAAAATAAAAAAACAAGTATGACTGTCAAACAAATGGATATGATTTGTTGATAAAAAAAAAAAGAAGTTACTTTCACTGTCTGATATATTTAGAAAAAAATTTCCGAGTTTTTGTTTGATATAGGTACAAACATTTGGTGAAGCCTGAAAGGAGGGGGGGGCTAAAACTGAATATTACTCTCTCTCTCTCTCTCTCTCTCTCTCTCATTTGTCTGTTTAATAAAAACTATAATACCATATTACTTAAATATCAAGTTCTGAAAATTGAATTTATAACAAATAATATGAATATGTATTTTTGCATCATCATGATCTTGTTCGAGTATAATCACGGCCATCTAGAGATGCATGTAGACGTCTGCTCAAAAAATCATAATGAAAAATAGAAATGACACATAATATATTATTGTTTTAAATATTTAAAATACGAGCGTATAAATGCAATTAATTTTTTTTCATTACTTTACACGAAATTGCCTTGACACGGAGATATATATATATATGAATATAAGTTACAACCGCTTTAATTCATTCTTTAAATCATAAGATTTCTCTGATTTGTTATCAACTAAGAATAAACATTTTTATTTTCCAACTAAAAACAATATCTTTTATACTTCAGCGTTCGGCAACAATTGCAATGTTTTAATGCTATAAAAATCGTGTGATTAAAAACTTAATGTGCATGCATCGTCTTTCTGAGGACAATTTTGGAGAATTTATTTATTGACTTAATTATTCATTCATTTATTTGTTTACTTATTTATTATTATTATTTTTTTTTTTGGCACCTGACATTATAATACAAGAAAATAGTTTCAATGCAAGGAAAAGATCAGAGGCATTCCGAATATATCGTTCATCTTGCGTTCACCGTTCGTTCACCGTTCTCTTTGCGTTCGCGTTTGCGCTCCGTTCGCGTTCTGCGTTCGTTCACCGTTCACACATCGTTCACCAAGTAGCGTTCAGCGTTCACACATCGTTCACTCACCGTTCGCTCTGCGTTCGTTCAGCGTTCGTTCACCGTTCGTTCAGCGTTCGCTCACCGTTCAAGTGGGAAAGTAGAACGTTTCAGGGACTGTAATCTGTCACCAATCTATAAAAAAAGGTAATGGAAACTCTGTTATTAAATGAGTGAAGTTAAGCAGCATTGTCTATGGAAATGTATTCCATTTCTTATGGCTCTCAAGCGATAATCGTTTCACAAATACCCAATTTTGGGAAAAAAAATGGATATACTCCTCATATATATAATAACGAAGTATGTATTCGTAGTTTCCCAGCCTATTTTGAATCTCCTGTTGTCGTGTTTCCTCTGATACATTCATTGATGTATTGATTGATTGCACATAGAGTAGAAGAACGGTGCTAACTCGCCATTCATATCAAACTTTTATTTCATAAAGTTGAAATGCTAAAATTAGAGTTATTTTGCTACCTTTTCTATCTTATCATATCCTTTATCTTTAAAATAACCCGTTCTTGGAAAGAATACTAGATTACAAGACCATTTATATGTTTAAAATTGAATGATGCTTGTATATTAAGAAGCAATGTGTAAGTTTTCATAAATAAATTAGTAGGTATTCTTGCTATTTATTTTTGAGAAAAAGAAGAGAAAGAGAAGGTTCTGTAACATGAGTCTCAGCACTATTGTAGGAACTTTGTGAAGGAGATCACTATGTCCTTTCAAGGTTGGAATTTCTTTCAAATGTTTATATGTGCCTTTTTCTAATGGGTCTCTAAAAATATATATGAAAAAAATAATTAATAAACAATATTTCAATTAAAGTTAGACTCATTAAAGTTTTGACTCATTATTACATATACTGGTTTTAAATAACATCAATAAGAAATAAATCAAAATATGTTCTTAAATGGCAGTACAGAAAAACAGTTCACTCTGTAACACCTAAATGGCACCTAAATATCCTTTGTAATTTAAAATTGCTAAAAGGAATAATGTTAATATTTTTTGTATTATTTCAAATGTTATCGTGCAAAATTCTTAGTTTGATCACTATGGCTACAGGCAACTATTCAGGTTTATTCGACTTTTTATAGATAAAATAATGCAAGACGAATCATTCGGCAAACACCCCGTCGATGACCCACCACCAGATCGTTCAAGTGCCGATTTAAATGTTTCCTCTCCTTGATTTAAATAAACCAAACTCAAATAGGATCGGTTCGACTTTTCCGGATTTGGGGTATCTATAGGCATTAAATATCTCCAATTGTTTAAAATCCATTTGATTTAGGTGATCTTTAACGTGATTTCAAATTAGATATATCCACCAGTGTTTAACTATTACCAACAGAGAAGGATTTGGTAATATTTTTGTATTAAAACAGCACAAGGGCCCATTCTCTATTACTTAAGAGCGCTTGTTCTTTTATGATTTGGATAGTCTTAACATATTGGCACAATATAAAGATATACATATCCTTTTTTCCTGTAGAAAGATTTCATACAGTCAGAGATAATTTAAGGACAGGTTGGTTACTGTATATACTGGCTGACAAGTCGGTTCGCTTGTCAGTCGACTGCATTTTTCGGAATATTTTCTAGGAACTTGCCACTGACCCCCTTGTAAATCGGAATGGTGTTTTGCCGGAATCTGTTGACAATGAAATATGTGGAGATAACGAACAGTATTTGAGCTCAAAAGTCCATTAAACATTACAAAATAAGAGCAGAGCAAAGACGAACCTCTAGGACATCACAAGTGGGATCAGGTGCCATGGAGGAGTGAGCATCCCATGCCGAACAGTCACAACTGCCGTTTACTCCTTGTCATGATCAGGAAATAACGGAAAAATCCGTCGATAATTCAGTGTGTAAATAATGGCCTAACAAATAGTATGAAAAAGGTCAGTCAGCATTTGACTTAATGGTAGATCGTATTTGCTTGAAAGGTCATTGTATTGACCATAGAACTTACGAAATGATGACTTTAAACGAGACTGCTGATATTCTTGTTTCATCAACTTGTTTGTCAGTAACTTACCTCGATTAAGAAATTGTTCATACATAGAGCATGCTCTGACGTATCGAATAAACTGAGAGATATAAACCCCGTATGCAGGTGATAAGGGTATATTTAAGAAATAAGGTATTATTTTTAAACATCTATCGGGATATAAATACGGGTTGGTCACGAGATCAAATTCCATAAAGCCCGAAGAGCTTTATGGTAAATTTGATCTCGTACCAACCCGTATTTATATCCCGATAGATGTTTTAAAATGATACCTTATTACTTATATTTACATTTGTGACTTATTCATATTTCATATTTGCCTGATTATAATCTTTAACGCCTGAAAAGTTTTATTTTTCAAACCCAACGGCACGTGTTTGATCCACTGATTGCGCGTCTTCCCTTTATGACGTCACTGAGAAATTACGTCGAACGTTTATGACGCGAGGAACCCGTGTTTATACGGATATAGATACGCGTTGCTTTTGATAGTGTTATATAAAAGAAAACATTTGCAAATGTAAATATTGCTGCATAGGTAAGGGAAGTTGACGATTGAAAAGTTAAAGCCATTTATGATTTGCCAATGACCAATGATTACCAATTTCAGATTAATATTCTATTGTATTAACATATGTTTAAAAAGTATGTTTTGGGAATGACATGAATTTTTGATCGTTTATCAACAATTTAAATAAATATGAAATTATTAAAGTCAGTAAGCACTTGTGTTTTATGCATATGGAAACCTTAGATCTTTCTTTTCTGACCTAAGAATCTTTAGCTCAGATCTTTACAAACGATGAATGCTTAATGTAATGCAAAATTACTACAATTCCTCTTCCAGAAAAATACTGATGTATCCAGGAATCGGTCATAAGTTTAGGTTTAAAATTTGACTGCCGACTTTTAGGCGAATACGCGGGTATTTTAAGACTACACCCAGGTAATCTAGCATGCATATGCAATAGGACTTCAGAGTAAGCTAAATGACTATATGACGTGAACTTTACAGAAAACAACTTCTTCATTTGTATAAGTTAAGATAGATTTCGAGTCGTATAAATAAATAAATAAATAAATAGAAACACTCAAAATACCATTTCAACTACACACTGTCATTTTCTGGATGGTACAAATAACAAAGAATTTGTCACAGGGATTAAATTCCAAACCCATGACGTCATATCTGTTGATCAAATATTTACGGAGTGAAAATGAAACGGAATGAAAATTCATGTAAACAAATATATGAAATAGGAGTTGAATGGCATATACAGTAAATATCACGTGTGATTCATAAGGTATTCAAGTTTAAGAGTCAGGTAAGCTGATTTATTTTCATTACTTTTTCTTATATTAAAGATATGGAGTGCTTCGACATCCGAAAAAACCTTTTCTATGTCGTTCATAACAACACAGATGCAAAGTTGAACACTACGCCGAATACTTTGAAACCTAATTCTTGTCAATATAGAGAGCTTGTGTACTACACTACTTGGAGAATGCTGGTAGAATCGTGTGGTTAACATTAATTTATGGAAATTCTTCGATCGTATGTACAAATTGTGAAAACAAATTGGTAAGGATTCATGCAAAAATGTCGAACTAAGTAATTACTTCTGTGATAAGATTCTAGAAGCACATTTCATGGCCAACAGATGTTTTTACATTATTATTTTACAAACAGAAATTAATTATTAAGTATCCCCGGGTTAGTGTTGAACTTTTCACTTTTCATTAAGGCATAATTTTTCTATTTATAGACGTCACATGATGCCATCAGGGTGGAGTGCTTACTTTATCCTAAGACTCATTGACGTCTATACAATAGATAATATTAGTAAATATTTTATTCTTGGCTTCTCTGATTTTTAATGATAAATTTTACAAAAAAAAAATGTGTGAATTTGCTGATTAATGATCTAGGTGCTGCCGTAACATATCTGCGGATATATGGTACTTGTACATTTGAAAAAAAAATACCAAGACACATTTACGTATGTTCTATGTCAATGTATGGACTGACGTTTTGACAGGACAGTGTATATTTATATACTTGTCTTTTCATATTCATTCTGTCATTTTTTGAAAAGTGATCAAAAACTTTTAAAAGTTGTTGCAATATAGCATATTATGAACATACTTATACAATGTAAATTTAATTTCTTAAGTGTGTTATGGTGTTTATATACCACAATGAGGCAAGAATAAATATGTTCATTGTTGTGAATCAGTATTTTATCCTATAGATTATGGTTTGCCCCATCTGGAAGGAGCTGGTATGAATAGCTCAGACAGATCGGATGGCATTGGAATCCTGAGACGAATGCAATTTAAATGTCATCAAACTGGACCCAGAGCTCTGAAATGTTTTCAAGCGGAAAATGTATATCGGATCTAAATTGTGGAATTACACAATAAATCCTACATTAAAAAAAAATCAGCATGAATAAGACATATTAATTGCTGCACTTCAAAACTATTGATCGGTACATATACGTAAAGAATAATATTGGCCTTTTGACCTCCAATTCTCTGGGGTCCAGTTTATGCCCCTTGTTCACAGACTAATGTTTTGTTTCTAGGTTGTTTTTATGCCCCCGTATCGAAAATTCGCTGGTATAAATTTTTTGCCCTGTCCGTCCGTCTGTTTGTTTGTCTGCAAAAATTTTAACATTGTCCATAACTTTTGATTGGTTAGAGCTATGGCTTTGATTGGTTGGAGCTATGGCTTACATAATTCACATGTGTATTTCTTGGCCATAACTTTTGAACGGTTGGTGTTAGGGCTCTCATACAAATTCTATCCTTCTGACGAGACCTTGTTTTGGATACTCACAACTTTGACCCTTTGACCTTGGAGTTTGAATTACTTTTCAAAAACTTTAACCTTGGCCATATCTTTTGAATGGTTAGTGCTAGGACTTTCATACTTCACATATGTAATTCCTGTGACAAGACCTTCTTTTGGTTACAAACAACTTTGACCTTTTGACCTTAGAGTTTGACCTTCTTTTTGAAAACTTTAACCTTGGCCATAACTTTTGAAAGGTTGGTGTATATTTCACAAATGTAATCCTTGTGACAAGTCCTTTCTTTGGATACCATCATCTTTGACCTTGACCTTGGAGTTTGACCTAATTTTGAAAAAACTTTAACATCGGCCATAACTTTTGAATGATACGGCTTTCATATTTCACATTTTATTTATTGTGAGAAGGCCTTTCCTTTGGCACTATTAATTTTGACCATTTTACCTTAACCTTGAAATTTGACCTACTTTTGAAAAACTTTAACATTTGCCATATCTATTCAATGATTGCTGCTAGGGTTTTCATATTTCACAGGTATATTCCTCGAGACCATAACCTTACTAGGGTACCAACATACCAACATGTATTTGATTTGCATTTGAGAAAGTTTAACATTTGCTATAAGTTGCCAGACGGGGGCATCAATGTTTCACTAACACATCTTGTTTTTTAAAGATCGATCAGTGTTCATTATCTTCACCTTTTTCACTGTATAAGACGAGCTGAGAAGTATAGAATTACATGTATTTGTGTTATTTTCTATACATATTATTTAAATATGTTTCTAATCTCCATCTTTCTCAGAATGGAAAATTTTTGAAGAACACACCAACTTACTCCAAGCATCGAATCTTACTTGACAGGAAGCCTAGGTACACTTTTTGCAAAGACCAATGTTGTGTCATCGAATTGTTTTTCTTTTATGTATTATTTGGAGTTAAGATTCGTGCCTTTAGGAGATTAAATAGAATTTTGACAATCTAAATCAATGCCTTTTTGTTTGATTTTTTTTCCTCATGAAATATTGTCTGTATATTTCGTACTAAATGTGTTATTGACAGGAGGTGTGAAGCATTTCAAGCATATTTAACAGAAATAAACTCAAAGAGTGAAAATATCTGGATAACAGAGAAACTGATGTAACCCTCTATCGGAAAGCCAAGTAAGAATATAATATTTTAATTCTGGTGGTAACGCTCATTTGATTAAAGAGAACAAATAATTTATTTTCATCGTATTACCTGTTTTGCCTTCGACGCAAGATGACTGATGTCAAAGTAATATTAATCAGCTTGAAGTTGCCTTTGAATTTTGCGCAATTTGAAGTCATTTTTTTTTTAGGAGAAATTGTCTTTTGTACACCCCATAATTGAAAAATTGCATTATAGGAATACATTTAATAGCTACCCAAGTTACACTTGTATAATCTGGGCTGAAACAATTTATGTATAAAAATATAAATAATTTGGGTATAAAAATGTATAGAATCACTGAGATCTTTTAAGAATATAGCTAAATCTTTCTAATCTTACAGAGGAGGTAAACAAATGGATTTCTTATCAATGGATTTGGAGCCAGTGATAGAGAAACTGAAGGACGTTTCATCTGGAGTCAAAGCAATACACTTCTTAATAAAGAAACATATTTAAACTGGTACAGTGGGGAACCAAACAATTATAACAATGAGGATTGTGTCGTTATGTCACATTTTTAACGGAAAATGGAATGACTTATCATGTGCAGAAAAGCGCCCTTTTGTTTGCGAAAAGAAATTGAAATAATATTCATAAAACCTCGACATACGAATAAATATTACCGATTTGATATTTACAATTAAAGGTCTGTCATGTTTAGCTAGTCTTTATGATCATAGAGGATGTACAATTTAAATTCCTTCTAATGAGCTGAAATATGTACTTGTATACTGCAAACACACTTTAAATCCCTTTATTTTGTGTGTTTCGTTTGATTACATGTCTGTTTTCAAAAACAGCGATAACATCATTTATTTCTAGATTTTATCAGCTATGGTTGAATTGTAATATTTAAATGTTATGGTGCAGCTTAGAAGATCCTATTCAATATCAGCACAACCATTTCTTGAACAGTTTACCAGATCTTAATATAAATCATTAAACCAATGATAAACCATAAATCTGAAGCATTTTTCCTTTTCATTGAATATTTACACAAAATCCATTTGTATTTTTAATGGTAACTTTTATATTGTGCAGTTTACACTTTGTGAAAGCTTTCATAATAAATGGGTTGATATTATTATCAACTTTCTTACAACTTATTTTTGAAAAGAAACAAGCATTCTGAGAGTATTACATTAGCAATACTAGTCTCCTACCGGCAAGTGTAATCTGGTTCCCGTTAAAAATTGAGAATGCCATAATTCCGTCAAAAATCAGTAAAGTGAAACGGAATGCAACCCTGATCTGTAACTCATCAAGATACTCATCAAGATACTATCATAACAAAAATTGCATAAAAATAGAAAATTGTGGAATTTATGAATCTCGGGGGTTAAGTAGCAAATGTATTAAGGTTTAGCTGATCGTACAGGATAAAAATAGAAGAAAACAGATGCTGGGCAGGAGTGCAGGATGAACTTTTCACCGCTGATAATTAGCTCCATGAGGTTTGCTATTTGTTTGTAGATTAAGAACTTGTTTATAAGATGCTGGCTTGGTCAAGAATAAGGGTGTAACCAATCAAAGAGGTTGATGCGAGGGAGCAGAGGTCATGCATCTGTATAAATTATCTACAGTAAATAAAAAGTCAAGATTATGCAAAAAGTTTAACAAGAATTTTAAGGTGCAATTAAAGATTAAACGAGGGTTTAAGGACGGATAATATTAATTTAAATTCAGAGCAAAATTAAAAGTCATTAGTGCAAATTTTGAGGAAATACTCAAATATGCAGGGCATGTACGGGGGGTATAAATGTAGCGCAGTGAGACATATCCAGCCGGTGGTCTGCTGGATTTTGTCTCTTTCTGGTTGCATTTATACAGGTAAGATATTTTTGTAGACTTGCGCGATTTTTGTAAAAATGGGTAAAATTTTCAGATGGCTCAATGTATTTATAGGCTAATATATTTTATAATCTGATAGTAATGTTTCGTATTTATTATAATGTTTGTTATATTGTGTATTGTGTATCTTTAGTAATTGTAAATAATTAGAATGTATGTATTAATTTAATAAAGGGTGGTCTGCTGGATTTTGTCTCTTTCTGGTTGCATTTATACAGGTTGGGTAACAGCTAGGACCACTCCCCATAATCTGTGATGCGCTATGGACAGGAAGGGAACAAATCCTAGGAAGAGTAGATTCACACTGGAACGTCATTTTGAGAAATAAAGGAATATTAATAATCCAGTTAACTTGAGTCAATCTGGTCAAGACCAGGGGATTGTAAGAATTGTTCCCCTGTGTCTAAAAACCTCTCACAGGCAAAAAGCGCACAACGATCCCGGAGTTGAAAGTCAATTTATTCAGAGAAATTCTAAGACCAAAAACAATACATTACAAATAAACAAAATCTCCACAACATATAAATTTTTTTAATGAAAATACACTCACATGCCAAGAATCAGCTCAATATCTGCAAGCGTTTAGAAAAATAGTGCGGAAAACCAAGTGGGACAGACTGACAGGCAGACAGAGGGACAGACAGACGGACAGACAGACGGACAGACTCAGAAGAAACCTATAGTCCCCTCCGGTTTCATAATAAGATTCTGCAACATTGAAATAGCTCTATTATAGCGGGGGCACTTACCTTTATTTTGTAAATGTTAACATATCATTTTTATTGTAAAGCTAATTATGGCCTTCAAGAAGCAAAATTACTGAGGTAGCACAACTGAAATATGCTAAATAAACTATTTTGTAAGGTACCCCGGTTCCTATGTACCTGTATCATGCTTTTTCTTTTCATCAATTGCAGGTATAAAGTAAAAGAGGGTGTTGCAGTTCTTACATTCTTTTCCCTAAAAGTGTATAGCAGACAGTATGAAGAATTTAAAGAAACAAAAACAATGTAAAATATCAGAAACAAGAGAATATACCACTCAATATAGAATGAATTTGAAGCTACATGTCGATTTCTAATTACCGGTCATGGTAGCCTAGTGATAGGGGTGCTCGCTTCGGAAGTCCTGGTTCGATTTTCGCTAGCCGCTCCGCGTCAAACCTAAGACGTAAACATAGGTAGTGACTGTTCTTTCGGCAAGTACCCGGTACTACGTGGGTATGTTAAGGCTACACCCAGAGATATCCTACTTGCCTTTACAATATGACGTCATAGTAAGCTGTATGACGTGAACTTTAGAAATAATGATTTCTTAATATCTATATTTGAAGTTTAATTTCATGTCAAAGAAATGAATGGGATCATTCAAAACATAATATAAACTAAATCTTGTCGTTTTTGGGTGGTATAAATAGCTAATTATTTATGAGGGGGGTTAAATACCAAACCCATGACGTCATAACTATTGATCAAATATTTGCCGAGTGAAATTAAACGTGGCGAGAATTCATGTAAACAAATAGATGAAATGGGAGTTTTAAAGCATATACCGTGAATGTTATGTGTGATTCATAAGGAATTAAGGATTTAGAATCAGGTACACTGGTATATTCTTATCACGTTTTCTTATAATGAACACAGGCATTGCATTGAAATCCCGATCAGCCTCTCCTCAGGCGTTCTATAACAACAAAGATACAAAAGTTCAACACTATGCCGCATACTTTGAAACAAAATTTTTGTCTGTATCGAAAGCTAGTATTCTATAGTACTTGGAAAGTGCTGCTAGAATCGTGTGGTTAACATGAATTGATAACAGTTCCTTGGTCGTATGTATAAAATGTAAAAAATTTGGTAAGGTTTCATGTGAAACTTTGGAATATTTTTTTCTGTGTCGGGAGAGTAGGATTCTAGCAGCACTTTTCATGGCCGAGTGATGTTTTTACATAATTATTTTTACTAAAAGAAATGAATTAGCTCCGGGGTAGTGTTGAACTTTTCACTTTTTCATTAAGGCAATTTTTCTATTTATAGACGTCACGTGATAACGTCGTAGTGGAGTGCTTGTTTTAGCCTAAGACTCAATGACGTCTATACAATGGATAATAATAGTAAATGTTTTATCTATGACTATTCCGATTTATCAATTTTACATTTTACGAAAAAAGTCTAAATTCGCCGAAATATGATCTGGGTACTGCCTTAACATACATGCGTAGAAGTGAAAGTCACTGGTCTTTCGGATGAGACCTTAAAAACCGAGGCCCCTTATATTTACTTGGAGATGAGATCTTCTCCAAAAACTTTTACCTTGTAACTCATCCGGAAAATGTAGATCAGATCCAGCATCCGAAGCAAGTCCATTAGTGTAGATCCTTATATGTATCATCCATGCAAGTTTACCGTTCACGGTAGCTCAGTCGGTAGAGCGCTCGCTCCGTGATCGGGAGGTCGTGAGTTCGAATCTCGGCCGCGACTGACCTAAGTCGATAAAAAATGGGTAGCAACTGTTCCTTCGCCATGCGCTCGGCACTTTGAAGTGAAAGTTGCGGGTCCTCCGGATGAGACCTTAAAAACCGAGGCCCCGTGTCACGGCAGGCGTTGGCACGATAAAGATCCCTCACTGCTCAATGGCCGTAAGTGCCGAGTAAAGGTCAAAATTTGAAGCCCTTCACCGGTATATGGTGACGTCTCTATATGAGTGAAAAATTCTCGATTGGGACGTAAAAACAACATACAATCCATGCAAGTTTGGTCAACATAGGACTTATATTTACTTGGAATCGAGATCTGCTCAAAAACTTTAACCTGCTCCAAAAACATTAACCTGGTTCTTTAGCTGAAATTGCGTAGCACCTGAAACCTTGACTGGTACAATGAAACACACTGCAAGCACCTCTGATTGATAAAGGGCATAGAAATACTTGAAAAGAAATCTGCTCCAAACACTTTAACTTTGGACGCCGACACCGACGCCGAGGGTATTACATAATCTCCCCCAAATTTGTTGAGGTGAGCTAAAAATCTTAAAAATGGAGGAAATAAATATTCCTCAAAAATGCAAGAATTCCACAGAGATAATTTCTTTTCTTCAAGTTGATCGTTCACTAAATTTACATTATTTTATATATAAAAAAGAAAGATTTTTGTAAAAAAAATCATGTACCAGGTATATAAATACCAGCTTTATATAAATCTCAAAGTCAAAGGAACTTTTCAGAAAAAGTAAAGAGTACCTTAGCAGTACACTTATTTGGTTGTAACTTTTGTAACGTACGGCTAATGTAAATTCAGAGTATCGTATATTTATCAGATTCTCGGGAAAGAAGTTACCGACAGTTTTAGTACTATTTTTGGCAGGAAAAGTCACTTTGACGAGAGAGAATACATGTATTTAGATTTGCTGGAGAAAGCAAGGGAAGGTTAGGATGGATATTTCTTTCTTCTTTGAATTAAAGTATTGGGCAACTCTATTTTGATTGAAGAAATACAAGCCTTTAGATTGCTTTAATTCGACTGATAAAACACAGTCGAATGGATTTCTTATTTTACATACATTAGATATAACTCAAACCTTCTGTCAAGATAAATTTCATATCTAATGTTAATGAACAAATATAGTTCTTGTGGCTTAACATAAATACACACATTATCAAATTTATAGATAATGAACACGTCGTAGATAAGACACAATTACACACACACATGAGTTGTTAACACTATACACACAACTCAAACACAAATGCAAATTTAAAATTGCCATTTGCTACTTTACGGACAAACTATTATGACGGAAATTCTACACCGTACAAATGAAAACTCAAATACTTATTTCTATACATAAAATTCAAATTTAACAAAAAAGACATTCTGAAAACGTTTAAGGTTTGAATGGTAACTGGGTTTCTTGGGACAAATAAATGAAATATGGAAAATAAACCTTACCTCAAAAAAAGTGGGACCTTACACCGTGTAACAATAGAAAAGCAGAGCAAGCACAGCAAGTAATACGTACTCTTTGGACTGGCGTTTAATAAGTTAAATTTAATGAACTAGCGGGTTCTAACTAAGGTCCAGTGAATTGTGGTTCAATAAATGATATTGACAATAATACTCAGTTTAAAAAGAAAGGACACCTCACAGGATATTTACACGGAATTTAAATGTACTTACAAATGTATGACAAATGATTTTAATGTGACAGGTACCCGCTTTTGCAAATAAAGTATTAATGAATAAGTTGATTTAAAATTCTTCTTTTCATTCATAACCTTAAACATGTAAACAATCTACAATACTTCCGAAGTTCATTCTAAAATTTCTTAATATACTTTCCTAGATATGCTGATATTAAATCCAAAATTAGCATTAAAAATGCTCTAAAGGAATTATGATACTCTTCCTTGATATTCGAAATGCAAACCCTTTGATGACTCAACATGATGAATTTGACTCAAGCACCCCCATTTTTTCCTCATGTAGCTCTCCAGATATCATTTCTGATTTCTGTTTTAGTTCATCTGCTCAAGATACCATACAGATTAATACAGATTGATTATATACCAAGAATAATTTCATCGTATTCATAAATTCTTAAGCGCATTTCAAAATCTTGTTGAAAGCATTTTTAGTGAGGAATCTTCAGATAATTTACGTATTACTGTCTACAAAGAAAAGAATGTTAATCTGAAACTCTACGGAAGAAACAGAACAAAATGAACTGTTATTTGTTGTTTAACGTCCCTCTGGTGGATATACTGAAAGAAAAAAAATGCCTACCTAAATATATAAGGTAATCACTTATTACTTTAGGATACAATGATAGCCAAATACGATATGTGTAATATTTTATTCATTATTGTCATTTATCAAGGCTAGATATCGAATCAAAAATTATTTTACCACCACATTTATTGACTAGAGAGAGTAGGGAAATGAATTTTAAAATTTCAAAAAGTTGGAAAGTCAATATCGCGCGTATCGTCATTTCTTATTTATAGCAGCTGGTATTATTTTGAGCATAAAATTGATCAGATAATTGATTCTTCAAATAAGGGGTGAAATTTCGCTCCTCCATAGCTGGCTCAGGTCATGGTTGTGTTTGAAATCGGATTTCAAAGTCAAATATTCTTCGATCCATTTTGTTCCATTATTAACTTGCTGGAGACAATTTGGCACTAAATGGCAACCAGTCTCAGTCCGTTCGTTGCTGACCACAAGGAAATCTTGACAAATCCTAGCAACGTGCATTATGTTAAATAGCCTGGACATAAATTTTAAGTTAATATTTTCTCAAATTTTCTATATAATATCATGACATATGTTGCTATAGCATTTCACACGGAAATATGATAAAACTTATCTTATCTGGAAATTATTGAAACTATGAATTTCGGGAAGCGTTTGATTAACACATTCTTGAACTATCACAAAGTTAACTTTAATCCTCAATACTTAAGAAAAGGAGAAATTTTGATGTGTATTAATGAAAAATATGAAAACTATAATCTAGAAAATTGAGAATAGAAATGTGAAAAAGCAGTCAGTGTGTGCTCAATAAACTGTTTTGCAAACAGGGCACGAGCTCTGTTATTAGTCCCCTACCAGTGAAACCGGAGGGGACTATAGGTTTCCTCTGAGTCTGTCCGTCCGTCTGCCTGTCTGTCCTCTGTCTGTCTGTCAGTCTGTCCCACTTGGTTTTCCGCTCTTTTTTTCCTTAACGCTTGCAGATATTGAGCTGATTTTTGGTATGTGAGTGTATCTTGATGAGTTACAGTTCAAGTTTGCATTTCGTTTCACTTCATTGATTTTTGACGGAATTATGACCTTTTCAATTTTTAAGGGTTTTCCGCAATTCTTTTCTTAACGCTTGCATAAATTGAGCTGATTTTTGGTATGTAACTTTACCTTGATGAGTTATAGATCAAGTTTGCATTTCGTTCCGTTTCAATGATTTTTAACGGAATTATGGCATTTTAAATTTTTAACGGGAACCAGATTACACTTGCCGGTAGGGGACTAGTATTGCTAATGCAATACTCTCAGGATGCTTGTTGTTAATATGTTTACGTTTCACCGGGTGTGTTCAATTTGTTAAACTCTGCACAAATCAATGAGCACGGACTGACATTATTGGTGAGTTGGTTTTGCTTTTTCACATTTCTACTCTCAGTTTTCTTTATTATAGTTTTAATATTTTTTATTAATACACAATCGCCGAAAAAAACTGGTATTTCGTTTGATTGACATACCCTTGCCCTTTCACATAGTAAACTTTATCCTTAATGCTTACCATTTCAGTGAAATATCTTTTATGAGTAAAGAAAATCGTTGTTTGGGCATAAAAGATAGTATTGAATTGGGTTAATGTCCTCGCGCCTGAAGAAAAATCCCCCCTTTCACCTTCAGCCTAAGTCTATGTAATGTGAAAAAACTCTTTCTAAATTTTATTTGTCCATGTTTGCTCTGCTCCCGATTTGTATTGTTTAAATGGACTTGAATACTGTTTGTTATCTCCATATTTTATCATGGAATAAGTAGTGTATATCTACCTAAATCCAAAAGTATTGGACTATATTAGAACAGTTCGGGTTCTCAATTAAAGAATATTTTTTTGGCATTTATGCCACGTTAGCTTACCTGAGCTGAAAGCTCAAGTGAGCTTTTCTGATCGGATATTTTCCGGCATCCGTCTGATCGTCTGTGTATACACTTATTAAAATTTCAACTTCTTCTGAAGAACAAAAGGGCCTATTTCAACCAAACCTGCCAAAAAGCATCGTTGGGTGAAGGGGATTCATGTTTGCTCAAATGAAGGGCCATGGCCTTTTTCAAGGGGAAATATTTCCAGAATTAGTGAAAATGTCTTGGCATCTTTTACTTTTTCCTCAAGAACCAAGGTCCAGAAAAGTTTAAACTCATATGAAATCTTAAATACATAGTGTCATACGGGCGGCTGATGATTCATATTGAAAAAAAAGAACGAAAATGATTCATTAAAAAAAACCCGAAAAACTTTTAATACTAGTACTTGATTGCGGTATATAAGTTCGTTACCGTATTCCTTCTCTTAATGTATACACAAAAGCTTCAATTGATATGGTTGATATTAGAAAAACATCAATATGATACAAAATATTTGAATTGTAATTTCTCAATTATTAGCATTTAGAGTAAAAATCAATACTTTATACGGTCTCTTGCGCAACGAATTCAATCAACAGTAATGCAGTGACACCAAACAACTGCTTGATGCAGAAAAAGAAGTATGTTTAGCTGCGTAACATACCATATGAATTATATTTAGACATTCTGATTTTTTATATCCCCGCAAACTTATACAATGCCTATATTAAACAATGCTAAACCAAAAATGTGTTTCGAAGTTACCCGTCATGAGGATAAACCTAGAAATCTACTTTTTATCAAATTCAACAGCCTTGTCCACACACTTGTCAAATGTCCAACAATGGAATTCAGTATTGCTTTTTTGTAATATAACTCATTGCCTTGGTTATAATCATTAATTTTTATGTCCTTACGTTTCTTTCATTAAATCAACGAAATGTTATTAAATGCAGGTAATGATCTATCTCGTGTTCCAGACATATGCATTAGCTTTATGCTTTTTGCTGAACAGGAATTTTATCACCAGGTTTTAAATACCTTGGTTAACAACACATAATTAAAAATACTTCATTCAGATCACAAAATAATGCTGATACCAAGAACACTCAGATAGGCATGACGGGGAAAGTGATCAATTCTCTGTATATGATAATAAACTTTGAAAAAAAATTATATTTAAAAATTAATAATATTGTCATCAAATACCTTGAAATGAGATGAAAACCCTTTTGAAAGATATCGATTATCACAATGATCGGCAACTTTTGATACGTTGATATGCCATCGATAAAGGGATTTTTATAGACCACAGATAAATAGAGAGATTCCTGTTTTTGTGGCGATATTCAGCAGAAAGAATAGCGAGATATGAAAATCGTAGAGAACTTTATATTTCTTGCTAATATATTCTTACTTATATTAGGACATTTACAAGACGGATATTCTAAATTGAAATACGGTTACAGGTTGGATAGAAAAATGATTAACTCTTTCACTGGGTATAGTATTCTAGATTGTGTAGAAGAGTGCCTAAGGACCACGCGATGTAAGTCTGTTAGTTATTATAAAGGAGCAAATTACTGTGAAATTAATTATGAAAACAAAACAACTGCTCCAGATAGATACGAACAGGACACAGGGTGGATTTATAGCGAGAAAGAACATTGGGACAAGGTATATTGTTATTATTCAATATTGAAAATGATTTTTATAATCTTTGTATTGTGAGCATATACAGTACAACTAAGTTACAAGAAAGTCACTTAGATTTTTTTCATGTTTATAAATCCTGTACATCCATGTAAGTAATTAAATTCAAAGTCTTCTACATGATTTATTAATGCTAAATGATAACCGATATTTCCTTATATAAGGGTTATTTAAACAAGAATTTTAGAAGTAAATTAGCAAAACTTTGGCGACATTCAAAACTCGGTGCAATTAATTATAAAGATGTAATTTCTCACAGCTGCATTTCTTGCAAATGTCTGAAATAAGATACTAAGTTCATTCAACACTTTTGTTTGTTTTGTTTTCGTATTTTTGAGATTTTTTAAAAAATTGTGTCTCAGCTAATTGCCGGTGGAAGGCTTCAAATATAGATATATACTGGGTACTAATGGCCACTTATGGTGAGTGAGGGACCATTTTTGTGCCAACACCGACTGCGACGTACGATCGATCTCGATTTATAGGGGCCAAAGAACCAGTCTCCACTTCACGTAGTGGGGTTCGAATTGCACAAGAATTTATTCCTTAACTATTGAGCCACACAGGCGACTCGGTGAACACCGAGGTTGTGTAGATATTTATTTCACCCAGAGTTGAATTTAATATATGAGTAATTTAGTGCCAACGGCGAATCATTTTGCAAAAGCCCTAAGATATATGTTGCAATTTGCACGACCACAGCAAAAAAAAAAAAAAAAAAAAAACAAAACAAAATAACAAAATATGTGAAAAGGATACTATTTGAAATGTAATTAAATCTCAATGTTTTATTTATTCAAAACGTTTAAAAGTATTCCGAATTGGTATAAGTGGTGAGTATGTAAGGTGCCCCTCAATTTACATGGAAATGTGAAAAATTTCCTGGTGTAGCATTTCCAAGGCTTTGGGTTAAGCGGTATATATGTTTAAGAAAGATGTACTGATTTGTATCCATAGCTTTTGCCATTAATATGCTTTATAGAGTTTTTGTTGCATATACATTCCTTAAAATTCATCTTAATTCAATGATAAACGTATATGTGTTTTTTGTAGTTTTGGCAAATATTATAAATATTTTTATCGAAAGACATATGTTTTATCCTCTTTTGATACTCTTTATACTTTATACTGTTATTTTCTGTACTGTTTTCTTCGGGCGGGTCAGCTGCATAGCTGCATTGTGAACGCCAGTTTCAGAATTTACCAAGTTAAATCTGCAGTACGTGTAAACGAAGTTTATGGTAATAATGACTGCAATTATTAGTTATGTTTTTTTTCTCTTTTTTTAATTTTTTATTACCGAGTCGTAAGGCATCGATGCTGATACAGCTATGGTGACTTTATAAATAAGTGTAAAAACCTGTGTAAAATCCATATACCTGTTTTCTTTTCCTTAAAATGCACAATGAAAATTAAATGCTGCTTTAATAAAGTTTATTTTTCTATGCTAAAATACGGAATTTTCAACATGTCCAATAAGCATTTAAAAAACAAAATTGTACTTAAAAACTTTGCTGTTAAAGAATGAAGAAGTATTTCAGTTAAGGACATACATTTCCATGATGTGTTTTATGTTATACATTGTATGGACCTAATACCCGACAGTACAGGAAACAATCTCTCTTTCTGTGAGTCTCGTGAAGGAAATCTTAAAAAACAATAAAATCCTGACACTTATTGTTTTTTCTTTCTATCTGCTGAACAATAATGACACATGTACCAACTTTCCGAAATTTAATAATTACAATTTGTTATTGAATGTATAGCATATTGTTTAACATTTTTAAAATAAAAAAAAAATCATTCTCCTTGCAGAACCAATTTAAAAAGAGCCCATGTATACAAACACAACTTAAAAAAGAGGCAATTTTGAATGTGAAGTCAAGAGTTTTAACGGATATCTGATAAATATATATCAGATATCACATAGATTTATGGCGTTTTTAGAAACCCTGCAAGTCTGCAGAAAATACGTTCATGTTCATCATAATGATTCAAAGAAAGAGTCACGTTTTAACATATCCGAAATGTTTCTTACTAAAAGTCCGCTGTTTTCACTGAAAATAATGGACATACATTCTTCTATTGCCATAGAAAAGAGATCCACCCTAAACATATATGTTTAGGACTTTTTTTAATCATTATCCATTAGTTTGAAAGGAGTTGAAAACTATCAAGGCTTATTCTAAGCATTATTCAACTGTAATAAATGCATATATCCACAAAAGAAATATGCACATGCCTACCACGTGCTCCGTGGAATATGACTGAGGAAACTCGAGTGATAAACAGGACCGTTTTCCCGGTTTGCGAGAGTGGAGTTAAAATCGCGTTTTGTCATTAGTCATAAGACGCAATGCAGCAATAAAAAAGAGTAAGTTATATAACATAAGGACTATGACTTAGAAATGCCATGAAATGTCTGATTACGGTCGAATTTATTCTTTAAAAAAAAGAAGTGTTATTTAAACTCTGTGTGAAAGAGTAATGGCGGACATCATGAACGCATCGCCTGAAGGAGACCACCATATGAAAAAGAATTTCAAGAATTATGCATTATGGAAAGAAAAAAGGAAAGGTTGTAGCCATATTATAAATTAATCGATTTGGCATCATTTTCATTGCATATTTCATCTCCTGAATGCTGCAGCTGTGCATTTCTAACACGATTAATTTTCCCCAAATACAAACAATAGAAAAAAAATTATTTACTTATTTTGGTCTCTAACAGTAGGTAATAAGTGCATTAGCATGCTGGGTAACTCTGCGCTACGTTGGTACTGCATTAAGTGCATTCTTAGTATTTCTTATTTAAGCCCAGATAGGTCCAAGATGGCTTGTACATTCCCCTTAATGTCTTCACTTTCTATAAAAACTAATCGATGAAAGACAAAATGTAAAATATTTCAAAATTTTAAAGTCTACTTTCTTTTTCACAGAATATCACAGGAGCTTGTATGAATGCAAATTGCTTGGACAATCAGAAATGTAATTCGTTGCCATTCGGTAAATATGAATGCATTCCGTCAGGTAGGTAACAAGTAATTGGACAAAAAATGAATTCTAGACTGTAATTTATTCAACCGTTACTAAATGGTTTACAGTTACAAAAAAAAACTTATTTATAGTTGTTTTTGTTTTTTTTAGATTTAAGGTCTTGATTTATCTAAATCCTTTGTATATCAATTAATCTTTTGGAATAATCTCTGAAAATGCACACATTTCCTATTAATGTAAAAATATTACAGGTCAGAGATGAAACTCTTTTAAAATCAGACAAAAATACTTTGAATCACTCTTGATAAACTTTGATATTATGATCTACTATAGTAAAACTGTAGTACTTAACTTTAATTCTTTTATTTACAATAGTAAAAATTATGATACATTGTTTAACTATAGTAAAAACTGTGATTATCTGTAGTAAACTAAGTAAACAAAAGTAAATGATATTTTTATTAAGAATTTTGCTGGGATATGCGTGTTTATTTTTGTTCTTTAATTACTCTAAGAAACTTTATGGAACCACTTAAATGAATTCTGTTTTGGTTCACACTGAGAGTGATCCTTTGCAAATCCTCAACTTTCGTACCATGAAGGAGCTTTTGAGGCTGTTCTTAATTAACCATAATGGCTAATTTTTAGTAAGAAATTGTATTCAATGCAGAAGGATATTTAAATTATTAAAAATAAAATTTGAATTAAATTATTGAAATAGAAATTAAAACCATTTTTTTTTAAATGTGTATCTGGAAAAACTATTAAAATATCTCTGAAAATAAATATATGAAATGTTAACTGCTGGATTAAATTAAGTTTCTATAAGCAAAGAACAAACAATGACAATATGTTGCCACAATGACAGGCGTCGGAATATAAAAAAAAGAAAAACAGGAATTAGGCACGTCTATTGTAACTTCGGGTGTCTTCAAGTAAGGAAGGCTATAAAGGAGATAATTTTTGCATCTTCTTATAAATACAAGTTTTCTTTATTAGTGACCCCTCCCTTCCTTGAATCACAAAAAAAAGAAAGAAAGAAAAACATTCTCACTAGGATTTCGTGGACTCTTTATTGCTATTTTGTATTTTTGTATTCCCGATGACAATTTCAGATTAAAAAAAAAGATCAATCATCAATCGACTCAAATTTCGAGATAATACTTGTTATCTTGGTTTATCCGTTATTTCGTTTTCTTCTTCATCAAACTCCTCTTACATTTGAAACAGTAGCTAGTTATTATTCCCCTACCGGTGAAACTGGAGGGGACTATAGGTTTCCTCTGAGTCTGTCCGTCTGTCTGCCTGTCTGTCTAGCTGTCCCTCTGTCTGTCTGTCAGTCTGTCCCACTTGGTTTTCCGCACTTTTTTTCCTAAATTCTTGCAGATATATAGCTGTTTGTTTGTTTTTTTTTTTTTTTTTTTTTTTTTGGGGGGGGGGGGGGGTATTTAAGTGTATATTAAAGATCAAGTTTGAATTTCGTTCCGCTTCATTGATTTTAAGGGAATTACGTCCTTTTTAATTTTTAAGGGATTTCCGCTTTTTTTCTTAACGCTTGCAGATATTGAGCTGATTTTTGGTATGTGAGTGTATCTTGATGAGTTACAGATCAAATTTGCATTGTGTTTCGCTTCAATGGATTTTTGACGGAATTATTATTTTTTAATTTTTAATGGGAACCAGACTACACTTGCCGGTAGGGGACTAGTATTACTAATGCAATACTCTCAGAATGCTTGTTCTTTCGGTATTTTAAAGATGTGCAGTAAGGTTTTGGATTTTTTTAACCTATAGAACTAATGAGGTTCCGAAAAAATCTTTTTCAGAGAGAGAGAGAGAGAGAGAGAGAGAGAGAGAGATGTACCATGGACTTCCCTTACATTTTACACAGTAGCCATTCATGGAATATCATTAATGATGTCCTGTAGATTTTAAAAAGAGTTTTCGTTTTGTTTATTTTTCACTTCGGGGACAAGTTAATGAAAACGTTGTTGTTTTCTTCAAAATTCTGGTTGCCAGAAGGTCCTGTAATTTACACAAGTAGCAAAATAATGTTTTTAAAATATAATGGCTGGTTTTTGTATATTTGCAAAAAGAATTTTGAATTAAACTTTACTACTTTTTGGGCTGATTGGGGATGTCGAAAAAGTTTTCTTACAAAATCCATACAAAACTCCTCTGAATTTAACACATTGACAACATCATCTATTAAAGTTTGATTTATTGTGTCTTGTAGTTTGTACAATATGTTCACTTACATAAAAACTGTAGCCATTTTTTGGAATATAACAGGAAGTGTCCTGCAGATATGAAATAAGGTTTTTTGATAATTCATTTTCAAGCACAAGTAGTCAATATTTTTCAGGGGGGGAAAACAATATGATTCCAAAAAATATGATCAAGTTTAGATTATCACCAAAATTAGTACTTGGATTTGAATCACAATTCATACGGTGTCTTTCGGAATACGTTTTGTTCTCGGCTATGTTAAGGAAGGAAATGGAAAATGCGATCTTAGTTCATTCTTAATACGTATTATTTTTAAAAATCTTTGTAACAAAGTAACTGTAAACATGTAGGAAAGGTAATATAGATATCCATAATGGATAGGTTTACTCAGTACCAGTTGCATCGCATGTATCACCTGTGTGTCACGTGACTTATATAAAAATAGAATCCTTCAACTGAATGTAGGAAATGATGCTAGTGCAAGGGCATACGCATGTTTTGGGAGAAAAAAAATGATACATATTAAAAAAGATTTACATCGGCTTCCCGAAAAGTGCTGGGAGCTAGTTCGAGCTGTTTCAGAAATACTCGTAATTTTGCCGAAAATGCGTATAATAGCTCAAAATTTCCATTTCGCTTAAATTCTGTCATGAATAAAAATAATGTTATGCCGAGCAGAATCAGCTCCAAGCACTTTTCAAAATATACATGATATAAGCAATCAATATTTCATATTTCAGCTCAAACAGTCTAGTCTATGCCCTTGCACTTTTGAGGTTAATCAGGTATACACTTATCGTGTTAGTGATATTCTTTACATTCTCTGTCGTTATGCAGCTCCATAGAGCCCAGATAAATTAATAATCTATATTATTGTTTTCAATAAATTATTTCCTTTTAATTTTATTGATTTGATTTTAAACATTGTCGATGATTTAATATGTATTCATTTTTGTAATTATTAAACCAATGGATCCACTCCTCTGGATCACTTGTACTGCGTCAAGTCAAGGCTAGTGACGTCATTTATGACACAAGATATGCTTGTTATAACTCGGCAGCATTGTTATCAAATGCTGTGATTTTACATGTTTTTATTAATAATTGATAAAATAAATAAACGTAAGTTGTTATTTACGCATTATCATGTGGTTAAATAGATTTTTGTCGCATGTTGAATTTTTAATGACGTCACAATGAAACTTCCCATACGGTGCATTACAGATGTGAACTCCGGCCTCCCTTAACGTAGCTGAGTTTAAAGTACAGTTATATAATGTGTCCCATAATCGCCCGGAGCTTATACAATCTTTCCAAAAATTAATTGCGATACATAATATAAAGGGTATAATTATTGAATGTTAGTTCATATTCACAAAAAGAAATACAGTGTTCTATGTAATCTGTTGAATATATATAATGTGGTTGGTTTGAATTACAACTCTCCGGGTTTATGTATTAAGTAAATTTGAGCACATGAATAAAATAGACCCTGTGCTGACAATAACAGTTATTTATAGGATAAAAATACATTTAGACGGATTATAATATATCATCATTATAATCAAAGGAAATAATTCCTAAACAATTGTTAAGTTACAAAAATATAATAAGCATGTATCTTTAAAAAAATGTTGAAATTTATATAGATGAAATAAATTACTTCAAGTATATTAAAGAGAATTTCTTTTATATTTATACATTTACTAAACATGTGAAATAAACAAAATCTCAAAATGCGAAAAATATATACACTTCTCACATATTAACACTTTAGATCCTGCTGGATGAAATATATGGAGATAACAAACAGTATTCAAGCTCAAAAGTCCATTAAACAATACAAATCAGGAGCAGAGCAAATACGGACCTCTATAACATGAGAGGTGTGATCAGATGCCATAAAGGAGTGAGCATGTCAAATTTGAGCATCTGCACTTGCTATTTGTAGATTGTGGTATTCCTTATGTGGAAGGAGCTGATATAAATAGTTCAGACAGATGGGATGCAATTGGGATCCGGAGACAGATGCATCTTAAATGTTACAAAGAATTTAAACAAACTGGATCAGGAATTCTCAGTTGTCCTACAAGTGGAATATGGACAGCGGATCTAAGATGTGGTACTTTCCAAATAATATTTAATGTTGATGCAAACAATACAGCCCCAGTAATTTTAAGTCTTTGAGACCAGTACTGTAAGTAAAGGAAAATATTGACCTGTAAAAGACAAGTCAAAAATCCAAACTTACAAATAATTCTCCTATTTTGAAATACTTTTGTGTATATTTCTAATCACAAATTCTCGCAGATTCTGAATGGATGATCTATGAAGACCACATATACTTACTGCTAGAATCGAATCTTACTTGGCATGAAGCCAAGGTAGGCTTTTGCATTGATCAATTTTCATGTCATCCACTTGTTTCACGTCAATATTATTTGATGTAAAGTTAACGTTTTGGAAAAAAAAACTTTGATGTTGTTCTTGTTGTATGCATTTTTGGTTGATACTATTTGTTGTTTTTTTTAAAGAATATTTTTTCCTTCTTGGAATATCCACTGCTTATTTATTTATTTTTTGGCACTAGAATATGTTATTTACAGGAAAAGTGTGAAGAATTTAAGGCATACTTGGCAGAAATAAACTCAGAGAGTGAAAATATTTGGATCACAGAAAAACTTTTGAGACCTTTCTTCGGAAAGCCGAGTGAGAAAATATGAATCTTATTCTATACGAATAAAATTTCTATTTAATTAACTCTGCATTTTCTTCTCAGAATGACATCACTTATTGCAAATTTTGAAACGCAAAGTATTAATCTTTGTTTATTAAATGGTATGGAAATACAAGGTTCTCCATATGATGTAGCATTAACACATTTGTCTTTCTGAATTCTGACAGCGGGAAAGAACGAATGGCTTTTTGTTTTATGGATTGGAGCCAATGATAAGAAACAAGCAAATCAGGAAAGAACTTTTTCATGGAGCAAGAGTAATACGCTACTTGATAATAATTCTTACACAAACTGGTACATAACTGAACCAAACAACGCTGGTAACAATGAGGATTGTGTCATTATATCACTGGATTTGAACGGAACATGGAACGACTGTCCATGCTCATGGCGGCGTCCTTTCGTTTGTGAAAAGGAACTGAAATCATTCACATGAAACTTAGCCTTTTCATTAAAGATTGCAGTTTTGTATTTTTTGTAATTTTATTATAAGCTTGGTCATGTTTAGATAGTCTGTCACGAAGTAAATAGGAAAGTATTGGAAACTCTGTTTTTGAAGTTAAGCAGCATTATCCACAAATTTATTTTTATATCCCCTGCCTGACAAGCAATAATTATTAACAAATGCATACTTTTGGATAAAAAGAGGATATTTTTACTGATGTATCTAATAAACCAAAGTATACATCTGTATATTGCAAGCATATTTTTCATTCTTGTTATTTTGTTGTGTGCATCTTTGGATTGCATTCATTGATGTATCGAGTGATAACATGCATATATGTTTAGATTGATCGATTGGTTGATTATTGTTTAACGTCCCTCTCGAGAATTTTTCACTCATATGGAGACGCCACCACTTGCCGGTGGAGAGCTACAAATTCTGACCTATGCTCGGCACTTACGGCCATTGAGCAGTGAGGCATCTTTTTCGTGCCAACACCTACTGCGACACGGAACCTCAGTTTATACGGTCTCATCTGAAGGACCAGTCTCCACGTCCCGCAGTGGGATTCGAACCCGCGACGTAAGGATCAACTCCTTACTTCGCGACTCTAGAGCAGACGCTCTATCCACTGCGCCACGCGGGCGACCATATATGTTTAGAAGCTCGGGCATAACTTGCCATTCATATTAAAATTTTGTCAGTTCTAGTTGAAATACAAGGGAATTATAGTGCTGTCTATCCTATTTAATCGCGTCCCTTATCCTTGACCTATTTGTTCTGGGACAGTTTACAAAACAGAATTGTTAGAAAGGTTCGTTATTTTTTAAATGATTCTGTATAAGTTTTTAGTTATTACAATAATTTTTTTGTGCTCAATAAATATACACTTTTTTCAATGGATGGCACTGTAGCTCTCTGGGCGTCTATCCCAATTCCTTTTCAGACCAGGGAGATACAAATATACAGCTAAATAAAATCAAGATTCCCTAATTCAATTTATAAAATCGGGGTGTTCAGATTGTGAATGGAAAAGAAAAGAATTTTTTTTTCTCCGACAAAAAGAACGTCTTATTGTTATACATTTATCCTCAGTCATTTTTAAACGTTAGAATATCTTTCGTTAGTCATGAGTTCTTGTTACATCTGAGCCATAGACAGAAAACTCTCTCTTCTTTAATATCCTTATTTTAAATGTAGGCATATGTATGATATGAAAAATTTAACTCGAATCAAAAGTTGAACTGTTCTCATAAAAGATTTCTACGGCAAACAATAGCTAGTCTTCCTTTGGAAAGACTCATTTAATAGATTCAGGAAAAAGACTTCTCATAGCAAAGTCTGGAAACAAGTGAATTGAAACTAGTTGAAGAAACCACCTGGAATAGTTGAATCCAAATTACTCTGATCCGATTAGGGTCTTCGAATGAAGAGCGGACTGATGATTTTTTTGAATTGAATTGTTTACAATTTTAGAAAATAAATTCTCATGATTCATTTAGAAACTTGTGTTTATTTTCTTAATAGGTCTTTTCATTGATTCGAGATCAGTTTCCCTAGGGAAAAAAAAAGGGAAAATATTAAGTGGAGGTAAATATATCCGATAGAGAATGTGAGATGGGGAGACAATATTAACAATATGTAAAAATGAGATGGCTGGACATTTTCAAAAAAACATATTCCTTCAAGCGACTTAAATTTGGAAGTGAAAAAATGCCTGAAACTACCTAGTCTAATTAAATTTACCCTTATGATTTTAACAATTCTGAATAATTGAGGGACTGACTGTCTGGATTTATATGTACTTTAAATAACTTTCATGAAGAATTATTTTCTTAATCGAATTACCAGTGAATTCATTTTATTGCCTGAATAATGATGCATGTAGCTTATGCTATTAATTTTTTTTTTTTTTTTTTTTTTTTTTTTTTTTTTTTTTTTTACATCTTACACATTGCTCGATTTGTAGGTTGAAATAGTGATTTCAACTTATATCTCAAGAATGCAATTAATTGATGGATTCGCAGTAGTTGTTTGCCGTCTGCGTTTCATATTAAATGCGTCCCTGAACCTGTGAAATAGAGTAGTTGAATAAATAAATTCCCAAAAATCTTGGTTATAGTACATTGTATTATTAGTCTTTGGGCATTCCATCAATACAGATAACGTCATCAAGCAAAAAAGTAGCTTACGTTGCGCATTGATGAAAAAGTTCCAAATTTTTGTTTGATACTTCTGTCAAAGAAAAAAATATTACTTTCATTTCTTATCATTTAATTATGATTTAAAAATAATAAAATGAAACTTTCTTTCACTTTGATATTTAATTCAGGCATCGGAGACAGTGCGTAGGAATACATCACAACAACGTTGCTGAAATTCAAAATGGCTGAATGTACAGATCTACGCGCATAGGATTGATGAAATTTTACGCCCAAGCTTTCTATGATACATCGATGAAAGAAAAAAAAAATAAAAGATTTATTTCTTATCATTTAAAATTTATCTTTCAATGATGAGATTTAACTTGAGAACGATCGAATGACTGTCCAACATATAGGCCTAGCTTAGTTGCCTAAATTTTCAGACGCCGAGTATCGAACAAACAACGCTTTCAAATATTGTCGTATCATTACTAGCTTTTTTCTAACAAAAACAGGTTTAACACTAAAACTTACCTATTGTATTATTAATTTTTGCTATATCCCAATGGTTATATTCCCCCAGGAAGCTAATTTCTTTAGGTTCGTAAATGTAAAGGGAAGCTACTCAAATATAACCTTAAGGAGGTTGGATCCTGCCATCAAAAGTAATGAGAATTTTTTATCATGTATGTTTTTAGAATTTATACACATAGCTAAATTAAAAATCAAAACAGAAGATGGGGGTCAATGCATTTCTTTTGGCTCTACAGAGCATTTAGTTTGACCTTTTTGCACTGTAAATACGTCTTACACATAAATCAATTTTTAAAGTTTTTCCTCTAATATTTTTTATTCAAATAAATTATGGGAACAAACACAGTTTTATTTCATCTTAAAAAGACACATTAAAATTTGTGACAACGAAAAAAATTTCAAATTACTCCGCACGTTCAATTATTTGACCTTTTTGCACTCAAAAAATTTCATTTTTCTGGCATTAAAAATTTAGCAAGCAAAAAAAATCATTTGAAAGTAATTACATTTTACTGAATTTAAAAAGAATGGTAAAAAGTATTTTATATATTCAGAAAATAAAATAAAAAGTGGGGGTCTGTGATGTTAATTTTTAGATATTATTAAAATAGTGCTAATTTTAAGCTTAAAATAGGGATATTTTTTTTCTTGATTTTCACAATATATTTGCTATATTTATCAAATATAATGATAGAATTCATGACAGTTTATTTGATATATAATTTAGGACCAGTATAAAACAGTTCACTACACAAAATAACACTGTGTGCAGACTGCATGTAAAAATAGGAGTCCAAACTGAACATACTTTAAATACTTCGAAAGAGAAAAAATGATCATTTTCTTCTAAAAAACCTTCCGGCACAAAATATAGTTCCTCACTTAATCCTTTTGGTATGGAATTTTATCATGAAGTTTTAACTGAATATAGTTTAATTGGCATTGTAGAATTCAAATTTATTGTAAGAATTAAAATTTTATGCAGAATTTTTGAAATATAGGTTAAGATATAAATCTGCTCAAACGCTCAGGAGCGAACCTCGTTAACAACTCTTTCTAGGTCACAGAAATTTTTGGTTTCATATGCGCATCTCTTCATCCTAATTTCAAATCGAACATATATATACGTATTCACAGCATGTCCATGCATAAAACAACATACTTCAAAATCTGTAAAAGTCTGTTGCCGACTGTTTAACTTTGAAAGAATATCCGTCCTTGCTCAGCGTCGTTTTTCTCATGCATTCGTTTCCTACGAATTAACAGATTAACGGCATTTCCTCGCTTTGGTAGCATAAAAACATTTCTTCACAGTTCTATTGTTCATACCAGTTATCTCAAACACAAACATTTAACATACGTATGATGATTTCTTTCCTTTTTTCCCGCAACTGCATTGTTGTCATTTGCAGACGATCTGATTTGTTTAGCAAAGGGGGATAACTCGAAAAGAAACGAAAGTAGAAAATAGCTCAGGAACGTACAACGGACAAATTTTGAAATTCAGGAAGAGTAAAAGTATTTCATTTTTCATATTACAAAGTAATATGGAAGCGGGAAATATACATGTAAAGTTAGCCAAAGTAGTTCCGCCTGCCAAGTGCAAGTGAACTCCAGATTCTATTGATGCAGCTATCAAAAGAATTTTTTATCAAATCAGTATCAATTATTTTATAGAAATTAAATAATAATAGTAACAGTTTCAATGTAGTGAAAACAAGATTAATAATTACAAAGTTTCAAGAAACATCTTTCTTTTCAATGTGTTAAACATTGAAATCAATTTTCTTCAAGAAAGCATTCCTCTAAGTGGCAATATTTTAAAATTCATGATTGTTTTGAAAAGTAGTGCTTAGTTACAAATTACGTTTAATCATGGTGATTGCATGAAGGAATTGATTTAATAAAATAGAATTAAAAAAACTACTTGAAAATCGTCAAGATCTAATTAAAACGAATAGTCATTCCTTCAAGAAGAAAACAAAAAAATATATATTTTTGATAATAATTAGTTACTGAGAGATTAAAATTGACTGAAAGGATTAAAACTGAATGAAGTTCATTTATCTAGTGGTTTTAATGAAATTACACAATCGATTACTTTAGGCTTTGATTGTTTACTTATTTTTTTTTTAAGTTAGAAAAGATATCTCACTTTAATTTAATAAACATTGTGAATGATTCAACAAATAAAACACACATTCCTTTAGGGAGTCATTTATAAAATCTTTCAATTTATTGCGCAACATTCTTTTCAGAATTCAGATGAGAACTTTCAACATGAAATCGGATGATTGTGCAAGAGGTGCTTTTTTAACAAAAGATACTATGACATAAGCATTGTAAAGTCCTTACATGAAGTGGCAAGTTCATGTTGATAGAGGCATGTGTAAATGCATCAGATTCTTCTTTTAAACATAGGGAAACAGTATAAAATAAAAAAAGAAATGGTATGATTTTTTTTGTTAGGTCAGCTGAGTCACTCAGATGACCTACTGCTATCCGTTTTCGTCCGTCGGCGTGCGTCGTGTGTTAACATTTGAACATTTTTAGCTTCTTCTCTGAAACCGCTTAACCAATTTCAACCAAATTTGGCATATAGCATCTATGGGTGAAGGGAATCAAAAATTGTGAATTTCATGGTCCCTGCCCCCCCCCCCCCCGGGGCCTGAGGGGTGGGGCTAAAACCACCAAAAATAATGCAATCTTTAAAAATCTTCTTCTTTACTCCTGGACACCAAGCAGTCAAACTGTTTGCATGATTGTAGTGAGCATTGAACCCTCTACCAAAATTGTGAAATTCATGGCCCCAGGGTCAGGGGTTCTGGTGCTAGGGTGGGCCTACATACATCATATAGTGAAAGTGCATTATTTCTTTGAAAATTTCTTCTCTTCTCCTGAGTATTAAATAAAGTAGCTAAGTATATAATTATGAAGAGCAAGAGTGCCTCTTCCAAAATTGTGAATTCCTTGGCTCCAGGGTCAGGATTTCTGGTGTTAGGGCGGGCCTCTAGGGATTATATAGTGATAATGCATTAATTCTTTGAAAATCTTCTTCTCTGCTCCTGGGTATTAAATAAAGTAACTAAGTACCTAGTTATGATAAGCAAGACTGCCTCTTCAAAAATTGTGAATTTCATGGCCCCATGCCAGGGTCAGGGGTTCTGGTGTTAGGGCGGGGCTCTATTGATTATATAGTGAAAATGCATTAATTCTTTGAAAATCTTCTTCTCTGCTCCTGGGTATTTAATAAATTAAATGAGTATATAGTTAATATGAGCAAGAGTGCTTCTTTCAAAATAAAGGATTTCATGGCCCCAGGGTCAGGGGTTCTGGTGTTGGGGGGGGGGGGGAATCTATTGATTATATAGTGAAAATGCATTAATTCTTTGAAAATCTTCTTCTCTACTCCTGGGTATTTAATAAACTAACTAAGTGCATAGTTATAATGAGCAAGAGTGCCTCTCCCAAAATAGTGAATTTCATGACCCCAAGGTCCGGGGTACTGGTGTTAGGGTGGGGCTCTATTGACTATATAGTGAAAATGCATTAATTCTTTGAAAATCTTCTCCTCTGCTTCTGGGCATTAAGGTGACAAAATAAGTACATAGTTATGATGAAGAGGTGAACCTCTTCAAGAATTGTGAAAGCCATGGCCCCTGGGTCAGAGGTTCTGGTGTTAGGGCGGGGCTCTATTGATTATATAGTGAAAATGCATTAATTCTTTGAAAATCTTCTTCTCTTTTCCTGGGTATTAAACAAACTATCTGAGTACAAAGTTATGATGAGCAAGGATGCCTATTTCAGAATTCTGAATTTCATGGCTCCTGGGTCCGGGGTTCTGGTGTTGGGGTGGGGCTCTTTTGATTATATAGTGAAAATGCATTGAAATTATTTAAACAAACTAAGTGCATGATTATGATAGGCAAGGATGCCTCTTTCAAAATATTGAAATATATGGCCTCAGGTTTGAAGGTTCTTGTGGAGGGGGGGGGGGTATTGATCATATAGTGAAAAATCATTATTTTTATTGATTAATCATTAATTAATCCTGTCTGGTCCATAGTGTTGAGCTTATAAATAAATTGCTTAGCTATGATGAAAAAGGGAACTTCGAACAGAATTTTTAAATCTTGTGGTCCTACTGTCAGGAGATCTGGCATAACAGGGGGGGGGGGGGGGGGGTTGATAATATAGTGGAAAAGTGTTAATTCTTTGAAGTCCTTTGTTATGATGATGAGGGTAACTCTTCCATATTTGTAAATTTCTTGACCCTGGGTCTTGAGTTCTGGTGTTAGGGTAAGGCTTTGTTGAATCTGTAGTGAAAATGCATTGTACCTGTGAAATTCTTCTCGGCTTCTGGGCATATCAAAAGCAAACTGAGTAAAACTTTTAATGATATAAGTAAGGGTATTTTTACCAGATTTTTGAACATCTGGACCATTTGGTTAAGCAATCTGGTCCTGGGCAGGGCTCTATTAATTTGTAGTCTACTGAGAGAAGTTATTCCCCTTTTCCATTCACCTTTGATGATTAAATACTGTAAATAATGTATTTGAAAGGTTAATAGAATAAGATAATTATGCAAGAATTTTTATTGTATAATTCAAAAAGTACTCTTTTAGTTTTGATAATCAGGTAGACCTGTGAGTAATTAATAGATAAATAAAAATGAGACAAAAATAATTGATCTTATTAAAAGTTCTTTAGAGACCATGAGAGAGATCAATGTTAGAGGTCTTAATATGGGTTTAAAAATAGTACAGAAGCACTAATAGTGTGTTTAATTTATGAGTTGATACTGAATACTAGACTAATTATTTTGTTGATCCTGATCTTCCTACCTCTCTTGCTTTAGGGCAACAAAACTTCATCTATCAGTGTATTTAACTTCTAAATTGTTGTATTACACTCAGGTGACCGTTAAGGCCCTTGGGCCTCTTGTTTATATGTACGAGGGCTGTTCGGAAATTATTGAGACATTTTGTATATTTCTCTTTCTAATGAACATCTTTCGGTGAAAATTTGCATATACGTTTGACAAACATTAAGAATTCATAAAAGCAAGAAATATTTTACAAATAGTAAATTTCTTCTCTTCAATGGTATATAAATGTGTCAATGGTAGGGGTACCCGGCGCAGTCACGAAATCAGATATTGAAAATACGTAACACCAATGTTCAACACCCCGGTGGACCTATAATAAGAGCGAAAATGTATATAATTTTTTAATTTTATTTCGACTTCATGTTGTGGAAGTTTGTTAGAATTCTGATCAGAAATACGGAGATCATTAAAAAAATTTAGCGCGGTAAAGAAATCTGATAACGACGACAAAATGGATTTTGACTAAGGCGGAGCACCGAGAGACCTAAAATTTTGTGTAGCGATATGTAAAACTCCTTTCCAGACTGACCAACCTGCTAAAACAATAACAGCGAGAAAATACATGTCTAAGAGTTTGTTACATGTATTTCATTGGTATATATATATTTTTCTAACCTGTAATTTAACTCAGTAAAATCAAAAGCTCCGGACGACCATCAATTTTACCGTAACGGAATTAATAACGTTGACCCGCGTTGCACAAATCGGCACTGCACGATGCTAAGTCATCCTGTATAAATGACGCATGAAAAATTTACAATAGTGAAGCAAGAGTACACATTTTTTAAAGAATTGTTTACGAAAAGAGACAGTTTTTGATTTTTGTAGGGTATACAATTATGAGAACAAAGAAAGAAGCGTAAACGCTTCCCGATCGTTTCACATGCAAAATCATCTCCAGCTGAAGTGACCTTAAAATGACGTAGCGATACTGATCCAGGTCGATAGACATATGAATGTTTATTATTTCACCGGAACTTATCTAATTATCCTTTAAATTAGAAATTTTGTATAATTGTTTTATTCGTTCTTTATAAAATGTTGACGAATTTTCCTGAAATTATCTCTGCCCTTTATGGAGTTAAAGTAATTGTCTCAATAATTTTCGAACAGCCCTCGTATTTAGGACAAGAGAAAAAGCTGTAAAAATCCTGTTTGAGTAAACGAATACAAAAATACAAAAGATTAGTACTTCATTTAACTTTACTGAAAATGTCCTCTGGGGAAGGTTCTCTATCTGGTGAATGTTCCCCTATGGACACAAAGACAAATATCTGAATTTTAACAATATAAAAAAAAAAAATGATTTTTTTTCTATTTGTTGTGGGGTTTACATTTTCAAAATGTGGAGTGAATACCTGAACTAGAGACCTAGCAGGAAAAAAATATTCATCGCTGGTCGCGCATGCTGCTCATTTCAAAAACAAGCTATTAAAATTACTTTGAAACAACACAAGATCGATTTAAAGTTAATTTATAATTAAAGGTATTATGACGTTGATGGATTACCTGTTTCAAATAAACTTGATCTTGACAAAAATATAGTTCAGATGATGTTCATTTTGTAATCAATAAAACAATTATTCGAAATTTGAAGAGGGAATGTAATTTGCACAGCATAGTTGATGCTTTGAATTCTATAAGGACCATTCATCAGGGTCGTAAAATATCGATTTTCAGCCTCCTCCCCCTATTTTAAAAAATGTTTTATTAATTCTGGTAAATTTTCATTACAGTTTGAGACATTGTGGTTTGTTTGTTGTTTGATATTGGGCTTTTCTAATTTTCAAAAACAAAGCTACGATCCTTTTCATGTGTATCAATAAAATGCATGGCGGCATCAGCAAAGACTTTCAATAAAATAGAAACATGAAAGTAGAAAAGAAGGGACGTTGTAAAATCGGTGGACAAATTAAATCAATTTTCTTTAAACAGTCAAAAGTTTTGGAATGCATAGTCAATATTGCCAAAAGCAGAGACAAAGGATGATAAGAAGAAAAAAAAACTTAATACATTTTTTTTCGGAGATCATACATTGATCCTGAATTACTTTGTTTATGTACAAAAATTGGACTTTGAAGGTAATAAATTGACTATCAAAAATTTTACAGAAAAAAAAAAAAACAAATAAAAAGAGTAACAAGAATAAAAAAAACATATTTTGGATAGCATAACAGAAGCGAAAATTAGTTGAATGCTAATATTTCAGAAAAAAAAAAATATCAATTTCGTTCATTACAAGAATGAGTGATGATTTTTCATTATTTTATTTCAAAGGTTTATGTATATTTCTGTGTATTTTCAAATAGAAGGAGAACAATTCATGATGAAGGAACTGAGCTCATAGCCAACAAAATATCTTGCTGTAATATATATATATATATATATATATATATATATATATATATATATATATATATATATATATATATATATATATATATATATATATATATATATATATATATATATACCATTTTTCAACAAAAATTTAAAAGAACGACCGTTGCTTCTCTTGTAAAGGTTTTAATTCTGAGATATCCCCCCCCCCCCCCGCCTTACGTTGTTTTGATGTAATTTTATTCTTGAATTTTACATGAAATTTCATTTTGATTCAAAATCTATTGATGGACACAATGTGTTGACTCAACTGCGTTTATAAATAGGAACTTGCATTTTGCAGAACATGTGCAGTTTGTGTTGCCTCTGAAGCATAAACGATGTTTGAATTTGAAAAGGAGCACACGGCGGGTGTGACCGGTCGGCAGGGGATGCCCACTCCTCCATGGCACCTGATCCCACCTCTGATGTTTGGAGGTCCGTGTTTGCTCTGCTCGTATTTTGTATTGTTTGATGGACTTTTGAGTCTGAATACTGTTCGTTATCTTCATATATTTCATTTGAAGAAGTCATACTGTCACAAAATCCTTAGAAATCTTTTATTTTAAACTGAACTTTATAAAATAAATGTCTTTCGGTAAGATGCAAAACGCATGGATTTGAACGTTCACTTCTCCTTCAATGTCATGTTAGTGAACAATGAATGTGCTGTACTTAATAAAAATGTATAGATCGATCTGTAGCTTGGCAAATCAAACAAGTAAACATGTCATTTAACTTGATTGTAGTTGATTAATTGCCCTGAATATTATTATTATAACCTATTTATAGTCCCTATATAATTTATTCAAACGCAAACAATTCATAATACTAATTATTATATAGCCTATAAATAGACCCTATACATGTATAATTTATACAAACGGAAACGGTTCATAACACTTCATATTCACTGGATTTGAAGCCGGTATTGATTGTGACATCACAATGCCGCTGCACGCGCTCTAACCCTCCGGTGAATACGATTTCAAATCCAGCGAATATTATTCAATTATGGACTCTTTCGGTGGAGAAAATGGTTTGTTATACACCAGAGAAATATCAATGTTGACCTCGGCTTCGTCTCGGTCAATATTTTTTTTTATTTGATCAATACACCTTTTCATTCCAATGAAATATATACAAGAGATTAAGGTTTCACAAGGTCTGATAAAAGATATGAAAATTTGATATGAAGATAACGAACAGTTATAAAGCCCAAATGTCCATTTGAACAATACAGTACAAATTGGGAGAAAAGGAAATACGGACTTCTAAAAACATCAGAGATGGGATAAGGTGCCATGGAGGAGCAAGCACCCCCTGTTGACCAGTCACCCGCCGTGTCCTCCTTGTCATGATCGGGTAAACAGAAAAATCCATAGACAAATCAGTGTAAAAATAATGGTCTAACAATGTTCATGAAAAACTTCAGTCAGCTTACGACTAAAGAATAGATTGCATTTGCTAACAAGGTCATTGTATCGACTACAGAATTTGCGAAATGTTGAATTTAAATGAGGCTGATGATATCCGCATCATCATCTTATTTGTCAATAGCTTGCCTCATGTTAGAAGTTGTTCGTGCATGTACGCAGAACATGCTATTGCGTATCGAATCACATGGGAGATATAAACTCCATATGCAGGTAATAATATATATTTATTGACTGGGTTTTGAGGGCAACATGCGTTTTATCGAACCCAATAACCAAACTGTTTGCCTGAGGCCGTTAATTTTTAAGAGAGACAACTGTTTTTGTCTAATTCATTTTGTTATGTCGAAAATGTTATGGTCTGAAGTAGCTGCGTCGCAAGTAGAATCGATGATATTAAGTTCTTAGGTTACTTTCAGATAACTTTCAGTTCTTTTTGGAATCTGCATTCTGTGCGTTTTATTTAAAAAAACAGTTTCGGAAGTTTAAATACTTTTTACATTCAAAATTTATTTTAAAAAGTTTATATACAACACCCTTGGATGAACTATTAATGTCAGCATGCCATTTTTGTATAAATTGATCCTGTAATCGTTGCTTTACAACAGTGGTGACCCAAACTTTATTAAGACTATTACAAAACTGTCCATTCCAAATATTAGATACTCCGCAAGAATAGAAAATACGATGCAGACAATCAATCTATGGATTCTTCCCAATTTCAGATTGTGAATTAGAGATTAAAAATTTATATAAAATACATGAAGTTTTGTTTCCGGGGCTGCTAATTAACTTACACCAGTAAGAAAAATCCTGGGAAAAACCAGGACAGATAATGAAAAGCGTCCTGTTTCACCATAAACTATAAAATTTGGAGTACTTCTTTTCAAGTAAAGTATATGTTTCAAAAATTTTAAATGAACACGTTCAATAATGTCTAGGTTTTCAAAACCCCAGATTTCACAACCATAGATTAACACTGGTACAACCATTTTATCGAACAATTCAAATTGACATGTCACAGGGAGGTTGAATTTTCTATTTTTTTTTATTACAACATACATTGCTTTTTGGGCTTGATCACACAGACGTTTCTTGGCTTTCAAAAAGGAACCAGATCTTGAAAAAAAATAAGATATTCAAACTCTTTTACATTTTCTAGACTCTTGTTATTGTAGTTAAATTTTCTTTTGAATAAAGGACCTTTTGAAAAAATTAATATTTTTGTCTTGTCAATGTTAACCTGCAACTTCCACTCCCTACAATAGCATTCATTCATTCAAAGCATTCTGTAGATCATCAGGAGCTTCTGCTAAAATGACAGTATCATCAGCATATAAAAGATAAGAAGTTTCGGTACATACATAATTCATTTTCTATCGAAGTAGTGAGGCTTTGTAAAGCAATTATATTTTTATCCACAAGATAATTTTCAAGGTCATTAATGTACAGGGAAAATAGAAAGGGGGATAAGTTTTCCTCCTGCCGGACTCCGACATTACAAAATAAAAAATCGGTTGTAGTGCCGTTCATCTTAATAAGTGATTTAATTCCTTGATACATGTTTGTAATATATTTGAAGTATTTGCCTTGAATTCCATATATTTAAAAGTTTACTCCAGAGACCATTTCTCCAAACAGTATCAAAGGCTTGTTTGAAGTCTATAAAAGCACAAAAAAAAAATTATTTCAATTCATCAGTGTGTTTGATAAAAAGTGAAAAGTCAGAATATGGTCTATGCAATGATTTCGTATGAAAAAAAAGCCATGCATGTCTTTGCGGAGAAGTCGTTTGTTTTTCTTTTTATATAGAAAAATAATAACTTTTTTTAACATTCATTGCAATCTATTTGGAACGCTTATACGGCTGAAAATTTCATCTTGAAATTTATGAATGAATGATGCGACATTAAGATTTGCAGAGGAATACGTTTTTCAACATTATCTTGTCTTCATATCAAAACTTGAAATGCATATTTACAAAAGCATTGATCTTTAAAATTATAATGCTATAACTCTATTGAGTTGCTTACTGCATCGAAATAGAACACACTCTCACTGTAACTCAGTCGGTAGAGCGGTCGCTCCGTGATCGAAAGTCGTGTGTTCGAAACACGGCCGCGACTGACCTAAGTCGATCAAAAATAGGTAGCAACTGTTCTTTCACCGAGCGCTCGGCACTTTGAAGTGAAAGTTTCGGGTCCTGGAATGAGACCTTATATATGTTGACCTCTTTATATGAGTGAAAAATTCTCGAACGCTACGTAAAACAACATACAATCAACCAATCCGCTCAAAAGGTTCATCCTTAAGATGTGTGTCAGACTTATCATTAATGATATCCAAACCAAACCATCCATTTCTTATGGTGCATCAAAGACCTTGACTGATCTACATTTTATGCTTGCGTGACACAATTTGTTTATAACAGACCTGTCTATCCCTCTGCTTTTGAAGTAATTCTTCTGCTTTCTGTCACTAAATTACGCTATAACGCCATTAAGATAAGTGTACGCTTTTTAAATGTCAAACTTAACACTTGTGATTCTTAGAGTACGACCCACTTACACATAGAAAAGATCTGTGAAACACTTGATATATGCAGGGAGTAATAGTTCTTAACAGCGCAGTAACACAATTAATCGAAATTAAGTTTGCTTCCAAACCTAAGCAAGCAGCAATTGCCCTAAATTTGGGAGGGGACGCAGATGCAAATACATCATGATCATATACTTGAACGATTATAATCGTATGTGCTATTTTAATACTATTAATAAGATGGATTTAGTTGTGATATCCAAATACGACCAAATATTGCAAAGTGCGTCGTTGTGGAGCTATCATAAGTTTTAGAAATATTGGGATGTTGGAATGCAGATGTTTTACCTGTTTACAGAACATAGGATTTATGTACAGAACAACCGATATAAGTCAATCAATTGTTTGATATTTTTACGTCCTTTCTCGTATTAATTACAATGTACAGAAAGAGTCTAATTTAGATTATGTAGAATCACAATGAGTAATTAAATAGGGGGAAAAAAAACAAATTACGTCTTTGTCCATACAATCCCATTAAAACAATGGTCCAGATTGCACCTCTGCCATAAAAAAGTAGGCAGGTCTGTGTTGATTATAACAGCTAGTTTTCTCTTTTGCTTATTTTAAGAAATATCACTAGTATACATGATCTTGGCCTCATGTAAAAGCAATATTTCAGAGTAGAATCGATTTCTTCAAATTCATTTTTGGGGATCTGAAATTGATAAGATACGGATTGAAAAATAAAGAACAATCGTTTTATTTGAGAGTGTTTCCCTTTTTACACGATAATACATACATTTGCAACAAATAGGTCTTCCTGGTACAGACTATCAAGCTCAATCTTATTAAAAACCTATATAAATAACATTAAATATAACTCAATATATTCGGAGTTTTTTTCATACATATTTTCAACAAATTTTTCTTTACAATATTTTCCATTGAAAACAAAATGAAAGTTTTAAATAAATACTTTAAGCGATTTATCAACTTTCTCCCGACACATTGGGCATATCCGTAGACTTGCAGAACAGACATGACAGCAACAAAGATGTCCACAAGGGTCAAAGGCCACATTTGCTTCCTCCTCCAGACAAATTTTACATAAGGCGTGCTCTTTTAATCGATCATTATCTTTTTCCAACATTTTGATGCGTATAACTGGAGAAAATTAATCATAATTATCAGCAAAGCTGTAAAGAAGTATAATGTTCTTCGAAATCACAGTTTTATTTGGGTTTGATTTCCAATGTTATCGTGGTTTAAAGAAATCCCTGAATATATGTCATCCAAAAAATGTTTAATTTTTAAAGCTGCTTAGCTTTACATATCTTTAACCAAAAAAAAATCGCCACAAGCTGATAGTTTTCCCTTAAATTACCGAACCATTGAACCCACAAAAATGATTCATTTTGAAAAAAAAAAAACGAAACCTTTTAATAGTTGCCTGCCGTATATAAGTTTCTTACCGTATTCTTTCTCTTTTTCAACTCGTTCCTCGTCTTCTTTTCTAAAACATAAACTATCAACATAATTACTCATATAAATGTTTTCATGCACATTTAATTATCCATTACTTTCTTCCACAACAAGAAGAAGGGAGATGATTTGAAATATGAAAACTATTACGAAAATATGCTAGAATACAAAATCAGAAGGATACCTCATTTCCGGACATTCCTTCTTATGCTTTCGACTGTCTCTGTATTTACATTTCGAACTACAGTACGGCGTGTAACATCGGTTGCATTTGTGAGATCCTAAAAATGTATTTTGAATGATCTTTGTTTGGGGATTTATCTGTAACATTGCTTTAAAAACTCTTGAGTTGATAATAACTGATTTAATAAATGCAAATTTCTATCCTCAGCAATGATTTCCCGTACAAAATATATCTTTTACTTGAATTTAATTTTAATCCCTAACTTTTGTTTAGAAAATAGTCATTATAAAAGAAAAAAAAATTTGCCAAGAATATGCAATTTTTTAGTTTTGAATAATGAAACTTTTATACTCGAATTGATGTTGCCAGTTTATCACTTGTGTACGATTACTTACCATAAACATATGCAAAACATCGAGAACACTTTTCCTGGACCTCGTCACTATATTCATGTTCTAAAATAATTCAAATAAAGATTGATGTGCAGATATTCTAAAACGTCAAGGTAGGAAAATATAGTATTAATGTTACGTTCGACATAAGATTGAAATATCATCTAAATTCAAAGTCATTTTAAGAAGTACATTTTCTTCTGCATAGCGGTACAGTTATGTATATAAATATTTATATGTGAATGTCAACCCCAACTCCCATATGATTCAAAATTCAAGGTTACCAGCGTGCATGTGTCGTATTGGTTGTAACTGTTTCCTCGATTGATTGTGTTTTCTTGTATTTAAACACAGCTCTTGGGGTACCCCCGTTATATAATTTTCGACCTGCAATAAAAAAAAACCCGGTTGTATATTTAGGATATGCAAATATTTTTTTCTTACTTCTTATGATGGAAAATATTACTGTAGATTCCTTATTTTACGGAGCTTATACATGTAATATCGCGAACTGACTCTTTTAAGTAAAATCGCAAGAACAATATTTGTGATTGGAAGGTTGATCAAGAGAGTTTAAATGGATTTCAGCAGCATTAAAATAAAAGCGAGTAATGCCTCTCGACAAATAACCCCATAATTAATTCTTTGCATATATGTAGAAACCTATCGCATGTCGTCCGCGCGACTTATTATCTCGTTTGCAAGCCTTTTTAAAATTTAATTTGTTTAGACATATCATTATCAGTCAGCTCTATATATTTCTTTGATATGAGTTGGGAAACCTGTGTAAATCATGAACAATCAAACTTAAATTAAAATAAAGAACGCTTAAAGTTTGAATTCATTTAACAGTTATAGCAACAATCAACCGATAGCACGCGTGTTTTACCCCGGAAATTACGATTTGCCATGCGATAGAGTTGTAAGCTTCCAACGTCGTATTCCAAAGACATTCTTATAAAGCTTGTAAAACAATTTCATTGATATACTTACGTTATCAGCTGTATGTTGTGAACTTTCAAATACCAGAGCACTTCCGCTAAAGGAAGGAAAAATCGTATTTTTAACAAAAATAGAGGCCCACGCCTAAAAGTTTCTATTCGTCAATTTAATACTCTGTAAGGACAGAAACAAAAACAAAGCCAAAAAAAACATATGTGTACTTACGGCAAAATTGGAATAGAGAATGATTCAAAATCATGTCTATAGCCAAGGGGAAGGTCGAGCTCTGAAAGTAGTATTCATATAAGCCTTTTCATTTATATATATTCATTTAACTTTTTGATAACCCCTGTTTAACTACGCCCATCTGTCAAATCGATTATACATGAATTGATTACGCATCCTGTTGATGTTGACATTATTTGTGTAAATCTGAAATGATATCAACCGCATCTAGGAAAACATCTTTGAAAATCTTTTGAAAATCTACTCTATACATTTTTTTACTTGAAGTTGCAATGTTCTTAGAACAAATATTTTAAAGACCGAGATATCATAAACTCGATGCCTTCTCAGGATTTGTGTGCATTTTGTTTTCAGCGGTAAACAAATTACATAATTATCTAAGGAATATGTGAAACATTTGCTTATTGCATTCACTGCTGGCCATGTATCTATGCAGACGATTGGAAGAGGTATAAAGATGATAAATCAAGCGGTTCGATATAATTCTATCTATATCATAAGACATTTCAGGGAAGTATGCTGTATCTTTTTTAAATTTACATTTCTGTTCGATATTGCATATACAGGAATAGTTTTTAAGTTTATTCATGAAATTGATTCTTTATGATTTATTCCCATAAATATTCATAAGATACTGCATAAATTTGAATTTCCATTTTGATAACCTTCTAAATTAAAAGTTTAGTCCGGTTATTTTGTTTTGTCTTCAAGCCTCAGTCACAGCTATATTGATAGATTGTCATTTGACAATTAATAGTAAGGTTTATAGACAATAAATTGATCACTTTGAATCAGGAAATAATCTTTTTTATTTAATCGAGTTTGTGATCAAAACAATTCAAAAATATAAAGCACATGTATATAATAAACATTGGCTCTTTTGCACCTATTCATGGACGGAAGAATTATGGCATGTCAAACTTTGCAATATTCGATCTTTTACATTTGTATTGTATACTTTTCCATTTGTATTATATAGTTTTCCATTTGTATTGTAAAATTAAACAATACAAATGAAAAATTATAGATTACAAATGGAAAATTATACAATACAAATGGAAAATTTAAGAATACAAATGGAAAATTTAAGAATACAAATGGAAAATTATAGAATACAAATAAATTTTTTACAATACAAATAAAAAATTATACAATACAAATGAAAAATTATAAAATACAAGTGGAAAATTATAGAATACAAATTAACATTATATAATACAAATGGAAAAATATACAATGCAAATGGAAAATTATAGAATATAAATGTAAACTTATACAATACAAATGGAGAAAAATCGAATATTGCAACGTTTGACATGCCATAAAGAATTCTGTCAACTTGCAATAAGAATTTACCTGTGGCCTTCGATAAAACAATAAACTTTAAATTCAATATACTATAACTTCACATTTTTAAATCAAAAAAGGCGGACGCAACTTTTTCCTTGGTATCAAAATTCCTGTCAAATCTTCCAGAAGATATTTAGAAAACCATGGGCGTATCTTTCTATATAAACTTTTAATAAAACTGTGACCATTATGGCCAATATGCAAATGATGCAAACAAGCAGAATAAACGCTACTTTACCAGATTTTATTTTCCTAAAAGAAGTCTTAAGAAATCTGGGGATTGTGTCAAAACCTTCATTTACACACGAAGGTGTATCACAATGGTTGTAGCTACAACAGATATAAAAACAGAAGATCTCTATATTCAGTGATTTTTTTTCAATTGATATATCATTAAAAGTTGAAATGGTGTGCATTCCCAAGACTTGCCTAGATATACTGTCTATGTACTTAAAAAAATATTTAAGCGACTTTGACGCGGACAACAAGTCGATAATCTATGAATACAAATTATAAAACATAAATAAATACAGTACCTATTGCGTAGCGCTAATTCATAATTATGAAAACCACTCATTACACAATGACTGTGCCAAATTTTAATACGTGAATTTATGTACATATATATTACACCATTTCAAGGAGTTTAAAAAACGAAATTATTTTAAAAAAATCACAGACTATCCACATATAAGATTTTGTTTTTATCAACGTTTCGAGATGGTCCATGTAAAATTATTTTACAGTGACACGTGATTTTATGACATATCATATAACATACAGGAAAAAGCTATAGCATGGATACGAAATATGAAAGCTTGGAATTAGTTGTATCTTTTTTGCGAATTTTTGGACTGGAAGTTGTAAATTTCGATAAGTGCAGAATTTTAATGCATTTTGTCAACAGCACTTATTCATTTACATTGGCCTTTATATCTTTACAGTTATATACTAATAGTATCATATAAGTTATATACTAATAGTATCATAGAAGATATATACTAATAGTATATTATAAGATATATACTAATAGTATCATATAAGTTATATACTAATAGTATCATAGAAGATATATACTAATAGTATCATATATGATATATACTAATAGTATCATACAAGTTATATAATAATAGTGTCATATAAGGAAGCATTATAGAAAATTACAGACTTCACTGTACAGTCCAAAGTATATACCACCGACAAATTACGTGTACATATAACTGTTTGACCTAATTATGCAGACGATTGTGGAGGAGGTGTTAAACATTACAGTGCGATATTTCGATAAAAAAAATCATTTAAATGAGATAAATTAAATATAATATACTTTGAAAAAGTTGTATATATTTATAAGGAAGATTGCAGAGAAGTAGAATTTTGAACAACATAGGAAGTTAACAATTTCTTAATATTATTGTAATTTGAAATTTGCAGCAATTACAATTAAAATAGATCCAGGAATATATATACCAATTCAGGCATCCAATTCTTTGTATTATCTGTCTTTAGTAATATAATATAAATACTTTCACAAGATCTTAAAGATTTTTTTTCAGGAATTTTACATCTTGGAGAAAATACCCGTTGATAAAAGTAATGTTTTTTTTTCTTCATAGATAGTATTCAGTAGACGTAAGAGATAAATGATTATATCATATTATAAAAGGTTTACATACCTGTAGTTAAATTAACATGAATTTCTTTACTGAAGCACGACCATAGCACATTCTGAACTTTAACTCTGTACGTAAGGCATCTTTGATGGTAGCTCTCAGAATCTATCATGAATATTCTGCTTTTCTTTGGTACATCGTATGGTATGGATAAATAAAAATCCCTGAAGAATTTCTTTTCCAGTTTTATACATTTCATAGGAATACAGGACTCAATAATCACTTCCAAAATAACAACTGTCGTAAGATATGTGTCGTATTTAATATAAACTGGTTTAAGTCCTCTGATCTTAGGAACTGCAAGTAAATTTATACATTTAGCAAAATATTTGAAAAAAAGTGCCAGGTTAACATTTTTCATAAACATATTTATTTAAAAATGTGCATCAAATTAATTCTCTTGCCATATTGCAGTAATGAAAATTGTCCTTGAAATATTTTATTCTAATAACAAATTTGCATACATACCAAGGATAATCCTCAGAAAAATAAATACCACGACCCCAACAACCAAAACAATGACTAATTCGGTCCCAAACGCCAAAATCTAAAAGTAAAATTTAAATTACTGATCTGAAGTAAAAATGAAAACAAATTATATCATTGTATTAATGTTATATCTTTATTTGTCTACATTGATAGTTACTAATTTAAAACAAGATGTGTTTGTGAAACACTGATGCCCCCGTATGGCAACTTATAGCAAAGGTTAAACATTCTCAAATACAAATCCAATATATTGATACCAAAAGTAAGGTCTTCTCTCGAGGAATAAACCTGTGAAATACGAAAGGCCTAGCAGCAACCATTGAATAGACATGGAAAAGGTTAAAGTTCTTTTTTTTTTCAAAAGTATGTTTAATGGTCAAAATTAATGGTGCCAAAGGAAAGGCCCTCTCAATAGAAATACAAAGTTGAAATATGAAAGCCGAAGCACCAATCGTTCAAAAGTAGGTCAAACTCCAAGGTCAAGGCCAAAGGGTCAAAGCTGTTGGTATTCAAAGAAAGAGCTTGTCACAAGCATTACATATTTGTTACACAGAGTTGAAATATGAAAGCCGTAGCACCAACTGTTTAAAAGTGATTGCCAAGGTTAAAGTTTTCCAAAAGTATGTCAAACTCCAAGGCCAGGGTCAAAAGGTCAAAATTGTTGGTATCCAAAGGAAGGTCTTGTCACAAGAATGACACATGTGAAGTATGAAAGCCCTAACACCAACCAATCAAAAGTTATGGCCAAGATTAAAGTTTGGTAAAATTTTGCAAACCTGGGTCAAACTCCAAGTTCAAGGTCAAAAGGTCATATATGGTGGTATCCAAGGAAAGGTCTTATCATAATGAACACTCATGTCAAATATTAAAGCCTTACCCTTGACAACATTACAGTTATGGGCTAGATTAAAGTTGACAACAGACAGACAGACAAACAGACAGGACAAAAACAATATACCCCCGGGATCTTTCGATCCAGGGGCATAATAAACCACTCTTTGTGAACTAATAGAACCAAACTTTATTTGAATTTGACTTCTAGTATATATGTCAACTTACTCGTACAGAATGATTTATTTGTGTATTTATTTTGTACGTATTTGTGTATTTATTTTGTACGTAGTTCGTGTAGATGGAAATTTAACAACTCTAAAGTACATTTTAAATTATTGGAAATAACAAGATTCTTCCTAAATCAAAGTATACGACTTGTCAAACAACCGTTCCTCGTGTTAAATTAAATATCATGTTTTGGGTGTTTTTTGTGTTCTATGGCACTTGAACCAATCTTTAATGTTATCAGAGGTCTGTGTTTGCTCTGCTCACAATTTGTATTATTTCATTGAAATTTTGAGCATGTCAACTTAGTTATATTCACATTTCTATGATTCCAGATAGCACTTATTTCATTGCAAAAAGTTTTACTTTTATTTCAAACTGGTTAAAGTAAATTTAAATTACAGTTTTTATATACAGTTTAGGGATACTATTGAATTTGGTAACCTGGATTCTTGTAAAGTATATAAGGGGTTATATTGCTTTACAGATTTCTCAATGATTATGACAATTAAATTCCATTATTTTTCCGGAATCGAATCAATAGAATAAAACCATAAGACTCACCAATCTTTCTTCCATTGCTGTTTTATTTTTCAAGCTACCAATAATAGAGATATTACAGAATAACACAAAAATAAGAAATATATAATTTAAGTTGTATTTATTTGGTAATCATATAATAGATCTTCATAAAAATAAACCTCTACTTTTCAAACAAACATCTGAATAAACAGGACACGTTTATCGTAAAGATTTTTCGCAATCTTAATCGCGCTAGTACTTCCCTTATAGAAAACTTTCGTCAACAGCAGAAAACATGTAGTAAAAACTTGCTTTATAAAATTTATGTTATTTTCGGAAATGTAAAAAAAATGCATTTTGTTTTATTTAAGCTTTGAAATATTCATTTTTTCATGCATTAAAATGTCTCTTTTGCCTTCCGAAAGTATGACAACAAATGAACAAAACAAAGTCTTGACTAAGTATCTATTTTAGATAAAAGAACTAAAAATGAAATGAAATGTTTAATAGAAGTCCAGAAGCCTGTGGAAAATTCATCAGTATGAAATTTATTCAAACAAATGATCATGCCCTAACAAAAAATACTATAGTAAACTACAGTTAAGTATTATAAATAATTATAGCACACAATAGTTGACTAAAGTGCACTAGAGTTAATTATTGTGGTAACTTTGACATTATAGGACTATAGTTTACTACTGTGATAATATTGACACTTTGATGCAGCATAGTGTAAACATGAGAGATTTTGATTATCCACCTTATCACTGGGACATTTTAGTGATAACTTAGATTTGCTATACTGATCAAATGACACTATAAGGATTCATGTAATTTTGAAACCTTATGATTTACTTAATGATACAATGTAACCATGTCACTTTACTGATAGTTTTAAAAACTATGATTCACTATATTGATGACTTTAAAAACTTTGATTTAGTTAAATGTATTTTATATTATTGTACATAAGACAGTAACTCTTAACATCTGGTTTGAAGCAATAACTAGCACCGTAATTTTTAATGTTCCAAACTTATAAAACATATTATCATTGTCTCTTCTATTACTATAACAACATCGATAATATAAAAAAAAAAACACAAATTAAAATGAGACACTAGCTTTCTTCATTTAAGAATTATTTTGACAGTGGCAGTAACTGAAAGATATTAGGTTTCAAAAGTATCATATAATATCACTAAAATCGTTTTAAAAAAGGTTCCGTAAAATATGCATTGCATTCTAATCTGCAAAATGCAAGACTCAAATATATTGTTAGAAAAATAAGAAAAATCTTCAAAACTGGATAAATTTACTATACGAGACTTTTTTTAACAGGAATTAATTTATCATATGTATCGTTGTTTAAGTAAAATTAAGTTGGCTATAGTTTTCTAAAGTTAACTTTAGCTAACTTTGGTTAAGTTAACTACAGTTTGCTAAAGTTAAGTATAGTAAACTACAGTTAACAGTATGTATTTCTCTATAGCATTATTTGTTGAGGATGATACCGTGATTCGCAAGAAAAACAAAATTATTCAGAACGTAATAGAAAAAAAGAGTTTAAAAATAGGTTCATTACATATCAGATATACTTAACCTAAACAATGAGAAGTTCAGTCTCTCTGGATTTGGATCTTTATATCTGTCGTCACTTTCTTACGTAGTCTTCTTCTAACGAATCACAAATCCAAGTGGTACACGCTTCTCCTTTAACGGCATTTGTTTTTTTGAAAACGCAATGTAGGTTTTGTGTACTCTAAGAGTCTTAATAAAGTTTATAACACATGAACGAGGAAGCCTTTTATCCTTGTCTTTTAACAACTTATTGACCCAGTTAAAAGATACCAGTACATCATAAGTTGTTGAGAATGAAAGATAAATACTGATATTTGACAGAGATATCTATCATTATCACCATATTGCTATAAATTGTACATTTAAATATTCTTCTAATAAACAAGCACAAAAAATGAATTATTAACAGATATTACTAGTAAAGTACGCAAAAATATTTGATGCTTACGAACCACTTACCCCTTTTTGTGTATGAAGGATTCCGTACCTATCGAACAAAATGCCTTTTGGATGGTTATAAATTATATAAAGAAAATAACTATAAATTGTATACATGTAGTTAGATATTCTTGTAATAAACAAGCACAAGACAAGTATTGTTATTATCAGTAAGGAGCTCAGGAATATGGATTATAAATGGATATTACTAGTAAAGTACGAAACATATTTGATGTTTACGAACCACATACGGCCATCATTAAAAATATCTTTGTTTCCCCTAACCCGACCCAAAAATTTCAAATTGGGTAGGTAGGTAGGTAACATGTAATTATTTTTCTTTTCTGACAAAGTTTTGAAAATACATTCTGAAAAATTGAATAATACATTATAGATAAGAAAGAACAGAAGAAACAGATTTTCAAACCGAATATCATACAGATGAAATTATTAAAAGCAAATTAACATGTAAAGTAAATCAATTCACAAATATTATTCATTTGAACTTGTGAAATATCTCAGACCAGCGTTAATTTATTGACATCGAATTTTTACAAATAGACAAGATTCGCAAGTGCTCAACCATCGGACATCCGAGTATATTTTTCAAACCTACTATCATCTTCGAGTGCTTACACAGACACTTGTGTTTCGTTTTGGAGTCAGGACGTAATTCATGAGCTTATTCTAGGTCATACACTAGGTCCCGGCGTGGGATGTGGAGACTGTCAGTCGAATGAGACCGTAAAAACGTTGGTCCAGTGTCGCAATATACATGTAGATGTTTACACGAAAAAGATCCCTTATTGGTGCTTTATGATCAATGGCCATAAGTGCCGAGTAAAAGTTTAAATTAGGAGCCCTCCACCAGGCAGGTGTTCAAATGTTGTCGACCCAACAATTTTTAAAGGTGTTTTAAAGCAAAGAAACAACCTATTTTCAAGGGCCCAACTTAAGAAAAATACACTGGACGTCTCAGGAAGCCGTACCATGATTTCAACACTATTTGGAAAGCATGTGCGTGTATAAACAATATTTAATTCAACCAAACCATATCTAAAATGATTAAAGTTTCATATATCTAATGTCATAGTCACGAAGTTTATCCCACAAATGAAAGGAATGAAGAAACGGCATCTGAATTATATTTATCAAGATGAAATAATTATACGAGGACATATTTACAACTCCTATGGTCCTATATATTGAAAATAGAATCATATATGAAGTGTTTATTAGATCGGAACAAATGAAATGCAGTGAAATTTATTGATAAGCATACACAAGGTGGGCCCCTCACCTGCTCATGAGACAGGCTTTGCCATGCTTACTACGTACGTCACAAGTTAATTTTAAAAGACACTTTGTAAACAAAATCTTAACACTCCTTCGTCATGGTAATTCGCGAAATGTTTCAAGATTGTAGGATTCTAATAAGTAAAGATATATATTATGATTGATACGTTGTTTTATAACACGAACTACCGGTAACCCTCTGAGGCCACACGTTGTGGGCCCCAAATGAGAGTAAAAAAAAAGTCGCTGTTCTGTTAAAAAACGGATTTTGATGAAATTGTATTTTATAAAGTTGATAAACTATAAAAAAAAATATTTTAATGAGCTTATTAAAAAAAACTTTTCAGTCGGCAGGATTTAAGAGAGTCGGTCGCGTTAGGGGAAACAAAGGTATTTTTTTTATTTTGGCCTACCCCTTTTTTATATATGAAGAATTTGGCATCTATGGAACAAAATGCATTTTAGATGATTATAAATTATATTAAAGAAATTATAGAGTGCGTCAATTTCAAATGATAAACAACACAAATCTTTACGTTTCAATGTTTAGATATGATTATGTCTGGTAACAGTAGAGAACACAGTTGTTAGTATGCAATTCTCAGCGAATGTTTGTTTATATGTTTGAATTATTACATTGAATATTAAGTATAGGAGAATTCACTTTGCAATAATAATTATTATATTAATAATAAGGGCCTTCACGGTTGCTCAGTCGGTAGAATGCTCGCTCCATAATCGAAAGATCGTGTGTTCGAATCTTGGCCGCGACTGACCTAAGTGGATAGAAAATAGGTAGGAACAATTCCTTCACCAATCACTCGGCACTTTGAAGTGAAAGTTGCGGGTCCTTCGGATGAAACCTCAAAAACCAAGGCCCCATGTCACGGTAGTTGTTGGCACTGGTCAATGGACCTAAGTCAAGGTCTTAGTTTGACGGGGTCAAACATCATAGCACATTCGGAAAAAAAATTGACAAAGATAAAGCACTTCTCATATATGCACGCCCTATCATATGTCATTCAAAAGTAATCACCAAAGTTAATTGTTTTGAAAATTAGGTCAAACACGAAGCTCAAGGTCAACGGGGTCAGAAATCATGAAAAACTCGGAAACACCTTCTCACTGGTAATACATATGTCAAATATGAAATCTCTAACTATTCTAAATCAGAAGTTATAAGCAAAGATAAAAAATTTGAAAAGTAGGTTAAACTTCAAGGTCAAGGCCAGGGGTCAAAAGCTATAACATATTTGGAAAGGTCTTGTCACGGGTAATGCACATGTCAGATGTGAAAGTCCTATCTCTTTTCAATCAAAAGTTCTAAGCAAAGATAACATTTTTGAAAAGTAGGTCAAACGTCAAGGTTAAGGCCAGGGTTCAAAAATCGTAGTATATTTGGAAAAGGACTTGTCACAGATAATGCACTTGTATAATATGAAAGCCCTATCTTTCCTCATTCAAACATTATGACCAATTTAAAGTACTTTAAAAATTTTTGAAATGTAGGTCAAATTTCAAGGTCGCGGGGTCAAAAATCATAGTATATTTAGAAATATCTTGTCACAGGTAATACATATCTGAAATATGAAAGCCCTATCTCTTATCACTCAAAAGTAATGACCAAGGTTAAAGATTTTTTGACAGACAGACTGACAGACGGACAGCTAGACAGACAGACTGACTGACAAACAGATGAATGGAATTTAATGCTCCCTTTCCGTTGCGAAAGCGGGACACAATTAACGGTCATCATCGATATTTCACTATTGTTTAGGTGATACTAAAAATAAGATAAAAATACGTCCGGATTAAAGAAGGTATGTATAATCTTTTGGAGTAACAGGTAAGTACAACGCTGCTGCTGAGAGGAACTTTTAATACTTAGAATGTGAATAAAGATTTCAAACATTACATGTATAAAAATTATGTTTCATTAAAAAAAAAAACAGAATAAAATCATCATTAAGAATTGCTAAGATGATCATATGCATGTATTGATCATGTATGAAATAAGATTAACCTAAAAATTTCTTCGAAATGTCTGAAAAAATGTATCTCTTCTTAACATGTTTTCTTCGACATTCTTATTTGAGCAGTAATTTAGAGAAAAATGTCAGACTCATAAAAATCTTTTGTTTAAATAGAACTTTTTTATATTTTCTCTGAAAAAAAGTAAGAATTATGTTAACTCAGGAAGGACTTACGATTAGGATCAATTTACCCTCTAAGCGGCAATGTGAAGAAATAGAGACACCACACCAACAGTGCCCCAAAGTCACTCTTTCTCAAACAATATTCTGTAATACTATGTACTTTTCTTTGATGAATGAGTTTCCAACACTGACTATCGTCATATATCCAATACATAACCAAAAAACATAACCTGTCACATTCTGCTATTGTTTCTCTTCTGGTAATACAGGGTTTGACACTAAGGCACGTCCGACCGACCCAGTCTAGTAAATGAGTGGTCCGGTCGTGTAAAATGTACGTGAACTAGACTGATTGGTCGTGTTAATAAAATAATTGTTAAAACCCATTTCAGTCTTTCAAATAAATATTCCAAAAACTTTTAAAGAATTTTTCTTGATTTGTCAGATTGTAAACACAGCTATCGGTCTGCAAAGAAAAAAATCCCTGTATGACACAATCGCTATTTTTAGCCACGGCTGTAATAGACAATCCGCGGTAGAAACTAGCGTTGTTCAGTATCAATATGGTATAAATATATTCTGCAGTTAATTTATTAATAGAGCAAATTGCCTTAGACCTAAAGGATTTCAGTGACGTGCTGACGCTTTGCTTGTCGAGAAGTTTAAATACTACGTCACATTGTTACCACATCAAAAGAAGCATCTCTCCCACGCTAAAGTCGTTCAACTGCAATACACATCGCCGACGTTCTACGGGTTTATAAAAGGGGACAAACAGTCCAACTGTCCTTTTATCGAACATTTCTTGCACAAATCTTAAACAATTGAAAATAGAGCAGTTTGCATTTTTTTAGAGTCCATAATAAATTGAAGTTGAGGTGATAATTTTATTTCATAACATATTTTACCTTTTTCATATTTGCGTATAAAAAGTAGTGCATGATTAATTTAACTGGATTTATCAGTATCAATCCAGGTCATGCATTCTGATATTGTAGCAATTTATTACAAAATTACTGCTGAAAAATGGAGCCCACTCTGTACGCATACATGTATATATTCGAAAGAGATAGTTAAGAGGGAAGGTGTGTACATTTACGTTCAAATTTTATCGATTGAAGTTCAATACATTTTGAATTCACAGTATAAATAATACCAAAGGACAGAATGTAAAGCCTATATTTAAATGCACCTCTTGATTCTGAGAAAGGGGCCTGGCGGATTTTGGAAAAAGATAAGCTGTCCTCGAAAATATTGAAAATAAATAATCTGTCCCCGGCAAGAAAATGAATCTACTTCTACCCCCCACCCCCCACCCCCACCCACCTGGAAATAGATTTTCCCTTTTTTTCTTTTGCTTGTCAACCTTATTTCAGAGTAGAAGAAAAGACGATATTCAATAATCTGTACTTGACTGGTATGATGATATGAAAATAAATAAATTGCATGACTCTTGCCAGCCCCCCTCCATCAAAATCAAATGGCCGTCCCCTAATTGGACACGCAGTGTATGCATGTATATTCTCAAGGTGTATGGTTTGCTTTGGTTTTGTTTGAACATATTTTATTGTAATTTCTAATTACAAAGGGATTGGGCACAAGTTCTAAAAATTATTACGCCCTCTCCCTCAAGATGTATATATTATACATGTATATAGGCTATAACAAGGAACAATCGTCTCTACTTCCTTCTTTCCTTTAACTTTTCCCGCTTCCCTCCTCTAATCTACTTTTTTAAAACCACCATTCATTCCAGACACGTAGCTTTTTTATTTCAAAGAGTTGTGAAGACATAGCTGGCAAAAAAAGACTTTGACAAGCTCAAAAAGTAGAACAATAGTTATCATGATAAATAAATTTTAAAAATAGGAAATTTTAAAGAACTCAAGATTAAGAATTGGACAGAGAAGGGGTTTCTTTTCTCATATTTGTCACTTTTAGGCACAATAACATGGAAGAGCTTACATTGGACTGTAAAGAAAAGATGGGGAGGGGGCTTTGGTGAAACAGGCCTCCGAATGAAAATTTCAATACATAAAAAAAATAATAACAGCGACAAAACCTTTTTTTTGGAGGTGAGGGGGGGGGCTAAAGGAAACTGCCATTTAGAGTTCCATAAAAAAGTGGCCGGGGGGGGGGGGTCTTATCTTATGTGCCCGTCGTCATACTTGAAGGGATAAAAACGAATCGGATTGAAATGAGAGCCCCCCCCCCTTTTTTGACGCCAATTACTCGAGTCTATGCTGTATGTAACACATCAAAGATGTGGAATAATATCAGTTGGTTTTTATAGTTTGATTGATTTAAAACAAGATAAATACTCCATTTCAAGTACGAATTTGTGTTAAATATTTGGGAAGCCATATTCTCTAAACGTCGTATTAGTTAATTCAAGCATATAAAGTAAGAAAACACGCATAAGATCTAAGAAAAAACTTGCATCGCATAATTATTAAACACTATACTAATATGTGATAAAGTTGTCCAACAGTTGCTGAAATCACACCTGTTTCCTTTCTACCCCCCCCCCAACATACACACATACATGTACAATGGAGGATGTTTGCAAAATCTCTGCGTACGCAGTACTCAGTACGCATTGTGTTCCTTGTTATGGGTATACATACATGTACATGTACTTTTGCATTCTCAGTTTTTTTAAAGATTTGCGAAAATTTGTCTCTTTTATGTAATGCACAGTATTGTAAAAAAAAAACTTCTCAAAAAAAAAAAACCTACGGCAGTCTGTTGTGTATGAGCAATGAGAATGAACTTAAACTTTGCCTACTGATAAACTGATTTGTAATTTATAGAATAAAAGAAATCAGAGTGCCAAATCCCCCCCCCCCCCAAAAAAAAACAATTTTCCCACAGAGATTTCATTTTTGATACGTGTATATGACATGTAGACCGTAGGCTAAACCATCTTGTCATACTATCAAAATAAAAGAAAATACTAGATCATATACTTATTTTTCACACAATAATGATACAATAGAGTGAAATACATAACTGTATGCAGCCACTGAAACGTTTCCTTAGAGAGGGAAAGAGAGAGAGAAGAAGAAAGCTATCATACATGCGTTTTTCTTTTCAAAGCAAATATATGTACAAATACTAATTAAGCATTCTGACATAGTTATTGACAATTATGAATACGGATTACCTTCTTGGCAGAAGTATTCGTAACGTAAAATCGCCCAAACGTGAAAAACCTATTTCGTGTGTGTGGGGGGGGGGGGGGGGGGAGGGGGGGGTAGTCGTTGACTTCTAATGTGTGTACCTTTTCATACCAACTGAACACAAATCCGCTTTTTATTTGGTTTAGTAAAAATAATAACTCTGCAATTGGGGGGGGGGGTCCGGACCACCTCCGACCCCCCCCCCCCCCGATCCGCGCATGATAAGGTTGTTAGGGGTATACATGTAGACCTATGCACTCAGTTCTAAAGTCCTTCAGTTCATGGTTTAATACATACACGGAATATAATTTTTTCAAAGGAAAAGCATTATTTTCAACAGTGATTTGAAACAAACTACTACAATCCCAGAATGAGCAGGACTGATACGGAAACATCCACCTTGATCAGGCACATTTTATGTGGCATATATATAATGGCATTACTTCAATTATTGCCGACTCGGCGTAAAACAATAATAATCATCAATCAATTATTATGGACTCTAAAAAAGCATACTGGTCTATTTTCAATTGCTTAAGATTTGTGCAGGAAATATTCAATAAAAGGACGGATGGACTGTCCCCTTTTATAAACCCGTTATACGTCGGCGATGTGTAATGCAGTTGACCAACTTTAGCGTGGGAGAGAAGCGATCTCGGTTACTTCCTTTGATGTAGTAACAATATTATTTAAATTTCCCGACAAGCAAAGCGTCAGCACGTCACAAGCAGTGAAATCCTTTAGGTCTAATGCATTTTGCTCTATTTAGGATGAAAAAAATACTAAAAGTTCGTTGAATGATCTCTAAAGCTTACAATACTCGCATGTCTTGATGAACACGACTCAATTGGCTAGTTTGAAACAATTTCAAAATTACCTCATTAAAATTAGCAATTTTAAGAAAAATTTGCAAGTTTGGTCAGGGTTAGTGATTTTACGGTCGGGACTAGTAAAAATTATGGGAAGTAGCCCGACTGGTCTAATACTCATAAAAGTTAATCTCAAACCCTGTAATAAAAATATTTCTGAGAGACATATACATAACTGAATAACGTATTTTTTTTTCTTGAGATTTTTTTCTAATTATCTTTATGTAAGACTTCATCCCTTATGGTCATCCATCCATGCGACAGGAAACCTGATTGTAACAGACTTGGTTCTTCACTATAAAGATATTAACGTATAAATGAGACTTGAAATAAGAATTGGCTCTACTTCAGTAGATATTCTTGACCAACATAAAACTAAATTTCAAGTGTTAACTGTAGCATTTTCTCGGCTTGAAGGGTCTTTATTTGACCAAATGTGAATCTATCTTATAAAGGAAACCTTTTAGTTAAAGTTTTAACGATTTAAACCTATTGGATTCTAGTTCATTGCAGTCAGGAAGGTTTTCATTCTTTTGACAGATAGCTTAATACGTATGACACGAGAGTGTTTACAAGTTAGAGATGAAAAAAAAGTAAAGTAAAAGCAGTGATCATTCCTACCTATAAACAATGCAAATCACAGCCAAAAGGGACAGCAGGAAACATAAGAAGTAGAATCAGGTGTCTAGGAGGAGAAAGCATCCAATAGCGATCCAGCAGTCTCCTGTCCACACAGACTTCTTACCCATGTTGCTGAAGTTTTACGTCGCCGTGGTTTGAACCCCAGGTTTTACTCAGTTAGCGATCTATCGACTGAGCTGCCATGTCGTTAAACTTTTTTTACCATGATATACATTTAGGTAATTTTAGATTTTCACCTAAACTCATATGTTTTGAATCAAAGGGATAGGGTGGGGTGTTGCACGTGATTGGCTGATATCATACTAGAAATCATATTATCATTTCATTATTAGATTGAATAATTTCTCGCTCTGTGACCGACTGAGATCCAGCATTGTGGAATAAATACTAGAATCAGTTTTACTGGAACATTGGAAAAAACACTAATGCATGTGAACTTCAAGATGAACATAAAGAATTTTTTTTTTTACATAGGGCTAAAATTCATTATCAGTATTTTGATATGCAATTTTATTTTTAAAGATCTTATTTAGTTATTAATTTCCTATAATTTTTGTGATTTAATTTGGTATCTGTTCTTTTTGTTTCTTGAAAAATGCCTCTTATTTATCTGTTCTACATCTTCGTTTTGATTTATATATATATATATATATATATATATATATATATATATATATATATATATATATATATATATATATATATATATATATATATATATAAAATATGTTGACGGTGCGACCGTTGGGGCGAGCGCATTGTTCACTTAATTTTAAGATCCGCCTCTTCAAACCGCACGAGACATTTGCAAAGTCTAGACTGTGACGTCACATGACGTCGTATGTAGCTGCATTTCCATAAACGAAGTTTGAAAAGTGCAAAAATTTTAACAAAGAACGTTTAATCTACTATCTGTTTGCAATATCCATTAAATTAAGGTGAGTTTATTTTTTAATTTTTAGTTGTTGTTAGCGCGCGAACGAAGTTAGCAGCGAGAACAAGAAGCGATGTATTGTGGGTCCAAAATTACTGCGGAAAAAAATCTATTGAATGAATGTGCAGTAGTCCGAATTTTCTCTTCGCCCAGGCGTTGTCGTTAGAGCTCGCAGTGACGAGCGGCGCTTCGCGCCGCTTGCTGCGCTCGCTATAAAGCAAAATCTCATTTTAGTATTGTTTTGTGACCACTATATACATGTATCTTTATTCATCAATTAACAGATTAGTTAAATTCTAAATATCGGAAACATTCGTGTAGTCAATTTGTTGGCGTTTAAAATACCTGAAATCTACATATGATTATAATGAAAAATCTAAAGACTAATAGTTCAGAAATATTTTCCAATACTTGATTCATTTTTTACCAGTCAATCAAGATTTTTTTTAATATTGTCATCCATAGGAAACACTTGTTTCACAAAAAAATCCTGGAGCTTTTTCCGATATAGTAGCTGCTTGGAAGTCTTTGCTTTCCATAATACCGATAGATATCTTCGAATTAATGTCATTATTTATGATGCTATTTCCGGTATAAGGCAGAGGGTTTCCGAAATCATCCTTCCAGGGATCAGAAGCGTCGTTCCTGGAACCTTGAACGAAAGCGCCACCCAGGTTACTACTTGTAGCCTCTGAAATACATTTTCATTTTTAATTTTAAGGAGTGTGAATGAGTACAATAAAGTACGTTCACAAAAGAAGTTTTGATTCAAGCAGAAAATAAATCAAAGTACTCAAAGTACAGATGGGATGAGAAAATAAAAAAAAAAATCTATACAAATATCGCCTTCCTCATTAATTTTTGCTTACATTGTTAATTGTTGTTAAATGTAGAACAGTTTAGGTTTTTATTGAAGAAATAAGATATCATTTTTGAGTTTCTTTGGGATATGACATGAAGTTGATCAGGTTATCAAATCCTAAAACGCCCGACCGTTTTACTAGATTTCATCAACTACCAACTTCATGGCATATCCCTTCTAAACTTTAAAAATTAAGATTTCTTTGTAAGTGTTACAAAGAAAAAATTGCATGATTTAGACTCCATTATGAAAGTGTAATTAACACACATGTACGACGTTATATGACGTCAAAATCTATACAATCATTCAAATGTCACTTGCGGTTTGATTTCTGCACACAAGAAAGTCTGATCACATGATCGACGTCCTGTCATAAAAAAATTGAATGTCATATTGTTATTTAAGAAAAAAAAAAAATTGGCAGATGTAGGTACCTGGGAAAGCAGGCTGGGAATCCACATGGATTATAACATTCTTTAAATGTTATCCACAAAAATAATACTATGATATGAAAACTCTAAGGCCGTCACGGTAGCTCAGTCAGTAGAGCGCTCGCTCCGTAATCAGAGAGTCATGTGTTTGAATCACGGCCGCGACTGACTAGGTCGATATAAAATAGGTAGCAACTATTCCTTCGCCAAACACTCAACACTTTGAAGTCAAAGTTGCAGGTCTTTCGTATGAGAACTTAAAAACCGAGGCCCCGTGTCACGGTAGGCTTTGGATCGATATAGAACCCTCACTGCTTAATGGTTCTGAGTGCCGAGTTAAGGTCTAAATTTGAAGCCTAATTATATGAAGGGGACTTCGATTACAAGATTCTCATGAATCACAACATTCACCTGAATGACATTTTCTCGCTGTTCTTCAGAACATTATCTTTGACCCCCTTTTTCCCTATAAAAACAGATTGTATATTGGAAGTGTTTTATATAAAATTCAATGGCTCATTTTTCCCACATCCCAGCCACCAGGTGAACACAAGTTATAAATGCTTGAACATTCAATATAAATAAATGTTACCCTGGTACTCTTGAACAATGTAAAACTTTAATGCCCCAATCAACACCCCCTCCCCTCAATGAGCTGGGCCATTATTTGAAAAAAAAAGGCTTTATAATAAAGGCGTTGATCCTCTCTGTGGATCTCAACCTACGTGCAGTCGCCACTATTCAAGCAAACTCTATCTGAATAACCAGAGGATGCTTGCGTAACAATTTGATTAATCATTTTCTTTTTTATCATGAGAAGAGGATTTTTAATTTGTTTTCCCCTATCCCAATCCCTATTGTGACACCACCTATATCGGGGTCCAGGATTTGAAGAAGTTTTAATGTATACTAGCTGATAATGTCTCCATATCAAGACGACAAATCAGGCTAATGCTGTTCTTGAGAAGATTTCGAATGATTTTATCCCATTCATTCCCATTTAAAACTCTACACCAATAGCATGAGCGTTCATATCTTTGAGGTATGCTTAAAAGAACCTTGAATCTGCAATACCCGAAGATGCGTTCAAATTATGTTATCTTTTCTCCCGTGGTGGTTCTTGAGACTTTTGTATGATTCTACAAATATTCATAATACATGTAACATAGGACCCCCCCCCCCTTTTTATAAAAAGGGTGCTTTTTTTAACAAACCTGAATTCTCTTTACCCAATACATTTCTTGAATTGGCTTCGTGGTTGGAATTGGCCCAGGAGTTCAAAAAAGAAGTCGAAAATATGTTAATAAACAGACAGATGGACAGAAGGATGTACAGCCAGACCACCAAACGAACGGAAAAACAATAGAGGTCAGGAGATCGGAAAACTTCACTTAAACCTTTGGTTTGTGCAAGCTAAACAGTTTACTTCAAATAGACACACAATCTTGACCTTACGTCACTAAGGGGAATGGATCTTTCGTAAGTTTCACTTTGTGAAACCTCAAATAAGCTTATAATGATGATCTATCATATAATCTATCATCCACTGCAATCTTCTTCAATTAAGTCAACTACGAAATATTGACCTTATTTATTACATTATTAAGTCGAGAGTAGATGAAAACGGTGAAGATAACGATCAGTGATCGATCCCAAAAAATCTACAAACAATACAAATCTATGTATAGGACATAAAACAATAACCACGGAAAATTTCAGAGGGGGGATCAGGTGCGTAGGAGGAGTAAGCATCCCCTTTTGACGAGTAATACCCGACTTAAGCAATATGTATTGATCAGGTAGATATTCTGTAGTCAAATTTAGTATAAGAATAAAGGCAAATTCATTACAATTAGTATGAAATACGTCAGCAAAACATACGACCCAATCATATGTTTTATTTGTTAACAAAATCATTATAACGACCATAGTATTTTCAAAATGTTGTCGATGTTTTTGAAATCCTTGTAGCTGTCTTTTTTTTCAAATCGATTGTACTCAAAGCATGCTCTTGAGTATCGAATAAGTTTGGAGGCATAAACACCATATGCAAATGATATCGGATATTATTACGTGTAAATATATGGAAGGAATACATGTACGTAAGGAAAGTGGACGATAGGAAAGGTGACGTCATCTCGTTTGTCATACAATTAAGTCCTCAGATGGCCCTTATCTAGAGTCAGTAAAAGAAACCAGATAACAAAAGCCTAATTCAAATGGAAGTATCAGTCAGAAAATGTTGATGTTTGTTGGTAACCTTACTCATTACTGTTATCAGAACATCTGCCTCTGACTCCGAATTAACCAGTAAAAGACGTCCACCATCGCTATTGCACCGTGACTTGGCTTCAGCGATGCTAACCCAATCCACAACTATACGAAAGCATCCAGTCAAGGGATGATAATTATAACCAGGTACTGTACAGACTGGCTCCCTACTAAAAGTAAAATGAGTATCAGGCACATAGCCTTGAATTCTGCAGGTTTATGTAACTTTTCATAAGATGGCCATTCACACTTTACCTTTGTGTGGCTGTAGGAATTGTTGCAAGCAAAACACCCACAGTTAGTAGCGCAATCAGCTCGGGGGTGAGCACAATATCTCTGTCTTTAAAACAATGTATTTAAATGGACAATAATGGCAGCAGTTTGTGATTGATCTAGGAAAAAATATATCCATTCTTCTTTGTTATGCATTTTTTTTTCTTTTGTGAATTGAGATTATAATTTCAGTGGTCAATAATAAACCATTAAAAGAAGGATCCCTTACTTTTTTTATTCTCAGTTTGATGTGTATCAAAGTATTAGAAAGGTTTACTAGTTATACTTACAAACATATGGCCAAAGGACAGACCCAGCTATAAGAGAACCCAGGAGAGGTCGGCGAATGGTTACTGATGTTACAAGTACGTAATTTGTGAACAAGATGTACAAAACAATATATCTCATCAAAGATCTCAATGCCATGGCTTGGTAGGATGATTTCACCTGTAAAAATGCACCTTCTGCACATACTGTATTAGAGAAATTCTCGCCCTACTTTATTTTCGACTCTTTCAAACTTATTTTCCGTTGCATAAATTTCTTAATTAAAATATTTCCGAATTCGACAGAGACAAAGCTTTCTTTCAATAATACAATTATTTCTGGCGGAAAGGTTCGGCATCGTTTACAAGTGAAATACAATGTAGGCTAAAACAACATGGGACGAAAATTTTATATCATTTGTTCAAATAATAATCACGATAACATTTATGAAATAAACATGTGGAATTTTTTTTTCTTGCAATATTTTGAATACAAAAATTTACAAAAAATTAAAAATACTAATTAAAGACTGGACATTGACAAATTTTAACTTAATTTAATCAATAAGTCATTACTGACGGGTATTTCTAATACTAATTGTTAGTACCATTATTTAGAGACTGAATCGTCTATGGATTTTTTTCCTTTTTTTTTTTTTTTACAATCATGTCAAGGACCACACGGCGGATGTAAACGGTTGGCAGAAGATACTCCTCCATGGGGCCTGATCCCACCTCTGATGTTTTAGAGGTCCGTGTTTGCTCTGCTCCAACATGTGTATTGTTTGTATGGACTTAAGAGCTTGAATAGTGTTCGTTGTCTCCATATTTCACTTTATTCAACAATACGTTATTCAAATATCTTTAACATCTATGAAAGGTGAAAACAATCTTCAGACTTTTCAAATTGTATACTTGTAACGGTAAGCATTTACAATAACGTTGAAAGATGATTTTTTTGGTTAAAATATCAAAAATAATATCTAAATTAACCGTTTCATATTAAAAAAAAATGTTGACAAAGAGTAATAAAAGCTATGCAATAGAAAGCTAGATTTGCACGGTCTCTAAATTATAAAATAAAAATTCTACACAAAAAAATCTGAAAAGCGAAAAAAATGACTTGTTTACTATTGAAATCCCTGTACAGTTGAATTTTGCATTTGTGGTTTTAACAAGAGTATAATGAATTTCGTCAAATAAAAAGCACGAAAAATTGTTTTAACAAAATGATTACAATAAACGTACCTTCCTGACTGCAATGATAAGAAACACTGACGATGCTCAGTAGTACCCGGACCTTTGAGACAATATTTCGTAATATTTTGTACATGTGTGATTGATAAATGAGTTTCCAATACTGACCGTCATTCTACACATAACCTAGAAAAATGACAGTCAGTAAGATCTTTATATATATATATATATATATATATATATATATATATATATATATATATATATATATATATATATATATATATATATATATATATATATATATATATAAACACTTTGTTGAGGACATGCATTCATGGGTCCATTTGTACTCGAAAACAATAAACAATAAAATTAATAAAATTAAACTCCCATTGAAATATTGAAATGAGTGATTTCACAGCGATATATATATATTTTTTTAATACTTGAGAAGGTTAAAGGATAATTATCGAAATCAAGATTTTACATAGTTTATTCATCTACCTGATTAATACATAAAACTTACACCCCCCTAGCCCTCTGATTGCACCTAAGGAATTTCCAAGGGTCTGTGTTTGTTGCTCTGTTCACGATTTATATTCTTTACCAGATTTTTAAGATAAATTACTGTTTGATATTATCACCTTCTTACATGGTCTATTACAAAATAAAAGCAAATTCCAAATGATTATAAGTCATTTAACAAACTCATTTTATTATATAATGTATATCTCTTTAGGTAGAAATGATTTAATTTGTTTCAAATAGTTTTAAAACGATAAAGATTACTCTTCACTATCTAATATGACTTGATATGTAATTGCTTATATAGAAAGAACAGTAACAGATTTAAGCAAAGAAAATAATAACGCAAATATTCATAATTAACAGAGTTCAATTTACTTGTAAGAGTATATTTGAACAACATATAATCCAATATATTATATGTGATTTTCTTTACAAACTAATTACATTTGTAAACTTTTAAAAGTTATTAAAGCACAAATTACAACTTTGAATTTTTTTCCTTTTATATACACGTTTGAAGACAAACAAATGAATTAAAATCGGAAATGAAATTGAAAACGACAGTGATATGAAAGTAATATTTTTAACCTTATTTAATAACACTTTAACTGTGAGAATATGCGATTATGTATCTTTCATCAGACTTCTGGGTGTCAAATTTTTACAAGGGAATAAACGATGTGTCATGTGAAGAATGTCTACTTCATATTGTCCACAAAGTAATGTATAAAACTGTTTTAACATTATATATACTTGTGTACATACATATTCATTATCCTGTTTTCAATGTTCATGGTTATTGGCGGACCAAATCCAGTAGACGATGTGTAAACATAGATCGTCTTTTTTTTTATCATTCATGTAAATCAATTCGAGGCCATTTCAAGACAACATAACAGAATGAAACTCTGCCATTCAGTAAACAAAAAGGTGACTTGAGGTTTGTAAATGGAAGATTTAATGACTTAATTCTGCAATTTCGTCAGTATTCCAGCCCTTTCAGTGAACATTAATGGTGAAGCTTCATACTGTGCATCAAAATATTTTGTTAAAAAACATTCAGATTGTACACACAAGTATTCTGAAGCCGAGGATTGGATTTTAAACATCATTTTTAATACCAAGTAAAAACATGTATATTAAAAAGAGAACAGTTCGTTCAATGAGGTTTAGTGTTTTATAAAATCATAAGGACGTTCATCGGATTCAAAATGTTTTTGAGCATATGAAAAATGAAAATAGCAGAGAGTAATCAAGGTCAAATGTTAAAAGAAACAAACTTTGAGTACAGTAAACACAAACCTCTAAAACATTAGAGCAGGGATCAGGTTCAATGGAAAAGTAAGCATCCCGTCATCTGGTCACACAAGCCGTGTGGTCCTCAACATGATCCGGCAAAACGAAAAATCCGTAGAAAATTCAATGCAAAAATAATAGCCTGAGTTGTATGGAAAACGTCAGTAAGCATTTGACTTAATGATATATTGTGTTGACAAGGTCATTGTATTGACCATAGAATTTGCAAAAAATTGACTTTAAACGAGACATATGATATTCTGAATTTCACCTTCTTGTATATGTCTATTGTGTTGTTTTTTTATCCTAACGTATTGCAATTCTCATGAAGAATATTGATGCACGTATGCTGTAGCACTAATCATGACTCTTTGATTATCTTCTACCCCATTCCAATACCTAGTTCCTATTTTATGTGCATTTAAGAACAGTACTTTGATGCCATATTGAGTTTGCAACCTTGTGTATAATAACGGAATACAAGTAAAATGACTTTGATCAGCCCGTTGAAAGGTGTGTTAACTCTAACATTATCTTTCGTCTCCGACGTTGTGCAGTGGCTAAAGCGTTTGCTCTAGAGCCGCGGCGTAAGGAGTTTATCCTTAGGTCGCAGGTTCGAATTCCAACGTTGGACGTGGAGACTAGTCTTGTGGAGGAGACAGTATAAAATGAGGTACCTTGTCGAAGTATGTGCTGGAACAAAAAAGATCCCTCCCTGCTTAATGGCCCTAAGTGCCGATAATATGTCTAAATTTGCAGCCCTCCAACAGCAGGTGGTGGCGTCTATCATCTGGTATTTCAATTTAAGTATATTAGAAGTATTGAAATCTCATCTAGAGAATAAAACTCCTCCCCTTGCAACTTCATGGAACACTGTGTCCTCCTCGAAAATTATTCGAATACCTTAGATCAAGTAAAAAGGCAAATTTTACGCCAACAAAGAAACTCGCTATACAGTTATCTTTATCTTATTTTTCATTGCATTGGACAAATGTTTTTATGAATATCGAGAAGATATAACGCCTTGTAGTGAGCTCGTTAGTGTATAGACTTAATGAATAATGCATGAAATATGTGGTCATAACGAACAGTATTCGACCTCAAAAGACCATTAAACATTGCAAAATAGGAGCAGAGGAAACACTTACCTCTAAGTCATCAGAGGTGGGATCAGGTGCCATGGAGGAGTGAGTGAGCATTTCCTGCCGACCGGTCACACCCGCCGTGTGCTCCTTGTCATGATCGGGAAATAACGGAAAAATTCGTCGACAATTCAGTGTGTAAATAATGGCCTAACAATTAACATGAAAAAAGTCAGTCAGTATTTGACTTAATGATAGATTGATTTTGCTGACAATGTCATTGTATCGACCATAGAACTTACGAAATGGTGCCTTTAAACGAGACTGCTGATATTCTTGTTTCATCAACTTGTTTGTCAATAACTTACCTCGTTTTAGAAATTGTTCATACGTAGAGCATGCTCAGGCGTATCGAATCAACTGAGAGATATAAACCCCGTATGCAGGTGATAAGGTTATATTGCTGCATAGGTAAGGGAAGTTGACGATTGAAAAGTTAAAGTCATAACGTTTATCATAAAGCTCTGTTGTTAGATTACCATTAACGTCTTTCTCTAATAAAATATCTAAATATGAAACAGATGTGTCAGACTCTCTGGTATCTTTTATCCCAAGCTCACCGGGATATATTGTGTCGACATAAGAATGGAAATAACCATTGTTAATGGACAATAAGTCGTCGATATATCTAAATGTCGAGTTGAAGGCCACAGCAAGTGTTTTCTTCTTTTCACATAAAAGATTTTGAACAAATTCTGCTTCATATGAATAAAATTAATGGAGTAAAAGAGATAAATTCAGAGGACCTTTAATTACTTTGATATATTTATTTTTACCTGTGCGTTTAATTTTGTTATCGATTGAACGCAAACTTTATTGGCATCTACATGTATATATCATGTGCAAGTAATAGGAGTTTTACAAATAAATCCTTCAACCTTCCCCACAGGTTGTATTGCTTAAAAGTCTTTGTCTGTCCGTATACCGATGATTGTTACGGAATCTCTACTATTAGATCTGATTGAATTTCCTGTATAAGGCAGTGGGTTTCCGAAATCATCCTTCCATGGATCAGCAGCGTTGCTCCTAGAACCTTGAACCACAGCCTCGGGTAAGTTCATAGCTTCTGAAATACACAGTATATATATATATATATATATATATATATATATATATATATATATATATATATATATATATATATATATATATATATATATATATATATATATATATATATATATATATATATATTTGGCGTGCCGAACGAAAAACACCGTTTCTTCAAGTTGGATGGAGGAAAACGTAGATCACAGAATTATACAATCATATTCTATTTATTTTTACATGTAACTTTGTGATGACCCTTGTTAAACTACACCCTTTTGTCAAATCGATTACACATCAATTGATTATGTATCCTGCTGATTTTGACATTATTTGTCCAAATGTGAAGTGATATCACCCGCATCTAGGAAAACATCTTTGAAAATCTGTTGAAAATCTTTTTTTCTTAGAATGAAGACCGTAAGAACCGAGGTATCATAAACTCGATGCCTTCTCAGGATTTGCATGCATTTTCTTTACAGCGGTAAACAAATTAGATATAGATCTAAGGTACATGTAAATTATATGCTTATTGCCTTCACTGCTTGTCATGTATCTATGCAGACGATTGGTAGAGGTGGTTGGATGATAAACCTAGCAGTTCGATAAAATTATATTTATAGCATAAGACATTTCAGGGAAGTACGCTGCATATTTTTTTTAACTTACATTGCTTCTCGATCTGGTATATAGAGCAAAAGTTTAAAGTTTATTCATGAAATTGATTCTTTATGATTAATTCCCATAAATATTCATAAGATATTGCATCAATTCGAATTTCCATTTTTGCTAAGCGTCAATATAAAAAGTTGAGTCTGTTTATTTTGTTTTGTCTTCAAGCCTCAGACAGAGCTATATGGGAAGATTGCAATTTTGCAATTAGTGGCAAGGTTTATAGACAATAAGTTAGATGACATTAAATCAAGAAATAATCTTTTTTTTAAATTGAGTTGGTGATCGAAACGATTCTCAAAATTGTAAAGCATATGTTTGTAATAAACATAGGTTCTTTTTTGCACCTATTCAAAGGCGGCAGAATTCTATCAACTTGCATTTGCAATAAGAATTCACATGTGCCCTTCAATAAAACAATATTCTATAACTTCACATTTTCAATCAAAAAAGGCGGACGCAACTTTATTCTTCGGTATCAATAATCCTGTCAAATCCTCAGAAGACATTTAGAAAACCATGGGCGTATGAACTTTGTCCAATGTACTTAAGAAATAAGAACATTTGGTAGTTTTTTTCTATTTTATTTTCTATGTAAACTTTTAATAAAACTGTCACCATAATGGCCGATATGCAAATGATGTAAATAAGCAGAAAAAACATTACTTTAACAGATTCAATTTTCCTTAAGAAGTCGTAAGAAATCTAGGGATCAAAACCGGAAGAAATTGATAAAGGATACCTTTTGATATTGTATAAATGAAAACGTATCACACAGGTTGTAGCCACAATAGGTATTAAAAAACTGAAGATATCTATATTCAGTGATTTTTTTTTTCAAATCATTTTTCATTAAAAGTTGTTTTCTTTTGTAGTGTATTCCCAAGACTTGCCTAGGGAATATATACTTTGAAATCACTAATTTATGTGTGTGTTAATTTTTGTTGTTTTCGAGGTATGGAGAAACCCACAAATTCATGACCACCACGAAATGTAAAATGCCACGAAATCAAATCCCCACGAACCTGTAGTTTTTCCTCAAACCATGAAAATTTGACCCCAAGAAAATATGTGATTTTACAGTATATTGTATCTGTACTAAAAATATTTTAGCGACATTGGCGCGGACAACAAGTCAATAACAACTCAATAATATATGAATACCATTCATGAATCATTAATAAATACAGTAGGTATTGGTTAGGGCTACTTCATGATTACGAAAATCACTCATTACCCAATGACTGTGCTAAATTTGAATACCTTAATTTATGTACACATACAGTACATCATTTCAAGGAGGTGATTTTTGTTTGTTTGAATGTTGTTTAAAGTCCCTCTGAGAATTCTTTTCTCATATGGAGACGCCACCACTTGCCGGTGGAGGGCTGCAAATTTATACCTATACTCGGCACTCAGGGCCATTGAGCAGTAAGGGGTCTTTTTCGTGCCAACACCTACTGCGACACGGAACCTCGGTTTATACGGTCTCATCCGAAGGACCGGTCTCCACGTCCCGCAGTGGATTCGAATCCGCTACGTAAGGATCAACCCTTACTCCGCGACTCTAGAGCAGAAGCTCTACCCGCTGCGCCACGCGGGTGACTCAAGGAGTTGAATAAAATAAATTTAAAAATCACACAATTAAATTTGTTCTATTCACATATATCTCATTCGATTTTTGTTTTCATCAAACTTTCGAGATGGTTCATGTAAAATAATATTACACTGACAAATGATTTTATGACATATCATATAACATAGAAAAAAATATAGCATGAGTATATTTAAGCTTTGAAATGTTCATTTTCATGATTTTTAAAATGTCTCTTTTGCCTTCCAAAACTATGAGAGCAAATGACACAAAACAAACAAAGTCTTGATTAAGTATCTTTTTAGAAAAAAGAACCTAAAAATGAAATTAAATGTTATATAGAAGTCCAGAAGTCTGTGGAAAATTCATCAATATGAAAATTAATTCAACCAAATGATTAGGCCCTTGCAAAAAATACTATAGTAAACTACAGTTAACTATTATATATAATTATAGCACACAATTGTTGACTAAAGTACACTTTAGTTTAAACATTGGGAATTTTGATTAACTCCACTTATAACTGGGACATTTTAGTGATAACGTAGATTTTCTATACTGATCAAATGACGCTATAGGGATTTCTGACTGTATTTTTGAGACCTTTTGATTAAATATAATGATAACCATGGCACTTTACTGATAGTTTAAAGAAAAAATCACTATATTAATGATTTTAAAAACTTTCATTTAATTAAATGTGTTTTATATTATTCTAACTAAGGTAGTAACTCTTCTGATTTGAAGCAATAACTAGCATCGTAATTTTTTATGTTCCAAACTTATAAAACATATTAATAGTGTCTCATTATTACTATAACTACATCGATAATATTAAAAAAAAAAAACAAAAATTAAAATGAGACACTAGCTTAATTCATGTAAAAATTATTTTGACAGTGGCAGTAAGTGAAAGATATTAGGTTTCAAAAGTATCAAATAATATCACTAAAATCGTTTTTTAAAAGGTTGCATACAATATGCATTGCATTTTCATTTGCAAAATGCAAGACTCAAATATATTGTTAGAAAAATAAGAAAAATCTTCAAAACTGGGTAACATTACTATACGAGACTTTTTTCACAGGAAATAATTGATCATATCAATAACTTTGTCACAATGAATGAACTTTGAATTTTTTATGAAAATCTAAATTAACTAAAGTGATAGCATTGATTAACTGTCGTAGTTTAAGTAAACTTAAGTTGACTATAGTTTTCTAAAATTAACTTTAGCTAACTTTGGTTAACTATAGTTTGCTAAAGCTAAGTATAGTAAACTATAGGTAACTGTTTGTATTTCACGATAGCATTATTTGGTAAAGATGATACCGCGATTCGCAAGAAAAACAAAATTATTCAGAACGTAATAGAAAAAAGAGTTTAAAAATAGGTTCATCACATTTCAGGTATACTTAACCTAAACAATGAGAAGTTCAATCTCTCTGTATTTGGATCTTCATATCTGTTTGTCGTCGCTTTCTAGAGAAAAATCTGACGTAGTCTACTTCTAACGAGTCACAAATCCAAGTGGTACACGCTTTTCCTTTAACAGCATTTGTACCTTTCACGGTAGTTCAGTCGGTAGAGTGCTCGCTCCGTAATTTTTAAACCTTTTGATTTACTTATGATACAATGTAACCATGACACTTTACTGATAGTTTTAAAAAGTATGATTCACTATATTGATGACTTTAAAAACTTTGATTTAGTTAAAAGTCTACTAGCACCGTAATTTTTAATGTTCCAAACTTATAAAACATATTATCAGTGTCTCTTCTATTACTATAATACCGTTCACGGTAGCTCAATCGGTAGAGCGCTCGCTCCGTGATCGGGAGGTCGTGAGTTCGAATCTCGGCCGCGACTGACCTAAGTCGATAAAAAATGGGTAGCAACTGTTCCTTCGCCATGCGCTCGGCACTTTGAAGTGAAAGTTGCGGGTCCTTCGGATGAGACCTTAAAAACCGAGGCCCCGTATCACGGCAGGCGTTGGCACGATAAAGATCCCTCACTGCTCAATGGCCCTGAGTGCCGAGTAAAGGTCAAAATTTGAAGCCCTTCACCGGTATCTGGTGACGTCTCTTTATGAGTGAAAAATTCTCGAATGGGACGTAAAACAACATACAATTAATCAATCAATTTAACGGCATTTGTTTTTTGAAAACGCAATGTAGGTTTTGTGTACTCTAAGAGTATTAATAAAATTTATAACACACGAACGAGGAAGCCTTTTATCCTTGTCTTATAACAATTTATTCACCCAGTTAAAAGATATCAGTACATCATAAGTTGTTGAGAATGAGAGATAAATACTGATACTTGACATAGATATCTATCATTATCATCATATTGCTATTAATTGTATATATTCTTGTAATAAACAAGCACAAGAAAAGTATCGTTATTATCACTAAGGAGCTCAAGAATATGGATTATTAACGGATAGTTCTAGTAAAGTACGCAAAAATATTTGATGCTAACGAACCACATACCCTTTTTTTATATATGAAGAATGTCGTACCTATCGAACAAAATGCATTTTAGATGGTTATAAACTATATTAAAGAAATAATAGAGTGTGTCAATCTCAAATGATAAATAACACAATTTTTTACGTTTCAATATTTAGACCTCAGTGGATAGAATATGGTAGCAACTATTCCTTCACCAAGCACTCGGCACTAAAAGTGAAAGTTGCGGGCCCTTCGGATGAAACCTTAAAAACTCAGGCCCCGTGTCACGGTAGGCGTTGGCACGATAAAGACCCCTCACTGCTCAATGGACCTATGTGCCGAGTAAAGGTCTAAATTTGACGGGGTCATTCACGAAAGTTATTATTTTTTTTATAAAAATTAGGTCAAACACGAAGGTCAAGATCAAGTTGCGTACCTTAGTAGTAATATCCATTTATAATCCATATTTTGTCGCCCGCGTGGCGCAGTGGTTAGAGCGTCTGCTCTAGAGTCGCGGAGTAAGGAGTTGATCCTTACGTCGCTTGTTCGAATCCCACTGTGGGACGTGGAGACCGGTCCTTCGGATGAGACCGTATAAACCGAGGTCCCGTGTCGCAGTAGGTGCTGGCACGAAAAAAGATCCCTCACTGCTCAATGGCCGTAAGTGCCGAGTATAGGACAAAATTTGCAGCTCTCCACCGGCAAGTGGTGGCGTCTCCATATGAGCGAAAAATTCTCGAGAGGGAACTTAAACAACATACAAACAAACAAAAAATCCATATTTTTGATCCACGTTTGAAAAAAAATAACCTAGACCATTAGTTGTTTTTTTTTCACAGTTCATGCCAAGGCGTTTATGTTTCGCATGATATATGGAGATAACGAACAGAATTCAAACTCACGGACCGCTAAACATCTAAAAGGATCAGGTGCGACAAGCATTAAGCATCCCCTGCCAACCGGTCAGACCCGCCGTATGCTCCTTACCATGATCGGGAAAAAAGAAAAATCCGTAGAGAATTCAGTGCGATAATAATGGCCGATCAATTAGTGTGAGAAATGTCCATCAGCATTTGACTTAATGGTAGATTGTATTTGCTGACAAAGTCATTGTATTGACCATAGAACTTGCTAAATGATGGCTTTAAACAAAACTGATTGATATATTCCTGTTTCATCAACGCAACTGTATTTCTAATTACATTTATGGAATTTTTGTAAATACCGAACTAAGTTAGCAGCGAGATGCATTTGCTTTGCACTGTGGGTATATAGTAAGGAAAAAAATGGATCAATATGCACACTCCGAATTTTCTCTTCACTCAGGCGTTGCTGTAAGAGCGCGCACTGTCGAGCGCTGCTTCGCACCATTCGCTGCACTCACTATTACTCTATTGTATACATGTCCACCAGAAAAAGTTTATTACCAGAAAAAAAAAAAAAACATATCTTTATAGAAGTTGACTGGGTATTTGTTTAGGCCACGTCACTTGATAAGTCGACAGTCAATATTGGAAACCCCTAATCTATCAAAAGTGCTAGATATTACAACATATTGTCTGAGAGAGATCCGCTGAAAAGACTGATCTAGGGGTTCTTCAAATGTCAGTGTGTCTGGCCACTGTGGTAAGTTGTTCTTGATTTATTTTGTTAAGGACAAACTTTTATTAAAAATGTTGAAAATAACAATTATGTCATATATATATATATATATATATATATATATATATATATATATATATATATATATATATATATATATATATATATATATATATATATATATATATATATATATGTATGTATGTATGTATGTATGTATGTATGTAAAATGAATAAATTTAACCGCAAAGATATTATTTTTTCATTCAAAGTTTCATAATAATGAGGTTAAAACGACAAAAGGTTGTAAATGTTAAAAATATAGTTGCAGAAATGTTGAGTTTTGAGTATCATTGAAGAATTAAGAATTTCTTAGTATTTTGGAAATTTATACAACCAAAATAGGTTCAAAAATATATACTCTGTACCTACCAGACATCTATTTTTTGTGGTTTGTATCTTATTCCTTAATTCACATATCGAACTTTTTATCAAAGCTATTTTTATATGAACAAATAGATTTGAATTTTTTTTTTATTAATTAGATGTACTTTTTAAAAAAACAAATATGAAATAAAATGGCGAAAGGCTTAAATAGTGAACAAGTCAATATATTTTCCAATGTATATTTATTGTAAGATTTTGTATTATGACATACAGAAGTGGCAAAGTTAGCTGTAAACTTGTGTTAAGAATAATTTTTGCTTTCTTAAATATAACGTTTGAGAACTAGGGTTCATTTATTCATCTTATTGTAAATATACATGCATCTTAATAATGAAAGGAATGTTTCTAACTTACTATGGATCCTTAATCTTAACTTTGCAAATCTGAATTAATATTGTTCTCATATAAAGTTGAACTTCGCTTTTCAAACAAGAAGCAAAGGGATGAATTCCCATGTATAGGCCCGTAGCAGCGGTTTCATTTTTTTTTTGGGGGGGGGGGGGGGCTTCGTACTCAGGAAAAGTGCCCCGCCCCTCCCCCCGCGCGTTCTATGGGCTTGTCTGTATACAGTATGTACTCCACTCTCTGAAGTGCATTTTGACAGATAACATCGTGCAAGAAAGCCATGACATCCACCTTGGTGAAAGGCTTGGTTTTGTACGTCCTGGTGACAAATTACGTAATTGTTACAACAGCTATACTGACCATTAATCGACCTCTCCTGGGGTTATTAATAGCTGGGTCTGTGCTTGTGCCATATGCTTGTAAGTACAACTAGAGAAACTTTCTAAAAATATATACATTTGACATTTAAAAAAAAAGATAAAAAAGAAAGGAATACATGTAAGAATTAGAGTTAAAAAGAATAGGTCATTTTATTTAATGTTTTCTCTTGAACTTTGGAGCTTATGATGTTAAGAGAGTGTTGCAGTTCTTTTGTTATTTTCCCTAAAGTTGTAGCAATTTGAGAAAAATTTCAAGTAACAGAAAACGGTCTTAATTTTTTTTCAGATACAACGGTATATACAGCACAATGAAGAACAATATCTAGAAACTGCATATCGACTACCAATTTGCCATTAAATGAAGTGTAAATTAGCCACTTAGCAAAATAAGCACAAGTTTTCTGTTTTTCAAATAGGCAATCCCCATTGTTCTGAAAAATTGCCTCCTTGAAACAGAATGAATTTGAAATACGCATAAAGAGACAGGATTTTTCTTCAAAACTGCCATTTCCGATTTTTGTTTCATAGAGGCATATTTTTGAAAATCACAGAACTCGAATAAAAATTATTATCCATCCGAAATGGAAAATGTGCACATAAAACAGCACATGATACTTCAGTGTCGGAGCTGGTCTGGTGGTAAAGCGTGTGGACTCTTTGTGAAGATTATTTTACCTGAGAATGGGTTCGAATCCTGGAATGGCTGGTATATACAATTTTTTTCTTAAATAATGGAAGTAACATCTCTCTTGAGAGAGAAAGAGAGGGGGAGATGTCGTTAAGTTAATGAGTAATATTTTAAATGCATGCAGAATTAAATTGTTTTCCTTGATATCGTGATCTAAATCAAATAAGACATACATTTCGTGGCGATGTCTTAAAAAATAAAGTACTATCATTTTAAATAATTTAACTTTTTCATACTCGTTTCGTTTCATTATTGTTCTGTTAATTAGTTGCTCAGATTTGACTTGAAACAACTAAATTGAAATGACTCAATGGAATTTTTTGGATATTGCATCAACAGCGTGATTATTGGACACATTTTTATATACATATTAACAAATATTAACGCATGCTGTCTACAGCACATCTTTCAAAATGATGTGCGATATGCACTTTTCGTTAATTGTGCATTTTATCGTTCTAACTTTTCGCGTGCAATATGACGATAGTGACCATAGAAGTGAAAAAAAGTTTACTATCAGGTCGCCAGTCTATAGGATAGGATAATTTTTATTTAAAGTCGGATAAATCAACAAGATAGGAAAAAATATGCATGAAATAAACGTAAATTGTGAAATGTTTTATTATAACAAGCTGGACATACCCGCCGTATAAATGAAATCATCTACGTAGCATTATCTATATTTAGAGATAACTCTCCATGCGTCGTGGGTATTTAAATGCCCTTCTCGATATAGGGAAAAATCACGAGTTTCTGCAACACCCTCTTTACAAAAAAAAAAAATGCTTAAATGTTTAATTTTCTCACTCTGTTTGCAAGCACTCAGCTACCATTACTTTTTTAGACGGAAACATGGTACTCACTCCAGAGCTGCTTGCACTACTTACTACTGGCCTCTTACTTGTAACAATACCTACTTCACAAACAGCCACCCTAGGGTATAGTTTAAATCGCCATTTAATTAACGCTAAATAAATTTCAAGAATTGGCTTCATGTTATTTCAGCTCAATCGCAACATCTCGGATCTTTTCGACAAGCGGAAAAACAACCTTGAAGGTATTACATGTATGTAGGCATCCAAGACACCACCACCCCCCTTTTCATAACCATTGAAATAAAAATAGAAGCATGTTACCAGTGGAGTATGGAGTTTAACTTTATTGAATGTAAAGGTATTACATATTTTCTTGTACAAAAGTGGCTTTCAAATCCATTCATCGAATACCTTAAACCATTTTTAAGAAACTTTTAACATCCGGTGATGTAAATACATTTGAGGTGTTTTTCCAAGCTTGTTGGAAAGGCCAAGAAGATGATATCGGCTTTTCCAGCTTTAGGAGTCATGCATGTAAATTTGGTATTATGTGCTACATTCGCTTCCATCTGTATTAAATTCATTCTTCGTTTACGCTCTATATACGATCTATTATATTTCCAGAAATCCAACCTGCACAGCCACTGGTTATGAATATAACCCTTTGACAGGATGCTTTCGTGTTTTTAAGGGCCTTGTTACAAACACAGAAGCCCAACAGCAGTGTAATGGTGATGGTGGTCGTCTCCTGCTAGTTAACTCGGAAGCAGAGGCTGATGTTTTGATTACGGAAATGGGTAAATGTTCTAAAACTTCATTTTTGTAACTGAATTACTGGTAAGGTATTTAAAGTATAAGGACCATATTTTGTACCTAAGAAATGAATGGGCCAATATTTTTTAATCATGGTACATGTAATTATCACATAAAAATACTCCACCAAAGGAATTTACAAAATTTTGAATCTTGTCCAAGAAATTGCATGTTCATTTTAACATTGAAGTCTATAGGCAGCGCATGTTTTATTAAGATATTATAAAAATTAATCTGAACTTCATGAAATTCCCTTGTTTAAAAAGATGCAAAAACTCCATATTTATTAAAATATGAAATAAATGAATAATTAACCATAGATATTTGTCAATATTCAATTTTTATTCTTTTCTTCAAGGGCAGATAACTCATCCAAAATGTGTAAGGTGCAAAATGGCTGGCTTCATTTTTGTTATCAGTAATGAGAATTTGGTTCATTTCACTTTAATCGTTATCTAGCAATACATATTTAACTACGTGTACTTCAAAATGATTCCAAACTGTTAAATATCCCTTCATTATACAATGAATACGTTAATATATATTTTTTTCAATTAAGTTTTTGCAGAGTCAATATCTTGATAATCTCTTTAGTCCGTGATTCTGTCACTGACTTTGCTGTGATCCTGTAATGTATAAGGTGAATGTAACAAACAGTGACGATCTCAAAAACTCCATTTAAAAATACAAATATATGAAGAGAGCATGAAACACGGACCCCTGGAAATTCCAGAAAGGGATCAGGTGTCTAGGAGGAGTAAACAGCCACTGTTGACCAGTCACACCTGCTTTAACTGACCTAAGGCCGTGATTTTTAATGGAGATCAAGACCCTGAATCTATAACTGACTTCACGTCACGTTTTATAATCAATTTAATTCATTGATTCTGTACATGACTCAATAAGATAATTTTAATACTGAATTAGGGCAATGAATCTGTAAATGACATAATACCATGATTCTGTAACTGACTTAATACCATGATTTTGTTAATGACTTGTAAATGATTTAAGGCCATGGTTGTATAACTGACGTAATACTTTGTTAATGTTATTGACTATGCCATGATTTTGTAATTGACTTAATGGCATGGTTCTGTATTGTCATGATTCTCTAATGACTTATTGCAATGATATTGCAACTGACTCACTCCCATTAATTTTTAGCTGATATAAGGCCATATTTCCTAAATGACTAAAATCTGTATTTTCAAAACAGACTTAAATCACTGACTTGAGGCGATGATTCTGTAAGTAAGTAAAAGGTCGCGATTTTGTCTTTCATTTATGACTGGGATACACTTTACTGTTAATAAAGTCAATATTGATTCTATAAATCAATTAGGACAAGATTATTCCTGACAAACTCATTATCACTTTACTCATTATCAAGCCGTGATCCTGTTACTAACTTCTTTTAAATACTTTGATTTTGTAACTGACTATAAGGCCTGATTCATTGATTTGACTTGCATGCCTCTGTAACTGACTTAAGGCCATGGTTCTCTATATGACGTAAGGTCTTCATTTTGTAACTGACGTAAGGCCGTGATTCTGTGTTTGACTTAAGGTCGTAATTTTGAAAATGACTTAAGGCCGTGATTCTGTATTTAACTTAAGCTTGTAATTTTGCAGCTGAATCAAGGCCATGATTATCTATTTGACTAAGGTCGTGATTTTTTATCTGCCTTAAGAATTCATGTTTTGCAATTAATGAAGATTAAGATATTGAAATTTATTTCATTTTAATGTATATCACTGTAAACAGCTCAGATGTAATATGCTTTTGATCATTTCATACCGGCATTATTTCCAGAAATGTAACCGTTTACGGTAGCTCAGTCGGTACAGCGCTCGCTCATTGATCGGGAGGTCGTGAGTTTGAATCTCGGCCGCGACTTACCTAAGTCGATAAAAAAAAAAATGGGAAGCAACTGTTCCTTAGCCATGCGCTCGGCACTTTGAAGTGAAAGTTGCGGGTTCTTCGGTTTAGATCTTAAAAGCCCAGGCCCCGTGTCACGGTAGGCGTTGGCACGATGAAGATCCCTCACTGCTCAATGGCCCTGAGAGCCGAGTAAAGGTCAAAATTTGAAGCCTTTCACCGGTATCTGGTGACGTCTCTGTATTAGTGAAAAATTCTCGGATGGGACGTAAAACAACATACAATCAATCAATCCAGAAAATTAATGTATTTCTTAAAAGTGTTTCCCTAATTATTTCAATGATAAATAAATATTAGTTAATTGATACTCTGTTATAAAATTGTTAAACTCTTCTTCCTTGATTTGCGACTTTGATTTAAAAAGGTATAATCTATGAAATTTTCATTGACTGAAGAAAAACCTGTTATTAATGCAATTTGACAAATATTACTTAATTTATATTTACCATTTTTAAATCAGTCAACTATAAAAAAAGGGGAAAAAATCAAAATACACATTTAGATGCTTACAGAAAATGTTGCGCTGAATTTTTTACCTTAAGGAGGTACTTTATTGCGCATGTTTTCTTATTTCTACGAATTACATTGTATAAATCTACATTTCAGTAATCTACCCGATTCGTTTATTCGGATTTTTGCTTGGAAATAAAAACATCGAAATAAATAAATGAATATCTCCCAAAAATATCTTTATTTTGCCAAATCAAAGAATATTATTATGCTATATTATATAATAAATATTATGTTATATCATAATAAAAGTGTTGTATTTCAGAAGCTATACGTTTATCCGAGGCTCTGGTTCAAGGCTCTAGGAGCAACGCTTCTGATCCATGGAAGGATGATTCCGGAAATCCTCTGCCTTATACGGGAAACACAATCCGACGGAATGATAGAGACTCCAACACAATCATAGGCATGCGGACAGACAAAGACTTTCAAGCACTTAATCCTTCGACGAAGGTTGAAGGATTTATATGTGAAACTAGTGTTACCTACGTATGATATATTTTAATAAAGTTTGAGTTCGATCGATAAACATTTCAAACCAGATAAAGATTTAATCTCTTCTACCCCATTAATTTTATCTATTTTCCAACGAACTCTATTCACTAACCAACTCGTCGCCTGCGTTGCGCAGTGGTTAGAGCGTTCGCTCTACAGTTACGGAGTAAGGAGTGGATCCTTACGTCGCGGGTTCGAATCCCACTGTGATACGTGGAGTACGGTTCTTCGGATGAGACCGTATAAACCGAGGTCACGTGTCGCAGTAGGTGCTGGCACGAAAAAGATCCCTCACTGCTCAATGCCCTGAGTGTGGAGTATAGGTAAAATATTTGCAACTTTCCACCGGCAATTTGTGGCGTCTCCATATGAGTGAAAAAATTTCGAGAGGGACATTAATCAATAATATAAACAAACCAACTAACTAACTAACCACCTCACTACACAGCAACCTTTTTTCCATTATATTCATTAAGAAATGCCCAGCACAATGATATATAAGATATATATACCGTAACGCAGGTTTCTTTAGCGACTGTAATTTTTTTTTCCCGAAAATAACTCCAGTAGTGGACACAGTATCTTCTAGATAAGTTTTCAGTGTGTTTAATATACGTAAGATGAAATACCAGATGAAAGATAACTGTAGACAACGGACTGATCAAGTTATTTTACTTGTACTCTGCACTTATACAGAAGGGTGCAATTTCAATAAAGCATCAAGATATTGTGTTTACAAAAATATAGAACGATTTTAAGAAGTGCATAAAAAATGTATTGAATAAAGTAGAAGGTATTTTACCAAAGAATAATACTTAGAGGTACAGAATACGTGCACCATTATTCTTTATGAGGAACCTGATACGATAGGATAAACAAACGACACAATACACATAAAATACGACCTAAAATGAAGCAAGTCATTAGCAAACAAGTTGATGAAACAACAATATCAACAGCTTCGTTGAAGTAAATATTTCTTTTTTTTTTCAAATTCTATGGTCGATACAATGATCGTGTCAGCAAATGCAATCTATCATACAGTAAGATGCTGCATGCCTGACGTTTTTCATACATGATAATAAAACATTTGAGAAATATTCATGCTTTGTAAAAGGAGAACATAAATTTTTTTTCCCAAAAATTAATTGTTTTAAATAACCTGTGTAAATATCTGATATTTAATTGGCCCATTGAGCTCATAGTGTTACAGTGGAGACGGTATTTGGAATGCCTCACTCTTTATTGTTATATCTGTTATATCATGTATACTGCCTTGTAAATGCATGAATGTTCCTATTTTTAAAAAATAGCGATGAGTGAAATATAAATAATAATTAAAAAGTTTTCAACTGTTAGTAATTGTTTTTTAATATTTACGTACTCTTAAAATTGTGCTTGGCATGAAGGTTCCCGTTAAAGCATACGGCGAGAGAAAAAATGACAATTTTTTTTTCTGTTAGGACCATTTTCCACGAATTTACGTATCCTCGAAACTGTGATTTTTTCTAAATCCACGAAAATTGATACCCACGAAAATTGATGAAACCACAGTACGCCCTGTATATTTGCAATATAGCAACCGGAGGGGATCCGCTCCGAAACAATTTTGAAGAAATTAAATGAGTTCCACTGAAAATGGTTACCGCTTTATTATAACGAATCTTTTTGAGATTTTATATGCATCTTTACCTAAAAAAATCCATATAAAGACGAAAATTCAACTTAATTTTCAATGTTCATTCTCGCTTAGAATTTACACGCAATGTTGACATTCCAATTCTCTAGACTGTTCATATTAAATGCATTGAGTTGGAGTTGTCCCTCGTGTTTATTTGCCACATTGCCAATAAGAGGAAGGAATTCTATCGTTGAATCGGATCCGTAGGACAAAATAATTTTAACGGTGGAACGTTCTATTTAGATTCGCCGTGTAAGGAGTTGATCCTTACGTCTTAGGTTTGAGTCCCACTGTGGGATGTGTGGACCGGTCTTTCGCAGTAGATTAGGCACAAAGAAGATCCCTCACTGCCAAATGGCCCTGAATGCCGGGTATAAGTTCAAATTTGTAGCCATCTAGCTGCAAGTAGTGGCGTCTCAAAATGAGTGTTTGTTTGTTTGTTTGTTGTTTAACGTCCCTCTCGAGAATTTTTCACTCATATGGAGACGCCATATGAGTGAAAATTTTGCGAAAAGAACTTGATATAAAAACCCAACAAATTAACAAACAAACTTCATTAGTATATCACTTTGTATACACAGGCTGCACAGTTCAGTCAAACGTTGCGCTAGATAACAGCAACATGAATAATAGCGATTTCATATCTCAGTAGCTATAGTTTCCCACGTTTTGAAGTGTTTCTCGAATTTTAAACATTTTAAGAAATATATATACATTTCAAATAAAATACTTTTTCTGTCAGTTTTTGAAACATATTTCGTGTGTGTCTTTTTTTTTTAATATTATCCTTATATGTCCAATGAGCAATAACAAAAATATTGGAAAATGAAGATAACGAAGTTACTTTCCACTTTCATTTCTTTATTTACATGCAACTTCAATTAGATTGTACAGGACTTGGAAGTGCGTCAGGTATATGCCCCAACGTCATTCATGCTCACTAATTGTATCTTGCAAAATATAAAAAGAAATACACATACCAAAAAAAGGAAAATATGTGCCTGTCGTTGATAAAAATGCATATATTCTTAAGGTTGAAAATCGCCATTCATTTAACTGAATTCTGCCATTCCGTAACTTTTCAGTGGATTTCAAGTCACCTTTCAGTTTACGAAATGGCAGAATTTCATCATGTGAAAGATAAACGACAACAATTTAAAGAAAACTAATTTCAGCCTCTTTTATTTCCTTATAATTATTAAAAATATAAGAAATAGGAGGTTTTGGTGAAAAATAGCGATTTGGCGTCGAACTGCTGTCATTTCATGAAACCTTAAAAGAAAGAGTTTACAAATTATTAAAAAAAAAAAAAATAAACTCATCACTGGAACTTATTTTAAGAATATTCAATATAATATCCTTTTCAAATGCTTAGAAACGTTCAATTGAACAAGGAATGCCCTTCCATTTTCCACTTCTGGCAAGAAGTACACTCGGACCGTCACCGCTTGGTTCTTTAATGCGCCAATAGTGATAAAAGAAATTGCCGTTGCTTCCTGTCCACCAACTGTCCACGCTCCTGCCTATTACAATATTTTTGAAGTCCATTCTTTTAAATTTTTACTTTTTTTGGTAAAAAAAAAAATTGAATGTAGGAATTATAAAACTCTAGCCACAGGTTTTGGGCTGAGACCAATGAACATAAATAAAATTTAAATTATTATTTTGGCCATGCTGCTAATTTTTATTAAAGACTGTTTTAATATATGAGGGTTGATGCTAACGTTATGTCACAACTGCTAGAAAATTCATTAATAATTGAAACTTTTCATAAAAAAATCATTGAAACTTTTCATTAAAAATCATATGCTAATACCTGCATCTACTTTGACACTTGACCTGAAATTCCATTTAGTTATATATGCAATACTTTATTATATATTGAAATAAACAACGTGGTCTCGTCTACCGAGACATGGCATAAATGTACCGATGTCATTTAACTTTAAACTTTGACACTGATTATGAATCAGATGATACATAAGATTTACGCAAAAAGGAAATCATAGACAACGTTCAAATGATTTAATACTTTAAATCAAAATAAGATAATTTATAGTAAAACGATAGTAAAGGAAATAAAGAAGGTGCAAGTTAGAGGTTAAAAATATTTGAGTATGAACCGAAAATGAGTGCCAAAATGCAACGTCATAACAACATTTTCCCAATTTGGCAATGGACGAAACCTAACGTTGTGTTTATCTTGATGTTTAAATAAAATATGTAACTAAATGGAATTTTAAGGCAAAAATAAAAATATATAAGGACATTGTAAGTTATATTTTCTTAATAATATATGATAAATAAAGATTTTAAAACAGATGTCTCACATTACTTTTGGATCACCCTCGTATGCAACATCAAAACCAAATCAATGCTCTTCATAATTTTACCTTAAATCATACCATAATCAACAAAGATTAAAACATTCAAGTTTTTTATATTATATTTGTAATAGTTGATATGATAAGAAATAAAAAAAAAAAATGAGCACAAAAATGCATTAATTTGGATCTGTCTGTCTGTCATTCTGTACGTGGGTATCTGAATGATATCTCAAAAACGATTTTAAGCTTTTGCAATGAAAGTTTATATGACAACCGCCTTTGGCCTATTGAAGACCCTTAGAGATTTGGAGCTCAAAATGTAAAAGGTCAAGGTCAATTCATACATTTAGTCTGTGTGTACGCTTTCGTTTCTGTACGGTATTTCAAAAAACCTTTAAGCCTCTGATCACACAATTTCTTATGGTCTTAAAAAGACATTAATTTTAAGGTCAAAGTCGAAAGGTCAGGTTGAGAAATTCATACATTGCAAAAATTGTTTCAACATATTAACTTTAGTTTTCTTTGAGCTTTTTCAATGCGTTTTGTATAATATTTACATTTCCAAATATTTTTCATATAATTCCTTGCAAATTAGAAAAAGTTCATGTTCTCATGAACTGCCGTGGGATGAGTAAGTATATTTCCATCGTGATGTGATTGAAGTAAAATAAAAGTACGATTTTTTTTTCAAAAAGTATCATTGAATGACAAATATATGTGGCAAGTCATGAGAAAAATGATGTCAATATAAGATATGAATTTAATTTTTAAGAATTCATGAGGTACATGAACTACAACGCTTCACGCCTGCATATTTATCTTGAAGCGCTAACGCGCTTCATGAAATATGCCGGCGTGAAGCGTCGTAGTTCATGTCCTCATGAACTCTCAAAAAATAAATTCATCTCTTAAATAACTCTCAATGGTTTATAAAAGACTACTAATAATTTGTGAAGTCAGAAGGCCAAAGGTCAAGTAAGAAATTCATATCTTGCAAAAAATGCTTTCTAGACGACAACTGTAGTTTTCCTGTAGGTTTTTAAATGAAATGTTATATCTTAGCTACCAGTGGCTTAAAGAAGGATTGCATTGTTTTAAGTCAAAAGGATAAAGGTCAAGAAATTCCTATATGCCAAAAAAGGACTTAGATTACAATTTTAGATTTCTTTGAGGTTTTTTTCTATGAAATCTTTTAATAGGTAACCTAAGTCTCTTAGATCAATAATTGCTATTTGTTTTTGGCCTTTGTCGTCCGTCGGTTGAAAACTTTTCAACATTAATTTTTATGTATATTTCATTTGGCTTCCGATTTCAGGAAAACGCACATTATCAATCAGCATATCTAAGAAAATCAGTGTATTACATGTACTTTCAATAAAAAATTGCATAGGATAAAACATTTTCATGATTTTGGGCTTTGCTTACTACTGTTCTATCTCAAATCTATGCACCATACCGGAGTGACACTAAAAAAATATTTTTCTAAAGATTATACCCATATTATAAGACTGCTGGGTAAAGCAATATGAGTGCAATCTGTGTCTGTGCCTCTTCAAAAACTTTAAAGGTTCTCTGTATCAACAGATCAGATTAAGTATTGATTGAAAAATGGTATATTGAAAATACATATACCTTAATCGGACAATTCAACAGAAAAGCACGATTTTTTTTTTTTCAAAAAGCATCATTGAATGACAAATATATGTGGCAAGTCATGAGAAAAATGATGTCAATATAAGATATGAATTTAATTTTTGCCTTTGTAAAAACTTTACTTCTTATAAACTATCAACACTTTGGTAACATCATGTTTCATCATAATACTGGTTCATTTCGAAACCGCCTCTGAATAGTCCCGAAGGCTAGATAGCTTTATCTCTTTATTGAACATATTCAATGTACTTTAGCAGGCAATGAATTACGAGGGTTGTTCAATAAATTATGTCCTGAACTCTATAACGTACAACATTATTATTCCCACTGATTTTATTTTTTTCAGTTGAAAGATGAAATAGGTTTTGATTTCGTTCCGAGTGAATTATAGAGCTGTTGAAATGTATTAGAATTTACAGTTCCTTGTTTCCAGCCTACATTCAATGGTTTTTATAGGGGTATTCAAGAACACAAAACAAAACGATATTTTAGTAAATAAGCTGTTTTCAAACAAATCTTCAATATCATTATTCCATATGGACTATATAAAAATCAGTTTCAATAAAATATCAAATATTCGTCACATTCGATGTGCCTCCTATTAATACAGTACTGCCTGGTTTTCTGATGGACTTCCTCTTAAATAAAAGAAAATGGCTTTTAATATACCTTAGTGTAAGGAATACTGACCTCTAACATTTGTACAGTTTACACATTGTTATTCTGCACTTATCTAATCGTATCATGTGTGCATTAAATTTTTTTTAGCTCACCGAGCCGAACGCTCAAGTGAGCTTTTCTGATTAAAATTTGTCCTGTCCGTTTTCTGTCTTTGTCGTTGTCGTCGTTCTTGTCGTTATCGTTGTCGTTAACATTTAACATTTTCATCTTCTTCTCCAGAACCATTGGGCGAATTTCAACCAAACGTACCACAAAGCATCCTCGGGTAAAGGTTTGTTAACAAGAAGTGTCACGACCTCTTTCAAGGGGAGATAATCATTACATAGGACTCAGCTAGTGTGAAGATTCCCATAAAAAAAAAAATAAACACCAAATTGCCACAGATAATAAACACTTTAACACGTTTAAAATTTAAACACTTCGTGAAGTGTTTAAGAAATAAACACGTTAAAATGTTTAAATTCTAAACACATGAGGTTTAATATTTAAATACTTCCTTCTCATTCTGTTTAAATACTAAACACTTTAAAAACACAAAACGTTTAAAGATTACACACTGAATAAACACAAGGAGTTTACTAAATAAACACCGTACGTGTTTAAAATTAAAACATTTCATGCTTTATTAATAAACACGTTCAACCTAAACACTTAAACACTTAAACATGTTTATTCGATGCAACAGATAATAATCACTTAAACATGTTTATACGTCATTTCTTAAACACTTCAACGTGTTTAATTTACAAAATAAATAAACACTTAAACGTGTATATACGTTTTCAACATTTTTATTTGAAACAAACATAAAACAGTACAAAATACACTGTTCTTGATGATGAACATGTACATAAAGCTTAATTAATTAATGATTTAATGTTGAATAGAGATTCAAACTTTATAAACAATTATAACATTTATCAACACATTTGCTAACATACACATAAAGATGCATAATTCAATTCAAGTTGAAAGAATTATAAAAAAAAAAGTTGATAGAATTATAAATATATATATATATATATATATATATATATATATATATATATATATATATATATATATATATATATATATATATATATATATATAGCATGAACATGTAAAACCTGCACGTGAACTAAAATTCAATAAAATTGGTGGCGGGGGATGGGGGAGGGGGGTGAAATAGGAAAATCGCTTAATAAAATGAAATATTATTTTTCAGGAATAAAATTTTTAAACTTTATCTTTAAAAAGGGACAGGGCGTCCATTACATCTTTTTTTTAATAAAACAAACAAATTCATAATTAAATATAATGCACAAAGACTGAAAATGTTATTTATTGCCTGGGTAATATATATACATTGTGTATGTATTGCAGTTAATAAATCCAGTTGTACCTGTATAATTTTACTTTCACTAATATTCAGAGTTTTAACCAAATTAAGAAAATTTCCAGTTTTTTACCTGTAAACGACTAATTCATTAAATATTCTTGCAAGTTCACAAGAGATGCCGGGGTATCACTCACTAAATTTCATATAATATTCTAACCGATTTAAACAGTCTCCTCTGTTTGTGTGTAAAATTCAGGTTCTTCTGCCACGGATGATGATCTCCAGTTTTCCATTCTCCAAAATTTTATTCAACCTTAGTATTTCTAATTCCTTCTTCTTATCAGAAATATCCTGAAAAATAGATAGATAAAAAATATTCACTATGCAAATTCAGAAAATTATCTGTAAAGGAATACATTGAGATAAAAAAATAATTTGTTATCCTTCACTCCAGTTTTAATTATATAATACATACTGGGAAACATGTTTGAAATAAAAAATCTGCAATACAAATAAATCATATAAGCAAACAAACAGTGTATACACTAAAAAATTAAATATTAATGTACCTGCAGGAGCAGCCCAACAGCAACAATTAAGAGAAGGGGGAGGGGGGTGCTACCCAAGGCATTTTCTATCATGTAAACAACACTCCCCAAAAATGTAAAGTCTCCTTAAAGAATACATGCGCGGGCAGGGGATGAAAAGTATTGTTGTGAACGCTTATGTGGTATGTATGGTCAGCAAATAATCATAATAATGCGTGATAGGGAGCATAAATTTTATCAAGGGCAGGTAATTGGATTACATAAATTACTTAAATTTCATGTTACTGGGAGACCCAAAACTAGTGTAGGCTAGGAAACAATGATGTTTATGTGTGTGTGAGGGTGTGTGTGTGAGGTTGTGTGTGTGTGTGTGTGTAAGGGGGTGACCCTTTTTCTTTGAAATGCCCTTTAAACTCACTTCTCAAGGTTAAGTGTGATCTTCGTTTAAAATCACTTTCCTTTATCAAGTAATGTATTCTTCTCAGGATTCACAATAAGAGAAGAACGTCCCTGCAAATTAATTAGATATCGCAATATTGTTAAAGACTACAAATATTTTATGCCGACCGCTGCACATGGCCGCATTTGCACTCTGACGATAGGCCTAACAATCCTGCATTTCATAAATGAAAAGCAGTATAAATCTCTAATTTATTAAGCATTCAATTTTTTCAGATTTTATATAAAGAAATGTATAAATACCTCCTGTTTCCTTGTTAGATATGGTGTTTTTGCCAGTATATGCGTGATTCTGCATCTTCTGCGTTCAAATGGCATGTTATGACATAATGAATAGCGTCATTTTCTATCATAACGTATTAAACACAGGTGTTTACTTTGCAATTTCTATATATATACCATGTGTTTAATTTATTAATATATTATGGTTAGGAAATGAACACTCGTGTTAAACACCGGTGATTAAAATATTGATAAAATTATAGAAGTCATCATAATATATGATTCTCTTTCCCCTTTAACACTTTATGAAATTTATGATTTTTTGGCACAAAATTACCATAAATTAATGTTAATTGTAATTGCTTTTGGTATGATATAAAGTCAACGTATTGCCTGGCTATCCGTATTTTTTCTGTGTCGAAAAATATCTACTAGTATGTATGGAATTACTTCATAAATTAAGAATTTGTACAAATGGCAAATGCACACAGCAATACTGAGAAGCAACATCTAATTTAATTTTTTGATTTGATGCATATGAACATTGCGTGTTTAAGATGGATGTTTAAACACTCTACTTATTGAACACCAATTTAAATAGTCGTGTTTATATGTTAAACGCTAATGTTTTGTATTTAAACCCACCATGTTTAATTGTAAAACACGACTGTTTAAAAATTAAACACAAGTTAAACATCATTTTTGACAGTGTATATGTTCTTTTAATACACACTCAAATACTTTCGTTTCTCATAAATATTGCAAAAATAGACTGATATGCATCTTGCCATAATAGCACTAAGAGAATGTAGAATGAAAGCCAGCTTGATCTGTATATACTGAGATTATCTCATTCCTCAGTGTCTGTACTTTCGGCGTGGATCAAGCTTTTCTGGTAGTTTGTAAAAAATAAAAATGAATACGAAACAAGCGTAATCGGACAAAAATAGAGACACGTTCTGTAATATATTAATCCACATTTTATTGTCAAATAAAACTGATAATGTGTAGACTTTATATAAAGCCGTAGGGAGCACATTTGTACAGTAACGTGCTAGAATGACAGGTCCAGCCCCTCGAAAATATCCTAAGTTCAACGATATCCGAATCACTATAAATTCTGAGTTATTAAAAGCGTTTAGCTATTCTTCTTACTATTTTGAAAAGTGCTGGGAACTGGTTATGCATTGTTTATTTATTCCATAATATAACAATTTTCCAATACGTATTACATCTATGTTTGGACTTTATAGAAAGACTGCTAAATTTTACTCGATTCCCAAGCATGCGGAAGTTGCTCGTAGCACCTTTCATGTTTAGAAACTAGTCTCAAAGAAATAAGAATAAATTTTATAGCGGAGCGATATCTGCATATCGTTGAACTTAAACGGTCTGTGTAGTAGTATATAGATGTTCTAATTTGAGACCCGTCACGTGACAAACAGCTGATGTAAGCGATTTCATTCTGGCCAAACTTAGCAGAGACCTGATATATATAAGTGCAAACATCACAATTCACATTCATCAAAATTTATGCTGTTAAAAATATTAAAATTGTATTCATTTTCTCTGAATATTTTAAGGCGTATATGTAGGAAATATCTTTACAAATCTTGTTCTCGAGAAAAACTAAGCCATTATTAGTAATATTAATAAATAGGTATCCTCCGATAGTGTAGATTCAAGTTTGTTCAAATCATGACCCCTGGGGGTTGGGTACAGACACAACGGGGGCTGGAGTTTTACAAAGGAATATATAGGATATATCTTATAAAAATTCTTCTCGAGAACAAAGCCATGATTTGTCATGTTATTATAGAGGCATCCTCAGGTAGTGTAGATTCAAGTTTGTTCCAATCATATCCCATGGGGGTAGGGCAGAGCCACAGCAGGGGATCAAAGTTTACCAAAGGAATGTATAGGAAATATCTTTAAGTCTTTTTCTCAAGAACATCTAAGACATTATGAGTAATATTAATATAATGTATCCTCCTATAGTTTAGATTCACTATTGTTCCAATCATGAACCCCTGGGGTTGGACTTGGATACAGCTAGGGGCCAAAGTTGACAAAGGAATATATAGAAAATATCTTTCAAAAATTTCTTCCCAAGAATAGCCAATTAATACAGAAGTATCTTCAGGTAGTGTAGAATCAACTTTGTTCAAATAATAATCCCCAAGGGGTAGGTCGGGGCCACAACAGTGGGTCAAAGTCTTGCATAGGAATATAGATGAAATATCTTTAAAAATCTTCTCGAGAACAACTGAGTTTATACAAGTTATTACGTCATAAAACAACAACGTGACGCCACAATATGTGTTTATTTTGCATCTGTACACTGGGAAATGAACTTTGTTCGTCACACGATCAAATCTTGAAGTAGGTTTGATCACATACTAACCAAGTTCATTTCAGATGGAACTTTAAACATCGTTGTTTAATTTTCATATTTATATTTGAGGCGATCAATTAGAGTAAATCATTACACTAACGACCCATCTTACGTTGCGCAGAGCTTTGACCTAAAAAATGCTGCAAAGTAGTTCATTCAAATCTGTGCAAAATGCCATTGTTAAAATGTAAGTAAGGCTACAGTGTATATTTACGTATTCAGAATACAACAAATATATTCCTGTTTTGTTTTAAAATGAAATCTGTACGTTTTAAAGATTTATCATAAATTTTTGTTTCGGTATGCAGTCCGCTCGGTAGTGAACAGGTCATATTAGCTAGAGAAGCTCTTACATTTAAATGTTTCGACTTATTTAGCTTATAATTTATAGAAATCGATGGGTTTAATGACAGTTGTAGTGATCAGTAAATGTACCTCTGAATAATGTTCACATCAAGGCCATGTATGACTTATAAAGTGCTGATTCAAGGAATGCGTCAAATTGTCTCAGCCCTAGACAATATTTAGGCTATCTTGAAACAGAACATGCTAAATCAACAATCGTTTGCACCATGATATACACTGTATATCTACAGTAAAATAGAATATATACTTGTTTATTGTGTGAATGCATAAATTTATTCAAATCTGTGCAATTAAATTATCGAAAATTTATAAGTGTATGTTTCGTTTTGTTTTCCATTTATTTTGTGACTTGCATTATCACTGCGCTTTGTGATCAATAGGTTCATCTAAGAAAAATATTTGTAAATGTAAATATTGATACGTAAACCTTTTATTTCCAGAATTTTTCAAATGTCCACCCTACAACGATTTCATGATAGAAAAAAACTCGGCAAAGGGGAGTAATGGTACGGGTATAAAGCACAACCCAGATATTCTAACTTGCCTTTACAATATGACGTCATAGTCATACATGAAACTGTTGAAAAAAAATTCGCCTAGCAAAAATTAAACGGAACGAGAATTCATGTAAAGAAGTATATCAAGTTGGATTTATAAAGCATATATAGTGAATATAGAGTGTGATTCGCAAGAAAATAAAGGTGAAGAATCAGGTATACTAATTCACATTAATCATTTTGTCTTTTGTCATGAAGACAGGTAGTGTTTTCACATCCCCATCAACCTTTTCTCTGTTGTTCTTAACAAAAAGATGCAAAAGTTCAACACTGCGCCGCAGACTAGTATTTTGAAGCATAACTTTTGTATATATCGTTAGCTTGAGTTTTATACCACTTTTACAAACAAAAATTAGTTATCCTCGTGTTAGTGTTGAACTTTTCAATTTCATTAAAGCATATCTTAGATTTATAGACGTCATTTGATAACGTCCAAGTGAAGTGCCTCATTTAGCACAATACTCAATGACATCTGTACATTAGAAAATAATATTACAGGGTTCTCCATCATTTGAAATTTTACTGTGTTGCAGACTGCGCGCGAAGCGCCTTCAAAACATTTCAGTGAGATCATTATACTATACTGTATATGTATGTTTGTATGTATCATAGGCGCTTGGGTCAAGGATAATGTATATTTTCTATATAATGTTATGTCGAGGAAATTCGAACTATATTCGTAACATTTTTTTAAGCGCACAGTGGTAATTTTTAGTTTTTTGTAAATCTTCCTGCTTGATATACACTCGACTGTCACAGAAATTTGCACGTTTTAAGAATGACATATCCCAACTGTATACTAAAAAGAAACAAGGCTTGTAACTGCATTCGCCCCTTTCCGTGCCCCCGACACGAATTTTTCCTTTTAAAAGTTATATGCAATGCTTACCAGCTGAATTGAGAACCCTCTTCTCTCCAGATAATTCTTTTATAATGATAAAAATCCTCTGGTAACAACTTTTCGTCCATTTTATATTTTGAAATAATTATTTTCTTTCAAATTTCGCTGGTTTAATTCTCTAATCACGGTAGTTCCCGAATACTAACGCCCAAAACCCAAAACGGGCGACCAGTAAATTATTTGACAGTTCTTGAAAGACGCAAGGGTTAGAGTATATGCCAAATAGAAACTGTCTAAGACTTCCTTCCTAATCACTGACTTTATTATTTTCTTATTTGCATCCTTAAGCAAAGAAGTTATGGACTGGGTGGATGATGGGAAAGGTGAGGGGGTAATGATATTAATCATTATAGAGAATCTATTAAACAATGTGGCAATTTTATATGAACAAGATTGAAAAACTGTTTCTCTTTTTACTACATGTGATTCACAAAGAAAATCCAGAAGACCCAAAGACTGCTTATACGCCAACGTATAAAGCGATTGAAACTTCTTTAAAAAGAATCTTGATCTGACACTTAACTAGTTAAAATATATTATTTTTACTTGTAAAAAATTCCGCCTAATAGCAGATCAACAACAACAACAAAAGCAGTAACACCAGAAATCACTCTTTAATCAATGATATTTTATGGAAGAAGGACTGAACCAGGTTCGTAGCACCCAAGTGTACCCCTAACTTAGTATGGACATTTTCAATGAAACGCCGGTTAAGCTCCCCTCCTCTTCCCTTTTTACGTCGAGACAGTTTTTCATTTTTATATTTTTTGCATGTCAGATTTTTCATGCAATTTTGTTTTCGAAACGTTTTATTTTGTTTGCTTGTTAATTATTTTTTGGCTGCCCTACTTTCAAAAACGAGGTTTCTTATTCACGGAACATATTATATAGCAATACATGTACAAATAAGTGTAGAATGAGATTTGAAATGCAATGTTACCCCTCCCCTAAAATGATATTTCATTAATGCATATATTAATGCATATATCATTTCCACAATGTTCTCTGGCTCGAACTTTTAATTTCCATTCTTATTAAATTTACCTGTGATTCAAACTTCTATCCATGTTGTGTTCAAACGATTTTTTTAAATTTACTTTTTAACCTCTTTGCGTTTATTGACATAGGGTCCGTTTTACAAAAGAACTTAGTACGATTAAGACCAACAATTTTAGCTTTTTCTTACATCATGCTAAACCAATATTTTAGAGAAAATAGTGTCTTCTAAAAACGTTTTTTAAGATTCACGTTATCTTGCAAAAGCATTTTTTTCATCTTAGTCGTAAATTCCTTTGATATGCATAGGAGCATTGCTTTTTTCTTTAATTTGCATGCCCGTGTAAAAAAAATGTTTGCACTTTAATTTTCAATGTAAAGTCTAAATGTAATTCAATTGCCACAATGTGTAATTTATTCTTGATAAAGATTGACAATATTGATATCGTAATTCACTTTAAAACAAATGAAATGATTTGGACTTACATAGGCGTAACCATCCCCCCACTCCCACCCCGTCCATAAATTAAAACTATAAACTCCTTTGCTTAAGGATGCAAATAAGAAAATAATAAAGTCAGTGATTAGGAAGGAAGTTTTAGACAGTTTCTATTTGGCATTTACTCTAACCCTTGCGTCTTATACTCTAACCCTTGCGTCTTTCAAGAACTGTCAAATAATTTACTGGTCGCCCCTTTTGGGTTTTGGACGTTAGTATTCGGGAACTTCCGTGATTAGAGAATTAAACGAGCGAAATTTGAAAGAAAATAATTATTTCAAAAATATATAATGGACGAAAAGTTGTTACCAGAGGATTTTTATCATTATAAAAGAATTATCTGGAGAGAAGAGGGTTCTCAATTCAGCTGGTAAGCATTGCATATAACTTTTAAAAGGAAAAATTCGTGTCGGGGGCACGGAAAGGGGCGAATGCAGTTACAAGCCTTGTTTCTTTTTAGTATACAGTTGGGATATGTCATTCTTAAAACGTGCATAATATCAAATTTCTGTGATTGTCTAGTGTATATCAAGCTGAAAGATTTACAAAAAACTCAAAATTACCACTGTGCGCTAAAAAAAAATGTTACGGATATTAATATAGTTCAAATTTCCTCGACAATACATTATATAGAAAATATACATTATCCTTGACCCAAGCGCCTATGGTATGTATGTTTAACGATCGAAAAAAGTTTGGCAAGTCTCTACATTTTCTGAGGAGAACTACGGTTCACTTAACACCTACTTACTTTGAAGAGCTTCAGTATAGGTTGTCAATTATGTAAGTACACCCCTATGAATGACTAGAGATCACCTACAATAAAAACACCAGCGCTCCGCGTTAAACAAAGAGTAACTCTCCTTTGCTTTTACTTCCGTTTTCAGCGGAGCGGACCTTACTGTGTCGCAATTTTTTTACTGTGTCGCATACATAAAATTTGAATCGTTACTGTGTCGGAGAAAATTTTACTGTGTCGGAAGCAACACAGTTAAGCACTCATGGAGAACCCTGATACTATTTGTGATTCGTCCATGGCTTTTCTGATTTCTTTTTCAAAAAAGAGATAATTTTCCTGATAATGATCTGGACGCTGCCTTAACATGCCAATCTTCTCTTTTTTGTATTGTATGTTCACCTCGATTGGAAATCAATTTGCAGTTTAAGTATCTATATAACACAGCAGAGGGAAGGGATATTTCTGTGAATGTTCCTGTTATTAGTTATCAAGAACCAAAACATGCATACTGGATGGGACCCGTTGATCACGAAAGGATAACAATAATTACTGCTCAGGGAAAAAGGCCATATAAGTCCTGAATCAGTAGTTATATTCCAGTATTAAGTCCTAAGTATATTTATGGAATTTCACGCTCTTTCTTGATGGCATTACTATCGATACCATTCGAATTCAGAACAAAGGTAGCCCTATCCATGTAGTAAATTTGGACATGCATTCGGTTAAATAGTTGTGTAATTTTAAATCTAAAAAACATCAACTGAGAATGGGAACATAGGTTGTTTATACAAATATTTTTATATTCAAATGAGAAACTGGTTTGTTTCAAACACCAGCTAGACTTCACACTTATATTGCCGGCCGACAGGGCATGCTTACCCTTCCATGGCACCTGATCCCACCTCTGATGTATTTTTTGAGGTCTGTGTTTGCTCTGCTCCTATTTTGTAATGTTTAATGGGACTTTTGAACATGATTACTGTTCGTTATCTCCATATTTCATTGTTTACTTCAAATAATTCTGTATATCGGTTTACAATCTTAACGAACAGTATTGCCATGGTAACTAAACATGAATGTAGTAGCCACAAGATAGACATTTATAAAAATTCAATTTAAAAAATTGTGTCATAGTGGAGTCCACAGGTGTAAACGTTTCATTGAAATCGGATAAATGTGTAGGAAAAGTAGAGTTTTGAAAGAATCTGACTGACTTTTTTTTCATGCTATTTGCTAGGCCATTATTTACACACTGAATTGTCGACGGATGTTCCCGTTATTTCCCGATCATGCATGGGGCACACGGCGGACCTGACCGGTCGGCAGGGGATGCTCACTCCTCCATGGCACCTGATCTTACCTCTGATGTTTTTAGAGATACGTGTTTGCTCTGCTCAAAACTTTGTATTGTTTAATGATCTTTTGAGCTTGAATACGCTTCGTTATCTCCATACATTTCATAGAACTTTTCATATAAAAATTTCTGTGAAATTCCTTTGAAAAGCTACTCCCCCTAAGTTTTCCCATGCATGTAAAAAGGGGATATTCAAAAATGAAAAAAAAAAAAAGAAAAAAAAAAGAAAGAAAGAAAAAGGATAGGGGCATTATAAAAAAAATCTTCTTAAGAACAGCTGGACATAAAAAAGATGAAATTTATTTGAAATCTTCCTAAATAAGTAAATGCAACTGTTGTCGGATGGTCTATAAGTGTGATGACCTACATATTACAGGCACTTGTTTCTTTGATCATTCATTAACCCAGGTCCTTTACCACACCACCCATGAAGATCTGTGTTTATATTTGATAATTTTAAGCAGAATAATCTCTCTTTGAAATATGAAATGAGAATTTAAACCACAGTTCTATGTTCCCTTTTCATATTAAAACAAGTTTGATGTCCAATTATTTTCTCTTTCAGGGGCATTATATTTTTTTTTTATTTTGTTGTTGATGTCCATCATTAATTAAAAGTAACGATCAAAATCAAATTTAAATGAAAATTTTTAATGAACTTTCAACTGTTTGTCTACACAGAGGACATTTCTGAAGGACTATGGAGCAGGGTTGGCAGCAACAGAGATGCCCACAGGGATTAAAAGCAACATTTACTTTTTCCTCAAGACAAATTGTGCACAAGACATTCTCCTTCAAACGACTGTTTTCTTCTTGTAACTTTTTCATGCATAATTCTGAAAATACACAACTTTTCGTTAAGGTATCTCAACATTTGTGTTTTACGGTAATGTTTCAAAAATTGCTAAAATAAACGTCTGTGATATATAAACCAAAAAAATAATGCAATTGAATCGATTCTGATTTTTATTTTATTACTTAAGCCTTGTACGAGGGGGTATCAAAAAGTTCGTGGACTAGCGCCATAAAATTAAAACCGCTTTAGGTACATCAATGATTCTTAAAATATTTAGTTAGCCTCATCTTTTCTATCTATAGAATAAACTACAGATCATAATTGTTATTTTTATATAAATTAGTAATGTTTTTGTAAGCAATGTTATGTCCAGGCGGCGCAACCTCGAACATGACGTTTTTTCGACCTAAGTTTAAGTGAGAAAAACTCTTTTGATATGGACATTTGTCATCCAAAAATCCCGATAATTCAGGTATGTGATGGGACACTATTGTTCCGTAAAATATGCAATTTTTACCTCATTCTGTAAGTTTCATAAAATTTTATCGTAAATTTTGTATGGAGTGTTCAAATAATTAAGGGCTTGAAAATGACGTCAAAAAGGGGGAGGGGTTTCTTTTTCCAACATTCTATAAAGTTTTGCCCCTGAAAAAACTGGTATAGACCTAGGAAATGTTTAAACTGGCTACAGAGAGATAAAATACATCCAGAGTGCTTGTTTTTTAAATGCCAAAATAGATTCAGAGAGAAAAGGGATGCACAGTTAATGTCGATTTGTAGTCAAGGTGGGAAAAGTCAATCACGTCAAAAAATGACGTTGATCATGTATGGTAGATATTGAACTCCAAAAGGCAAAATATGCTGGCATAATGAAGCGAAGATCTCTCCCAATGTATAAATCCATTTGCAATATTATATGTATTGAAAGCAGCTGTTCATGACATTGTAAAGTCATATAAACAAGACGGGTTTAAGTCCTCACTTAACTCCAGGGAATCTCATATCAAGATAAGTGTATGAGGTAGAAGAAAAACAATGACGTTGTCGGACGTCATGAAACTAAACGGCGACAGCGCCGGGTGATCATACAATATCGTTTTTATTTTATAATAATTTGGCAAATAATGAACGTATCAAGCTAAAATTTTCAACATGTCGTTATTTTTAGTTGTTTTATGTTCCTTATAAATTTTGAAAGCACAGACTACTTAGTACTAATTTTATCGTCTCAGTCCACGAACTTTTTGATAACCCCTCGTATAAAATTGAATATATACTTTTTTCTACCTATCAGGATTACCGAAAGGATATTATGACACAATGCGATGAGAGCAGATCCTTGAAAATTTACATAAACCTGACAAATGACACTGCACAGCCACCCCCAACTACCCACGCCCACTCACCTCACTTCTCATTGTTTCTTTCTGCATGTAAGTAGCTCTTCAACTTAGTTTTCCAATTGTAAGTGGGACTTTTGAATTTGAATAAAAACTTTTGATTTTATTTTCATAAGCCCTTCATTTTACATGCATGATTTATTGTAACGCCGAAAAAATGATACGAATTCCTTTAAATCTGAATCCTTTTCAAATACACAGGGAATCTTTTGTCTTATCAATTAATATCTGGAAATTTCAAAAAGTTTCCCTCGTTAAATTTTCTTGATTATACAAGGATTCCACTTGCTATTTGTCTTCCCTGGTAAGTGAATTATGATAAATTGTACCTGAATCAAAAACAGGAAAAACAAAACCTGAAATGTTTGTAAAACACTGATGCCCCCATATGACATCTCCTGGCCAAGGTAAAAGTTTCCTAATAGCAGGTTTAATGTCAAGATCATTAAGTCCAAAATTATGATATCAAGAGAAAGGTCTTGGCACATACGAAAGCCTTATCATGAACCGTTCTAAAGTAATGATCAAGGATAAAGTTTTCCAGAAGTATGTCAAACTCCAGCGTTAAGGTCATGGCGTTAAAAAGAAAGGTCTTGTTAAAAGGAATAAACATGTGGAATATGGAGCCCTAGCACCAACCGTTCTAAAGTTGTGACCAACGTTTTTTTTAGGACAGACAGACTCACAGAGGACAGTCCAAAAAATACATGTATATTCTTCCAGTATCCGATTACGGGAAAATAAAAATTTTAGTCTTAAGCAAGAACGTTAGCTTTTTACCGAGCTCCTTTTCTCTTTCATCCCTTTTCTGATCATCTTTGCTGAAGTAAAAGCGTATATTTATTGTATAAGATAAATAGTATATTAAACAAAGTATATTAAACATTCAAATATTTTATGAATTATGTTTTGTGAAAAGATTATATTTGGTAAAATAGGTATGTAAGATTAAAACATAACATAAAACAATGGTGCATTTAATTATTACGTACCACATCTCAGGACATTTTTTCCTATGCTTCCTGCTGTCTCTAAACTTACATTTTGAGCTGCAATATGGTGCGTTGCATAGTTCACACTTAGAAAATCCTTTAAAAATTCCTCAAAATTTAAGTTTATAGTTATTGACGGTTTCCATGCGAGAACTTATGATAGTGAAATGTCCACAATAACATGATATGAAATGCGCATGTGTAATACTTACCATATACGTATGCTAAACAGTATGAACATTGTTCAAGATCGAGCCCTATATATTCAAATTCATGTTCTGAAATACAAATATAATCCATGACAACATTGATTTTCATAGTTAAACAAACAAAACTAACAATTACTTTGTTTTACTACTGAACCGACTGTGAAATTGATTTAAAAGCCATTTTCGTGTATACTCACGCGAAGAAATATACACGGAGATACTCGCGCTAAAGTGACGTCACAATGAGCTACAGAGACGCTAATACGAGGGGTGATCAAAAACTATCTCTATATTTACAAAACCTCAATTCACATCAGAATGATATTTGGCACACAAATATTCATGAACATGTTCTATAAATAGCATATGTCATGTAATGTTTTGGTCAATGTTTATGACGTCACGGTGTGAAAATGACGTCAATATTTAGGTAACCTGTGACGAAAAATGGGTGACTCAGTCTTACTCGTGCAAGGAAGGGCTGTAAAGTTTAACGTAAATCTTGGAAATTCCCTTGCAGTGGCATATAATAATTTGTACAGGGTTTATGAAGACAAAGGACTTACAAGAAGTTCAATCATAAATTGGATTGATTGTTTTAGTGAAGGAAGGGAAATGGTTAAAACTGATGTTCGTTCTGGTGCCCAGTGAAAGTGAGCTGGGAAAAACGTGTATCCTTAGTTAAGGAATTTGTTATGAAAGACATCCAAGTTACAGTTAAAAAAATATTATTATTTACATAGTTTTTTAGTGACAGGGTACGGGATGATACCTGGTTAGTAAATTCCATACCTGGCGAGGCGAAGCCGAATTTACCCCACAGATAAAATATTTATGCATTGTCTGTGGTTTGTGAAATTGTTTTTCTCACTAGATATATGTTTCATCACTCATACAATGCCTATTATGACGTCACGTTGTGTGACGTAATGTTGTTTTGCGAGTGTTTCGTGCTGTAATAACGTACTGACAGTTTTGAATACTTTCAGTAAAGGGAGAAAAAGGTTCCATCTTCGTTACTAACATTAGTTAACTGTAACAGACACTCTGCAAACCCCGTGAACTCGAGTTTTTCGAACGTTACAAAAGAACGATAACTCCGTATCGACCATGTATTGATTTTCAAGCGACTAGGTATAAGTAATACACCCCCTTCACGTGACAGACTTCAACCAATCGTAAGCCAGGATTCCATCGAAAAATCAACAGAGGTGGGGTAATTGAATATCTTAACAATGGGATAATTATTAAATCCCTAAAATATCATTTACTTCAGATTTAAAACACATCAGATATGATAAAGAGAACGCGCCCATACTCGATTCACATTTTAAAAAAAGACGCATCTAGGACAGAGTTGTCGGGTTGTGATAGTCACCATGCTCATTCTGGTAAAATATATCCTTACCCATCCACCCTATTTCCAAGATTTGGCCATTTGTGACAAATAGACTATTCTTGTTATAAAAATTAACCTGCGTGGTAAGAAATATAAGACTCAGAAAAATCTTTTAGTTGCTGTGAACAGGACGCTACGGAGCATGTCACGTGACCACCTGGACCACGTGTTTCGAGCATGGGCAGAACTGTAGCAGATGGGCAATTAAACCGGAAGGGGCTACTTAAAAAAATAAAACACACTGAAACCTAATTTTACTTCTTTTCGAAAGTAATTCAATTAGTTCGCGAACTTTTTGATCACCCCTCGTAAAATGTAACGCTAAAGGGCCGCGAATAATTCAAACGTTGAGTATATTTTTGGTGCTTTTGAACATGTAAAATGTAAACATAAGGAATGTTTTTAAGTTTATTGTGAATTATTGGTGTGTAAATCACAGCGACTTGCACGTGGGCATATTTTTCATGAAGCGCTAGAGCACTTCATGAAATATGCTTATGTGACAAGTCTGTGTGATTTACACACCAATAACTCACACAAAAATTAAAAACCTTCCTTAAATATTTGTTTTCTCCCATTATGAACCTGCACTCACAAGATGGGTTTTCATCACCATGAACACAATTTCTTCTATAAGTGCAGCTCGTTTCTTACACTGGCGCAGAACAGGCTACTCTACTTATTTAACACATTCAAAAGTATATATATGAAATGCTGTGCAAAAGGAATAAAATTTAGTTTTTAATGGTATTCTCCGGGAAAAAAGAAATTTAAAATCATCATGATTAAAATTTCTGATTGGGGTGTATATAATTAAAAAATAATAATTTTAGTCCAGGTATTTAATTGTATAATAAAACTTTTTTCAAATAAAAGAGTGCTCTATATTTATATTTGTTCATTTTACCCAAATAGTTACAATGAACGATAACTCTTCAGGCTAGGGTGCTTTAAGTTCATACAAAGCGAAATTTCTGTGATAGTGAATCTATTTCAAGAACGATTTAAACTCTTAAAAAGAATTTTAAGAACTAAAGAAGCATAAGAAAAAACACTCTTAGCTAAAAATCAATATAAAACATTCTTTTTTCATAATATGGTTATTTATAATTTTTCTCTTCTCAAAGAGTTTCGATGACGTCATGACGCGTAACAAAATCATAAAAACAAAAATTTACAATAATTTGAAGACGGCGCGGTTTGTATCCAGATAACTGTGGTTAATAGGCAAATGCCATGTATTTTTGTATGTGATTTATTGGAGATGAAATGGATTAATAATTAATCGGGTCTACTGATTGTCTTCGGTTGAGTCATAGACTCAGTATATCATACAGTATTAAGCGTTCTCATAATGAAAGAATCTCCACTTTGTCGGTTTATATCAAGTTTTACGGAGTGAAAATATAGGTTGGTTAGTGATGTATTAGATCAGTAGGTCATTTTCACATTTGTACTCTCTTACAATTTGTCACATAAAGAGGAAATAAAATATATGGAGATAACGAACAGTATTCAAGCTCAAAAGTCCATCAAACAATACAAAATAGGAGCAGAGCAAACACGGACCTCCAAACATCAGAGGTGGGATCAGGTGCCATGGAGGAGTGAGCATCCCCTGCCGACCGGTCACATCCGCCGTGTGCTCCTTGTCATGATCGGGAAATAATGGAAAAATCCGTCGACAATTCAGTGTGTAAATAATGCCTAACAATTAGTATGAAATAATAATGTTGTTAACGCAGTTAAATGCACCTGTGTCCCCTAGATATTTATAAGGCAACGAGGCACACATTTATGTTATCCTTTTGTTTTCTGTTCTCTTTGAAAATCGCTTTTACAATACACATGTACCCACCTATCGGTTCAAATTAACTGAGTATACCAGTGCTATCCGACGTGCATTACGAATAATCTATAAGACATTAAATTCTGAAACATAAATACTACAAGAATTGATTAACAAATATAAAAGAATAATACCAGATTTCAGCTGAAGTGTCTCTTGTGACCTAGGAGTATTTCTTCTATTACACGTGAACACAGTTTGAGTTCCATTTGCATTTAGAATCTTATTCGTCTGAAGTGAAACCAGAAAGTTATTTTTTTTCTTGACGTTTATTACTTTTGAAGTGATATATTGCCGTACGAAAAGTTTGGCTATTTTGTCAAAAAAGAAATATGGCAAATAACCACTTTGATGGTCTACTGGTACAATTCTGAAATATTTCTTTAATGATGTTTAGAGGAAATAATAACGAAAGCGCCGATCATCAATTTCGGCAATATTTGCTCGGACTCCAAGATTTTTATCAGTATAATGTCTTAAACAATTAATATTCTGTTTTTGAAAAATCTAGCATATGGTACGTTTTTAGTCTGAAATGTGATAGCATAAAGTTGTAATTAGATTAAGGGGGGGGGGATAAAAATCAAAAGAGACAGATTATCATCACACCATCATACTGACCATCATACTAGTCAATTTTGATCTAGTTTATTATTTTTGGTAATCATCTTTTGATTAGTTTTTTCACTCACGAGAAAAGTCTATGGCACACATTAAATCACAATGACTGTATAATTCTATGCCTATCCTCCATGTCAATGCGTGGCTACAGTATTTACCTAAAGAATGTAATTGCATTGACCGAATCAAAACATTCTAGAAATAACTTAGAAAAAACAAAACATATAATTTACTGACTGTAGAGGTTTTTTCCATCCTTATAATTGGCTGTATTATGAGCAATGTCTGAAATGCTTCTTTTCTGGAAAAAGGGGAAAAAAGGTACACAGATATCAAACGAAAAAAAATTAAACACAATTTCGTTTTCCTACAAAAAATCCTTATATTAGCTTGATGACACAAAGATGAATTCTACAGATGGAAACCGATTGGTTGTGGCTGCTAAATATGTAAATTTCCATCAGCAATCTAAGTATTTATGTCAGGTTTTTTTTTTTCAAATGTTCACAAAACTAGAAATTTTTCAAACTATGAACCATCCTTTTGTAGTATACGAGGGTTGTCTGGTAAAATCGTGGACAAGTTGTCGTAGAGTTAAAAGATAATCAAAGTTGCGTTTTAGCATTTTCATTATCCTGTCGTATATTATTCATAAGTATACATAGCAAATTCAAATAGACATATGCTCAAAAAGACAAAGTATGGTATTTTATGTAATTGTTCAGGTACAACCGGGCGGCTCAAGGATGATAACGTCAAAGTGCCCCTTTATTGCTTCCGAAGATACGTAGGATTAACCACACTGATCCAGGAATTTCACTCTGTAATCAGACAAGAGACCTATCTCCCCCAAACTTTGAACCTTCTGAAGTATTGTATTAATACCAAATTACACCAAATTCAATTAGTCAATTCTGCAAAAAGTTTTTCAGCGTTCCTCTTAATAGGTTATCAACCACTGCCAGTAGCCACATGTTCGTATGTTTTTGTCTATCATGGGACTCGATACATTAAATTCCTCTTAAAAGCATCCAATTCATTTTTTTTCAGATCTAGTGATTATCTGATATTTTGTCTTCTCCTGTAATCATTTAAAAGTGTGCAGGCGTCATTTCGTTTGCCGTATGACCATTCACAGCGTACATTAAAATATACATAAATCTTCATTTTGCCTATATATTATCAAAAAAAAAAACAAAAACAAAAAACAAACAAAACAAAACATCTACGCTCAAATATGATAGATAAACACTTGCCAAGTAAACTCATTATTCTTCATTAAGAACTCGCTGACCACGATTTTCCCGAACAACCCCATTGGAGCTTTCCCAAAATGGCTACCTATATATATATATATATATATATATATATATATATATATATATATATATATATATATATATATATATATATATATATATATATATATATATATATATAAAGCACTAAAAACCAACAACACTGTATATCCTAAGTGTCGGATCTACTAAGTAGATACAAGGTTACGGATGGAAATTTATATAAAGCACTAAAAATGACCAACGACACGAACAATAATAATTGTCAAATTTTCGGGACAACCTGTCCCTTCCTCAGGACAAAGAAAAAAGTTAAGAAGTCATAAAAACAAAGGAAATAGAGAAGCAAAAACAACTAGTACTACTACTAAACTACCAAACACTAAATATTTACAATGTTAGTCATATTCTTTAGGCAATTACCTGTTTATTTCCTTTTAAACATGTCTATAAAAAGTAATCCAACATTCAAACTTCTGAAGAAACAACACCAAAATCAATCAAAACTGAACACCGGGTCTCGAATTTACAGACCTACTTAGAGTATGACATTATACCTAAAGGTTTCCAGATTAATGTCACGCCTAACATAGGGCCGATCTCCAACCGCTTTCAAGAACGTTGGGAAGATATTACAAAGAGGTGTTCTAAACAATTGATGTCAGTCTGTCTTTCTTGGGATATCCACAAGTTAGGACAATTTGAGAGTGATATCACTTCCTTAGAATCATCCCTCACTGATAGCATGTCCCAAGCTGATCTTGATGAAGCCCATGATATTATTGACACCTATAATATGGCCCTAACAAATGAACTCAACAAGACTCAAAGAAAGAAATATCTCCGAGACAGTGTTCCACAGACCAGGAACAACCGATCAGAGGTCCGAGTTAACAAAACACGTAAGCCCCGCTCGAGACGCTTCAAGCGCTTAACGACAATCGCGAGGGACGGACCCTCACAAACTCCTGACGTCTGCCCAGTGCTAAATAGATCTAGTGTTCCTCTCTCCGAATCGGAGACCTCACTTCTTTCCAAGGGGCTGAATTTCTGTCCCACGCCACATGAGATCGACGAAAAACAAGTCAGAGAGGACACCCGAGCTTTCTTTCGGAGACTTCGGTTGAAGGAGCATTTTTCTAGAAAAAACTCCGAAGTTGACTAATATGACTCTTCTCAGCCACAATTGCACGACCTAGAGGAACACAAACTCTATCGGCCAAAAAGTGACTGGGAACCTGCACCGGGCAAATGCGGAGCTCTTGAGTCGTATATTGACGCCGTTGAGTCAGACATAGAGAAACTCCTTTCAATGCCAGACAAGGCTCCCGACAATTTGAGTAAGGAAGAGAGATCCGCCTTACAATCATTAAAGAATCGGGATGACATTGTAATCAAGAAAGCAGACAAAGGCTCTACAGTAGTAGTGCTTGACAAGGAGACGTACATGGCGGAGGCCCATAGACAACTCTCAGACGAACGTTTCTATAAGAAACTGGGCTCTGACCCCACTAAAGAATTCTCCACCGCCATCACCAAAACTCTTGACGAAATGTTTGAGAAAAACGAGATTGGTATCAACGTCTATGAGACACTCAATCCTATTGACTGTAGACCAGGACAATTTTATCTGCTTCCTAAGATACACAAAGAAGGTATGCCAGGTCGCCCTATAGTTAGCGCTATTGGACACCCCACGGAGAAAATTTCTGAATACATCGATTTACATCTCCGTCCACACGTAGAGAATTTGCCATCCTATCTCAAGGACACCAGGGACTACATTAACATTCTACTGGCCTTCCAGATCATACCCTTCTCGTGACTATGGACGTCACATCTTTGTACACCAATATTCCGCACGATGAGGGTATCGAAGCCTGTAGAGAAGTCTGGGATAGTAGATCCATACAAATTCCTTCTACCGAGTCCCTTGCCAAGCTCCTTGAACATGTTCTCAAGTATAACAACTTCATGTTTAATGGAGAACATTACCTGCAGGTTAATGGCACTGCTATGGGTACGAAAATGGCACCATCTTATGCCAATATTTTCATGGGCAGACTGGAAGGCAACTTGCTACTTCAAGCACCATTTAGGCCCCTTAGCTGGTTGCGTTTCATTGACGATATAGAGATGAAGTGGGTGGAATGTCGCGAGAGCCTCGAGGCATTCATTTTGTTTGCCAACACCTTTCATCAGTCTATCAAATTTACAGTAGACGTATCTAATTCGAAAAACATATTCCTAGATACTACATCTACCCTGACTGATAGTGAAATCGAGTTCAGTCTCCACACGAAACCCACAGATTCCCATCTGTATCTTATGCCAACTAGCTGTCATCCCCCACACACATTTAAGGGGGTGCCTAAGGGTCTAGCCACCAGAATTCGGCGCATCTGTTCATCCCCTGCCTTATATCAAGAACAAAGCGGTCTCCTTAAGTCCCACTTATGCAAGAGAGGCTACAATGCCCGCACCGTACAAACTGCTATTGATGAGATGGCGGGACATGACAGGCAAAACCTATTACGCTACAAGGAAAAAGACAATAGCGACAGGGTCCCTCTGGTAACCACATACCATCCCGTCCTTAAGAACCTCAGCGGTATCCTTCAAAAGAATCCGCCAATTCTCCACTCAAATAAACGAATGGCAGAGGTCTTTAAGGAGCCCCCATTGGCTGCATACAGACGCCCGAGGAACCTGAAGGACATGGTAGTAAGAACCAGACTGGACAATCCATTACCTAACGGGGGCTTTAAAACTTGCTCTGACAGAAGATGTCTTCTCTGTAAGTACAGCTCTGACACAGACAGTTTTAACAGCCCCGTTACAGGCCGCAGCTACAAAATACTAGAAAATTTGTCCTGTCAAACAGACAACTGCATTTATCTCATCAGTTGCAAAGTTTGCTCCAAACAGTATGTTGGTGAAACAGGAGATCTCCGCAGGAGAGTCAATAATCACCGTTCTACCATTAGGACCAAAAAACTCAATGAACCCGTTGGGGAACATTTCAACCTTGAAGGTCACAAATGGGAGGACATGACAGTAGTGGTTATTGACCATAATCCAATATGGACAGACGCGCAGAGAAAAGGCAAGGAAAAGTTCTGGATGCACAGGCTGAAGTCATTCCGCCCTAATGGTATTAACAAACTTAATGACTTCACCAGGATGAACGTGAACTAGACCCAATCCCGGATTGTAACAAACAAGTTCATTCTCTCTATATAGTGTAAACTTTACCGTTAATTCATATTTGTAATCCTGGAAAAACCTATCCAAATATTTACAGCTCACATTTTTGTTTATTTCTTTTTTTCCGATTTCCAAATTTATAATATATCCAAATTCATATTTCAAAATTGTCCTTCCATATTATCTTTCTTTAATTTCTTTTTATCATGTAGAGTTACGCTATTTTGAGAGAATAAGACAATGTACGATTTACTGATGGCCGTAATTAATTAGCGATAATTAATTCGTTCAATTATGTAAATCACACTTCACCAGACTACACCCGATAGACCGGACGCAATTCATAGCGCTCCGGATTTCTTTGTTCACAACTGTTTATAAACTCCAAATTAAACATGTAACATTGTAAATATTTAGTGTTTGGTAGTTTATTAGTAGTGCTAGTTGTTTTTGCTTCTCTATTTCCTTTGTTTTTATGACTTCTTAACTTTTTTCTTTGTCCTGAGGAAGGGACAGGTTGTCCCGAAAATTTGACAATTATTATTGTTCGTGTCGTTGGTCATTTTTAGTGCTTTATATATATATATATATATATATATATATATATATATATATATATATATATATATATATATATATATATATATACATATATATACGGGGGGCGGGGAGGGGGGGTATGAGTGTATACGAGTGTTGTTCGGAAAGCTCGTGGACTAGCGCAATAAAATTAAAACTGCTTAAGATACATCAATGAACTTTTCAACGTTTAATTAGCATCGTCTTATTTTATTTATTAAGTAAAATATACATCATTAGTTATATTATTTAATAAAATGTTGAGGTTTTGGAAAGCAATGGTATGTCCAGGCGGCGCAAACTCGAGGATTACGCTTTTTCTGCCTAAGTGTAATTGAGGCCATCTTTAAAAAAAATGTTTGGTTACCCCATCCCGACCGACTGGCTAAAAATGGCCCGACTCATTTTTTTTTTAATCTCCAGGAAGCATTTTTTTTTATGCATTCCGGAAAACAGATTTTGAAAATTCAGCATTCATTTTGAAATTTTCTTTGAAAAAAAAATGTCTCACTTACCTACCGATTCAATTTTTTCATCCTGGGTCGGGAAAAGGCAAGCAAACATAATTTTAAAGTTGGCCTGAGAAAAAAACCCTTTTTTCGATATGAGCATTTTCATCCCAAAATGCCGTTAATTCACACATGTGGTATGACACAATTGTAACGTAAAATTTGCAATTTTTATCCCATTCTGTAAGTTCTATGAAATTTTATCGTATGAAATGTTCAAACAATTAAGGGGTTGCAATGACGTCAGAAAGGGGTGGGTTTTTTTTTTCGACTATTCTATAAAGTTTCACTCCCTGGAAAAACTGGCATAGACCTAGGAAATATTTAAATGAGCTACTGAAAAATGGAAATGCATTCAGATTACTTGTTTTTAAATGCCAAAAAAAATTAGAGAGACGAGAAATGTAAAAGTTAATGTCGATTTGTAGTAAGGGTGTTCAAAGTTTGTCACGCCGAAAAGTGACGTTGATCATGTGTGATAGATGTTGAACTCCGACAAGCAAATATACTGTTACAATCAAGTGAGGATATCTTTCATTATGTATAGATCTATTTAAATTATTATAACATTGAAATCAGCTGTTCATGACGTAAAATCATATAAATAAGACGGGGTTTGAATCTTTATTTAACTCCAAGGAATTTCATCAAGATAAGTGTATGAGATAGAGAATGAAGACATTGAGAAACAATAACGTCATGAAACTAAATGGCGACAGCGCTGGGTGATCATATGATGTCTTTTTTATTTTATGATAATTTGGTAAATAATCAAGGTATCAAGCTGAATTTTTCAAAATTTCTTTAACTTTTGTTTTTTTATGTTCCTTAAAAAAAATTGTAAGTATGAACTACATAGTATTAATTTTATCGCATCAGTCCATGAACTTTCCGAACAACCCTCACACACACTCACCCTCACACATCCACAGATATATATATATATATATATATATATATATATATATATATATATATATATATATATATATATATATATATATATATATATATATATATATATATATATATATATATATATATATACGCAGTACAGTTAAGGCTACATATGAAGATAATATGGTAATGAGGTCATAATGAGGTTTGACGTCATGACAGTTGCTCCGCCCTGATAGATCTATATATAAGCAAATAGAGCTCAAAAAAGTCATTTAACGATGATTGCGAGAATTTGTGATGAATGTCTGTATTTTCATGTTTGAATAAATAAACATTAATGATTTTCTTTTATATAAAAACGTCTTCGAAATAATTCTCATTTTTGGTGTTGTTTGGCTGAATTCGGCTTCAGCCAAACGCTTGCACTCGGTGACACGAATTGTTGTTTGCATTGTCTTTCTGACATATTTTCTATTTATCAATAAAAATCTGCATTATGACTACTTATAATGCAGATTTGTATTGATAAATAGAAAATATGTCAGAAAGACAACATCTAAAAAAGTGGCGACAGCAGCTGAGATATGCAGTGGATAAATGCAACAAGCAGGCAATCTTTAAGGAGAATATGGATAAAATAAGAGACCTAAGCCTTGTTTATCTCTTTGATAAGAAGAAGATGATGACGTTATTTCGGGAAATCATGGAAAACTGGGACGATCTGCACCACCTCCCTTAGTCCCTTTCTGTACATTTATGTAGGTGTGTATGAGCATATGTATCAACATGTAGACATACTATTGTTTACATCAATGTAAAATAACCGTGTATATGTACAATAAGATGTATTATTACAGTCCGTCACAAACTGTAATGCAGTGCCTTGTGTGTATGACCCCCCCCCCCCCCACACACACACACACACATGTATTAGGCCCTATAAAAGTTGCAGATTTTTAACAATATTATTTGCGAATATACAGAATTCTTGTCATTCAGCTTATTTTTGAAACAATATGTGTAGCAATGGAAAGCTGCAATGATACAAAAGTTATTTAATGCCTTAACAATTTCATTCATTTATATTATTATATACTATATTACTGTGGATTACTATAATAATTTATTTCTTGCATGTACAGTTTCAATCATTGATTCATTTAACATAAAATGATGTTGTCTTTCGGCATATAAACATGTTAAATAATATAAAATGCGCAGCATGACATGATATCAAATAATAATTTAGATGCAGTCACACTTGCAGTGTATATGTGAAGACAAACTGCTGCACAGTGCACAATTTATGTCACTGTAAATACAAGAGTACAAGAGCCTATTCATTTTAATTTATACCTTTGGTAGTCAAAAAAAAAAAAAAAAAAAAAAAAAAAAAAAAAAAAAAAAAATCAAAAATAAATGAAATTTAAGATTTCAGGTTTTTACCAGTGCTTCATATTTTAAATTTTTTTATACAACTTTTATCTATCTGTGTCTCTAGGCTGTAAATTTGCAGAATTTCTATATTAATGAAGATAAAATATTTGAATTTTCATTCGTCTGACTGCACGTATTTATGTATAAACTTTTTTTATAAACTGTACATATATATATATATATATATATATATATATATATATATATATATATATATATATATATATATATATATATATATATATATATATATATATATATATATATATACAATTTTTTTATCATTGTAGCTGCCAGGTGTTGTAGGCTGAAAGAATAAATAAAACTGGCATTTACAACACCCAGAGTTATCAAAATTGATGCATCAATTTCTCCACTGGGTATGAACATTACTAATTATAAAAAGCATTTCACATTAATTTTATAATATGCCAGTGTAATTTTTTTTTTCAATTATATATAGGTGAAGGAATTAAATGTTACCTCTAGTATATTGATTTTATTTTTTTTTTACTTTAACTATAGCTACCAATCTGCTCTTGCCAATGTTATAGGTTTCAATTTCCCAGAAAATTTATGTATAAAAGTTTGTTTCCTCATGGCCGTAGAAACCTGGTGAGGGAGTGCCTCCCAAAATATTTGCCGACATATAGAATTACTATCAAAAGCAGAGTTTCAATATGCTTGTGCACCCTCAATAATAAAACGCTGATGACCTTTTTCTTAATTTTTTTTATTTATTTATATATATTTTTTTGCTTGTCAAGGAATTTTTGGTAGTTGATAGTGCCCCCCCCCCCAGCTAAAAATGTATGGTGCCCACCCCCCACACACTATAATTGCTTCCTACAGGCCTGCTCCATATTAGCTACATGTATAAATATATTATACATATTCTAGGCAAGATTATTGAAATATTTTGATAATAAAACAGTAGAATTAAAATATATACATGTAATATGCTTTCTATGTTTCTCAACACCAATGAACTTTCCATAATAATATTTCATTTTGTTTTCAGAATTGATTTCATCCAAAGGAAAATGAACTGAAATGTTTGCACCTGCTCAGAATTCCCTTCACAACCTGCCTTTTAATTTGAAGAGCTGTATTTATTAAATGCATTTTCTAGAAAAATAATACTTTAACTTTTTAACTGTACAGTGGTGTGAAAGTTTGAAGGCTGTTAAAATGTGCATTTATTTTGTTGTTTGCGTTGTTTGGTTTACCAAAAAGATCTATATTTCTGCAGGTATATTGTGTTCACTTGTTTTTTAACAGAGTATCTGTTTCTTGATTACAAAGTTTTTCCTATGATTATCTTGTGTGTGCATAGATTGATAGAAACTCAAAAAAGGACACTAACCCCCCCCCCCCCCGTGACTTGTGCTAAAGTACCCAAAGAAGTAAATCCTGATGTAAAAACGGTATAATATTTATTTTTAACAGGCAAGTACGGCATATGGTATCAAAGGAGCCAGAAGCAAACTGGTGGTGGTTGGGGGGTGGGGGGGAGGGGGGTTAGATCTATAGAAAGGAAAACAGGTTATTAATAACAGGTGTAAGCACTCCAATCGCTTCATCCTGGTTCAACAAAACTTTTAACCTAGTCTAGAATCCCTGAATAGTAGAAGGTTTGATAGCTACTACGAGAATCACATAGAATGTATGTGAAAAAATTCTGTTAGAGATTTTTTTTTAATTTGTGTGTGTGTACGTACGGAGGGGGGGGGTATAAATATTTCAATAATTGATAGGGGGTTGTCTATTGTTTATTAGAAATTATTGAATCTTTCAACATTTTTAACCATGGGCATACATGATGGATGTTGCGTCAAATTTTAGACCTATTGTGAACCAGGCCTCTGAATTTCTATCAATAAGCCGTTATATGATTGATCAGAGTACGTTATATATATATACCCCATCTATACATGTATATAAATACATATATATGTATTTATATATAATAGAGGGGATATACATATTACTTCGATCAATCATATAACGGCTTATTGAGAGAAATTCAGAGGCCCGTGCACATGGTGCATGTAGGAAATGCGGAAGGTGTCAAGACGTCTTGTGTACAGCGTATAAAAGAACGAAGACATACAAAACAAAGTAAAGTCAAGGATTTTGTTATGCATACCATTTTGATTTAGTGAAAAAAGGCCAGCACAGTCCGTAGATATTATTTGTTTAAACTTTGCTAGGTACACAAACTCTATGAAGTACTAGAGAGTTATCTCCCATGCTGGGTCAATGATGCGTTTGAAAACTATATTTAGAATAAATGTGTCAAGATTTCAATTTTTAATCAAAAAGTGCAAGGGCAAGGCGATAACCAAAGAGGTAGGTTTTTATTTCAAATTCTTTATTATACTGTATATTTTTTGAAAAGTGATGCTCATTTCTTTGTAATTCATTAGGTAATTTATAATTTCCGATGAAATTATGAAAATACCGTACCCTATTTTTGAATACTGGTGTTTGTTTTCAATGAATAACTTAATTGTCTCAGAAATCTAACTCAATGAGCATCAGTTTTGAGATAGGATAGATATCAAGGGACACACATTGTGCAGTTTATTTTTGTTTGCCTTGCCCTTGCACTTTTTGGTTAAATTTGACATTTCATATTTTGACCCAAAATCGGATCCCACGTGACTGTATAGGTCACATGATGACAAAAAATATTGATCTCAAAAGCGATGAACATACTCTTCAAAATGTCATTAAGATATTTTAAATAGAGTACCATGCTAAAAAATTAGACGGTTGAACTTTAAGTGTCTCGTTTTTAGTGCATTTTGATAGAAAATGTTGCCTTAACTGTACTGCGTATGTATATATATATATATATATATATATATATATATATATATATATATATATATATATATATATATATATATATATATATATATATATATATATATGCAATATTTGTAATTCATTTGTGGCAATCATTTTATTAAATTTTATTTAAATCCATTTTTCAATTATTCAAGACATTTTTTGAAAAAATATTCTGACCTTATTTATTAAACATTGAACTTAACTTTCTGCATGCTGAAGAAAATCTGGGGGAAAAAAATCAACAATCTATACGTACGGTGGCTCTAAAATTGATTCCATTTCTATGTAACCGTTGACAGGAACACAGCTAAAATCTTCTCATGAAAATATAAAAATATATACATATACTTCTATTCAAGATTTCGAAGTGCATGAATTCATCTTCAGTATGAAAAAAAAACACAAACAAATTGACTTCAGTTTCTAACATATTTTTGTTACTTAAGAAGATAACATATACTGCAGTGTCTATGTACTATATGGAAAATTAACTTATCTATTTTTTTTTTTTAATTTTAACGATGCAATGCTTTACGGATTATGAAATATTTTTCTTTCTTATTTTATGCCAGCCTACCCACATACGATGAAACATATGCACAGATGTCTTGCAGTTATCAAAACAAGAAAACTTTCTCTGTATCTTCAAAAGAATGATTTAGATCATCTACATATTTTACGTCAACTGAATAGATGAATGAAAGAGTATCTGTACGGGGACCGTATAAAAAAAATCGCAGACTTCGTGCACAGAAAAAAAAGTTGAAGAAATAATCAAACGAAATATATTCTATATGGTCTTCTTATATGGTCATCAAAATTTATATCGAAATGTAAAATTGAATCAATTTAGGGAGATCTAACATGAAGTCACGGTGAAGTAAAATCTTTGACATCACAAGCATTATAAAATATGAGCTTTCATTTTCTCAATATTTTCCCTTAGTGTTTGATACCTTTCACATTGGGTAACCTTATTCACTCAGCATAAACACCCATAAACTATTTCTTGTCCAGCTTAAAAACTATAACATAGGTATAGTATGTTTTAGTCTGTTTTAAACTCCAAAATCGCTAATATTTCAGAAATAGTGTGACATCATTCACTCTCAATCATGTTCTTAACAGTCCAGGCACTGGGGCCATACAAATTAGACGAGATCACTTTTGATCCCCGTCTAGCTTTTATAAAAGAAATTGAAAGTACAAAAGAGAGACCGACTTTAGAGCTCATCTAAGTTTTATGGCACCGGAGTCTGATCAAGTTTTCGTCGATGATCTTGCGTCCCTTCCCATACAGCCTTTTACTGAGGTGTAACCGTCTAAAATTCTCATTTATTATTACATCTCAAGGATTTAAGAAGGTAAGACACATACCTTAGTATTTAAAGTTCTCTTTTTTTTCCTATTTGTACATATATATCAGGTATAATGCTGGTTAACTACATACATGTATTTAATCGAGCATATTTGGGTCTACGTTGGCGTCTTATAGAGTATTACACATAATTTGACAAACCTGTGCTGCTCCGTCAAATCACTAGACGTCATTTTTGCAGTTGTTTTCATGTGGATAGCATCGGAGAAAAATCACAATATTTGTGTTAGTACTTCAAACGTAATGTAAAATATCTAAATACGGAATAACAAAATAAGGAACTTTAGAGAATTTGCCGAATAATATTGTAATTATTGAAAACAAATGAGTGAAATTTGGGACTACTACGTTTGTTTTCAAAATTTTTCGTCATGCTCCCTAAATCTCGATCACCAATATCAAAACAGCAATAATTTTAGGAGAAATTATTTTAAAATAATAAATATACGAAAAAGCTTCTGGAATGTTTATTTAAAAAAAATACTATTTGACGTCTGTAAGATTAAATTATAGAAGAATCCGCGTAATTTTTGAACGGCCTTTTACTTTAACAAATAAAAAAAGATTTTCACTCAAACATTATTATCAAAAAATATGTACAGTAATTATAATAATTATATTCTTTCGGGGTTCGTCCTGCATACATGTATATGTACATTGAATAAAATGTTTTTAACTTTACCTTGATGAAACCTTTCTTCTCTATAATTTTTTTCACTCTTAACTGCTTTTGTACTGATTGAAAATATGCATAGAATTACAAAAACTCTTCATGCAGTAATCCTCCCCTTAGAATGAATACAAGGACAGCGAATATCAACAAATTTTCAGTATTAGCGAGCGCAACGAGCTCTTAAAGAGTAAATTTGACCTTGCACATTGATTCCAACGATTTTTTCCCGCTGTAACATCTGGACCCACAATGCAACATGAATGCATCTCGCTACTAACTACGTTTTCGCGGTAACAACAGTTTTTCGCCAAATATAATTACTCACTTTGATTTAATTGATATTGCAGATAAAAATTTGATCATACGTTCTTTGTTATAATTTGCACTTTTCAGACTTCGGTTTGATAATGCAACTAACATATGACTTCATGTGACGACAAAATCTAGACGTGCGTTTTGAAGGGGCGGATCTAAATTAAAACTGACTTGGTATCCAATAATGTGCATCTACGCTCGCCCCAACGGTCGCACCGTCGACATATGTTACTAACATATCACATGATAGGAAAAAAAAATATTTTTTGAACAAATCGTTGGCAAACGGTCACAAGAGAGCTCATGTTAAATTCAGATCATTATTCATTGTATGCACCTAGTGATTGACAGTTTGGAAGCTAGCTGAACTTTTCAAAGTTTAGGAAATTGTACCGTACTACATCGTTGTACTATAAAGCACTTAAAAGATACATGGTAAATAAGATTTTTGTATATACTGTCCTGAATTAAAAATTTTAGTCATTTTTGTAAAGATTTTTTTTTTCTAAATTTTATATTGCATATTGTAAACCTCATATATATATATATATATATATATATATATATATATATATATATATATATATATATATATATATATATATATATATATATATATATATATATATATCTTGAGCTAAATCAATTGGATTTTTCCCCTCCTAAATACCTTTTGTTAAATCAATCTGGATTGTTTCACTGTAAGTCTTCCACACAATATTCCATGCCTTTATTTTGTATGAAATCGTGCTAAGTCCTCTATACGTTCCTGTGTCGAAAAAATAGTTTCTAACGGTTTTCTTCTTTGGGAGGATGTATGGAATAGAAAAGCAATATTGTTTACTTAAATGTTTTTCTAGCGACAAAGAAGTTATTGGAAGAAATGATTTGATCATTACTTCCAATAGTATTATTGTTAGACTGTCCCGTTCAACTGCAACATAAACTGGCTTTACACCATTTACCTTTGGTGCTAAAAGAAAAATAAAATGTTGCTCAGTATAAAAAAAGATAAAGACAAATATAAAGAAAAGGTTGTACTATATAATAGGTATGTTTACAAAATATTGGTTGGAAGATACATGTAAGTAGTATTATAAAAATTCTGTCCTTTTTATGTATGCGCAATTACATGTCTTTTTTTATGATTTATATATTTATGATAGGGATACGTAGAAAATTACATTGTACGTACCTAAGAATTCTAAAGCACGCTTGCACAGATAAATTAATATCATTGCTCCGAACACCCATAGTGCAATAAGCTCCTTCATTGTACAAGAAAAGACACTAAAATGACAGAGAGATTAAACAGAAAATTAAATTTAATTATTCTGATATGGTAACTGTTAAATTTATATTATGCAATCTACAGTAATTCGTACACATGACAAGGTTAATTGGATTTGTCTCATCGTGTTTTGTGTATAATATGACATGTTAAATTTCAGGTGCCTTAAGATCCCCTTTTTGCAACAACCTCTAAATAAATGGCCTTGACCATCAGTAAATATAACTATATTTGAAAAGTGTCTGTCGTCTCTGTGAAATCGGGAAACTGATATGATAAATTCATAAACGAATTGGTAGAAGTCATTAAATATGAAAAAAAAAATCTTTACAGTACTCTTTAACCATGCAGGATATAGATAAATCAACATAATATATGATAGAAGAATGCACAAAAAGTACTCGTACCATATGTCCATGATTAAGACTGTGCCTTTCAGCTGTCGATAGATAATATTTAGAGAAGTTATCAAATGTTTGGTTATTCACATATTACAACTACACATTAACCAAATACATAAAACATTACAAAAAAAATTAAATCTATTTTCACTGTCTACAAGACGTAAAGGCCGTGTGAAACGTACTGTCTTTTTACATGAAAACTACGAAAACCACGAACACAGAGTGACCCGTTACAGAGTGCAGTTTATATGTAACAAATCAGACCAAGAGGGGAAAAGATGAAGATGATAAAGAGCGCTGCAACGGAAACAGTAAACGAACAAAACAGAGAACCAGAAACTTAAGAATAAATTGAACAAATTAAATAGTATTTGTGATTTTAAGAGGAAATTGTATTATACCTAATCAATTCCAAAATTAATCTCACAGGTTTAGGATCTCCAGATCTGTTCTTCGACCTTTTCCCTCTCTAGAAAAACACTTGAAAAAACTTTCAGACGAGCAACAAATCCTAAGTGCTACACATTTTCCATTCAATGAGGCCCAATGTACTTGGTTTGCGCATTGTTACGTTTTCACGCAGCGTTGTTTCAGACGCGTCTCAGTACCCTTGATTGCCGTCACAATTGAGTACAATCACGCCACAGTTAAAATGACGTCAAATTGCGCTAAAATATTTTGTTATTCTTTGTAGGTCTTGACTGTGTGTGTGTTGAAAGCTCACTTATGCTGGCATATCTATCAATGCTTGTGTTTTAAAAAATAAATTTATTAATCTAAAACAACTTTGTAACACAATTTATTTTGAAATATTGTGAATTTCTAACAAGATATTTATCAGTTTTATCTTTTTGATTTTATTTTTGGAGTTTAAAAAAATGCAATCTTAAGTAAACACATGTCTTTCTCCTAAAAATATTTATTTAATAATTTTGTTGATAACTTAACTATGGGTGTAGTACATTTACTTTAAAAAAATCTAGGACATTTAAATGCAACCAAGAAGAAAAAAACTAGGACATTTAAATGCAACCAAGAAGAAATACTTTAGTTTCCTACATATTAACAAGCTTTGTAATTTTATTATCAATATTATTAGCGAACAAAAAAGTGTGCAGAGAGACCAGAAACTTGACAATAAATGAAAAAAAAATACATTGCTTTTACAATTTTAAAAGGAAAAACATTATATAATACATAATTAATTTCAAAATTAATCTCACAGGCTTAGTATCATCAGATCTGTTCCTCGATCCTTTCCCCCTCTTGATAAACACTTGAAAAAACTCTCAGATTGTTAACAAATCCTAAGTGCTATACATTTTCCATTTCAGGTACATCACATTAATATATATAGCTTACCTCCTCAATGTTTTCAAATAAATAAAGGTAGACTGTCTAACGAGGGGCCTTGTAACACAGCGTTTAGATAAAATACTGAACCATTTAAAAACATCGATAAGAGTGAACCATAAGGCGTACGTTCAATATTACAGATATAGTAAGGACAGGGAAACATGGGCTATGAATAACAGCTTACTACACTAAATTGTACCGTTAAACATATTTGAAATGACTGACATATATCAACGAAGGTTATTATATCGTCTTTCTATAGTCAGTATATATAAAAATGGTTTATAAATCTCAATAGTCACTGGTTGTAAAGTAATATTGACAACATGATCTATGAGAGTGCAGCAGTGATCATAACATTACCTGTACAAAGGACACCTCAAAACTCGTTGTAAACAATGGCTGTATCTAATAAAAAGAGGTGAGCAGAAAATAAACGTTTAAACCTTTTTAAATTCACAAAAGGATATTTACGTAAGCCATTTATATCGATTGGTAAGTGGAGTTATATATAATCTTAATACAAAGCAGCACAAAAAGAAGGCCGGCAATTCATTTGAAATCTTTTAATCAACATATGACCAAAGTACAGGTTGTATTGCAAACAAGGTCATTGTATCAGCCATAGAATTTGCAAATGTTGATCTGAAACAAGATTCTTGTTACCCTTGTTACCTAATATTTGTCACTATAGTCTGCATCGGTGTAGGAATAGATCATACGCAGAACATGCTCTTGTGTAATATATCAACTTTGCAAGCATAAAGAAAATATGCAGGTGAAGATGGTACGTTGGTTCATAAATAAGATCAATTGCCGATGGGGAAATTGATGTCATGATTATAGTTTTCAATCATATCCTTCTCTATCAAAATTTTCAAGTATGAAGCAGATATGTCAGACACTACGGTACCTTGTTATTTAGAGTTCACTGGGAAGATATATTGAGATATTGAATGATTGATTGATTGGTTGTATGTTGTTTTAGATCCCATTTGAGAATTTTTCACTCATATAGAGACGTCACCATATACCGGTGAAGGGCTTCAAATTTTGACCTTTACTCGGCACTCAGGGCCATTGAACAGTGAGGGATCTTTATCGTGCCAACGCCTGCTGTGACAGGGGGCCTCGGTTTTTTAGGTCTCAACCGAAGGACCCACAACTTTCACTTCAAAGTTCCGAGCGCATGGCGAAGGAACAGTTGCAACCCATTTTTTATCGACTTAGGTCAGTCGCAGCCGAGATTCGAACTCACAACCTCCCAATCACGAAACATCTGCTCTACCGACTGAGCTACCGTGAACGGTAAGAGATAGTGAATGAACATGAGACTGAAAATGAGCATTGTTAATTGATAAAGCGGCCGTCGTTATATCTTTATGTCGAATTGTAAGCTACAACGAAACATTTTATTTTAAATTGTTTAAATTTTAACATAACTTTCAAACTTGATTTTTCAATGCATTATGAAGACTTTATTTAGACTATTAAATTGTTCTTTTTGTGCATAATCATAGGTCTTCCCATGCCATAATTCTTTCTTACGACAATTTTTTTTTTTTGCTTACATATTTGACGTATTACTTATTACAAGTACCACACCTTTCATTGACAAAAGAAGAATACTGGATTAGAACATTTGGCATGGCCTTTCCACATGGTATCAACGACAATGTCGACAGTGTTGGGAATCATTGAATTTGACAGTGTAATTTAGGGAATCCCGATCTTTCATCTGGCACCCTAATTTCATAAATATTATGAATTCTGTGGAAGATTACGCCAGGCGATGGGCCAGACATGAAAAAGAAGACCTTGACACTTTGTCAGAATGGGGTAAATGTATCAGATGGATGTTGAAATCTCGCATTAAGCGATTGTTTGGCAATATAAAACCACCTATCATTCTGTCTTTGTCTTTTTTTATCTTTGAATCCTTGCTTGTAGGGTTCATTATTTTTATTGTATTTTAGAGGAACTGGGATTTTATTCAGCAAGTGGTAATCCAACTTAAACCATAGCTTCCTTACTAAGGAGGAGGTTCTTTCTTCAAGATCATATGTCAGTTTAAAAATATTTTTAATATTCCAAACAATCAACATGGTCTTTAATCTCATACCTATACTGAATTCCTTAACCTCATAAAAATCCTTACAAAGATACATAGCGGGTTCCATGGAATATTCTTCCAATATCTACCATAGCTGCTTTTTCAAAAAAAAAAAAATGGAACTCATTAATTTAATTATTTTGTCTTTGGTCGTTTGCTTATTTTTTTTAATCACTCTGATTGTATACACAAGTACCCTGAAGTAGATATTAAAAATATGCTTAATTTTCTGCTTGACAACAACATTTGGAAATCAAGACTTCCAACAACCTGTGGGAATTCCAATATGTATCAATTGCATCCCGTTATTAGCTGACCAATTCTTGTATTCATGAGAAGCAGAAGTTATTCAATAACTTACACATGACAAGAAGAAGACACTTGGCCTTCAATTCGACATTTAGATGCATCGCTGACGTATTGTCAATAAATAACGGTTACTTCCATTCAAATGTTAACTCGATATATCCCAGTGAGCTTTAAATAAAAGACACTACATATTCTGGCACATCTGCTTCATATTTGGATATTTTACAAGAAAAATACAAGTAAAAATACGTTAATAGTAACCTAACAACAAAACTTTATGATATTTGTGATGGCTTCTGAAAGTTTTCTGTCGTCAAATTCCATAACTTATGTAAAAGTATACTCTAATCACCTACATATGGGGTTTATATTTACCATTTCATTCTATACGCAAGATCATGCTCCAAGTACGAACAATTTCTAAAATGAGGCAAGCTATTAACGTTTGAAGTCAGCATTTTGCAAGTTCTATGAATGATAAAATGGCCTTGTCAGCAAATACAATTTATCATTGAGTCAAATGCTGACTGACGTTTTTCATACTACTTTTTTACGATTTTTTTTTTGTGCCAGATCATGACAAGGAACAGGCAGTGTGTTACCGGTTGACAGGGGATGCTTACTACTCCATGTCACCTGATTCCACCTCCGATGTTTTTAGAAGTCCTTCTTTGCGCTGCTCCCGATTTGTATTTTTTGACAGCATTTTTTGACATATTTTACCACAAATTTTTCGATAATCCAAACAATTGCTATATTTGATAAAAACAATGTTTTTATCCGATCAGCGTCTATTTGTAATTTAAGTACGCCATGAAAATTTAAGTGATATACGCACAATGAATTATATAGTCAACATTGAATGAAACTTTAGAACAGATGTATATGATAAGCTATCTTTTACTAAAACCTAAAATGTAATGATCTTTTAGAAAAAGATATCTACACATTTTCTGGTTTAAGCACAGAAATAAATAATGAAAGTGGACAAATATTGACCATTTGCCAGCGATTCAACTACTAGTATATGAAGTTTTCAATAAAATATATAGAGAAAAATAAAATTATCTTCACTTTTGGCACAGATCTGTAACTTATTGATCTAAATACAGAACTGCTATGTCGTATTTGCATAAAAGATTGTATTTATATAGCGAATCGATTTTTGCTTTTAAAAACGTATAATGTAAATATGAGCAATGTTTAAATATAAGTCAGTTGCACTTGATCATGATTTCCTAAGCGAAAGACCTTGAATGTTGACTTAATTTTCGATTTTTGTATCACATATAGTAAACTGCATTTAGGAATAAATCAGTCAATTATATGTCATTTACGATAATGCATAGGTTGTCCAAAAATAGATGTAAAATGCCTCACATATAGTTTATTTGGTACATACCGTTCTGATAATGCAAACATTGAAAAAAAACTATTATATTAAGAACTTGTATATTAAGAACTGACATTCGCCGTATGTCTATGTCCTGGATTTTTAGAATAACTAACCGCGATGTTGACTTAGATCGCAGTGATCTGGCGGGCTTGTATTCAATTATGAGATCCTCGATTTAAGATGGAGCTAACCCGTGTAACGATTGCTAAACATACGACAATTATTTATGTTGTGGACGAAAGTAAACGGGTAGCCAATGAAGATCTGCTAGAACAGGGGTAATGTGCGCCCCTTTTGATGATCTTATAACCAGACGAGCTGATGTTTTTGACCCTTTGCATGCGTTCGAGGATGTTCTCTGAAACTCCATAAAGTAGGCAGTTCCCATAGTCCAATCTGGTAGTGATTACAGCGTCCACCATTGTCTTGCAGGTTTCTTTGGTAAGGAAGCGCCGTATACGTCCAATATTGCATATTTTGAAATAGCATGACTTGACGATCCAGGATACCTGTTTTTCCATAGTAAAGTGTAGATCGAAAAACATACCTAGGTTTTTCACACATGGCACGCTTTCAATGCAGTCTTTGATCTTACGTATCTCGTGGTAATCTCTGCCAACATTTCTTTCCATGTTTAAAAAAGATGCGTTATCGATTAAATCTTTCCACTCTATGATTTGCCCATCATTTCTCTAATCTCAGTCTCTCGAGAATTTAGTAATCTTACAAATCGAGCACAATAATTTTTAAAGATCTTTTTCCTTACCTCTATATATCCTTACTCCTCACTAAAAAAAATCTTTAGACATAATGTGCTACATGTGCCATATATTCAAGAAATAGTGTAAAACAAATCTGGATTCTCAAAAATTCCGAAGAAATATAAAGACTCTTTAAATGAAGAAACTTTTCAAAATTCAATAGCATAAAAAAATACAACATTTCCACTCTTTATACACCCATTTCTCATGATAAATTCAAGAACATGCTTTTTTTTTTGTTATCATAGACAACTGCTCTCTCTCAATAAAAAAAATGGAACTCATAAAGTTTCATATCTTGTGATATGTCATCTAAAACCTGACTTTATTAAAATCAGTCTGATTCTACACACGTACTTTCATGTTGATATATAAAAGATGCTGGAGTTCCTCACTGACATTATCTAGTATGTAGTCCTGGTGACCAGGTCTTCTAAGAATCTGTTTGAATTCAGGCGACACTAATTGTGTTCCATTCCTGTTCACCGATTTGTATTGTTTTTAGATTTTTTTGAGATTGATCAATCTTTGTTATCTTTACCTTTCTCATTATAATCCGATCTTATTTTCTATTTCTAAATTTCAAATGATAAGCATTTCTCTATACTTTCAAGCATGCATATATAAAAAAAACCCATAGAAATATCCAGAATATAAGCGTAGTCTAGATACCATAATTTGACATTTGAGATCGAGGTCATGTATTACAAAATCAATTTATTTCAGGGACATAAATAATAAAAAAATAATTTATGTTTTTTTCTTTCCATTTAGACACTTCTTTCGAATGTGTTCACAGATATAAATACTCAGGAAATGCTTAAATAAATTATGACAAAGATGACAACTAAAAATCACTCCTGTATTCATGATCTTGATACATAAATAAATGTTAATAAACAGGAATTATCCGTCTTTTACTAAAGTTTTAAAAAATTTCTGACATTATTAGCACTTAAAATTGACATCACAATGTTTATATTCTTTCATTCAATGCTACTCTTTGACATTTTTTTCTTCAAATGAACAAGAATTTAAATGTTCACTTTATTTTATTTATATCATATTCATTTAATAAAATGAAGTAATCTGGTCGAACATCAGCATACTTCTTAAACTTTGATTATATTTGAAGCCATCGTTAAACGAAAATGCATTTAATAAAGTTTGATATATTTTGATAATAATGAATGTTACGGCAGCTATTAGTTAAAAGTTTTTCACATACGTATATTCTTTTATCACGATTATGTGTGCAGGTACTTTACTCTCGGCAGCTTTTGTTGTATGTGCTATAAATAAATTTCTGTTGGAAAAATGGTTTTCCTCCACGTTGGAAGTCTAAAATTAAAGGCACGTCATCATGATTAAGAAAAAGCTGCGGGAAGTTTTCATTTATTATTACATCTCAAGGATTTAAGAAGGTAAGACACGTAACTAAGTATTTAAAATAAGGAAGGGGTATTATGTGTTGTGATCGATTCAAACCAATCTACTATACTATAAGTCACAGTTGTTAAAAAATACAATGCATTTATAAAGAATGCCGATATGTTGAAATTATCGATTTTGTTTTGTAAAATTTTATTATTTTGAATTACCTGATTTGTTGCATGCATCAATTCAATTGACGATGGCTTCAAAAAAATAAATATCTATGAATAGTCAATATATCGCTCTGCATTGAGGTACACTTTTTGTTTTAAATAATAATTTTAAATTTCACCACAAAAATGCCATTCATAATCGAAAAAGAAAATAAAAGGTGATATGTTAGCTTAGAAAGCAAGATAAATGCATATTTCTGAATATTGATGATGTTGTATTTCCCAAATAGTCAGCTTTCAGAAAAAGAAATACGATTGTTCTTTATCTTAATAATGAGAAATTTGACAAATAATTATTTTGGGATATCCCGTTAACCTTTGGTCGGAATTCACTGATTATTTTGATTATTTTAATTTTGTCATTTTATTCAGATATAGGTAAAAAATGAAGACATTCAACAGATTTCTTGTCTTGTTGGCTGGCATGTTATCAAGTTGCTGCATTTCGGAAGGTAATTCACATAAAATATTTATTCCAATGTATTCGATATTTCCGTTAAATACCTTTTATATATTACAGTGTACATTGAAGTGAGAGAAAGAGTTTGATCCTTTTTATTTTTATGCTTGCATCGGAACAAAACAGACCAAAAGTTCTTTTCAAACATTGAGACGTTAGCAATAATTCCTAACTTAAGTAGTCAATATATATGGCCTTTCTATAATGTGTCTCATAAAACACAAATCTTACAGACGTAAAGTCCTTGCATTTGCTCTCTCGCCTTAATTTAGTAAAACTACCTTAGTACCTGTAGTATATATAGAAACATCCCGAAGTAAGAAACAAAGTTAAGTTTTCAATTTTAATTTTGTGTTTTTTAAATAGATAAAAAAGGATAAAAAATAATAATAATAATAAATAAATTGATAAAAAAGATAAAAAGGAAGGGTTTCGACATTAACAAATTGATTTTGCCACTAACTTTTTAACAAATAAATGTGGCATTCAGCTTTCTAATCTACTGATTACTAGACAATCATATTTTTTGTGAGGAGAAATATGCAATACCTGCCATAAATAGTATTATTAATCACAATGAAAGATTTTAACAAAGGATCGATTGCCTAAAATTCTATCATTTAAATTGAATCAAGTACATTTTTCAGAGTATAAAGAAAGATGATGTAACGACCAACCTACCCAGCTCTTTTTATATCGTATGATACACTGAATGACAGTCATATTGTTGTGTCATTTAATTACTCATTTCTCGTTCTTGGTTTTTTTTTTAATTCCTAATATTTGAATGAATACTCTTGTTAAAAGTAAATACCTCAATCCCCTCTTTAAGCATTTAAAAATTTAAAATTGATTTGGCATGAATATCAATAGATTAAACATTTTATATAATTATTCAGGGGCTTCAATCAAAGACACTAATGCATTTAGTTGGCAATGCAATAACACAATGATCCACGCCCTTCATCTTGGAGAGGAGTATTTCATCGAGCGTGTTCTTTTCCCTTCTCTTGGTCTAACAGGAATCATTATCAGGATTGGATCTCTTGCAGCAAGAATGATCAATCACGTTTACGTCAAAACTTTAGAAAGGCTCTCCGTGGAATTTTTTAAGGAACTGGTATTGTCGTTGTTTAAAAAAGTGGCAGAAGAAATCCCTTTTGTACACGCACTTTTAGACGCACTAAATATCTTCAATAATGAAATTGCTTCATCCGTATGCCGAACATCAGGGTTTATGATAGACCGAATAGCCGACAAGCGTGATTTTCCATCGTTGTTTTTCAAGAATTATTTCAGTAGACTTACCTGGATAGAAAAACTGATGTACTGGTTTGAATCTTTTATCACATCAATAGAAAAGGATTGGGAATTTTTTTATAATGAATTGAAGAGGGACATAGAGGGATTTGTTAATTAATAAAAATGGTCAAAATTTGTCTAGGTGCAATTATATTCTAAGTATTCTAAAGCAATATATGGAATCTAATTACAAATCCACCTATTTAAGCTTCAAAAAGTTTAATCAAACATACTCGATATATTAAACCGCGGTAAATGTGACGTCGAATTATAACTAGGATTAATAAGTGTTTTATTTTAAGATAAAAAATAACTCCCTTTCAATGTACAACTGAAATACATGTTCCTATATAAATAATACATGTAATTGGTTTAATACAATTTTGTACAAATTCTATTTTTATAAACACATGAATAATTGTTTATTGTACGTCTTTGTTCCACAATACACTCATTTTCAGTTTGGCTCTTCACAATTTCGATTCCTTTGTTTTAATAGCGATTCTCTGTAACCACTTAAACTTCTTTGCCACGCATGGTCATCGATTTTGATGAAACTTTGCCCATTATTACAACTTGACACCAGAAAGATATATTAAATAAAATTTCGTTGCTATGTGTCTTGGTTGCCATGGTAACAGCCAGAAAAGTTGAAAAAATTGAGATTTTCAGTTACTTTAATTCTTTATTAAGCCTTAATAAAGACTAAGAAAAACAAACACACTATTCTCCCAAAAACATGACACCTTGTTGCCACTTATGCTATAAAGAAACTATTTAGAATTTATCTCTAAGTAAGTGGTAACCATGGGCACATTTGGAATACATTTTAGATGCTGAAAAATGCTGAAAAACGCTCAATATTCACAAATGATAGATGTTACATGATCAAACTCAATCAAAAACCTAAGAAAAGCAATGAAAAATATTTACCTTATGTAATTAGGTATTGCCAGTATTATTCTAAAAATAACTTTCATGGTTGCCATGGTAACACAGTGTCCCCATGCAAAATCTGTTGCTATAATTGGATTAATGCTACTATCTTGAGGAAAAACAATAAAATTCATGACTGGCACATATACATCCTTAGGACCTTGCAACACCGACAACATAAGAAAAATTGAGATTAATTGTTACTTTGCAGTGTAACCATGGAAACAACGTACTAGTTGTTTAAAGTGATTTTTTTTTTGCTGCCTTAGGAATTTACTAACCTTTTAATCAAGAAACATATTATTTGAATCACCTTGAATAGTACTTATCTCATAGAACTAAAGTTGAATATCATATATTGATACAGGTTGTTGAAAAATACAACACTGTTGCTATGGTTACCAAGAAGAGAAAATGTTCGATTTTGTTAATTTTATGTCAATATTAGACCCTATGTGCCAGCTTTTTGCATCCAGTTAGAGATTGGGTGGTAGTCAAAATTGAAAGTCAGGTTAGTTGTTCACATATATCAATCATAAAAGTTTTGGGAATCTACATACAAGGGTACGTATCCAAGGAAACGGAGTATTTTTCAGATTTTTATGCATGTTTTTTCGCCTTATTTCCATAGCAACGCACTATTTAAGGAATTGAAATTGAATTTTTTGAAATGTGAAAATTAGGGTCACACCAAGGCCTTTAAAAATTGATCATCAGTTATATAGAAATATGCTTTTTAAAAAGATAGGATAAGATTAAAACAATAAGGGAGTAAATTTAAAATCCCTTCATGCTATTAAAACCATGGCAACCATTGCCAACCTATAAGAAATATCATATTTTGTCCTTGGTATATGTTACAAGGATCTCTTGTCTATTATTTGCTTGCATTTCAACCTATAATTGTTTTTATTCTTAAGTGTATGACTTTATAAAATTAAATGAACAAAATTATTACTTTTGAATACTTTGTTTCCATAGTAACGTATGTTATAGTTGATTTACCAAACATGTTTATCATGCATTTAAGACATCAGACCTTCAACTTTCAGAAACAGTCATTGCCACTTGTTTGCTTTGCTGCAAACGTTAACTGTGGGACTCTGAACATGTTGAAAAATGCCATTTTTCAAACTTTACAACATGTTGCTATGGTAACCATGACACGTAGCAACCAATTTTTGCCTGATTTGAATTTACGGTATCAAAGACTTTTATCATAGAGAGTTTGGAGAAATTCTGAGACTATGCGTGCCACAGCTCCTATGTAAAAGTTCAAGTCATTACAGAGAATGGCTCTTAATATTATCCAGAAAGATAACCAATGCTTATATATATTGACTTTTTCCTACACATCCATATTAAGCATCTAATGTTTTGATGCAATATATTTACATTATGTATATTTGTTTAACTTTATTTTTCTTTTTTTTTTTTTTTTTTTTTTTTTTTTTTTTTTTTGTTTTTTTTTGTTTTTTTTTTGTTTTCAAAATATCTTGTTGTTGTCTTACGAAGTATTTTCCGTTTTTCCTGTATCAAGATACTGAATGATTATTGTGAAGGTGGAAGAGTTGGCAAGAAGCCCGACTATTAATTTTCTTTTTTCTAAAAATACTTTTTTTTGTTTCAACATAAGAATGCATTTATGCTATTAGGAAAACTCTATCGACCTTTCCTTCAACTTATTCAATTTTGTTTCTTTATTTATACTGCATGCGGGGTTTATATGATCTCTGAGTTGATTCGATAAGCAAGAGCATTTTCTACGTATGAACAATTTATAAAACGAGGTAATTTTTTGACATGTTGATGAAACAGGAATATCAACAGTCTTTAAAATCATTATTTCATAAGTTCTATGGTCTATACAATGACTTTGTCAACAAATACATCTCTAATGAAGTCAAATGCTGAATGACATTTTTCATACTAATTGTAAGACCATTATTTACACATTGAATTGTCACCGGATTGTTCCGTTATTTCCCAATCATGACAAGGAGCACAGAGCGGGTGAAACCTGTCAGCAGGAGATGCTCACTCCTCCATGACACCTGATCTCATCTCTGATGTTTTAGAGGTCCGCGTTTGCTCTACTCCTGATGTGTATTTCTTGACTTTTGACCTTGAATACTGGTCGTTATCTCCATATATCCCATTTTATATTGTTGTTACTTTTCTGGAAAGTGGGGTGTTTCTTTTTATTTCATTTTCTTATGGTTTTTTGCATTACCACATGTTTGCCAACATGTCCACAATTAATTTTGTACATATTTCAACGCATTCCTTATTATCATTGCAATTTTTGTGTTTGTTAACAATTTGAATATAAATTAAAGATAGTTTGATTTATAATTTTACTATATCTGGATTGTGTAGATTATGTGTACATATTTTTCATTCATTAACGCAAATGACATTAAAAAACCTTCAATTTGCTTTACTTGTCTCCTTTAATTCACCTGAGCTGAATTCCTATGATCATATTTTGTTCAATATTGTATTACTTTCTGTCTTTTTGTCCGTCTGTTTACCCCTTTTAATCTTAAATTTTCATATTTTCGACTTCTCAAGACACTGGACCAGCTTTTTTAAGCTTATGTAAATTGTGATTTCTTTACATTTACACACACACACACACACACACACACACACACACACACACACACACACACATATATATATATATATATATATATATATATATATATATATATATATATATATATATATAGCAATGCAGTTTTGTTTTGCATTTTCTTACAGTACATGCCTGTTTTAATTGCAACTTAAAAATGTATATAAAAAGTTATTTAAAATGTTGTTTTCTTCTTGTCCGATTAAAATAAAGGTTTTGATTTAATAGCGACTTTAATCCAAAACTCGAATACAAACATCTCTTTAGTATTTTCGGAAAATTAAGTTCCTTCAGTGCAAGTTCTTCCTTTTAAAGGAAATTAAATATTGCTTCACCTAGACATAAAAAAGATTGTGTTGTGATTGGCTTTGTCCGATCACTATTGATTCCATATGAGTTATTCAACAGATTTAACTATCTGCGCACATTTTACGCCCTGCACTACTTTGTGTACTATGCACTGAGAGCTTCAAGTAAATCTTTCATAACATGTTATGTACTAACAAGCATTTTTTTTTTCACGCATTTACCTTCAAATGCAAAGGTTTATACAGATACACTGTGAATAAACTTACATTTTTCTGCACATGCGTAAGAATGTTATTCGGAGGTACATTTCCCTTCAGGGGTGAAGTTTATTTGTTTATTGGTGATTCGGATAAGGAACAAAAATCGAATTAAGGGGCTCTTTACAATGTCAGAAAATGGCGTACTTTCGTTCGAAACGCCATTTTTGGTCCGAAATGAATTGCTTCTGTCATAAACAAATTCACTGAACACCGATTAATCACGGGTATAACACCACTTACGATATGTATACTAGCTCTACTGTGAATGGAATCTATCCCCTCGAGGCGACGAGAGTGGCCAATGTGGCCTTTCATTTAGCATGAATTGTTTGTCAATATATTCAATTTCGACTTATTTATTTACAAACAATATAATTTATTAAAATAAAATATGATTATAAGTAATAAAAAGTTAATATAATAAACCAAAGCTTTGTCACCATGATAATTGCATGTCAAACCCAAACATATGTTTCCAAAATTCCTAAATTGATGCTTCTCTCAATAACCATATGCTTTCCAGCAAGATATATCCAAAAATGCAAATTTAAATAAATAAAGCATATGTATCACCTTCCCATCGCCAAGAGGAGACACCCTGTTCCCAACAAGTATACATCCAGCATGTGTGATTATTCCCGGTGAAATTGAAACTCTTCATGAAATCACCAAAACGCTTCGATAATGAGTGGAATTATATTAACTCAAACGTTTCATCAACATTGATTATGAGCTGTTTGGTATGGAAAACGTGCAGATTTGAAACAAAGTAGGAATTTTGTTATACGATTTTTTTTTACCCGCTTTTGACCATTTACGAGTCATGTCATCCGTAGCACAGGATAATACATGTACATGAAATTTGGATGAAAACGGTAAGTGAATCTTCCTTTCTCAATACTATGAATTCACTTTACATGTCTTTGATTAGAAACGTGTGGGTCTTCGCTTAATCTCATTTAAAAACAATACAATACGAGTATAGTATTAGAGATCCCCCTTAAGAAAGCGCGACTCATATTCTGTCTATTTATGGACTTTCAGCATATCATTGTTTCTAAAGAAGGTTCAAATCTCACCGATTTCAGTTTAGATGTATTGCGAATTTTATAGTCATGGTCAATCGAAAAAAGAAGCTTGACACGTCACATAGCCATAACATGAAATCACATAGCGTTCATCTATATGTACCTATGATGACGCTATCTCCTATTTTGGAATGTGTCGTTTGATTTTGTGCACGGCTCATAATTTCTTTGGAGTTTGCTTGGAAATATCATTCAACAAATGCTGTGTAAAGACGTTTAAGCTTATTTTTAGCCTTAATTTTGCTAGGGATTCCTGAACATAATAAGCAGGCATAGAGTATCAGGGTCGGTTTGAGCCCCACTTTTCTCAAACGTAAATTTTACTTTTTAAAATATTTATTGAAAGGATGGTTAACCCCCCCCCCTTTATTTTTTGTTCTATGACAGTTGTTTTTTTTTTCTTGTTTGTCAAAAAAGATTTCAGGTAAGTTATTTTTTCTGCTCCCCCCTTTTTTTTTAATCAAAAACCGATAGTAGGTCTTTCAGTTCTAATCCTTTAAATAAGAAAAAGTCGGTTTTAAAACTGATTCGGTGTGGAACAGAGCAAAATATTTCGATGTGTTATGTCATTATCTTTAAAGACCTTTTAACCTTCCATGAATCGAAATTCTTGTCTTTTATCTGTTGGTATTCATTTGGGCACTCTACCTTCTAGAAAAATTTCCCATAACGCATTGGAAACGGAAATTCCCTTTTTGACTTTCAAGGGACGCATCCAAAGATGATTTCAGAGAGAACATCAATAACAACCAAAATATACATATATCCCTTATTGTACTTGACAAACTTGACCATATCATTGAGATCAGCTGACCATAGGGTCATCTATGCCGGTTACCATTATCTTGTTTCTTTGTATATGTCTTCCTAATGGTCTTTGTAAACTCTTAATCTCTTGAGTTTGTAACCATTTCATTATTTTGTTTTTGCTAATCACGTATTAACCATCTTTCCTAAAATATCGGAATTATTTGTCAGCACCCGAAAAAAAAAAAAAAAAACTACAAGCATTACTTGGATTGTTAATAATCCTCCCACGACATGTTTTCTTTTCAATGTACAGCAGCAAAATGAATGCATAGCAATATGCCATCTATATTTATGCAGGAAATTTTCATTCACCATTTTCATCCCCTTCTGAATCTTCCTCTAATTCACGTTCGTCATCATTCTCATCATTATTCTCTTTATCGTCTGTTTCCTCGTCATCCAACATCATTTTCTCAAGTAAATGTTTGTACTTTCTTAGAGTCATTCGAACTGCTGGTACATTTTCATAACCTTTTGTAAGGAACTTCTCAATACTTTTCATGACTTTCTCGTGGATATTTCCATCTTTTAAATCCAAAATGTCTACACAGCAAAATGTGCAACTTACGTATCACGTACGTTAAACGTATGTGATACGTATCTGACTTCACGTACGTATCACATGAAAAAAAGCACTACGTACGTTAAACGTACGTTTTCACACGTATAAATATCATGCGTGACACGTACGTTAAACATACGTATTGACTACCATACGTTACACACCCGTTGCACACGTACGTTATTCATTCGGTTCACATTTGAATAAAGTATGTGTGCAATGTGTGTGTAACACATGTTTTGAGAAACCTGCGTTTAACGCGCTTGTTAAATGAACTGCTCATATGATAAATGTATAAGTACAATACACTGAACATTTTTTTTTTCACATACTGTAAACAAAGGTAAAACAAAAATGATTCAATTCATGCAATTGACATAATTTTCTTCAAGGCTTATTTTCTTTTCATCTTTTGAATGATCCACATTTTGAAGGTACATATCTGGATATTCTTCACCTCAAATTTCCTGATCCTTATTGCTCTTAAGGCAATCACAACAAAAAGACATATTCAAATCTAAGCCAAATTTAGTGTTGAATTTTTTTAACATCAATCTATTCTTCTGCAATTCTCTTTTATCTGTAAAGAAAAAGAAAATATTAAATGAATTTGCATACGGAAAAACACAATTTTTTGATCAATATTATTTTCCACATATAAGTCCTGGTTGATTCCCTATAGAACTAAAATATAGTGTCGAATAACTACAGGTTTTTGCTTTAGTATTAATAACCTTGGTCGTTTAAACTAGACTTTTCACAATCCTCAAGTATCTACCTTATAATTCTCTACTTGACAAATTTAAAATTGAAGTATTGCGAGTGAACTCAGAAAATAAAACTTGTTCATCATAGTTATGAACTTAGTATGTTTGCTTCAAACTCAGGAGGAGCATTATATAGATTTTCAATGAATCGATACATAATAACACTATATGATCAATGAAGCCCTGCCCTAACACCTGAATCACTTAAATTACCCCGGGGCCATGAATTTCATAATTTTAGTAGAAGACTCAATGCTCATTACAATCATGTTAACAGTTTGCTTGATGTCCAGCTTTAAAGAAATTGCATTAATTTTGCATTAATTTTGATGGTTTTAGCTCCATCCCTTAGGCCCCAGGGGGAGCAGGGACCATGAAATTCACTATTTTTGTTTCCATTCAACCAAAATGCTTTATCAATTTACGCAATAAAAACTTGATCCCCAATTGTGGCCCCTCCCTACCCCAGGGGTTCATGATTTGAACAAAACTGAATCTACACTACCTGATGATGCTTTCATTTTAACATGACTAATGGCTTTTCTGTTCTTGAGAAGAAGATTTTTTTCTATATATATTCTTATGTAAAACTTTGATCCCCCATTATGGTCCAACCCTATCCCCAGGGGATCATGATTTCAACAAACTTGAATCTACATAACCTGAGGATGCTTCCATTTCAAAATGACTATTCATGGCTTTGCTATTCTTGAGAAGAAGAATTTTAAAGTTTTTTCCTATTTATTCCTATGTAAAATATTGATCCCCATTCTGGCCCCTGCCTACCCCTGGGGGTCATGATTTGAACAAACTTGAATCTACACTACCTGATGATGATTCCTTATCAATATGACTAAACAAGGCTTTGCTGTTCTTAAGAAGATTTTTTCTTATATATTCCTATGTAAAACTTTGATCCCCCATTGTGGCCCCAACCTACCCCCGGGGCTCATGATTTAAACAAATTTGAATTTACACTTTGACATACAAGGTTTCCTATAAGTTTCAACTTTTTTTTGGCCAAGTGGTTCTTGAAAAGAAGATTTTTAAAACATCATACTGAATTTTCAATATTTCTTAATTATCTCCTCTTTAATGAGGGTGTGGCCCTTTATTTGAACAAACTTCAATCCCCTTTACCCAAGGATGGTTTGTTTGTGGCAAGTTTGGTTGAAATAGGGCCAGTGGTTCTGGAGAAGAAGTTGAAAATGTGAAAAGTTTACAGACAGACGGACAGCTAGACAGACAGACAGACTACAGACAAAATGTGATCAGAAAAGCTCACTCAGGTGAGCTAAAAACAGATAGCAATAGATCATGACTGACTTAATTTTTTTTTTGTGATTACATGCAAGTCAGCTCATGCAGGTGCAAATATTGCTTATCACAGATATAAATACAACAGTAAAATTTTAGACATAACCATATGTCTGGCAATTAAATTCTATATAATAATAATAGAACTTAACCCTCAGCATTAATCTTTCATAGCTTGGCATGGACCTATATGTTTTTGTGTCTGTTCAAAGTGTATACTTTTTGTCCTTGAGGTAAAAAAAATTGCATTTCAGACTTGTAAAGCAAAATAAACAAGATGAAAAATTACTTATTTTACTGATATTAACATTTAACATTTTCTCCTTTTGTGATTGAAATGTAATGCACATCATTACATGATATATGTAATTGCAAGTCTAAAAGCAATGGGATCAGAAAATCTGATTTCTTTTTAAAGAGTATTACCATAATGCTCGTTAAACTTTCAGAATCTGTTTTTGAAGTCCAGACTTGGCATTTAGGTGTTTACGTAGGAGATGCATATGAGCTTCAGCTACATCCTGGAGTGTACATTTAAAATCACATAAAAAAAAATCACAATCACATTGGCTAGGAAAAAAATCAAAAATCAGTACAGTATTGAAAAGTTTACAGGGAAGGGGTGTTGAATTTTAAACTACCTGATGATGCTTTCATATCAATATAACAAATGGCTTTGTTGTTCTTGAGCAGCAGATTTTTTTCCCATATATTCATTTGTCATTGATCCCCCATTGTGGCCCCATCCTACCCCCGGGGGCCCTCATTTGAACAAATTTCATTCTAAACTACCCAAAGATGCCTCCATATCAATTTGACTAATCAAGTCTTTTCTGTTCTTGAGAAAAAGACTTTTTCCTATATATTCCTCTGTAAATTTTGATCACCCATTGTGGCCTCAACCTATCCCCGGTGTAATGATTTGAACAAACTTGAATCTTCACTATCTGAGGATGCTTCCATATAAATATGACCAATCATGGCTTTACTGTTCTTAAGAAGAAGATTTTTAACGATATTTTCCTATATCTTTCTTTGTAAAACTTTGATCCCCAATTGTGGCCCCACCCTACCCCCGGGGGTTATTATTTGAACAAATTTGAATCTTCACTACCTGAGGATGCTTCCATATAAATATGACCAATCTTGGCTTTACTGTTCTTAAGAAGAAGATTTTTAAAGATATTTTCCTATATATTTCTATGTAAAACTTGGATCCCCAGTTGTGGCCCCACCCTACCCCCGGGGGTCATGATTTGAACAAACTTGAATCTACACTACCTGAGGATGTTTCCATATAAGTTTCATCTTTCCTGGCCCAGTGGTTCTTGAGAAGAAGATTTTTAAATGATGCCATTATTTTTTCACTATTTCCTAATTATCTCCCCTTGGAAGATGGCGTGGCCCTTCAGTTGAACAAACTTGAATCCCCTTTACCCAAGGATGCTTTGTAGCAAGTTTGGTTGAATTTGGCCCAGTAGGTCTTGAGAAGAAGATGAAAATGTGAAAAGTTTACAACAACAACGACAACGACGACAACGGACAAATTTTGATCAGAAAAGCTCACTTGAGCCTTTGGCTCAGGTGAGCTAAAAAGACATCTGAAAAATAACTGTTACACCCTAATTGCCCTAAAAGATAATTCATATTTCCTCTACATGTTTTGTAAAGAAATACATTGGGTGGGTGCAGAGACATATGGTGGGTGGAACTTTTTCCATCAAGGGTTTTATTTGCATCTTATTGGTAGGCTAAAAAAATCAGTTACAATAAATATTTTTTTATAACAGTATGTTTTAAACCTCACCTGAATTTTGATATAGGCCTAATGTGCCAGTGTTGATTCACACCAGGCCTGGGGTGCTGACCAAGACAGCTGACTGCGTCAATATTTTCTTACTTAGTTTACATTACGTTATACACTAAAATAAAAGAAACACCCGTTAGTTTACATGCAACACAGTCTGAAATATAAAGTAATTAAATAACTGTTGATGTTATATATTCCTCAACGTTATCCTACTAGCCTAACTCCAGACACTGTCTTGCAGACGTCAGACTTCTTACCAGTGACGTCACCCGTAAAGTAAATAATAATTGGAAGTGAAAATTCCGGAACGTATATTTTACATATTTTAGTGTTATGCGGACGCTACATACTGTAAAATTATCTAATATCTATTTAGGTGAATTCCATCTGACTTTTGTTGTGAAATTATCTTGATTTTCTTTTTTTTTAATTCATCTTTTGCTCCTGAATTCGGAATGATTATATCTACCGATGATCGAGTTCAATTTTATGTGCCTCTACCGATATCCAATATACACATTACGAGATCGGTGTACTTGCAAAATTGTGAAAGTTGTATGTAGACTATGTTTTACTGCTCTAAGAGTAAACTATACACCAATGCGAACTGATTACTCCATGTCAGACATGCAAGTGGACGTAAGGTAAACAATGTGAAATAAATTGGAACATTAAAGACGCAAAACACGCACAACAAGTCAACAACACATACACCTGTGAGCTTTCAGAGGTGATTGGGTTTTAATCATAGATCATGATATGATATTATTTTTTGAAAAAAAAGTTAAATCTTTAAAATATATTACAGTATAATGATTAAAATCCATGCAACTTATGATCTAGGGTCCCGTTTTAAGAGGGATTTTATACTTAGACCAAGTTGCGGAATGGTCGCAATACTCTGCTTCATGAATTACACATTTACAGGTTATTGATTGTTAAACATTATCTTGATTAGTTCTCCAAATTCACTTTGAACCATTAAGTTAAAAAAAAGTATTTGGTCTGAGGTGTACTTTTGTACAAAAAGTTCCTGTATTTGAAAATTGAATTGAATATTATAGTCCCAGCAAAAATAAAACTTTTAGGAATTTTTTTCACTTATTGACTAAAATTAAAAAAATAATTTTACTAATTAATTTAACGAAATTGAAATTAAAAAAAAAATAAAAAGGATTGAATTTAATTATAGTTGACCTACATTTATTGTACATGTATGAAAAAGTACCATTAATATAGAAAATATACAGCCTTCTCAAACACAGCTAGCTTTTCACACACATGTAAAACAATTTTTATTAACATAGTACATGTAACGTAGCTGATGATACTCATACTTGTCACTAACGTACATGTAATGTGTGGTTTATAATACATGTAAACCATGCATATATTAACGTATGTGTAACGTGTGGTTGATAATAAATGTAAATCATGTGTGTGAAATACGTTAATGTATGGTTTATAATACACATATAAACCATGTGTTTATAAACGTATGTGTAATGTATGTTGACAATACATATGTAAACTACGCGTTCATTAACGTACGTGTAACGTCTGGTTGACAATACACATGTAAACCATGCGTTTATAAACGTACGTGTAACGTATGGTAGCACATACCATATGTTTCACGTACTTGAAACGTACGTAACACATACGTGTATTCCAACCGCACGTTTCACGTACGTAATGTGAAACGTATGTTGTCACACGCACGATATCCATACGTTGTACCACGTACGTGTAACGTGCGGTTGGAATACACGTATGTGTTATGTATGTTTCACATACATATAACATATGGTATGTGCTACCATACGTTACACGTACTTGGCACAATTAGCTGTGTAGTATTGAATGACCAAACGAATCTAAAAGCGTAATAAAACCAGTTTCTTTCATTTTGTTATCCGTTTTTTCTTCAGCCTCCTTTTTGAATTATCCACTGTTTTGATATTTTTCGACTTTAACAAACCAAACCTCCTCGGTTTTTTTTTTTTTTTTTTTGGGGGGGGGGGGTATTTTGTTTTTTGTGTTTATTTGACATGCTTAGTATAATTTTGATTAAATAATTTTGATATTATGATTTAAAGGAAATTTATTTAATTTGACTTATTTATATTTCATCAGTTTATTATTTATTTAAGGTATATTATACTTTAGAAGATATAATTATTTAGGAATTACTTTAGTATGAATAAATATAAGTTTCCCTTATAGTATTTATAGTAATTAATTAACTTTGAAAGGTCAGTGACCTATGAAGTGACCTGTCATTGAAATTTCATTGGTCGAGGTTTTGGAGGGAAATCTCTTTGTGGTCAGTGTATTTTTGGGCAGAACTGGTCATACCGGTCTTTGTGTCTAAGCTGTCAGGATGTCTTGATTTCATAAATTTGGGTGTAGCAGATTACTGAACTTTCTTTGAGTGTTGAATTCCAGGATTTCAGGTCTGTTCTTAATATTATTTTCATGTATGATTGTGATTTTTAATGTGTGTGTGTGAAAGTGAGTGAAAAAGGTGTTTGAATGGTGAATATTATCTTGAGAGATTGTGTAAATGAGCATTATAAATATTTTATCAGACATTTCACTCTAATTGAAGGATTAAATTGTATATATGTAGGACTGTGTAAAATGAATAAATAAGTCTTAAGTTGTAAAACTATTTTTATAAATAACTTGTTTACGGTTATCATTCCCTGGGCAAAATCTCTTAATATGTCTTTAAAGGTCATGAGTGCGAAAACGAGACCACAGTCGTCACAAGAAGCCATACATGAATGAAAATCGGTGTCAATAGGCAGACTGTTTTCTTCATTGGAGCTACTCAAATGCGTCCTTTCTTCTCCGAAAGATCTTTGCGAATGACCTGTCGTCTCACGTTTGTGTTCCTCTATAGATCCGTCGATGAATACATCATTGCGCATGCGCAATAATTCGAGTGCTATTGGCTTTAAATCATTCGATAAATATCTGTACGATTTTTCTGTGGTCTCTTTATAATATTGCATAAAATACTGAGGGTTTTCAGGATACATCTGTCGAGCAAGTGTCATAACTTGTTGTTTATCAATTGGATTATGAAACCGAATAATGCAATGGCAATTAAGTCTTTGAGTAGGATCTTTGTTGTAAAAGAAGTTCTGGTTAATGGCAGTGATGGATAATTCCTATGATGGCTTCCCTCTGTAAACAATTCATTAATTAGGAGATCTTTTGAGGCGCTTGACATCAAATCATCCACACAAATATATCTGGTGTTTGGGCTGAAAAATGAATCTTCTTCTAAATCTACTGGTATTTCTTTGAATTTTGAATTCTACACTGGAAGAAACTGTGTTCTAACACTACTGTAATGATTTTCCCCTTAGATTCCAAAAAATCCCCTACGTTCCCCTGTCTGTCCCTGACATTTTCCTGTCTCCCCTGACTTTCTTCTATGATCCCCTGTCGTTGTCCCTGACTACCCTGTCTTCTCCCTGACGTCCCCTGACTTTGCCCCTGTTACCACTATCTAAAAATAAATAAAATTAATAAGCAAACAAACAAACAAACAAATAAACGAATGAATGAATGAATAGATAAATAAATAAAAACATATTTACATGCCATTCCTGCTACACAAGACGCAATAAATTAGTAATTTATTTTATTTTAGTAACGGGCATTTATTTTTATTAAGATTTATCTAAAAAAAAAAAGCTACCTAACAATCAATAAAATAATATTTTGAAAGAATATACTAAAGATATTTCAAACAGAGAAATTAATGATTAAATCTACATTTTCACAAAACTTAAAAATTTTAACCCCTTTTCTGGTCAAAATGAATGTCAGGGGACGACAGGGGGTTGACAGGGTGGTCAGAGACTTAGTCAGGGGACATCAGGGAGTTGACAGGGACGTTAGCGAATGTCAGGGGACATCAGGGTTTAGACAGTGGTAACATGGGCAAAGTCAGGGGACGTCAGGGAGTAGACAGGGTAGTCAGGGACGACGACAGGGGATCAAAGAAGAAAGTCAGGGGGGACAGGAAAATGTCAGGGACAGACAGGGGAACGTCAGGGCATTTTTGGGAATCTAAGGGAAAATCATTACAGTAGTGTAATGAAGTGATACAATGTATAAAGGTTGCCAAAGTTTTTAAAGCCAAATTTTTCGATCAGGTGGTGGAACAATTTTGGTGTAACAGTTCTGCAAGAATGAATTCACAAAATAAGTTTTTCCACAGAGATTGCCCAGATACGTTTGCAGTGAATGGATGTTTGTATTGAAAATTCTGCTGGTGCCTAGGAGGTAAAGGAAATTCCTCCTGCTGTGGCTAGTGCTTAGGAGATACAGTGATTTCCTGCTGCTGCTGCTGTTGGGGAGATACAGAAAATTCCTGCTGCTGCTGGGGAGATAAAGTAGATTTTTGCTGCTGCTGCTGCTTGAAGAAATAAGATTCTTGGTTATGATTGCATGAAGTGCTGTATAACTTAATGCTGCTGATTTGCGGAGTGGGTTTTTTTTTCAGGTAACGATGTAAATCATGGGGTCATACATAAGTTCTCAGACAAAGGTTCATAATTCTGATTCATAATGACTGAAGTTGACTTTTTGGCTGCAAAAAATGAAATGGCTTGATTTTCTCACAACCAACTACATGTATATATAAACATTGCCGTTGCATCATGGGAAATCCTTCAATAGCCATGAGCTAATGTATGTATCTCATCTATTAATATATACAGTTTGTCATCATACGGGGGAAGGTTTGTCTTGTTTAATGTTTTGGGGTGTATCTGATGTTTATCTGATCTAAAGGTAACCATGCTTTCCATTTGAGATTCCATCTGAGGTAAACAGTCTTTGTATGATAAATGTTGCAATTTTGTTCTTATCACCGACTGCTGACACTTTTTCCAGAACGATTTTCCATTGATCCATAACTGAGACTGTATATTTTTAGTTTCAGTCCCACAAACTAAGTCACTGGCACTGACATGGTTTCATCTTTCATTTTACCTAAGACTTTTTGTAGCATCATAAAGAAAGTGGTCATTTTGGAAGTCACTAAAATCAAACTTGTCTTCCAGGTCTTTGTACAAGTTTTCTATAAAAAAAATATGTATATAGCATAAGTAATCTGTCTGTAAACAGGAGCTCAGCCTTATCTTCATACCTTGATTTGATATGTTTGTAATGGAAATTGAAAATATATGTCAGCACCTTCGATATTTCTAAGATTGATAATTTAACGTAAATGGGGTGGTTCAAGACAAGGTTTTGTTTTGTAAGCTCTACTGAAGCTAGATTTTCGGTAAGATTTTTAATGATTTGAACCATTGTTTTGCTGTCATTTTGAGAAGCCTGTTCTCCCTGTGAATGAACTGAATATCCACCCTGTTTCTTAAAGTTTCTATAGTTTTCCCGAATACACTTTTATTCATTAATTTGTAAAAGTCTTTCCCAAAGTTGTTCTTGGCTTCTTTTCTCATGTTTATATTGAAGTCAATATATTTTCTAAACCATGGCTCCTGTTGAAAAACAATCACTTGATGATTTTATTTACCTTTATGCCAAGAGACATATAAAGTTGCAGATTTCTATAATACAATATAATCCCTCTTGTTATTGAGATTCGGAATCAGTTTTTGAGCAGAGGTTTCCCCAATATGTAGGTCTTTCAGGAGTTGTAACTGGTAAGGTGATAACATACCTGGTTTCACTTCACACGATTATGGTGCCAATGGATAATCGCTATGAGTATCATGTAACTCTGTTCGGTATATAAGGTTTACCGACAAAATATAGCCTTCTTCTGACATTTTTATTACATGCTGAACATCTAAAGAATCGGTTTCCTCTCTAGAAAGCCACCGAAATCCATGTGTGGATAAGGTCTGACTCATTGACCATCCATATAAATTGTTTGCATCTAGGAAGATGAGATAGTTGTTTGCTTGGATCTGATCGTTATCTTCTACATATGGGTTGTTTGCTTTTGCATAACCTTGAGATATCAATGAAATGCCTCCTCTCAAACCCCTTTCACTAAATAAGTGCATATCAGGATCTGTGTAAAGTTCCAGGTTAACACCTGTCAATTTGAGAGCCGACTACAATGCCAATCCCGATGCAGTATAAAAATATGTAGGATCTAGGTCATAGATATACGAGGGGTGATCAAAAAGTTACCGAACTATCTCTATATTTACAAAACCACGATTCAGATCAGAATGATATTTGGCACATATATAGTCATACATATGCTCTATAGATAGCAGGTGTCAGGAAATATTTTGCTCCATGTTTGTGACGTCACAATGTGAAAATGACGTCAATATGTAGGTGACTTGTGACAAAAAATGGTTGATTTCGTTGTACATGAGCAACGAACGGCTGTAACGTTTAACGTGTATCTTCGAAATTCCTTTGAAGTCGCATATGATAATTTGTACAAAGTTAATGAAGACAAAAGACTTGCCAGAAGTTTAATCAATGATTGGATTGGTTGTTTAAGTGAGGAAAGGGAGATGAAAAAAATGACGTTTGTTCTCTTGCCCAGTGAAAGAAAACGGGGAAAGAGATGTGTCTCTCGTTGAACAATTTGTTAAGAAAGATCGCCAGTTACAGTTAGAAAAATAGTTGAATATCTAAACAATAATATAATTATTGAATCCCTAAAATATCCTTTACTTTAGACTTTAAACATATCAGATATGATAAAAAGAAGGCCCCAATACTTTATCCACATTGGATAAACGACGCTCCCAAGACAGAGGACACGGGTTGTGATGGTCACCATGCTGATTCTGGGGAAGAATATCCTTATCCACTTATCCTATTGCCGAGATGTGATCATTTTTGACAGTTGGGCTATCCTTGTTAAAAAAATTGCAAAGTAAGAAATATAAGACTCGAAAACATCTTTCAGCTTCTGTGAACAGAACGCTAAGGAGAATGTCACGTGACCGACTCGACCACGTGATTCGCGCATGGGCAGAACGGTGGTAGATGTGCATTAAATCCGGAGAGGACTACTTTAAAATATAATGAACACTGAAACCTAATTTTATTTCTTTTATGAAAGTAATTCAATTAGGTTTTTGATCACCCCTCTTATCAAGGCATAGATTCAGCTAATAGGATAACATCTGATTCAATGTACAGATCATGATATTCCTCTAATTAGATATTACAAATGTTTCCCACACAAATTGAGCATGGCTGTAATCAGCTTCTGATATTTCTTGATCGTTGATGGAACTGTAAAAAGCTTATCTGTCTGGTAAACATTTTTCTTTAAATTTCTCCATTCTATCCTTGTACTCGTATGGATAAACGCACTTACGCATTCAGTTTTTCTTTGACTGATTCAGAATGTTTTTACTCAATGTACTGTCGGAGGTGTTTGAATTTTTCTGCACCTTTAGAAAGATTGTACACGAGCTTTTCTACGGATGTTAACAAAAAATAATATGGAATCAAAAAATGTCTAATTCTCTCATGGAAAGCGATGGTTTTGAGGAATGCAGTTGTTGTTTGTACTTCATCTTTCCAAAAAATTGCATAATCAAGTGGGAATCATATCCTCTCAGGTTATGTAAAAATACTGGAATTCACTGTCTTTGTTTCAGATTTAGGTTATAGGAATTATGGGCGGCTCCGTGAATTTTGCTGTCATGTGACAGTGATCACAAACTCGATATTACCCCAAATGTTGATGACAGATGTAGCATTGTTCATCTCTTTTAAATTCAAGTTTTTCTTTCATTTCCATTCTAAGTGGTTTGTGATTTCTGAACACAGTGGTTAATCGTTCTTCTACTTGTGACATGTGCTCAACAAACGTTTCAACAACGTAATCCCCACGATATGTCACGTGATCTTCACTGAGATTATCATCAAGGCCAATTACTTTGTAAGTAAATCCTGATGGGATGTGTTTTGCTAATTTTGTTGTGCTGGATCTGTTAGTGTCAAGTTGGCATGATGAATTTTTTTTCTGCAATACATTCAAAATCACCATACACTACAAAACTTACTCGTCGTTGCTTAGATACATCTGTGTATCTTAACCATTTCTTTTCCTCAGTTGGCATTTCAGTTCTTTGAGCCTCGTGTACTTTACAGTAAGATTTATTTCTCTATTTCGTTGAAAGTCAACTCATCAACATATGGAATGTACCTGGATACTCTTTGTGGAATTTTTAATGTTGGATGAAGTGGTGATAAAACAATCCATTGAAAACATTTATTGTCATTGTTTTGAACATTGACAACAGCTTTTTATTCTCTTAGTTTAATACAAAGAGGAATGAAGCTTGATCCTGGTTAAAGGATTGAATTTGGCAATATTAAGCTTCAATTCAAAGACTTCATCAAGTGTCCAGTTCTTGCCTTTTTTTCTGAAATTCTAAAAGGAAGTCATAATCTTCTTGTTGCTTTCTTGTAAACTATGTTCTAAATCTTCCATCTTTAATGCAACATGACAGTGGCTATGGAAATGGAGTTCTGCTGTTTCAATCTGACTTTTCTTTTCCTTTGTAAAACGAACTTGCATCGTCAAATACCACTTGATGCTCTGTCGTTTTTGCACGGCAACTTTCTATGTTATCATGACATCTCCGTACCTAGACTGAAGGGATTAAAGGGGGTCATATTTTGTTTTTTCATGTGCGGGAAAGTGATACACTTTCAGATTTCCGTTAATTGCGTCTTCTTCAGTTAAACACTCATTCCTTTCATCATTCTCTTTCTGACCTCTTCCTATTTGGTGACCTTCTAGATTTACTTTTGGAACATTGATGGTTGAAATACCAGAGTTTTCATCTGTTAAGATATGTTGTTTTCATATTTGTAGCAGGTAGTTATCTTTCCTGCTAAACTGCATATTACAGGTCTTGCACTGTTGTGTTGAAATAACATGAACAGTTCTAAGATGGCGATACATACTCCATGTATGGTTAAATTGTTGTCCACAAACGTTGCAAAATACAGCCTACATATTGTAGGGCCAAATGAAAATATTAATTTACTATCAGAAATACTAACCAAAATAGACATACTTTTTTTAAAGCTGGATAAAAATGCAAAAAAAACGCCATAAAATCATCAGTCTACATTTGAAATCTGATTAAGAAACTAGTTTCAAGACAAATGCATGGCCATCAACATCCCTGTTACCATGGACGGATCTCCATCCACCAAGGTAGGCTCATTTAAACTTGAGTCGAACAGGTCTCCCCGATAATGACGTGGACGTTTACCTGAAAAGTATCTGTATGATAAAATCACAGTTTAAGTCAAATTAATATTTATAATGGCTATAACAATAATTGTATAAACTCATATTGTTATACTTAGCAATCTATCTGCACAAATTCTGTGGATATCGATACTCATGCCAAAAAAACGTTTCTACTAAATACATTTATATAATACAATTCTAAAAATTTAGGCAATTGTAGAGAGAGAGAGAGAGAGAGAGAGAGAGAGAGAGAGAGAGTTAATTGTTTCAATATTTAAATAAGTTTAAAAAATACTACAAAATGATAATATCGTTAAACCTTAAGAAGAGGGAAAAGTGCGACTTACTTGACCGCCTGGTCCACCACAAAATGATGAGTTTGATTATTGTTGCTCTTATATACCCGTCAGACTGACTGTGAAAATTCTTTAATTTGATTGGATGATTAAAAAAATGATGACTCCAAAACTGTGATAACGCATAAGATCTAAATAATCGCTTTTTAGATAGGACGTCATTTCCCGGTGTCTTGCTTGGATTATCTTGCTGCGTTACTTCTAGGTCATTGATAAGAGTATTTTCGCTTACAAGCAAACTGAACAAATTTTATACATTTTGAGGATAATAGAATGCTCTTATGTGTAACATGACAAGGATTAACTTTTTAGTGGTATGTTAAATCAAGTTGTTAATGCAATTTTCAACACATCTCATCTTATAGATTTGCATATATTTTATATTTATCCCGATTAAGAATTGGAGGTAATTGTTTATGAATTGTCAAATTATTCCTAAGTTTTTCTATGAAAGCTAAAAAAATTTAATGAACTATTTTATACATGTAAACATGTAGAAATATATATATATATATATATATATATATATATATATATATATATATATATATGTCCACTCGGTGTTTTTTTAATCAATATGGCGTCGCATTATCGATTTTTAAACCGGCTGGAACCTGTTATCGTTATCTGTCCTTACACTTTTAAACATATAACTGTGTTGCACTTGAATGCATCCAAATCAAAATAGCATTCTCGAGACGATGTGAAAAATTATTGTCATAGTATTCATTTGATTTATGTTTTGCAATTAATTTGACCATCGTTTAGAATCGAAATTATAATTAAAATAAATGATTATCAAATTCATAATTCATATATAAACATATATATATATATATATATATATATATATATATATATATATATATATATATATATATATATATATATATATATATATATATATAGATAGATAGATAGATAGATAGATAGCACTAAAAACCAACAACACTGTACATCCTAAGTGTCGGATCTACTAAGTAGATACAAGGTCACGGATGGAAATTTATACAAAGCACTAAAAATGACCAACGACACGAACAATAATAATTGTCAAATTTTCGGGACGACCTGCCCCTTCCTCAGGACAAATAAAAAGTTAAGAAGTCATAAAACAAAGGAAACAGAGAAACAAAAACAACTAGCACTAATACTAAACTACCAAACACTAAATATTTACGGTGTTACATGTTTAATATCAGATTAATAAACAGTCGTGAACAAAGAAATCCGGAGCGCTATGAATTGCGTCCGGTCTATCGGGTGAACTCTGATGAAGTGCGATTTACATAATTGAACGAATTAATTATCGCTAATTAATTACGACAAGCAGTAAATCGTACATTGTCTTATTCTCTCAAAATAGCGTACCTATACATTATAAAAAGAAATTAAAGAAAGATAATATGGAAGGGCAATTGTAAAAATATGAATTTGGATATATTATAAATTTGGAAATCGGATAAAAGAAATACACAAAAATGTAAGCTGTAAATATCTGGGTAGGTTGTTCCAAAATTGCTAAGGCGAATTAACGGTAAAGTTTACACTATATAGAGAGAATGAACTTGTTTGTTACTATCCGGGATTGGGTCTAGTTCACGTTCATCCTGGTGAAGTCATTAAGTTTGTTAATACCATCAGGGCGGAATGACTTCAGCCTGTGCATCCAGAACTTTTCCTTGCCTTTTCTCTGAGCGTCAGACGCAGTTTAGTATTAATGCTAGTTGTTTTTGTTTCTCTATTTCCTTTGTTTTTATGACTTCTTAACTTTTTCTTTGTCCTGAGGAAGGGGCAGGTCGTCCCGAAAATTTGACAATTATTATTGTTCGTGTCGTTGGTCATTTTTAGTGCTTTGTAAATATATATATTTATATATACTAGATGAAATCCCGCGCAAGCGCGGGGAATTGAATTTATAACACTACCGACAGAAAATATATTGTAGTTTCTACTGACAGCCTACAGGCTTATAGAAGGAAAAAAATACTTTGTTCAAAATCACAAAGGAAGTAAATGTACGTCTCCACCCCCAACCCACCCCCCACCCCCTTTTTGTAAAAACTTGAAAAATAACAATTTCATTTAATTGACGTTTATTGTGAAACCTGTTATATACACGTAATGTTATGGATATTGTACTTCAGATGCTCTTATTTCACTTCAGCCAAGGATAAAAGGAGCGAATACACACGTATGCACATTTTACTGATAAATTGTTGGGGGGGGGGGGGAAATTCACAGGTACTTGGGTCTAGGTTTATAAATATGTATGTACCTTATTGATATGCCAAAAAATGTGCTCTACCTTTTTTTCATATCAATAAGGTACCCGGTACATACATGTTTATATACCAAGACCCAAGTACCTGTGTAAAAATACAAAAGACTGTACTCAGAAAAAAACTGAAATGTATTGATTAAAGCACAAAATTTTACAGCT